>NC_060119.1:495952212-496585337 GCF_021461395.2 Schistocerca americana | reverse complement strand
GTTATAAACTAGTCCTACATGACAGTTATTTGCAAGCATCGAAGAACTTATATGTTTCTTTTCTTTTCTCAAATTGCAGCAGCAAACACTACAGTCTCGTTCAATAAAAAGCTCGTAATATTTTCTATAAAAATACACAGCGAGAAACCCATGAATTCAAATTCAAGGGCAACCAGACGTTCAGAGTTAAAAACTTGTTAGTCATAATCAAATATGAACTTCTAACTACTGTAACAAAATAAATAACGAGTGATGAGTCTCCTTGCAGATTACTTTCAGTAACAGGACGAGATTATGTACTGGCAATGGTGAAAACGATTTAAGCTCCGGAAACCAGTTTCTAATTGCGAAAATAGTAACCCTGTATTCAATGTTTGAGGCACATGGCTGTGTTCTCTTCAATATATTTACTATTTTATTTCTTATCGAAGGCTAAGTATAAACAGGAGGTACGCGTTTCATTCTGAACTGGAGAAATCAAAAAGGCAAAGTTATTTAGTCTTTTCAATGTTCTCCATAGTGTAACGGACAATGGAGAAGAGAAGGGTGACATAAAGGTGAATTTTATTATGAACGAAAGTCAGCTCAGACAAAAATAGAAAAACATTAATTTGTGTGTTTCGGCTCCATAGTGCAATTAACAGATCAAATATAAAGTTAAACTGGACGCATCATAGCAAGTTAAGTGTTGTTCATCATGCTTAAATGCAGTGCAGTGATAAGAAAAAAACTGGTATTACGAGCTATAGACATTTTGTGACGTGTTATTGTTTGCTTTGTTCAATTTCACACTTGGCCTGATACTTGGTTCAGAGTCTTATTATAGTACCGACTGAGTTCACTTTTCTCCACTTACTCTTCAATCTTATTTCGACTTCAGTATTGATAAAATAGATTATTATTTATCAGGTTAGTGCATAAGTTCGTAGGATTATTATTTTTCACTTTGATATTCCGATTTCTATAGGGTTGTTTATCAATTGTCATTTTTTATTTGCAGTTTACTGTTGCTATTCGGATTTACATATTGTAATGGAGCTGTGGACGCTAGAAAATGGAGTGCTAAGTGGAGAAATCGAAACATTTAAGACATATTTTTCTCTTTGAGTTAGTAGAGGATTGACAGCAGCGGAGGCAAACGGGAACATTTGCGCCGTGTATTGTGATAATGCCACAGGATAGAGCACGGATCGAACACAGTTTTCCCGTTTTAAGGAGGACGTTTAGATGTTAGTGACTCTCCACGTTCAGGAAGATCTATGGGTTTGGTGGAGATCGTTTTTACGCTTTAATCCGCAATGATCGACACCGGTTCATTCGATAACTGGCAAATTCGATGATCTGTGATCATTCCACCACTGTGCGGCATTAGGTTGCAGTGAGGAAGGCTAAAATGGAGTATATAGGCCCGCAGACTCTAAACCAAAATCTCAAAAATTTGCGGGTGGTCATAAGTGCGTCTCTGTTTGCTCATCAATTGGCCCGTGAACAACACCGACCATTTACATTCTCTATCGTAACGGGGGCCGATAAATGGTGTATTTCTGCTAACATAAGGAAAAGAAAGGAATGGTTGCACCCAAACAAAGCAGTAACTAAAAGAAAAAGATTCTAAATATGCTTATTGGTTACTGAAAAAATCTCGTAGCTGTTTTTGGAGATTTTTTCATTTCCACATTCACAAATTTGTTCCGGGCCCAGCTCATGCTTATTGGTTACTGAAAAAGTATCGTAGCTGTTTTTGGAGATTTTTTCATTTCCGCATTCACAACATGTTCCGGGCCCAGCTCATGCTTATTGGTCACTGAAAAAATCTCGTAGCTGGTTTTGGAGATTTTTTCATTTCCACATTCACAACATGTTCCGGGCCCAGCTCATGCTTATTGGTTACTGAAAAAATCTCGTAGCTGGTTTTGGAGATTTTTTCATTTCCACATTCACAACATGTTCCGGGCCCAGCTCATGCTTATTGGTTACTGAAAAATTCTCGTAGCTGTTTTTGCAGATTTTTCCATTTCCACATTCACAACATGTTCCGGGCCCAGCTCATGCTTATTGGTTACTGAAAAAATCTCTTAGCTGGTTTTGGAGATTTTTTCATTTCCACATTCACAACATGTTCCGGGCCCAGCACATGCTTATTGGTTACTGAAAACTTCTCGTAGCTGTTTTTGCAGATGTTTCCATTTCCACGTTCACAACATGTTCTGGGCCCAGCTCATGCTTATTGGTTACTGAAAAAATCTCTTAGCTGGTTTCGGAGATTTTTCCATTTCCACGTTCACAACATGTTCCGGGCCCAGCTCATGCTTATTGGTTACTGAAAAAATCTCGTAGCTGGTTTTGGAGATTTTTTCATTTCCACATTCACAAATTTGTTCCGGGCCCAGCTCATGCTTATTGGTTACTGAAAAAGTATCGTAGCTGTTTTTGGAGATTTTTTCATTTCCGCATTCACAACATGTTCCGGGCCCAGCTCATGCTTATTGGTCACTGAAAAAATCTCGTAGCTGGTTTTGGAGATTTTTTCATTTCCACATTCACAACATGTTCCGGGCCCAGCTCATGCTTATTGGTTACTGAAAAAATCTCGTAGCTGGTTTTGGAGATTTTTTCATTTCCACATTCACAACATGTTCCGGGCCCAGCTCATGCTTATTGGTTACTGAAAAATTCTCGTAGCTGTTTTTTCAGATTTTTCCATTTCCACATTCACAACATGTTCCGGGCCCAGCTCATGCTTATTGGTTACTGAAATAATCTCTTAGCTGGTGTTGGAGATTTTTTCATTTCCACATTCACAACATGTTCCGGGCCCAGCACATGCTTATTGGTTACTGAAAAATTCTCGTAGCTGTTTTTGCAGATGTTTCCATTTCCACGTTCACAACATGTTCCGGGCCCAGCACATGCTTATTGGTTACTGAAAAAATCTCGTAGCTGGTTTTGGAGATTTTTTCATTTCCACATTCACAAATTTGTTACGGGCCCAGCTCATGCTTATTGATTACTGAAAAATCTCGTAGCTGGTTTTGGAGATTTTTTCATTTCCACATTCACAACATGTTCCTGGCCCAGCTCATGCTTATTGGTTACTGAAAAAATCTCGTAGCTGGTTTTGGAGATTTTTTCATTTCCACATTCACAACATGTTACGGGCGCAGCTCATGCTTATTGGTTACTGAAAAAATCTCGTAGCTGGTTTTGGAGATTTTTTCATTTCCACATTCACAACATGTTCCGGGCCCAGCTCATGCTTATTGGTTACTGAAAAAATCTCGTAGCTGTTTTTGGAGATTTTTTTCATTTCCACATTCACAACATGTTCCGGGCCCAGCTCATGCTTATTGGTTACTGAAAAAATCTCGTAGCTGGTTTTGGAGATTTTTTCATTTCCACATTCACAACATGTTCCGGGCGCAGCTCATGCTTATTGGTTACTGAAAAAATCTCGTAGCTGGTTTTGGAGATTTTTTCATTTCCACATTCACAACATGTTCCGGGCCCACCTCATGCTTATTGGTTACTGAAAAATTCTCGTAGCTGTTTTTGCAGATTTTTCCATTTCCACATTCACAACATGTTCCGGGCCCAGCTCATGCTTATTGGTTACTGAAAAAACCTCGTAGCTGGTTTTGGAGATTTTTTCATGTCCACATTCACAACATGTTCCGGGCCCAGCTCATGCTTATTGGTTCCTGAAAAATTCTCGTAGCTGTTTTTGCAGATTTTTCAATTTCCACATTCACAACATTTTCCGGGCCCAGCTCATGCTTATTGGTTACTGAAAAAATCTCGTAGCTGTTTTTGCAGATTTTTCCATTTCCACATTCACAACATGTTCCGGGCGCAGCTCATGCTTATTGGTTACTGAAAAAATGTCTTAGCTGGTTTTGGAGATTTTTTAATTTCCACATTCACAACATGTTCCGGGCCCAGCTCATGCTTATTGGTTACTGAAAAAATCTCGTAGCTGGTTTTGGAGATTTTTTCATTTCCACATTCACAACATGTTCCGGGCCCAGCTCATGCTTATTGGATACTGAAAAAATCTCGTAGCTGTTTTTGCAGATTTTTCCATTTCCACATTCACAACATGTTCCGGGCGCAGCTCATGCTTATTGGTTACTGAAAAAATCTCTTAGCTGGTTTTGGAGATTTTTTCATTTCCACATTCACAACATGTTCCTGGCCCAGCTCATGCTTATTGGTTACTGAAAAAATCTCGTAGCTGGTTTTGGAGATTTTTCCACTTCCACATTCACAACATGTTCCGGGCCCAGCTCATGCTTATTGGTTACTGAAAAAACCTCGTAGCTGGTTTTGGAGATTTTTTCATGTCCACATTCACAACATGTTCCGGGCCCAGCTCATGCTTATTGGTTACTGAAAAAACCTCGTAGCTGGTTTTGGAGATTTTTTCATTTCCACATTCACAACATGTTCCGGGCCCAGCTCATGCTTATTGGTTACTGAAAAAATCTCGTAGCTGTTTTTACAGATTCTTCCATTTCCACATTCACAACATGTTCCGGGCGCAGCTCATGCTTATTGGTTACTGAAAAAATCTCTTAGCTGGTTTTGGAGATTTTTTCATTTCCACATTCACAACATGTTCCGGGCCCAGCTCATGCTTATTGGTTACTGAAAAAATCTCGTAGCTGTTTTTGCAGATTTTTCCATTTCCACATTCACAACATGTGACGAGCGCAGCTCATGCTTATTGGTTACTGAAAAAATCTCGTAGCTGGTTTTGGAGATCTTTTCATTTCCACATTCATAACATGTTCCGGGCCCAGCTCATGCTTATTGGTTACTGAAAAATTCTCGTAGCTGTTTTTGCAGATTTTTCCATTTCCACATTCACAACATGTTCCGGGCGCAGCTCATGCTTATTGGTTACTGAAAAAATCTCGTAGCTGGTTTTGGAGATTTTTTCATTTCCACATTCACAACATGTTCCGGGCCCAGCTCATGCTTATTGGTTACTGAAAAATTCTCGTAGCTGTTTTTGCAGATTTTTCCATTTCCACATTCACAACATGTTCCGGGCCCAGCTCATGCTTATTGGTTACTGAAAAATTCTCGTAGCTGTTTTTGCAGATTTTTCAATTTCCACATTCACAACATTTTCCGGGCCCAGCTCATGCTTATTGGTTACTGAAAAAATCTCGTAGCTGTTTTTGCAGATTTTTCCATTTCCACATTCACAACATGTTCCGGGCGCAGCTCATGCTTATTGGTTACTGAAAAAATCTCTTAGCTGGTTTTGGAGATTTTTTCATTTCCACATTCACAACATGTTCCGGGCCCAGCTCATGCTTATTGGTTACTGAAAAAATCTCGTAGCTGTTTTTGCAGATTTTTCCATTTCCACGTTCACAACATGTTCCGGGCGCAGCTCATGCTTATTGGTTACTGAAATAATCTCTTAGCTGGTTTTGGAGATTTTTTCATTTCCACATTCACAACATGTTCCGGGCCCAGCTCATGCTTATTGGTTACTGAAAAAATCTCGTAGCTGGTTTTGGAGATTTTTTCATTTCCACATTCACAACATGTTCCGGGCCCAGCTCATGCTTATTGGTTACTGAAAAAATCTCGTAGCTGTTTTTGCAGATTTTTCCATTTCCACGTTCACAACATGTTCCGGGCACAGCTCATGCTTATTGGTTACTGAAAAAATCTCTTAGCTGGTTTTGGAGATTTTTTCATTTCCACATTCACAACATGTACCGGGCCCAGCTCATGCTTATTGGTTACTGAAAAAACCTCGTAGCTGGTTTTGGAGATTTTTTCATGTCCACATTCACAACATGTTCCGGGCCCAGCTCATGCTTATTGGTTACTGAAAAAACCTCATAGCTGGTTTTGGAGATTTTTTCGTTTCCACATTCACAACATGTTCCGGGCCCAGCTCATGCTTATTGGTTACTGAAAAAACCTCGTAGCTGGTTTTGGAGATTTTTTCATTTCCACATTCACAACATTTTCCGGGCCCAGCTCATCGTCTGGTGACATGTCAGTAATTAAAATTTGGTATTACAAATTCCTTCCATAACACAAATACAAGTATACACAATTGCAAGGTTCCAAAACGTTCAAAAATTATAAAAATTCGAAGTTGTCAAAACATGCAAAAATGAACATACCATATTCAATTATATAAGCTCAAGAGGCAGTTGTAAAAGCCGCACATCAAGAAATGCAATTTTCGTTCTTTACTCTGCTTCCAGGAGCAGACCAGTGAACAAGAGATTGTCTTTGTCATATTTTTGATAATTTCTTTAATTGCCGTTAGAAGTCAAAAGTGTGTTCTCTTTGTGGCCACTGCTTACAATACCGAATGTGCGGTGACGTTTACCGCAATTTTCAGTTTAGTTTTTAATAAGCTGTAAATTTCACGTATGTAATATTTGCTGTCATATCTTAGACGAGTTTATGTCTTTGAGCCTTACTTTTGTCATTGTTAGTAATCTGGATAAGCAACTTATATTAAATTTCCGTATGACGCTGGCGGTTCTGCCACTAGGCAGTGTGCTAGCCCAAGGTGCCCTCTGTCGGGCACGGCGCGAATGAAAAGTTATTACACATGATACACGGTACGCATTTGTGTGTGTGAAATCTTATGGAACTTAACTGCTAAGGTCATCAGTCCGTAAGCTTACACACTACTTAACCTAAATTATCCTAAGGACAAACACACACACCCATGCCCGAGGGAGGACTCGAACCTCCGCCGGGATCAGCGGCACAGTCCGTGACTGCAGCGCCTTAGACCGCTAGGCTAATCCCGCTTGGCCAATATGCATTTCTTGATGTACGGGATTTACGACTACCTCTTAAACTTATGTAATTGCGTATGGTATATAATTTCTGCCTGTTTTGACATATTCTATTTTTAATTGTTTTTGTACGTTTATGAACATTGGAATTATCTATAGCTGTATTTTTATTTTGGGAAGAGTTTGTAATCAAACATTTTAGTTAATGACAGGTCACCAGACGATGGGCGGGGCCCGAAACATGTTCTGAATGTGGCTATATAAAAAATCTCCAGAAACAGCTGCGATACTTTTCAGCAACCAACAAGCATTTTAGACACTTTTTATTAAAGTTACTGCTTTGTTTTGGTTCAACCATTTCTTTGTTTTCCTTATGCTAACAGAAATACACCATTTCTCGTCACCTGTAACGAAACAGAATGAGAATGATCGGTGTTGTTCGCGAGCCAATTGTTGACGAGCAACCTACATCTACATCTACATGCTACCTGACGGTGTGTGGCGGAGGGTACCTTGAGCAGCTCTATCGGTTCTCCCTGCTGTTCCACTCTCGTATTGTTCGTGGAAAGAAGGATTGTCGGTATGCCTCTGTGTGGGCTCTAATCTCTCCGATTTTATCCTCATGTTCTCTTCGCGAGATATACGTAGGAGGGAGCAATATACTGCTTGACTCCTCGGTGAAGGTATGGTCTCGAAACTTCAACAAAAGCCCGTACCGAGCTACTGAGCGTCTCTCCTGCAGAGTCTTCCACTGAAGTTTATCTATCATATCCGTAACGCTTTCGCGATTACTAAATGATCCTGTAACGAAGAGCGCTGCTCTCCTTTGGATCTTCTCTATCTCTTCTATCAACCCTATCTGATACGGGTCCCACGCTGGTGAGCTGTATTCAAGCAGTGGGCGAACAAGTGTACTGTAACCTACTTCCTTTGTTTTCGGATTGCATTTCCTTAGGATTCTTCCAATGAATCTCAGTCTGGCATCTGCTTTACCGACGATCAACTTTATAACTTTTAATTTTTGCGATTTTATGCGGCACGTATGTACCCGACTTTTGAACCTTCCTCATTGCACTCAAACGCCGCACGACTGACAGGTCACCAGACGATGGGCTGGGCCCGAAACATGTTGTGAATGTGAAAATACAAAAAGTCCCCAAAAACAAATTGTTCAAATGGCTCTAAGCACTACGGGACTTAACATCTGAGGTCACAGTCGCCTAGAACTTAGAACTAATTAAACCTAACTAGCCTAAGGGCATCTCACACAGCCACGCCCGAGACAGGATTCGAACCTACGACCGTAGCAGCAGGATTGAAGCGCCTAAAACCGCTCGGCCACATCGGCCGGCCCCCGAAAATACCTACGTATTCTTTCAGCAACCAAAACGCATTTTTAGAGTAATTTTTGTTATATTTGTCACGATGGTTGCCTGTCTCTACCAGTACCTTCAGTCTGAAATAAAGCAACAACTCTCCGTACAAAGACCTCCGCGCATCCACAAAAGATAATACTGTGCATCTGGTGGAACAGCGACGGTATGGTGTACTAGGAATTACCTCTCCGAGATGTAACCATCAACGCTGACATTTATCGTCAACTAGCGAAACATCTAGGAGACGCAATCCAAAAACAACGGCCAGAAAGACTGCTTGAAGTGATAGCACCCCACGATAACGCCCGCCCGCATTCTGCTGGACTGACAAAAACCACTATACAGATGTTAGGTTGGGAAGCCATTGCCCACCCACCTTATTCACCTGATCTTGCGCCTTCAGATTTTAGCCTTTTCCTCTCTCTGTCGAACAACCTTCAAGGAACTTCCATTCCGGATGAAAATGCGCTCCGAACATGGCGCGAAGAGTTCTGTCCCTCAGAACCACATAATTTCTACTGTTGCGGAATCGAAAAGTTATCCCAGAGAGCCGGCCGTAGTGGCTGTGCGGTTCTACAGCTGCAGTCTGGAGCCGAGCGACCGCTACTGTCGCAGGTTCGAATCCTGCCTTGGGCATGGATGTGTGTGATGTCCTTAGGTTAGTTAGGTTTAATTAGTTCTAAGTTCTAGGCGACTGATGACCTCAGAAGTTAAGTCGCATAGTGCTCAGAGCCATTACCCCAGAGATGCCAGACTGTTGCAAACGGTAAATTAGAATTTATTATTGGTGACTCTGTTACGTGCATCTGTGGTGCTCCTTCAATTTATCGCAGAACGTTACGAACATATGCTTCAGCCTAATACTTCAAACGAGTTGATAACTTAGAAACACGTAATGACTGTATTTCTTTATCCTCTCCTTCATTCTTTCTCCGGTCTTCTTCTTTCGTTCTAGTGTTTAATTTCGTCCACTTCTATATTCTCCTTCAGCTTGAAACGTTTACAAACTTTGTAGTTTGTTTCTAAATGTACTCGTTTCTAATATATGAGACTCTCTGATTTTCGACTTTTCTAAGCCTTTCAAAACTTCCTTTAAAATGTTGTAGAGTTCATTTCTCCTTCCAGAGGTGGCTGAATATTTGTTTGGTTCTCTATTTTCGTTCATTATGAATGAGTCTCGAAAAAACGTCAAGCTCCTCTTTCGCATTGCATTTTCCCATTATCCTGCCACCTGACTTTCCTACGCCTGAGCGTGTGTAATCACTCCATTTCACATTTTCACAAATAGTTAAAGCTTGGTATTTGTATGAGTTGGCTGATTCCAGTTATGACTCTTTGCTATTAGAGTTACAGAACGCTCCGTTTTAACGTTTTTTAAAAGGCAAAATTTTACATTTCTTAACAATTCAGGCAAGATAATAGTCCATGAACTACTTTAAAATCTTATTAAGATCTGACTGAATATTTGACAGATTTTTTCAGATAGAAATAATAGAAAACCACCGGAAAAATAATCGATGGGGCGTGGAGTGAAAGAAATGACCTCGACTGGTCTGTGACCTTGTGTGTGTGTGTGTGTGTGTGTGTGTGTGTGTGTGTGTGTGTGTGTGAATTTCCAAGGGACGAAACTTCTGGGGTCATCGGTCCCTAGTCTTAGACACTACTGAAACTAAATTAAACTAACTTATGATAAGAGCAACACACACACCCATGCCCGAGGGAGGGGCCGCGCAGTCTGTGACATGGCGCCCCAGACCGCTCGGCCACTCCGCGCAGCTCGACTGGTTTATTTGGAAGTAATTAAACAGGCTAATCGTAACTGTGTAAAAATCGAATGACACTCTCATTAAATAGGGATCCTCAAAGTAACAAGTGAAATCGGAGAGGAACAGAAAATGAAACATGACATCGATTTTGTTGCACATTGATTTGGGGATGACTCCAACGGTTACCCTCTGTCATGCACTCCACAGCGGTTTCCATACTACAGACGTACAGGGGTCGGTCAAAAACCTGGAAACACACGAGAAACGATTGCCTGAACACAAATGCAGATGCCACCGAAGTCTGCAGGATACGCTGTTGTATTCGACCACGAACGGCCCCTATACAATGTCCTCAAGACGTTGCAAGTTTTGCTCGTGATCCGAATTGTGCTTTGTAGTTGCAGTAGTATTATGTGATAGCTAAGTGAATTCGAAAGTGGTCAGATTATTGATACTCTTATGGTAACCATGGGAGCCATGCTTCTTCAAAAGGCAACTTCTCAAAGATTTAGGCCACGTCGTATAGGGAAAACGGAAAAATATCATCCGCTGAAGCACAAGGTGGACGAAATTGTTTGTTGAGTGATCGTGACGGCCAGTCAGTGAACAGGATTGTGAGGCGACAGCTCTAAAGGTCACTGCACAACTGAACGCCGCGCACACGGACACAGTCAGCACCAAAACAAAACGCAAGGAGCTCCATAAGCAGAGAATTGCACGGCGAGTTGGAATTCCAAAACCACTCATCAGTGACATAAATGTCCATAACAGGAAAACTTGTTGCGGAAGCCATAAAACCTCTGCCATGGAGCAATGGGAGAAACTCATTTCGTCGGATGTGTCTTGACGCACACTGTTTCCAATTTTCGGCCGAGTTCGCGTCCCAAGAGTAAGACTTGGCGTGAGTTCGGTGATGATTTGTCTGCCATATCGTGGTATTCCATGGGCGCTATGGTTACGCTGCAAGGTGACATCATTGTCCAGGATTACTTTACTATTTTGCTGATCAGATCAATCCTAAAATACAATGTTCCATCCCAATGGTGACGCTGCGGCCCTTGATGCAGGGTCCCTGTTCATATACCTCCCATCGTCCAGGACTGGTTTGGTGAGCACGAGCATGAACTGTCGCATCTGCCCTAGCCACCACAGTCTCCTGATCTCAACATTATTGGTCTGTTTTGGAGAGAAGGATAAGTGATCGCCATCCACCTCCATCACCATTACCTGAATTTGCCAACATTTTGCTGGAATAACAGTATAAGATTCCCTTGAAAACTATGCTGGGGCTATGTTTATCCATTCCAAGACGACTGGAAGCTGTTTGGAACGCCAACGGGTCTGTAGGCATGATAGGGTGGTGTATTTTTGGTGTTCCGTACTTTTATCCAACTGCTACATATACGTACTGCATTTTAAGAAGACCGTCTCTGTAACGCGCATCCACGAATCATTGTACTTGCGTGTCAAAATTTATAGCAAGGCTGCAGATCGATATGAGTCGCGCACGCCAGTGTGTTGTCAGTACTGTAACACAATGAAACATTGACATCTCAC
The DNA here is from genome assembly GCF_021461395.2 of Schistocerca americana. Taxonomy (NCBI): domain Eukaryota; kingdom Metazoa; phylum Arthropoda; class Insecta; order Orthoptera; family Acrididae; genus Schistocerca; species Schistocerca americana. Next base: position 496,573,853 of record NC_060119.1, on the reverse strand, counting down.
ATCCAATAAGCTTGCAATGTCGTGCCTCGCTACTGATCTATGGGCTCCTGAAGCAAGCGGCTAACTTTTTACTTAGCTCACGTCCGACTCCAACTAGGTCAGTTAAACTGAAACACATCTTGAAATGTCACTGTGTCTCTAAGTATTTTTGTTCGCTACCTTCGAGAATACTAAATTAAGAGGTGCTTAACATTAGGTGGCGTTTTAGGATCCGGGTGTTAGTTGCTACACGCATATCATTATCAGATTTGCCTGTGAACCGAGGAGCAGCACGGGTGCTTGAGTCGAGTGCGTGTGCCGCCCGCGGGCTTCGGTTTGACGACCACTGGTGAAGTGGAACCGCTAGAGTGTCATATTCTCGAGTAGTTAGCAATTCAGCTGGGGCTGGATGGCAGTCGCTACTGTGTCGTGGAACACGTCTGGGGCGCGCATCGCAATGCGTGGGCAGAGCCTGCGCGGCTCCATCTGGCGGCGACCGCGGCATACCAAGAGGGCTGACGGGGGAGTGCCGCTGATGATCGGCGCCGCTCTCCCATGGCCACTGGCCGTGACAGGCACCCGCACTCATACGTATGCCGGGGGCCGGCATCTGACAACCGGCGGGCGCGCGCGTGCCGCCGTCCTCACAATGAGGACTCACTCATCAAGCCACCAACTTCACACGCTCCCACTGCCTCTTTGTCCGCGAGCCAACTCCTAAGTACAGCTGTTCACAGCCGCAGTGCTTTACTGGGCACGGTTCTCTAACCAGTGGCACCATTTCACTTGCTCCGACCTCTGAAATGACTTACTTTGCTGGTTGCAGAAGGTGGACAAAAATATGAGACCACTGAAAATGCAACACATTACAGCACCCCATACTGTGCAGGAAAACCATTGGCTTTGGAAACAGCCCTCAGACGACTGTACGGTTATCAAGGGACTTTTGTACCACACTTCCTGCAAAATAATGGCAGGTTCAGGTAACGATCGTGGAAGTGGAATGAGTTGAGACCACTCACGTATCTCTCCAAAGTAGACCACAAACGCTCACAGAACTAGTCCTAGACCATGTCAGCTATGAAAACAGTGACCCCATCATCTTGGGACACGGCATTACCATTCCGGAACAAACATTTTGCAGTGGAATGGACCGCATCAGCCAAAATAGTCACATAATCCTTGGCAGCAATGCGATCTTGCAGAGTAATCGTGGAGTCAGAATATGACCAATTCATCACCGATCTTCCACCTTGTTTCACTCTTGGGACGTAAACACGACCAGAAGTTGGAAAGTACGAAATAATACTCATCCGACAAAATGACACTCTACCATTCCTCCACAGTTCAGGTTTTAATCCATCTAGCCCTGCTATGCCCTGCTTATGGAGCCCCCTTCGTGTTGATTTGCTGCTGACAGGGTTCGCGAACGTGACATCAAGTTTTCCACTGACTATTACAACTGTCGTCATCTTATCTGTCGTCATAATCCTATTCAACGATAGACCGTCAGGATCACTCAACGTCGCCGGCCGGGGTGGCCGAGCGGTTCTAGGCACTACAGTCTGGAACCGCGCGACCGCTACGATCGCAGGTCCGAATGGACGTGTGTGATGTCCTTAGGTTAGTTAGGTTTAAGTAGTTCTAAGTTCTAGGGGACTGATGACCTCAGATGTTAAGTCCCATAGTGCTCAGAGCCATTTGAACCATTTGATCACTCAACGTCACACGTTCCTTGTTTGAATTTACTCACTTTTGAGAAAGTGTTTCTTTTGGTGGTCTTATGTAATTTTTCTGTTTTGGTCGTAGAGATTTTGAAAAGCCCCAACTCTTCAGCGCATGATGTTCCCGGTCTCCCAGAATCCGACGACCAGGAGAGTTCAGTCTGGAGACGGATGCCTGGGGCAGTGCAATCGTTTGCTGTTGTTCTATAAAGCTTATTGATGTTGAAGATAGTTTGTGGTGATCAGATGTGATCGATCACATGCTTAACGACGTCACTGGTGAGTCGAAGAAGTGCATGTAGCACCGACACCAACTAGGTGAACAGACGTGTGAGTTTTTCATTTGATGTCTGAACACCTGGCTGCCTCTTCCGCAGCTCCGCGATACCAACGACCTTCATCTACATCATCTCCATCAGGACTTAATGGTAACTCTGGTAAGAGACCCTCACAAGGTATTATCACCTGGGCCAAGCGAACCAAGGTCTTTTAACGAGGTGTTACTCACCCCCCTCCCTCTCCCTTCTCGTTTTTGATCCGGGTTTGAGACAGACTATGATGGAGTTGTGTTTATGGAAACGGTGATGCAGCTGCCTCTTCCTACGGGTTTTATGAAAGCGGCAACGCCTTCAAAACCCACACGCGAGATTTTCAAATTCTTTCGTTCACCATGGGTAAACTACACTACCGGCCATTACAATTCCTACAAAAAGAAGAAATGTAGATGATAAACGGGTATTCATTGGACAAATATATTATACTAGAACTGACGTGTGATTACATTTTCACGCAATTTCAGCGCATAGATCTTGAGAAATCAGTACCCAGAACAACCACCTCTGGCCGTAATAACGGCCTTGATACGCCTCGGCATTGGGTCAAACAGAGCTTGGATGGGGTGTACAGGTACAGCTCCCCATGCAGCTTCAACACGATACCACAGTTCATCAAGAGTAGTGACTGGCGTATTTTGACGAGCCAGGTCCTCGGCCACCATTGAAGAGACGTTTTCAGTTGGTAAGAGATCTTGAGAATGTGCTGGTTAGGGCAGCAGTCGAACATTTTCTATATCCAGAATGGCCCGTACAGGACCTGCAACATGCAATCGTGCATTATCCTGCTGAAATGTAGGGTTTCGCAGCGATCGAATGAAAATGTAACGTCCACTGTTCAAAGTGCCGTCAATGCGAACAGGAGGTGACCGAGACGTGTAACCAATGGCACCCCATACCATCACGCGGGGTGATACGCCAGTATGGCCATGACGAATACACGCTTCCAATGTGCGTTCACCGCGATGTCGCCAAACACGGATGCGACCATCATGATGCTGTAACAGAACCTGGATTCATCCGAAAAAATGACGTTTTGCCATTCGTGCACCCAGGTTCGTCGATGAGTACACCATCGCAGGCGCTCCTGTCTGTGATGCAGCGTCAAGGGTACCGCAGCCATGGTCTCCGAACTGATAGTCCATGCTGCTGCAAACGTCGTCGAACTGTTCGTGCAGATGGTTGTTGTCTTGCAAACGTCCCCATCTGTTGACTCAGGGATCGAGACGTGGCTGCACGATCCGTTACAGCCATGCGGATAAGATGCCTGTCATCTCGACTGCTACTGATACGAGGCCGTTGGGATCCAGCACGCCGTTCCGTATTACCCTCCTGAACCCACCGATTCCATATTCTGCTAACAGTCATTGGAACTCGACCAACGCAAGCAGCAATGTCGCAATACGATAAACCGCAATCGCGATAGGCTACAATCCGACCTTTATCAAAGTCGGAAACGTGATGGTACGCATTTCTCCAACTTAAGCGAGGCATCACAACAACGTTTCACCAGGGAAGGCCGGTCAACTGCTGTTTGTGTATGAGAAATCGGTTGGAAACTTTCCTCATGTCAGCACGTTGTGGGTGCCGCCACCGGCGCCAACCTTATGTGAATGCTCTGAAAAGCTAATCATTTACATCCTGTCGGTTAAATTTCGAGTCTGTAGCACATCATCTTCGTGGTGTAGCAATTTTAATGGCCAGTAGTGTATTAGTTCTACTGGAAAGATGATCAGGACCTTCTTGTAGGAAATTTAATGTAATTAAATTTTGTACTGGGATACGTTTTCGCTAGAGGCCATAGTTTTGGAATTATTCAAGACAAACTTACAAAAGTGAGCTTCAAACACTTTTCTTGAATAATTACGAAAACTGTGAATTTGTCTCCCAGTAGAACTGCAGAAAAATTCCTACAAAATGATTCTGTTCATTTTCTCCGTAGGACTAACGTTTGGCACATAGCAAACGAGAGAATATGAAAGTCTTCGGCGCTGTTTTTGCAGCCGTTGCAGGTTGCATAAAACGCATACGTAGGGGCATCTGAATCACTTTGTTTACTAATGTGGATATTACGTAAAGGGCAAAATTTTAAGAGGTGACTCTTGACAGGAAAAGTAGAAAATTCTTCACACAACGTATGTCCGGAAATAGACACAGAGTCTGCAACAAAGCGGTTAGTTGTGGTGCAGTACGTTACACACTACACAATATAAATTCATTATTTAATTAAAGCACATTTTAAAATGTATACTGCACTGGTAAATATCTATATCCTTTCTACTGTAGGCTGTGCGATTTCAACTAAACCGAGATGTTTCTAGAATGAGATCGTTTGACCTGCTTCTGATCTCCCATTCGCATTCCTCATTTCTTCTTCGAAACAAAGATTCAGTAGTAGAGGAGAAAGAGCAATTCTATCTCGATGATCCATTCTTACTTGATCCCGCTGATTCTTATACACTTTTTGTATTTCCCGTCTTTTCTTGTGCTTTGCACCTATTTTAGTGAGGATGTCAAACATCTCGCACGAGTTTACATTGTCGGATGCTTTGTATGAATTGACAAGTCCAATGAAAGTGTCTTGATATTTCTTGAGTGCTGACTGCATTACGAAGAGCAGCATCAGAGCTGACTCTCTGGTGCTTTTACGTTTCCTTAAATCATGTTGATCGTCATCTGACCGATTTTCTGTTTACTTTTTCATTTTCGATATATTATTCTTGCCAATAACTTGGGCACATGAAGCTGGTTGTCTGAGAGTTCTCACATTTGTTTGCCCTTGCTAGCTTCGGGACAGTGTGGATGATTTTGTTCCGAAAGTTCGATGCTGCTTTTCCAGTCTCATAGATTCTACACACTAAATTGAATAATCGTTTCGTTGCCACTTTCCCTGATTTCTGTCAAAGCCTTGTGGAGCTCTGGCATTAATAGTGAATTCCGCATGACTTCCCAGTCGACAATTAGTGTTCTTCAGTCACGTCAGCAGGCAGTTCCTCTCCTTCATAGAGGGACTCAGTATACTCTTTTCGCCTGTACACTCTGTCCTCTGAGTTTAACACAACTATCTCCTTTGTACCCTTAATGCTGGCCCATAGACTTATAATTACACCGAAAGGTAACAGGATTTTTCTGTATGCTGAATCTCTTCTCCCTACGACAAACTACTTTTCGCTTTCTTGACATCTTTTTTCGTGCAGCTATTGATTTCATTCCTAGCTGAACTAGGTTAGCGGATAAGAAAGATGGAAAGAGTTTAGTGCCTTGTAGGAACTCTGGGATACAGTATATCATTTTAACTAAAAATACCTGTAACAGTCGGGCCTGTACTATTTTCCTCTCTATTATTTTATGTGTACCGGTATCTTTCGGTCTTCCTGCCGAAGCTGGAGAAGAGATGCACGGCTCCACGTGACATGCCACCGTTTATGGCGCTGCAGAGTCGTAAACCACCGTTTGTGCACATACACTCTCGACTAATCACCTTACTCCGATTCTGTCTTATGAAGCGTCCCTGTAGCGATCGTGGAAGATTCCTGGCTCTCTCTGATCCCGGCCACCAATATTACCCTAAATTCTGACAGCATCCATCAAGCAGGAAAGAAAGATTATCAGGAAAATATCTTGAACAGTTTTAGTGAAGGAATCTGGATAAAGACGCCACCAAGAGAAATCTACGAACAGATAGGAACAATACTGAACACATTTATAATAGAAGGATGATATGTTACGGTCATATCCACAGGATGAATGAGAACAGGCTTGCAAGGGAAATCTTTGAGATAACAAACTTTAGTAAAAACAAGACAAAATGTACTTTAAACAGAAGAAGACATTTAAAAACTGAAGAATTACACAATTGAGAACAGTTCAGAAACATCTTAAAAACACAAACTTCAACAAAAAAAGACGGGAATTAGAACAGGAAGTAAATGGTCGTCGGAACACAAAAGAGAACACGGCGAGTGTATGAAGAGAAGTTGGAAAGAAGGAAGGGATAAGAAAAAATCAGGGCTTCTCAGGTTCAAACGCTCTCTTGGAAGAGAGTATTCGAAAATAATAATATACTTAAACGAGAGGTGATTTTAAATAAAAGTGTCGCATATTCCTACAAGAGGTAGTATGAACAAATCAAGAGAAGTTCCTACAGTCACATTTCAGAAAACCGCTATGTGTTGAGATATGGCCCGTTTTACTTGTGATGAGTAATATGTAGGATACGGTGGTGTAGGATGTCTCATTTTTGCATTTCATTGTGCCCTGACGCAGTACACGCATGTGTGCTGATGCTAATTCTTGGGCAATCATAGAGGTGAGGCATTAGGTTTCCTTCTGCATTAATGCTTGGGCAGTAACTGGTGACAGACGCTTAGGCCCACACACATTATCAAACAGATTAACGTATGCTCTATATTACCGATTTGTGCCCGATGAATTACCAGTGCTCTTGGAAGATGCAACCCTTGTAGAAAGACGACGACTGTGTTTTTGTGCAAGACGAGGTAACACCCAATTTTCTAAGGATCCTGCGGCAGCACTCACCGCAACGTTTCAAGGCCAATTGGATGGTCGAGCATTTGCGGCAGCATGACCATCCCGTTAATCGTACCTAAATCCATTATATTTCTCGCTGTAGAGATATTTAAAGGCATTGGCTTATGCTCAACCCATCGACAATGTGTAGATATTACAGTAGCATGTGGCCAATATATGTCGCGTAATACGAATGGAGTCAGGTGTGTTTGAAAGAGTGCATGATTCACTGCGGAGAAAGGCTGACCATGTGTCAGGATGCAGTGCGGACTAAGTGTTTACTTCTCTAAAGCAGACAGATGGAAATGACAGTAAATATCGGCTCATATCTCAGCAGATATTCGTTCTGTATGAATATATGACTGTTTATTGTAGACTCCTTGTATATATATATATATATATATATATATATATATATATATATATATATATATATATATATATATATATTACGTATTGTCTTACGGCAGAAACAAATTTTATTTCAAGCCAATTCCATTACAAAACCGGCTGTTAGCGAGCAGTGAATGCATGATGTCGGAAATTACTAGTACAAACAAGAAAACAAACTCTAGTTGACGTAGCTGAAAAATTAATGTGTGGAGAATATGTAACTAGGCGAATGGATGGTAAATGCACCAAGGAAGTTGTCTGCAGGGTATCCACAAATAAGAAAAGGCCGACATGATGGCCTAATTCGAGGTTGATGGATGAGATTATAAAATATTCATGCAACATGGAAATGTAAATAAGTGAAGACCAGCGTGCACGGAAAAGTGCAGAAGAGAATGTTGAATGTGTGAGTAAATGAATGAGATATTGAGGATAATGATGGTGGAGGTGGTGATAGTGGTGACGATGAAACACACAATGATTTAACATTAGAGGCGTGGCACAAGTTCGCATTTGACAAAGAGAGGAAAGGAAATCGGTAGTGGGCTTTTCAAAAGAGCCAGAAGCGTTTTATGGAATCACGGTAAACCTAATCCATAAATGCCATTTGAGAAGTTGCAGTTTTCAATTCAAATATGAGTCCAGTGTCTTAACCGCTGTAGAACCTCGCTTGATTAATACAATGTTATCGCATGACGATGTTACAAACTTTCAGGGATAAAAGAGAAGGATAAATGAAGGAAAGTAAATGGCTGAGTCGAAAGTTAAAAACTATATTCGTACTGATACTTCTGACAGTGGACTTCTTCTACTGCAAGCTCTTTCCTTTCCTTTTTCTTCTTTGGAGAAGGTAGTATGGAACAAAACAAGAAAAAATCATCTGGTAAACATGGGCTATAAAATGCATACCTTAAGAGCTATCAGCACTTTTTCAGTAGTAGAAGAAATGTGTTGCGCAGTAGTAAATATGAATAAGTGCTCAAAGCTCTTAAAGTATCCTCTTCTGAGCCCATTTTTACTGGATATTTTTTCTCGTTTTGGGTCATATTAAGTCTCCCAAAAATGTGAAAAGCAAAGAGCTTACAGTGAAAGAGGTCCGCCGTCAGAGGTATCAGAACGATTTGGCTTATAACTTTCGATTCCGTCGTTTCCGGATCATGGTTCCTTCCATCAAATTGATACACTCACCCTTATCCAACATCCCTGAAAGTTTGTAACATCATATCGCAATCACCCTTTGTATGGTCACCTCAGCTTGGCAGTAGGGCACACTGCAGAGATACTGTTTCCAGTTACTAATAACCGGAGTAATTGCTACGTCTTTTCTGATTGCTACACCGATGAATAAACGCATCCGTAATAACTTATATCAGACGCGGAGGAGTACTGTTGGTGCCTTTGGTAGCACGTATAAGTTGTTTTTGGTAGTTATTTATAACCGTTATAAATAACCGTTATCGAAAAATAACTTAACTGCCATAACTGATGATGGAAACGATTTAGCCCAACCCTACGTAGGCCTTCGTTCTTTGTAGCCAAAGAGATCAGTTGAAGTAGTTAGAAGAAGCCTTCCCCCTCCACTGGAGCATTAGCTGCTGCTGATAATTATTACAACCACACTATCACCTGTGTCTTAGGCCACAATGTGGCGTAAACCTGAATGGCTTCTATATCTACATCTACATCTACATTTACACTCCGCAAACCACCCAGCGGTGTGTGACGGAGGGCACTTTACGTGCCACTGTCATTACCTCCCTTTTCTGTTCCAGTCGCGTATGGTTCGCGGGAAGAACGACTGCCGGAAAGCCTCCGCGCGCCCTCGAATCTCTCTAATTTTACATTCGTGATCTCCTCAGGAGGTATAAGTAGGGGGAAGCAATATATTCGAGACCTCATCCAGAAACACACCCTCTCGAAACCTGGACAGCCAGCTACACCGCGAAGCAGAACGCCTCTCTTGCAGAGTCTGCCACTTGAGTTCGCTAAACATCTCCGTAACGCTATCAGCTTACCAAATAATCCTGTGACGAAACGTGCCGCATTTCTTTCGATCTTCTCTATCTCCTCTATCAACCCGACCTGGTACGGATCCCACACTGATGAGCAATACTCAAGTATAGGTCGAACGAGTGTTTTGTAAGCAACCTCCTTTGTTGATAGACTACATTTTCTAAGGGCTCTCCCAATGAATCTCAACCTGGCACCCGCCTTACCATCAATTAATTTTATATGATCATACGTATACTCCCAGATATTTTACAGAAGTAACTGCTACCAGCGTTTCTTCCGCTACCATATAATCATACAATGAAGGTTCTTTCTTTCTGTGTATTCGCAATACATTACATTTGTCTATGTTAGGGGTAAGTTGCCACTCCCTGCACCAAGTTCCTATCCGCTGCAGATCTTCCTGCATTTCGCTACAACTTCTCTGTCTACCACAGCATCATCCGCGAATAGCCGCATGGAACTTCCGACACTGTCTACTAGGTCATTTATATATATTGTGAAATGCAATGTTCAAAAATGTGTGTGAAATCTTATGGGACTTAACTGCTAAGGTCATCAGTCCCTAAGCTTACACACTACTTAACCTAAGTTATCCTAAGGACAAACACACACACACACCCATGCCCGAGGGAGGGCTCGAACCTCCTTCGGGACAAGCCACACAGTCCATGACTGCAGCGCCTTAAACCCCTCTGCTAATCCCGCGCGGCGATAAGCAATGGTCCCATAACACTCCCCTGTGGCACGCCAGAAGTTACTATAACGTCTGTAGACGTCTTTCCATTGAGAATAACATGCTGTGTTCTGTTTGCTAAAAACTCTTCAATCCAGGATGTAGGCTCTTACTTTGTTTATCAGGAGACAGTGCGGAACTGTATCGAACTCCTTCCGGGAGTCTTCTATGCGTTTCTCCATTCGCTTTAACACAGTGTAAAACACACTTCGACTCGCCTGTACCCCATACCTCTACCGTATACGGCCTTAAAATTCGTGTCATTTTCTCTCCAGCTACTTAGAAACAAGCGAATTTGACACTCTTGATTTACTACCGATTGAGTCTGACGTGGAAAAATGGCCAGTGCGTTAATGCCTCCGATGGGGAGAACTGTGTTGCCTTACACCTTAAATTTGGTGCGCTGTCAGTCATAGCCGAGCTTTCACGGAAAACAGATCGCAAACGAATTCCGCCACATTCCGCAACCCTGTCATTAGATCTGCTCTTATTACAAAGGAGACGCTATGATTACGCAGCTCGAGAAGCAAGGAGCGGGGGATATAAATTGAAAGAGCCCATCCCTCAACTGGCCGGTACGGTTCGCGCGCGGCGCGGACACGCCAAGGAGCGGCAGTCGGCGAGAGGGAAGGACAGACGCCGCGCCGGCGCATCCCCTACAAATCACGGCGGAAAGCCTGCAATCAGGGGCTGGGGCGAGCAGGCCGGCTCCCACGGAATCGTAGAGCAACCGTAAAAACGTGATTGATGAAATATGTAATTAAAAACCTGTTTCCTGCGGGCGAGTAGGGAGTGGGGAAGATGTTTTCCCAAAACAGACTTTTATTTTACGACTCAAACAAACTGGGAGCGAAACACTTTTGCAAAAAAGAGAAAGGCGGACGGAAGGCTGGGAAACTGGGACGGGCAGCGAGCAGGACTTTCGCTGTGGCGCGCGGCGCCGCAGTAAATCGCGGCCAGCGGGAGTTTTCTTTTCTTTGGCGGCCACCCTCCGCCGGCCACCCTTTCGTCGGCACCGGCGCGGCGCGGCGCCGTTTAATAAGAAACACGACAGGCGGACGGGTGTCGTATTTCAAAAGATTGAGACGCGCGTGGCAGCACTGCGGAGTGGGGTTTCCTTTTTTGAAGCCCGGGGCTCGGCACATGGCGCGGGCCAAACCGGGCACCGTACGTACCGCCGTCGCTGAGTTACGACCGCCTGTCTAATGGAGCGCCGGCTCCGGCTTTACATTCGACACTGCAGCGATCTGACGTGGCAGTGCCGCAACAGGTCTTCTGTTGTACACTACCGTAACGCGTGCAGTGCGGTCTTCATCTGCGCCTGTATTCCACAAGCCACTGTCCGGTGTGTGATGGAGGGCTCATTTTCTTGCGTTAATATCTATACATAAAGGCAATGTCCCGGTTGACTTACTCACTTACTGACTCATCAACGTCAGCCGATACCCAAAGAATGTTGTTGTTATTGTGGTCTTCAGTCCTGAGACTGGTTTGATGCAGCTCTCCATGCTGCTCTATCCTGTGCAAGCTTTTTCATCTCCCAGTACTTACTGCAACCTACATCCTTCTGAATCTGCTTAGTGTATTCATCTCTTGGTCTCCCTCTACGATTTTTACCCTCCACGCTGCCCTCCAATGCTATATTGGTGATCCCTTGATGCCTTAGAACATGTCCTACCTACCGATCCCTTCTTCTTGTCAAGTTGTGCCACAAACTCCTCTTCTCTCCAATTCTATTCAATACCTCCTCATTAGTTATGTGATCTACCCATCTAATCTTCAGCATTCCTCTGTAGCACCACATTTCGAAAGCTTCAATTCTCTTCTTGTCCAAACTATTTATCGTCCATGTTACACTTCCATACATGGCTACACTCCATACAAATACTTTCAGAAACGACTTCCTGACACTTAAATCTATACTCGATGTTAACAAATTTCTCTTCTTCAGAAACGCTTTATTTGCCATTGCCAGCCTACATTTTATATCCTCTCTACTTCGACCATCACCAGTTATTTTGCTCCCCAAATATCAAAACTCCTTTACTACTTTAAGTGTCTCATTTCGTAATCTAATTCCCTCAGCATCACCGAGTTAACTCGACTACTTTCCATTATCCTCGTTTTGCTTTTGTTGATGTTGATATTATATCATCCTTTCAAGACACTGTCCATTCCGTTCAACTGCTCTTCCAAGTCCTTTGCTGTCTCTGACAGACTTACAATGTCATCGGCGACCTCAAATTTTTTATTTCTTCTGCATGGATTTTAATACCTACTCTGAATTTTTCTTTTGTTTCCTTTACTGCTTGCTCAATATTCAGATGAATAACATCGGGGAGAGGATACAACCCTGCCTCACTCCCTTCCCAACCTCTGCTTCCCTTTCATGCCCCTCGACTCTTATAACTGACATCTGCTTTCTGTACAAATTGTAAATAGCCTTTCGCTCCCTGTATTTTACCCCTGCCACCTTCAGAATATGAAAGAGAGTATTCCAGTCAACACTGTCAAAAGCTTACTCGAAAGTGTACAAATGCTAGAAACGTAGCTTTGCCTTTCCTTAATCTAGCTTCTAAGATAAGTCGTAGGGTCAGTATTGCCTTACGAGTTCCAATATTTCTACGCAATCCAAACTGATCTTCCCCGAGGTCGGGTTCCACCAGATTTTCCAATCGTCTGTAAAGAATTGGCGTTAGTATTTTGCAGCTGTGACTTTTTGAACTGATAGTTCGGTAATTTTCACATCTGTCAACACCTGCTTTCTTTGGGATTGGAATTATTATATTCTTCTTGAAGTCTGAGGGTATTTCGCCTGTCTCATACATCTTGCTCACCAGATGGTACAGTTTTCTCAGGACTGGCTCTCCCAAGGCCGTCAGTAGTTCTAACGGAATGTTGTCTACTTCCGGGGCCTTGTTTCGACCAGACCAGAGTCTGAAATATGCAGAGTGTGTTTATCTTATACTGCAGGCGTCGTATAAGAAGGGACTTTTGGAAATTCCACCCTTAAGGGGATGAAAGAGGAGACGAAAGGGTTTTTGAAAATATTTTGCCATTAATGCAATTTTGATGCTAGAGTTACAAAAATTGGTACTTGGGTTTTCGGTCAGAAATAAAGAAATACGTGTTTCAGCATTTTTGGAAACTGAACCTCCATGGGGGTGAAATTGATGGTGAAGTTGTTTTTGAAAACGAATCATTATTAAAGAAGTGCTTAAGCACTTTTAAAGCTTCATTTATGAAAATCGTTATTTGACTTTTCAGTCAGAAATATAAGAAAACACCTGTTTCATTGTTTTTGGAAATTCAGCCCCTAATGTGGTGAAATAAGGAGTGAATGTTTTTGTTGGAATATTCCATTACGAAAGTATTTTCGAAGGTAAGTGTATGAAAATTCTAACTTCTCGGTTAGAAATGAAATATGACGTCTTTCAGAGTTTTTGGAAATTCAGCCCATAAGGGGGCGACATAGGGCCTGACTGGTTCATTTACTCATCACTGCACAGCCCAAACCACTAAGAACAGGAACTTGAAAATTGGAGGGAGTGTTCACCTTGTAGTATAGGAATCCTTTACAAAGGGATTGTTCAAAATTCCACCCTAAGGAGGTGAAGTAAAGGATGAAAGGTTTATTGTAAATATATCGCTGTTACGGCAATTTTGATGCTAGAACTACAAAAATTTTGTTTTTGAATTCGCTGTCAAAAATCGAAGTATCTGCTTCAGCACTTTCGGAAATCGAACCAGAGGGGAACAGTAGTGGGTGGCAGGCGTTATGGAAAATAAATCGTTACTCAAGTGCTAACAAAGCATTTTTGCGAATCCAATCTTTATGGAAAGTCATTCCCCTAAGGCGGCGAAGTAGGGGATCGAAATTTATAAGAAAATATTACATTATCAAAGAATTTTTTAAGCTACATCTAAGAAAATTTGTATTTGGATTCATGGTTAGAAAGACAAATATATCTTTCAGTGTTTTCGGTAGTTCAGCCCCTAAGGAGGTGAAATAGGGGATGAAAATTTTTATGAAAATATCTCGTTATATCACATTTTTAAAGCTAAATCTATGAAGATCGGTATTTAACTTATAAGTAAACATGTGTTACGGGATGAAAGTTTCTATGGAAATAACACCACAAGAACTCAAAAGGCAGGATTAACAACGATCTCCGAGTCCAGCTGCCAGAATCGCTTTTCTGACAGATGTAAGTTCGGAAAAGACCATGCTCCTACGGCCTCAGTTAGGTTGCAAAGCTTAGGAAACGTTGCAATTTGTGAACAACATAAAAATTTGATTGAAGGGAAACAAAAAAGTCTGTGCAGGCCATACAGTGAACGCGAGCAAAGCAGTGATCGCTAAACTAGTCGTTGATAATGGCGGAAATAACGTCGAGTGTGCCCCGCAGAAGTGTGTTGGGACCCTTGTTGTTCATGTTGTAAATTCATGGTCCAATGAATCTGGTCGTAAAAAATTCATCACAATTTGAGAAGAATAGTGATACTCACACGTACAAAACTAGAAGAAAAAAAGACTTTTACTACCCATTATTAAAAACTGTCAATGGCTCATAGAGGAGTTCGCTATGCAAGTACAAACATTTTTCATTGTATCTCCAAGACCACAAAATTTCTAACAGTCAGCAAACCTAAACTCCTCTCTCCTGGACGACTCCTATTCCTTGGCCACATTTCTACTTTAAAATTGGTAGCCTAAAAAAATAATGTTATAAGTGTTGTGGCATGAGTAGGACTAAAAAGATAGCGTGTTCATTATAATGAACATTAATTATGTATCATGCATACCCGTAAACTTACTAGTGCCACATTATTTCGATAAAAGAATCTAACTAAATAGTAAACTCAGACTTTTCGCAAAGATGGAGTTACCTATAATGATGTAGCGTCTGGAAGAAGCTGCACAAATATTCAGTCACATCTTCATAAGATTTCAAAGTGGTGGAAAGTCTGGCATCTTGCATTAAATGTTCAGAAATATATGACTATGCATTCATGCTACGAAAAAAACGTAGCATCCTATAAATATCAGCGAGTCGTATTTAAAATTGGTCACCTCGTACAAATTGCTGGGTGGAACAATCTTATCGAAAAATCGCACAGGCAGTTGTCTGTAGTATAATGAGTACTGAACGAATGGTTACGAGACAGACTCTGAGGGGTAGCGTACCAAGAAGACAAAGGTACGAGTCTTGCCAGAAGGACTCCACCATGGGAAGGTCGTAAGATTGTTCTACTTGCTCTGACAAATAGATGGATGACAACAGCTGGAATCCGGGAATCCGGGCATAGGTTACAGGCTGTCTTACCACTAACGACCGGCAAGAAATTATTAAAAGTAGGTTTCAATCTCGAATTGCCAAGCATCGATTACTACTGACATCAACCCACAGACAAGAGAGACTTGCGTAGTGTAGACGCATAGTCAACTGGGATACTGAGCGGCATTCCGTGGCGTTCAGCGGTGGGTCTCGCTTCTGTTTGTGGCGGTCACATTCACGCCATCGTGTGCGTACAAGACTTGGTGAAGGCCAAGACGTAGCGACGATTCTCGAGACCCGTACCTCTCCATCTCCTGGACTCAAGATGTTGAGAGTTTTAGGATATGACACCAGAACTGCTTCGGTATTTATTGAAAGAAGGGAGAATCCTCGGCAGTATAAGACAAGAATGATAAACCTTGTTCCCATACTCTTCATAACTAGTGTACCAAATGGCATATTCCAGCAGGGCAATGGAGGACGTCACACTGCAGTTCACAGCATAAACACTTTGAGGAGTGTACAGATCCTCCACTGGGTGCCCAGTCCCCTGATTCATCATTCATAGAGCATGAACAGAGTATGATGGGAAACGTGTACTTGCGTACCAGCCTCATGCTAGACATCCTCATAAAGTAACACGGCAATATGTTTCAAGCACAGTAACAGGAAAATGTTTGCTGCTATGGTTATTTATAGATAGCCATTGCACAGTAAGGTTATTAAGGAAACACTTGCTGTGACAGGACGTACAACAACAGAAATGCTGCAATATAATACGAAATAACAAACAACATTTATTCATTTATTAAGAGTACACTACAGTATACGCTGTCCATTCATATCAACGTTACCACCCGTCAAAAGCCTGAGTAGGCACCTTTTGCTCCGTGGACCACTGCAGGACGTGCAGGAAGAAGAGTGGTTATGGAAGGCATCGACAAGGATATTAAGCCATATCGACATCAGCGTCGTGACCAACTGCGCTACGTTTCTCATTTGAGGATCCATGGCGCGAACAGTCCGATCGAGATGGTCCCACAGAGTCTCGACTGGGTTTAAATCCGGCGAGTTTGTTGGTCAGGGCGGTACGGTTAACTCATCCTGATGCTCTTCGAACCACGCATATACACTTCGAGCTGAGTGACATGTTGCAATGTACTGCTGGTACATGCCAACGTCCCGAGAAAAAAACAAACTGCATGTAGGGGTGGACATGAAACCCAAGGATAAATGCATACTTGTGTAGATCCATTGTGTCCTCCAGAATGACGAGACCACCCAGCTAATGCCACGAAGAAGTTCCACAGATCATTAGGCTCCTTTCTGGGTGCAGGACGTTTAGTTTCAGACGTTTCACGTCGTACACGCCAACGGCCATGTGTTCGACGGGGCACAAATCTTGACTCTTCAGCTCAGTGGTCCAGTTGCGGCATTAGAATGCAAATACCAGCTTTCGTCGCCTTTGAACAGGACTCAGCATGGACACATAAACAGGGCGTCTGCTGCAGAGGCCCATACCCAGGAACGTTCACTGAACGGTCATTCAGGAGACAGTGTCGAAAAAATTGCTCTAAGCAGTATGAGACTTAACATCTGAGGTCATCAGTCCCCTAGACTTATAACTACTTAAACCTAACCAACCTAAGGACATCACACACATCCATACCCGAGGCAGGATTCGAACCTGCGACCGTAGCAGCAGCGCGGTTCTGGACTGAAGCGCCTAGAACCACTCGGTCACAGCATCCGGCGAGACAGTGTCGGTAGCTCCTTGGTTCACATGGGCGGTCAGTTGCTTAACAGATGTCTATTCACACGTAAACATATCCGCAACCGCCGTTCACCCCTGTCATCTATGGCCCGTTGTGGAGCAGTTGCATAGGCGCCGGTTTTGGATAGTGCGAGTTTGCCATGCATAGTGTGCGTTAACGACGGCGACACGCGAATAGTTTGAAAACTTGGCAATTTCTGAAAATCTTTCATCATAGGCCTGATAGTTCATAGTGATGGGCGTTTTGGACGTCAGATAAATCACTCTGTTTCAGATTTACGACAACGACTGCACTGTTTTCTGTGTCTCCCGAGACGTTTTATATGCCTTCCATATGTGGTGCTGCCACCTGCCGTCTACGAGTGATTACTGAACACTGCCGCGAAAATAGGCGGTGGTCACATTAACGTGAATGAACCGTGTAGTATTTAACGCGAATTATCATGTGTCGCTTGCTGTGTTAAACCTAATACAGCGATGTCTAAATAACTTTGCTGTCTCTTGGCAGTCTATATCTTGGCGCTATAACTGATAGTAATTGTGCAGACACTCTGCTACTCCTCCAAGTTTTCTGTAAATAGCGACTGCTAAGTCGTTAGGTAGGCTTCAGAGTACTGTACTGATCTGGCGCAGACACTGCACTCAACTGTCTAATTCCTGCTTCGTGACTAACTGCTGGTGAGAAACGGTCTGAGTGTCCGCAGCACATCGTGTTTTGGTGCCTCTTGGCAGAAAGATTTGCGTATCTGCCAGTACAAGGTGGAAATGAAATATCCACTGTTGACAGTGGGCATATGGCGGCTGGATGTGCACAGCTCCCTGTAGGGAAAGGCGCAGAATCAGGAAGAGGTGCAAGTTCATGAGAGCTATCTACAGGCTGCTGCTGAGAGCTGAGAGGCGCCAGTCGAGTGGTTGTGCCTGTGCAGTGGCGGTCTCTCGCTGTATATGTGTGTGTTTCTTGCTTGGTACACAACAGTAAGAAACGCCTCGAGATGACGTTCACATGCTACAAATTCAATGATGCAACAGAAGTCATGGGATACCTCCTGATACCGTGTCGGACCTCCTTTTGCCCAGCCTACTGCAGCAACTCGACGTGGCATGCACACAACAAAAAAATGGTTCAAATGGCTCTGAGCACTATGGGACTTAACTTCTAAGGTCATCAGTCCCCTGGAACTTAGAACTACTTAAACCTAACTAACCTAGGGACATCACACACGTCCATGCCCGAGGCAGGATTCGAACATGCGACCGTAGCGGTCTCGCGTTTCCAGACTGTAGCGCCTAGAACCGCTCGGCCACCCCGGCCGGCCTGCACTCAACAAGTCGTTGGAAGTCCCCTGCAGAAATATTGAGCCATGCTGCCTCTACAGCCGTCCGTAACTGCGGAAGTGTTGCCGGTGCAGGATGTTGTTTACAAACGGACCTCTCGAATATTTCGCACAAATTTTCGATAGAATTCATTTCGGGCGACTTGGGTGACCAGACCATTCCCTCGAACTGTCCAGAATGTTCTTCAAACCAATTACGAACCATTGCTGCCCGGTGAGATGGCGCATTGTCATCCATAAAAATTGCATTGTTATTTTGGAACACGAAGTCCATGAATGGCTGCATATGGTCTCCAAGTACCCAAATATAATCATTTCCTGCAAGCGATCGGTTCATTTGCACCAGAAAACCCAGTCGACTCCTTGTAAATACAGTCCATACCATTACCGCAGCCATCACCAGCTTCCACAGTGCCTTGTTGACAACTTGGGTTCATGGCTTCCTGCGGTCTGCGCCCCACACGAACCCTACTATCAGCTCTTACCAATTGCAATCCGGACTCACCTGACCAGGCCACGGTTTCTCAGTCGTCTAGGGTCCAACCAATAAGGGTACGAGCCCAGGAAAGTTGCTGCAGTCGACGTCGTGCTGTTAGCAATGGCACTCGTGTCGGTCGTCATAGGTCATTAACGTCAGAGTTTTGTTACCTCAAAATCTTGAGATTTCGATGTTATAGTTAGCTGTCGGGTCTTGTCAAGCTATCTTTCTTTTACAGTCATGAAATATAGACTGATGACAACTGTGTAACACAATAACATTGCCCACCCTCATTCGTCATTTTGTTTTTTGTTCATTCAGAGTGAAATGTTGAATTAGTTAAGCTTTTGCAACATAGCGTCTTCTTTTTTTTTTTTTTTATTTTCTTTTTTTTCTTTTTTTTTTTTTGTACAAATATGCAGAACACCCAGAAGATTTTTTTACCGATCCAGAAAGCTGTTTTCGAATCAGAGGCCTCCGTATGGACTTATTTAAACGATTCAAAGTGATCCTGGATGTGGTTTCGAGTGGCAACAACACTGATACTGAGAAATTTGATGCCTTTGCTCCTGAAACTGCGAAAATGTACACAGATTTGTATGGCTCGTATCTTACGCCACCAATTCTTCACAAAGTTTTAATGCATGGTACCGAAGGATGTCTAGAGCCATTCTACGTCTAGATCAGTTGTCGGAGGAAGCAGCTGAGTCCCACGACAAGCACATACGGCAATATAGAACAAATTTTGTTCGTAAATTTTCACCTATGGATTGTAATACAGATGCGCTACACAGTTTGTTGCCGGCTATCGTGGCCGAGAGGGTCTAGGCGCTACAGTCTTGGAACCGCGCGACTGCTACGGTCGCAGGTTCGAATCCTGCCTCGGTCATGGAAGTGTGTGATGTCCCTAGGTTAGTTAGGTTTAAGTAGTACTAAATTCTAGGGGACTGATGACCTCAGAAGTTAAGTACCATAGTGCTCAGAGCCATTTCAACCATTTGAACACAGTTTGTTATTAAGTTCAGACTCATATTTACGTTGTAGCACACCAAAGAATAATAAGAAAGGTGTTCCGTATTAACAAGAGGCAATCAGTCAACTAGTAGCAAGCACACCATCTTCTCCTCTTGATGAAAATAATAGCGATGAAACTACAGTGCAAGGCAAAGATGGCCAATACACTGACACTGAATAACGGTATGTCGCAATAGTTTGCATGTCAAGTTCGTGTATTTTGTAAATTAAGATATAATTAAGGTCAAAAAAGTATTTCGCTTGATCCCATTGCGGAAAATGGCACGAAATAATTTTGATGTTGCGAGGGTCGACCCTGCTGTCAGTGACACGCCATAAAGTCCGCAACACAGTCGAAGAAAGCCGCTTCACCATCACCTCCATAACCACCTGACTGCCTACAGTTTAATTTCGCTATCCGAAACTGCACGAGTCTCCTTGTTTACTCCCTGGACTTGTACCTTTTGCTCTCCTGTTGTTGTTGTTGTTGTAGTCTTCAGTCCTGAGACTGGTTTGATGCAGCTCTCCATGCTATTCTATCCTGTGCAAGCTTCTTCATCTCCCAGTACCTACTGCTACCTACATCCTTCTGAATCTGCTTAGTGTATTCATCTCTTGGTCTCCCTCTACGATTTTTACCCTCCACGCTGCCCTCCAATACTAAGTAGGTGATCCATCGATGTCTCAGAACATGTCCTACCTACCGATCCCTTCTTCTTGTCAAGTTATGCCACAAGCTCCTCTTCTCCACAATTCTGTTCAATACCTGCTCATTAGTTATGTGATCTACCCATCTAATCTTCAGCATTCTTCTGTAGCACCACATTTCGAAAGCTTCAATTCTCTTCTTGTCTAAACTATTTATCGTCCACGTTTCACTTCCATACATGGGTACACTCCATACAAATACTTTCAGAAGCGACTTCCTGACATTTAAATCTATACTCGATGTTAACAAATTTCTCTTCTTCAGAAACGCTTTCCTTGCCATTGCCAGTCTACATTTTATATCCTCTCTACTTCGACCATCATCAGTTATTTTGCTCCCCAAATAGCAAAACTCCTTTACTACTTTAAGTGTCTCATTTCGTAATCTAATTCCCTCAGCATCACCCGACTTAATTCGACTACATTCCATTACCCTCGTTTTGCTTTTGTTCATGTTCATCTTATACCTTCTTTTCAAGACACTGTCCATTCCGTTCAACTGCTCTTCCAAGTCCTTTTCTGTCTCTGACAGAATTACAATGTCATCGCGAACCTCAAAGTTTTTATTTCTTCTCTGTGGATTTTAATACCTACTCCGAACTTTTCTTTTGTTCCCTTTACTGCTTGCTCAATATTCAGATGAATAACATCGGGGAGAGGATACAACCCAGCCTCACTCCCTTCCCAACCACTGCTTCCCTTTCATGCCCCTCGACTCTTATAACTGCCATCTGGTTTCTGTACAAATTGTAAATAGCCTTCCGCTCCCTGTATTTTACTCCTGCCACCTTCAGAATTTGAAAGAGAGCATTCCAGTCAACATTGTCAAAAGCTTACTCGAAAGTGTACAAATGCTAGAAACGTAGGTTTGTCTTTCCTTAATCTTTCTTCTAAGATAAGTCGTAGGGTAAGTATTGCCTCACGTGTTCCAACATTTCTACGGATTCCAAATTGATCTTCCCCGAGGTTGGCTTCTATCAGATTTTCCATACGTCTGTAAAAAATTGGCGTTAGTATTTTGCAGCTGTGACTTATTAAACTGATAGTTCGGTAATTTTCACATCTGTCAACACCTGCTTTCTTTGGGATTGGAATTATTATATTCTTCTTGAAGTCTGAGGGTATTTCGCCTGTCTCATACATCTTGCTCACCAGATGGTAGAGTTTTGTCAGGACTGGCTCTCCCAACGCTGTCAGTAGTTCTAATGGAATGTTGTCTTCTCCGGGGGCCTTGTTTACACTCAGGTCTTTCAGTGCTCTGTCAAACTCTTCACGCAGTATCATATCTCCTATTTCATCTTCATCTACATCCTCTTCCATTTCCATAATTTGTCCTCAAATACATCGCCCTTGTATAGACCCTCTGAATACTCCTTCCACCTTTGTGCTTTCCCTTCTTTGCTTAGAACTGGGTTTCCATCAAAGCTTTTGATATTCATGCAAGTGGTTCTCCTTTCTCCAAAGGTATCTTTAATTTTCCTGTAGGCAGTATCTATCTTACCCCTAGAGAGATAAGCCTCTACATCCTTACATTTGTCCTCTAGCCATGCCTGCTTAGCCATTTTGCACTTCCTGTCGATATCATTTTTGAGATGTTTGTATTCCTTTTTGCCTGCTTCATTTACTGCGTTTTTATATTTTCTCCTATCATTAATTAAATTCAACATTTCTTCTGTTACCCAAGGGTTCCTACCAGCCCTCGTCTTTTTACCTATTTGATCCTCCGCTGCCATCACTATTTCATCCCTCAAAGCTACCCATTCTTCTTCTACTGTATTTCTTTCCCCCATTCCTGTCAATTGTTCCCTTATGCTCTCCCTGAAACTCTGTACAACCTCTGGTTCTTTCAGTTTATCCAGGTCCCATCTCCTTAAATTCCCACCTGTTTGTAGTTTCTTCAGTTTTAATCTACAGTTCATAACCAATAGATTGTGGTCAGAGTCCACATCTGCCCCTGGAAATGTCTTCCAATTTAAAACCTGGTTCCTAAATCTCTGTCTTACCATTATATAATCTATCTGATACCTTTTAGTATCTCCAGGGTTCTTCCATGTATACAACCTTCTTTCATGATTCTTGAACCAGGTGTTAGCTATGATTAAGTTATGCTCTGCACAAAATTCTACCAGGCGGCTTCCTCTTTCATTTCTCTCCCCCAATCCATATTCACCTACTATGTTTCCTTCTCTCCCTTTTCCTACTCTCGAATTCCAGTCACCCATGACTATTAAATTTTCGTTTCCCTTCACTACCTGAATAATTTCTTTTATCTCATCGTGCATTTCATCAATTTCTTCATCATCTGCAAAGCTAGTTGGCTTGTACTACTGTAGTAGGCGTGGGCTTCGTGTCTATCTT
This sequence comes from Schistocerca americana, assembly GCF_021461395.2. Classification (NCBI taxonomy): domain Eukaryota; kingdom Metazoa; phylum Arthropoda; class Insecta; order Orthoptera; family Acrididae; genus Schistocerca; species Schistocerca americana. The sequence goes on along the minus strand of NC_060119.1, from coordinate 496,551,204 downwards.
GGCCACAATAATGCGTTCACTATGCTGTTTGTAGTAGCTTACCCGTACTCCTATTTTTTATTCATTATTAAACTTACTCCTGCATTACCCCTATTTGATTTTGTATTTATAACCCTGTACTGGTATAAATTTTCTTTATTGCGAGAACGTGATGTGACCCTGGCGTTTAGAGTGGAAGCCGGTTTCGACTTAGTTGTCCACTTCTAACGACTGAAAGTCCGTTCGAAGAAGTCAGTTTCTTTAATATCAGTGTCTGTTGTATATGTGCGTCAACCGTGGCGCTGTATATTCGTTTTTGAAACAGACGCCGGCCCTGGTGGCCGAGCGGTTCTAGGTGCTTCAGTCTGGAACCGCGCGATGGCTACGGTCGCAGGTTCTAATCCTGCCTCGGGCATGGATGTGTGTGATGTCCTTAGGTTAGTTAGGTTTAAGTGGTTCTAAGTTCTACGGGACTGATGACCTCCGATGTTAAGTCCCATATTCCTCAGAGCCATTTTTTTTAAACAGTTACATAATGGCACTTCTGTCATACATATGGAGCACGGCGGTCAGAGGCGTGATGGTGAACACCAGATAAACTTCTTCATCTACATTTCTCGGAGTGTACTTCCTACATTTTCTGTGCGTGGAAAGAAAGGTTGTTGGTAAGCTTCTTTGTGAAGTCAAATCTTTCTAATTGTACATTGAAAGGCGTCAGATGTTAGTCACCTAATTTCCATATATTCGTGACGTGTCAGTAGGCATTTGTCTGCCTCAAGATCCGTAGTCAGCTATGTGCCTCTGATTAGTACACCTCTGGATGGAATCAGTAGATTATGCCTTACCTAACTGTGCGAACTTTGACGAGAAGACTCCACCAATAGGGAAAATTGGGGGCCAGAATTTGTTCGCTAGGTCAGTGGGTGCAAGGTAAAGGCACTCCTGCCTTCCGTTTGCTGCCCTGGCGCCGACGTTGCGATACTATCTTGTAGTACAGACGCGTTGTCTTCCGATTGTGAATTGGGTACATTCAGCCGACTTCGTTCTGGTAGCTTGCAAGTAGATTATATCACTACTCTTCCTCTCATTAAATAATACTCGTATTTTTCTGCCTGTAGCATCCGGATCGTAAAGCAAAGCCATATGGTCCGTTCAGTTGGAGTTACATATGAAATATGGTATCCGCAATTCAGCGATTGAAAATTACGAAATTTATCGATAATTGGGAATCTTTCTGACATTCGCTGCATTATGTGTGAAGGTACTGCCTATTGGTAGCACTTGAAAATTTGTGTGGACCGGGACTCGAACCCCGATCTCCAGCTTCCGGCGAGTGGTCCCCTAAACCACATCGGCTAACCTAGCACGTTTCCACAACTCAGCCAAACGTCTATATATGATACTCCCTGGCTTGAACCTATAAGCGGATTCCCGCCACAGGGTTTCAAGGAGTCAAACGTATTCAACGCTAGTATTATGCTCATCATACTGCCGTCGAGGCTTGTAAAACTTATTTTTAACAATTTTTGAATAAACAGACATTGGTGACGATCTTGCAGCTGCACTAAATTTATGAAATTTATTTGTAATTGCGGAATCCTTCTGACATTAGCTGCATTAGCAATGAAGATACTAGCTATTAGTGACACATGAAAATTAGTCATTTCTTAAGTTTACTACAGCTGCAAGATCGTCAACAATATCTGTTTCTTCGCACACTGTTAAAAATAATTACTGAATGTTATTTTATGTGTGAGCGTAATTTTGGATTTCCACGGCCTTATGTTCATTCCCTCTGGTCAGTGTAAAAATTATGGTTCCACGTGTACCGTAACTTCACATGTATTCACTCAAGAGTTACGTTCTCGGAAACTAACAACGTTCATATTAATTGCATTTAAAGCCGTGAGGGAATTATCTGCCTTAATTGGAGATTACAGTTCTGATTTCTGCTACCACACTAATTCAGAGTTTCTCAAATTATTAGCTATTGTAGCATGGAGAGAGTAAAAAAACATTTTCATACTACATTCTTTCACATGTACAGTTAGTCGTTGCATGATGTAAATTGTAAGGTTTGTAGTTATAGTTTTATTTTGGTTAGCTCTTGTTAAATCTTCTGTAATTGTTCTTTTGCACATTGCAAAAGATTTGGTTTATTCACAAATGGATCAGATTATATATAAATGGGTAACGAAATGACGAATGTCCGTAAACTGTGTTCTGCGTAGTAGATTAGGACAGAAAAATTAACAGACACAAAGTAATCCTTTGTGTGCGACCCGTCGTTTCTCAAATTTTATCGTTGAAACGCTATGTACACCCTGCGACAAAATCATGCTTCCCATCAGAGAAGTACACGAGCGCCCACGTTCGCTCTTTACACGACCTAAAGCTTCGCTTAGCACTGACTGCAGGAATGTGTGGCTTATAAATTAACACTGTTTGGAAATTTGTAGTAAGATATAGGACCAAACTGCTGAGATCATCGATCCCTACTCTTACACACTATTTAGTCTAACTTAAACTAACTTACGCTAAAGGACAACACACATACACCAATGTCAGAGGGAGGACTTGAACCTCCTACGGAGGGAGCCGCTCGGTCCGTGACAAGGCGCTCAAGACCGCGCGGTTACCCATCGCGGCTAATTGACATTGTACGCACAGTTATTATGCTAGCTGGACTCCTGGTAGCGCTTTGGAATTCAAGAGAGATTCCTTACTCTGATTTCAGGCGATTTTTCCAGCCTTCCTCCGCAGCACTCGACGGTCCCTGTCCATCACCATACGAAGTCGGCCTGGTCTTTGTTTAGCTACGGCTGTTCCTTCGCGTTTCGACTTCACAGTCACCTCACCAATAATCGACTTGGGAAGCTTTAGAAAGGCTGGATTGCCTCTAATGCATTTCTTACTGAGGAGACTTCCAATACTAGTCCACGATCGAGGTCAGTAAGCTCTGCTGATAGAGCCATTCAGCTATTACTGTTTCTCTGCTGACAACTCATCACTCCCCGCATCCTTTTATGCTCGTGGATCCGCCTCCCTCGACATCTAGTGGTCAGTTCCGCGTTATGCAGATGTGTCCAGATACTTCTGATCAGGTAGTGTATAGTGATATGATGATAATGGTATTACTGGTTTTAGTTTCATTCACGTGCTATCTACACTACTGGTCATTAAAATGCTACACCACGAAGATGACGTGCTACAGACGCGAAATTTAACCGACAGGAAGAAGATGCTGTGATATGCAAACGATTAGCTTTTCAGAGCATTCACGCAAGGTTGGCGCCGGTGGCGACACCTACAACGTGCTGACATGAGGATAGTTTCCAACCGATTTCTCATACACAAACAGCAGTTGACCGGCCTTGCCTGGTGAAACGTTGTTGCGATGCCTCGTGTAAGGAGGATAAATGCGTACCATCACGTTTCCGACTTTGATAAAGGTCGGATTGTAGCCTATCGCGATTGCGGTTTATCGTATCGCGACATTGCTGCACGCGTTGGTCGAGATCCAATGACTGTTAGCAGAATACGGAATCGGTCGGTTCAGGAGGGTAATACGTGCTGGATCCCAACGACCTCGTATCACTGGCAGTCGAGATGACAGGCGTCTTATCCACATGGCTGTAACGGATCGTGCAGCCACGTCTCGATCCCTGAGTCAACAGATGGGGACGTTTGCAAGACAACAACCATCTGCACGAACAGTTCGACGACGTTTGCAGCAGCATGGACTATCAGCTCGGAGACCATGGCTGCGGTTACCATTGGCGCTGCATCACAGTCAGGAGCGCCTGCGATGGTGTACTCAACGACGAACCTGGCTGCACGAATGGCAAAACGTCATTTTTTCGGATGAATCCAGGTTCTGATTACAGCATCATGATGGTCGCATCCGTGTTTGGCGAAATCGTGGTGAACGCACATTGGAAGCGTGTATTCGTCATCGCCATACTGGCGTATCACCCGGCGTGATGGTATGGGGTGCCATTCGTTGCACGTCTCAGTCATGTTCGCATTGACGGCACTTTGAACAGTGGACGTTACGTTTCAGATGCTTTACGACCCGTGGCTCTACCCTTCATTCGATCCCTGCGAAACCATACATTTCAGCAGGATAATGCAGGACCGCATGTTGCAGGTCCTGTACGGGCCTTTTTGGATACAGAAAATGTTCGACTGCTGCCCTGACCAGCACATTCTCCAGATCTCTCACCAATTGGAAACGTCTGGTCAATGGTGGCCGAGCAACTGGCTCGTCACAATACGCCAGTCACTACTCTTGATGAATTGTGGTATCTTGTTGAAGATGCATGGGCAGCTGTACCTGTACACGCCATCCAAGCTCTGTTTGGCTCAATGCCCAGGCGTATGAAGGCCGTTATTACGGCCAGAGGCGGTTGTTCTGGGTACTGATTTCTCAGGATCTATGCACCCAAATTGCGTGAAAATGTAATCACATGTCAATTCTAGTATAATATATTTGTCCAATGAATGCCCGTTTATCATCTGCATTTCTTCTTGGTGTAGCAATTTTAATGGCCAGTAGTGTAGTATATAAACAGCCGTGGACCACAGGACAACCAATCAACTGCTTTTCTATAGCGTTTGTAGTGTGTCCGTTAGTTACAGATCATTGCAGCGACTTCAAGTTTGTTTCCTTGAATTTACATTTAAAAATTGTAAATTGTTCAATTTCATATCTCTATTGTCTTCTTATCGCAAGTTCTTAGAGCTCACGGTAGGTGTTCGCGAGGTGATGCCACCAGGGTGTAAATCAGCTTGGTGGAATTTTTGGAAGTTCCTAGTGTCCTCTTTGTCAGAAACATTGGCCTATTCTCCGGAGAAAAGCGGAAACCGCACACTCCATACAAGGCTGGTAAATGTTGGACAGGCTGCAATTTTGTGCCTTCTTGATTGGAAGATTGCTCACTCTTTTTCACGGTCTTTCTACTCACACATTTATTGCGAGTGCCTTTTATAGTGACGCCATTACACCAGCCATAATTTCACCGCCATATACGGATCGCTGTTGTGATTGCTTTCTCTTCTCTTACGAAACAAGTCAGAGTTCGCATATTCGCGGCGAAGCACCCTGTCTCTTGTTCCATGCGGTAGTATTCAGCTTCTGAGCTTAGCCTGGAACTGAAAACTGTCATGTGTCAAGATTACTGATAACGATCACTCGCTTAGAGACAACTCTCTTAGAAGTTCATAGCAGAACTGATCCTGATGAATGATGAAAATAAAACGTCTCTCCAGACATCTGTTCTTTTTTTGGGGGGGGGGGGGGGGTTTATGGTATCTAACGTAACTACGTCAGCGAGGCTTTTACATGGGTTTTCGCTGTCTCATGAACGCTGTTTAGATTGCTCCCAGGTCTGCGATGATAAGGGCGTAAGTAATGAGGCAACATTTTACACGATCTCCAATGTGCCTGAATTATGCCAATTGTGAATTGTTCCAACGAATAAACTTTCAAACCAAGACGTATAACTGTATTAAGGTTGCATTCAGCACAATGGGTTGACCGGATGCAGTATCTTTCCGGACTCTAGAGCAGGCAGTCATGCTCATATTACTCTCTAGAGACTGATGGCAGTTGCAAATGATTCACTTTGCTACTTCGTCTCTTGTAGGATGACTGGACTTCGATAAACACTTTTTCACTGTGCAGGTTTCATCCACTTCTGTAAACTGGTGCATTTTGTTGATGGCGAACGATTTTCTTATTTTTCAGTCCAGCCCTCTTCTCACATAATTTTGTAAGGGATTGGCATTTCTTGGAAATTATTAATAGTACTCTTGTAAGTGGTTTGGTAAGAAAAATCCCAGAAAATACTGGTTATATCATTGACACACAGGAAACTGAATTCATCTTCTTGAGTTCAAAGCTCCAGCCTCCATCCATGTCTAGATTGCTGCTTTTTTTCTGGAGTGAAATTATAGACGCAAGTCTCAACATTAACAATCTGACATAAAAGATCAATTGAAGATTTTAACGAAGTTTAAGATTGATGAAAATGTGCTTTCGTTCAGCATTCAACAAAGGCGAAACATCAATCATCATGTTTTGTATTATGCAGTTTCCCGACCAAACTCGTTGTTAAAACTTCACCAACTTCCGATAACGCGCCGAAAAGAGCAACTTTATGGCGGTACAGTATTCTAGCTTAAAATTATAAAGAAATGTACAAAAAACGACTACTATAAAAATCTGCAAACAATATGTTCCGCTGATCCAGTTTGCGCTAAATTTACTGCATAGTTCAACATGAACCACAATAATAAAAATAAAAATTGTGTTGGTATAAGCAAAACATCTGTGCCAAGCTGAAAAATTTTCTCGATTAGCTATCATATATAGTTCCGTTGAGTATGATGTATAATTATAATCGTACAGCTAGCGATAAAGTGTGTGAAACACAATAACAGGCTACAAGGATGAGTACATTATTCTGTAAATACTGGATTCGAGACATCTGTTGGGTACTGAATGTGTATTTATTGGAAGCTAATTGCAAAATAATTGAAAAATAACCTGTCAAAAGATTACGAAATGAGATATCTAAAAGAAAGAAATAAAACATTTGACGTGCGTTTCAATGATACCCTAAATTATGTGTAGCAAATAGGCTGGGTCAAACGTTTCTCTACTCCAAAAAATGGTTCAGATGGCTCTGAGCACTATGGGACTTAACTTCTGAGGTCAGCAGTCCCCTAGAACTTAGAACTACTTAAACCTAACTAGCCTAAGGACATCACACACATCCATGCCCGAGGCAGGATTCGAACCTGCGACCGTAGCGGTCGCGTGGTTCCAGACTGTAGCGCCTAGAACCGCTCGGCCACTCCGGCCGGCCTTCTCTAATCCATTTTATTTTGTACTTTTAGACTAGTCGTTCCAAAAAAATATTTTAGCGTTTCTTGATCAGTTTGTTTTTATTTTTCAGGTTTTATTCAGTAAGCATGAAATATAATAATTTAAATATCGATCGGTATGCTACTATTATTAAGAGTATAGAAATAAAGGTTTTTTTCCCTTTTCTTCCAACGTGAAAGAAAGAATGCCACAATTTCGACGCCAAAGTAATTTTTTTAATATCCAGAGAACTAGGCTTCGAAGAGCTGAACTTTTTGACACTCCATTTAAAAAGCTAACAACAGCTGTCCGTAAAATATTTCAAACTTCACTAATTAAGTTTTCTTAATTACCCTGACTACTTTATTGCAGTTAAAGGTCATTTTTTGTCAAAACGTAACCTCATGCTGGTCAGTTTGTACCACATATGTCCATATCTGACAACTCGTTTGGCTCCGAAGATTCGAACAAAAATCGATTGTGCAATTTCCAGGGGGTCTTGTTTTCGCTCCATTCGAACATCTGACTAAAAATCGTCTCTTCGAAACAAGTTTACCCTTCTTAGTGATAGAACTGAATTCGTACCTAAAGCGAATAGTTTTTGTATAAGAGGCTATACGTCAAGGTCTGCGACCGATTAGATAAAGGACAAAAAATCTTCGATGTATTGCTTCCAACTCTTTGATTTTAAAACTCCATCATACGTGTAGTTCGATATTTTTACATCGCACATATTTGTGGCATGTACATGTGCTCGCTTATCTGGACACAGCTATGTTGCAAGTAGCTTATGTGGGTTTTCCGTGCATAATTGCGTAAACACCATTGTTGCTCGCCGTTATACCACGCCACATGTGTTTATCACGGCACATTACTGTGCCGTTGCTATGGACGTGTTTCGTAAGCTTGGAATGTAAACAACTATTTAGCAGTTGTGTCAGTTTGCTCTTTGCCTTTGGTATGTGCGGATCTACACGCAGCAGTGTGTCGTTCATGTCAACAGCTCAAATTCCATGTTGGTTTAGTTCAGTGAATCCAGAGCACCGCATAGTTTGAGACGGTATCTTAACGGACGACTTGTGGTATTGTTAAATACTTCGTGTGGGCTACATCCAAGTAAAATGTGCCATAAGTGGAAATTTCAACACCAGGCGCAGAATCGGTAAGTGGCATCACTCAAAATGAGCAGCAAATAAATCTTTACATTGACGCTCTCTCCTATTACGTTATTACTGAAGCAAAGTAAACACTCAAACGTCGCCAGTGTGGAAGTATATATAAATATACTGCAGTATATCTGACGTAACTGCAGATACTTTTGGACGCATTTAGATGTTGATCTAAGCTTTCACATCATTGACTTCTGTATACTATAAGCTATCGCAGAGGGAACACACTATACCAGTTTTATTTAACCCCAGCCCCTACCGAATCCCTCTCATGTCCTACCGCCTTCTTATTCCATTCTGATCTTCTGTGGAAGTTCTGTTCTCTTTCTCTTCCGTTAATGTCGTTGGGTAAGGATCCCAGACTCTATCATTGATTGAGTAACGATTTAGCAAGCCTCATCTGTTGTGCGTGAATATACACTTGCTTTACATCCTTAAAATAAATCTGAGCTATACGTAGTCGTCTCACATTAGGAATCTCCGACCAGATACTACAATGCGGCGTTCAAACGATAACTGTTTACAACGTACCACAGTGGTGTAGGTGACGTAAAGGCGGTCAAATTTATATAGAACAAATGTGATCCACCATCCCGAGAAAAAGCCTCAAATTGCATCTACGTCTACATCATTCAAGCCACATGATGATGAGTGGCGAAGGGTACTTCTGGTAACACCAACTTATCCCCCTTTCCCTGTTGTAATAGCTTTAATTTCTCGAATTCTCTCGTTGTGGTCATTTCGCGAGACATTTGTAAGAGGAAGTTATATATTGTCAGAGTCTTCCCGGAAAGTACTCTCACGAAATTTCAATAGTAAATCTGTCCACGATACACAACACCTCTAGTACAGAGTCCGTCAGTGGAGTTTGTAGAGTGTCTCTACTAAGCTCTCGCGCGGCCTAAACGACTCATTGGTGAAACACGCTGCTCTTCACTTGCTCGTCTCTCTCTCTCTCTCTCTCTCTTCTATGACTCCCACCTGCTAGGGGTCCCAGACTGATGGGCAGTACTCAAGAATCGGTCGAACAAGCACATTGTAGGCCCTTTCCTTAGTGGATGAATTACGTTTCCTTACGGTTCTTCCTACGAATCATAGTCTGACAGCTGCCTTTCCAGTTAACTGTCTAATGTCGTCATTTTACTCAAGTTCGCCTCCTAGGTATTTTACTGTAGTTACTGTTTCCAGCTATTTGTCAACAATAGTGTAATTGTGTGGTGGCGGGTTTGTTTTCCTACGTATGTGCAATGTGTTACATTTATTCACGCTCAGGTACAATTGCCAGTTCCTAGACAATTCATGAATCATCTGTAGATCCTTCTTTAAGTCGTTAATGTCTGCTGTCGTTGCTACCTTCTTATAGACAACTGCATCATATGCTAAGAGCCTTTAAGAGCTTCCAATGCATTTCACTAGATCATTAATATAGACTGTAAATAGTAAAGGTTCTATCATACTTCCTCGGTGAACTCTCGGAATTACCTTTAGATATGTCGATTCTGTTCCGCTAAGAGCGCTTTGTTGATTTCTGTATTAAGGAAAACTTGAATGCACTTGTAAACCTCTGCTGATCCATCGTGGATACAGTAAAGCGGCCGGTCGGATATTTATCAAAGAAAAATTGCCAAACAGCCGTATGTTTTCAGAGGTTATTTTGTTTGGACGACCAGTTTCGGCATCTCGTTAATGTCTTCTTCGGGCCCCTGCTTATTAAAAACGAGTATTTATCCACTGTATCTCTTAAGGTATAGACAGCTGACATTACAGAAAATGAAGCGTAATAATAAATGTCTGTAAACATATAAAATACAATTTGGAGCGTTAAAAAAAATACCTGTGCAAATAAAGCACAAGAAACAGAGTATGTACACATACTGGTTACCATCGAACTAACTATTTAGACATCACAGAGTTGTAACAGAACATTCCAAACATTACAAAAAATCAAAAACTAGTTAACATACAAAATCAGACGCGCAAACGAATAAAGAATCTAGTTTTTTCTTTTCCTTTTTATTTTTTTATATTTTTAATTTTTTTTTACATTATTTTCCTTAATATAAAAAACTTGATAATTCTTATAGGTGAGAAACATCCTAGTTATTAGGAAAACCTATCCTCATTCAAATTAATTCGCAACATAATCTACAGAGTACACAATAATGTGCATTTCTATCGCCTAGAGGGCATATGTTACCTACCAAATCAAAAAATAACAGGATATGACTTGGTGTCCCTTAAACATCAATTAATCGTCGGGAAAATATTAGGGTGGAACAAACAAGAACTCTAAATACCATATTAAACAAGGCGAGTCCTCCGAAAATCTCAATTGACATGTAATTACTACCGACTTATTTATTAAATGACGAAACCCATCCAAATAGGACCTGACACTTAGCAAGCTGTCTCAAAATAGGTAGTGTGAGGGCGGGACAAGTTAAAAGGAAGGTGAGTGTGCGAAAACCAACAAGACGGCGAAATATAACCCAACTAATTAAGGAACACACTGGTACAAAAAGGGGCAATATTTGTGGCGAAAAAGGAGTTGTTACATGACATCATACGATAAGCCGATCACGGAATGGAATAATACGGAATCAAAGCCTTCTAAGTAAAAAGGTAAACAAAGCCGATAAAACAACCAGTGGGCAGCACAAGCCTACATATGCCAAAAGTGCAGTTTCTGTTAAAACGGTTTGTGTGACGGCTGAGGAATTCAAGTTTAGGTCTTCTTGGGCCTCTTTTTACATATTTTCGTATAAACCGTAGGTTTTGCCATAGTTTGATGATCGTTTACTTTTGACGATTTGATTTCAGTAGTGGTTGGGCAGAATAGATTTTTTTTATTGCATACTCGGACTAACATAGTGTCGTTTGGTTGGAAAACAGGACATCCTATTTTGAAGAGTATCTGACCTGAGAGTCTAGTTGGATGTAGTATCGTTTTTTTACATTTATCGGTAAACATATGACATAATGTTGTTAGATTACAGACTCATTTCGTCCTTTCCATGATAGGTCTGTCCGTTGGGTCTTCCTACCACTATTCTAAGGGTACTTTGTTTTACATAAGCGCTTGTCATGTAATAGGGTGGCGTGACTGACTTGATTTTTGATAGGACGCGGCAATTTTTACTGTTTTGTTTGGGAATATATATGCTCGTTGTCATTGGTCGCGCTTCCGTTATTACTTACCTTGACGACTTTTATTTGCTGATACTATGTTTTATAGCAAATTCACCCTGGCATAGTCGCTTCTGGTGGCGGGATATGAAGCTTATTGCCTATGTATTATATTATGTAATTCCCCTGGGGCGATTTATGTCCCTGACATTACACTACCGATTTCATGTGGCTATTATAACCCATAATGAATTTGGTGCACTACAGTCTTAGGTTCCATTTATTACACTGATGTGGGGAATCCTTCCTGCCTGGACACTGTGTGTCATTTACGGGTTTTAGTTTAGTACATTTTATTTTGTTATTTTGTTGTCTGTCTTAGGCTCTTAGGTGTTATCTTGGTTTACCTATATTTGCGCACTTTCTTCTTAACTCAGTTTCTTGTGTCTTTGACCATTGTTTTTCCAATATTCTACACTTTTTCTGCCTGTAATCTTTTTGTGTTCGATTTTTAGCAGGCATATGCTATGTTACTATTTGGTAATGTATTGATTTGTCTGGCTTTTACAAATGATCTGTCCCCTTGTTATGAGTACTGGTATATCTCATAGACCTTTGATGTTTCTGCAAAACCCATTCTTGCTTTATAATGCTCCATACTATTGATTTGTAGTACGTTTTCATTATTGACCATATTTTGGTCCTTTATAACCTTATACGCATCTAAGACGAGATTTTCCTAATGACACTAATGAACCGTGGACCTTGCCTTTGGTGGTGAGGCCTGCGTGCCTCAGCGATGCAGATAGCCGTACCGTAGGTGCGACCATAACAGAGAGGTATCTGCTGAGACGTTAAAACGAGTGGTTTCTGAAGACGTGCAGCAGCCTTTTCAGTAGTTGAAGGGGCAACAGTCTGGACGATTAACTGAACTGGCCTTGTAACATCAATCAAAAAAGATTTGCTATGCCTGTGCTGCGAACGGCTGAAAGCAAGGTAAAAATACAGCAGTAATTTTTCCCTACGGCATGCAGGTTTACTGTATCGTTAAACAATGATCGCGTCCTCTTGGGTAAAATATTCCGGAAGTAAAATAGTCTCCCATTCGGATCTCCGGGCGGGGACTACACAGGAGGATGTCGTTATCAGGAGAAACAATACTGGCGTGCTACGGATCGGAGAGGGGAATGGCAGATCCCTTAATCGGGCAGGTGGGTTAGAAAATTTAAAAAGGGAAATGGATAGCTTAAAGTTAGATATAATGGGAATTAGTGAAGTTTGGTGTCAGGAGGAACAGCAATTCTGGTCATGTAAACACAGGTGTATAAATACAAAAATCAAACAGGGGTACTACACAAATAAGTTTAATAACGAATAAAAATATAGGAACGAAGATAAGATACTATGAACAGCACAGTAAACTCATTATTGTAGCCAAGATAGACGCAAAATCCACGCCTACGACAGTAGTACAAGTTTATATGCCAACTAGCTCCGCAGATGATGAAGATATTGAAGAAATGTATCATGAGAGAAAAAAATTATTCAATCAGATAAGGGAAACGAAAATTTAATAGTCGTGGGAGACTAGGAATCGACAGTATGAAAAGGAAGAGACGCAAAAGTAGTAGGTGAATCCGCCAGGTAGAATTTTGCTCAGATCATAATTTAATCATCGCTAATGCTTCGTTTAAGAATCATGAAAGAAGGTTGTATGTGTGGAAGAGACACCGGAAGGTTTTAGATTCATTATGTAATACTAAGACAGAGATTTAGGAACCAGGTTTTAAATTGTAAGTCATTTCCAGGGGCAGATGTGGACTGCGATCACAATTTATTGGTTATGAACCGTAGATTGAAACTGAAGAAAGGTAGAGATTTAAGCAGATGGGACTTGGATAAACTGAAAGAACAAGAGTTTTAGACAGTTTCAGAGGGAGCATAAGGGAACGAGTGACAAGAACAGGGGAAAAGGATACGGTAGAAGAAGAATGGGTACCTTTGAGAGACGAAATAGTGAAGGCAGCAGAGGATCAAGTAGGTAAAAAGACGAGGGGGGAAAAAAATCTTTCGGTAACGCAAGAGATATTAAATTTAACTTATGAAAGGAGAAAATATAAAAATGCAGTAAATGAAGCAGGCAAAAAGGAATACTAACGTCTGAAAGATGAGATCGACAGGAAGTGCAAAACGTTAAGCGGGAACGACTGGAGGACAAACGTAAGGATGTAAAAGCAGTCACGGTTGCAAAATACTAACACGAATCGTCCGCAGCTCGTGGTCGTGCGGTAGCGTTCTCGGTTCCCACGCCCGGGTTCCCGGCGGGGTCAGAGATTTTCTCTGCCTGGTGATGACTGGGTGTTGTGTGATGTCCTTAGGTTAGTTAGATTTAAGTAGTTCTAAGTTCTAGGGGACTGATGACCATAGATGTTAAGTCCCATAGTGCTCAGAACCATTTGAACTAACACGAATGGTTCATAGACGAATGGAAAAACTGATAGAATCCGACCTCGGGGAAGATTAGTTTGTATTTCGTAGAAATGTGGGAACATGCGAGGCAATACTGACCGTACGACTTATTTTAGAAGCTAGGTTAAGGAAAGGCGAACCTACGTTTATGGCATTTGTAGACTTAGAGAAAGCTTTTGATAATGTTGACTGGAATACTCTCTTTCAAATTCTGAGGGTGGCAGGGGTAAAATATAGGGAGTGAAAGGCTATTTACAATTTGTACAGAAACCAAATGGTAGTTATGAGTAGAGAGGCACAAAAATAAGCAATAGCTAGAAAGGAAGTGGCACCGGGTTGTAGCCTGTCGCCAATGTTATTCAGTCTGTACACTGAACAAGCAGTAAAGAAAACCAAAGAGACATTTGGAGTAGAAATTAAATTTCAGGGAGAATAAATAAAATTCTTGAACTTTGCTGAGGACATTGTAATTCTGTCAAAGACAGCAAAGGACTTGGAAGAACATTGAACGGAATGGAAGTGTCTGGAAAGGAGGATATAAGATGAATATCAACAAAAGCAAAACGAGGATAACGGAATATAGTCTAATTAAATCAGGTAATGCCGAGTGAATTAGATTAGGAAATGAGACACTTAAAGTAGTAAATGAGTTTTGCTATTTGGGCAACAAAATAACTGCCGATGGTCGAAGTAGAAAGGGTATAAAATGGAGACTGGTGATGGCAAAGAAAGCGTTTCTGAAGAAGAGAATTTTGTTACCATAGAGCATAGATTTCAGTGCCAGGAAGTCAGTTCGGGAAGTGCTTGTGTGGACTGTAGTCGTGTATGGATGTGGAACATGGACGATAAACAGTTTAGGCAAGAATAGAACAGAAGAATGCTGAAGATTAGATGAGTAGATCACGTAACTAATGAGGAGGTGCTGAACAGAATTGGAGAAAAGAGGAATTTGTGGCACAACTCGAGTAGAAGAAGGGATCGGTTGATAGGACTCGTTCTGAGACATCAAGGGGTAGCCAATTTGTTGGAGGCAAGTGTGGAGAGTAAAAATAGTAGAGGAAGGGCAAGAGATGAATACACTAAGCAGATTCGGGAAGGATGTAGGTAGCAATAGTTACTCGGAGGTGAAGAGGCTTGCACAGGACAGAGTAGCATGGAGAGCTGCATCAAACCAGTCTCTGGACTGAAGACCACAACTACAACAGCAGTGGTGTCCCTTGATGTTTAGGACGGTGAGGTGGTTGTTGCTACACTGTGGTTTGATGTGTTGTAATCAATTCGTTTGCATACCATTTTTAGGCGGTTAAATTTTTAGACCCAACCTGACATGTTCCCCGAGCTACATGTAGAGTATTCGGTATTTCTTGACTGCATCGCATGAGTTGCTTTTTGTTTGTTTAGTGTAGTTTTAGCTTTGACCTTTACTTCACCATTCACTTTATGGAGGATTTTTATGATGTTCTTACCATATACACTAATTTTATGATTTTTAAGGATTTCAGATTGAGGTCTATCCCATGCCAACAGTGAGTTTTGAGTCTGTTATGTGTTACTGGTTTGGGTAACAAGATTTACTGTGTGGCTCGAGATTCCTGGCATATACCGGCTTGTGCTACACCGCTGGTTGTTTCATCAACATAGTTTTCCGTATTATTTAGAAAGATTTGATTTAGTATTGTTCCGTTCCATGACTGATTTATAGTATCAGATCATTGGACAACTCGTTTTCGCTCAAAAATGTTACCCCTCTTTGTGCCAGCATGTTCCTTAAATAGTGGGATTATACTTTGCTGTCTTGTTGGTTATCGCACACTCGCGTTCCTTTTAATCTTTCCCGTCCTCACACTACCTACTGCGACACGGGTTGCCAAGTGTCATGTCCTATTTGGATGGATTTCGTCATTTGATAAATAAGTCGGTTGTATGACATTTTATATTCCCAAAGGAATAGTAATTACATGTCAGCTGAGATATTCGGAGCAGTCCCCTTGGTTAACATGTTATTTGGCGTCCTTGTTTGTTCCACACTAGTATTTTCCCGTCGATTAATTATGTTTAAGGGACGCCAAGCCATTTCTTGCTATTTTTTGATTTGGTATAAAGCATTATGCACTTTAAGTATTTTATGAGTATTCCTCGCAAGCTTTTTGCTTACCGTTATTCACTTAATAGTTTGTCGGCCGTTGGGTTTTGCCTCTGGTTGCGTTTTATGATGTTTTCACAACTAATTCTGATATGTCACTAGTGCTGATAATACTTAGGCGATAGATATGCACTCTGTTGTGTACTCCGTGAGCTATATCGTGACGTGAACGATAATAGCTTTTCCTAAGAACTAGGATGTTTCTTACCTGTAAGAATTATCAAGTTTTTTATATACAAAAATTAAAATAAAATATAAATTAAAAATGATAAAAATAAAAACAATGAAAAAAGGAAAAAACTAGATTCTCATTATTCGCTTGTGCTTCTGATTTTGTATATTGTTTTATTCGTTTGTGCTTCTGATTATGTATAATGTCTATTTTTTTGTTTTTTGTAATGTTTGGCATGTTCTATTATATCTCTGTGATGTCAAAACAGTTGTTTCGATGGTAACCAGTGAGTGTACATATTTTGTTTCCTTGTGCTTTTTTGCATACGTATGTTTCTTAGCGCTCCAAATTGCACTTTGTATGTTTACGGACTTTTATTATTACGCTTCAGTTTCTGTAATGTCGACTGTCGTATTCCTTGATGTATACTACATGTATACTCGTTTTTAGACTACAGAGGCTTGGAGATGGCATTAATGAGATTCCGAAACTGGTCGTCTAAATAAAATAACTTCTGAAAATATACGGCTGTTTGGCGATTTTTCTTTGGTAATATTATAAAGCTGGGCCGATATTCGATAAGCTCAAATTTTTTCGCTAAACGGCAATGTGGAACAGTGTCAGATGGCTTCATAAAGTTGAGGAACTCAGCATCAAGCTGGGTGCTGACGTCTACAGTGCTGTGCGTCACAAGTAGGCATACAAAAGCCACCATACCTACAGCACACCCGCGCACGCAAAATGTTGGCTAAAACGTCCTTGACTACTAAAAACACCTTGTTCTTCCACTCACAAAAAGTAAAACTTACGTTTGTGTAAATTTTACCTCAAAATATTGTGAAATTTACAATTAAATCGTTTAGCTTTGTTGATCATCTTACTAGGAAACTACTGTGCTTATACAGGTTCATTTTAGATCCGATTGTAAACGTAATTAGTTTTTACATAACGTTTATAAAACTCCCTTTTCTTACATTACCCTTAAGGGAAAGTTTTAATTATCAATATTAATGAAATAGTTGACTAAGCTGGTGGCGTAAGAGAGTGAGAGAACATTGAAAATCTTGCACAATGAGCAGGTGGTGTACCTCAGGTAGTTTTAGTAGGCCAATTTGAGGATGGCTGCCTGCTTGATAGACCGCAAGTCTCGTGTATCAAACAGTTCGTCTCGACTTCACTTACACCGCTGTGGTACATTGTAAACTGTTACCGTTTACATCCTCTATACTTGTCGGCTGTGACTGATCGCACGTCGTGTAAAACTGCACTTACGGTGTCTGCAGCTTTTCTGTTGCATGCTGCTGCTGGTAACGGTTTCCGTGACCGGTGATGACAGGTGAATACGACGAATCATTAGCCGTATATGGATAGCCAGTCTTTTTGTTCGTCCACAATTTACTATGCTTTGTTAATAAAATTAGCTGCTAGGCCTATTTTGCATCACTCACAACAATTTAAACTTTGCTGCTAGGTCCAGCCTAAACATAATCTCATAGGCTATAGAATACCCGATTGGCTCTGACCAACTACAATGAATTACCAACTACATAACAGAACGGAAGACCTGCGGATGCCATAAGTGCACTTTATCCGCCAACCTACATCTTATCCTGGAGTACATTACGTACATTACATTTCTTTATGTCGAGCGTCGCTGATCAACACGTAAAGTCTCTCTGTATTTCATAACAATGCGCTAGTTAAGTCTCTTTCACTCTGCTCAGCTAGTTGACCAAGGCAAACTACTCCGACCACTAGATTGACTAGCGTAGTTACCTCACTTCAGGGACGCGCTTCCCGTACCGGTGGAATAAATGTCTCCTAGCAGTAAACCATCACATAGGGTTCGTGTATGATGGAGCCGCATTGCACTTCGGTTTCGATGTATCTGGTTGAGTGTATTCGCCCGTCCAATTCCCTGGACTTATTCCACACGCTTTTGGTCGTGGTAGTACACGAAAATTGTGGACTACGGACGATACACCGATTAAAGATATCTACGTCTTGGAACAGTGTACCCATAGGGCATGTGCACGTACTCGATAGAACCCAAGAAACGAGTAGTGGTATCGCAGATCCACACATGACGCATTGCAGCACATGCGTTGCTTCTCGTGGCGCACACTTTGAGTACATCACGTTACGGTGCTAGTGTACGTCTGTAAAGTAGTATCTTATTGTTCAGGGACATTAACACGCAGTTCTCTTTCTTTTTCTTGTGCCTTTTCCCCGCATAGGCTCAGGATCTGCAAGTTTATTTATGGATTTGGCATGGTTAATTTTCGGAGTGACAGGATGCCCTTTCTGTCGCCACCCCGCTACTCCATGACATAATATAAGTACCATAACTGTCTGCATTAAGTGTTATTCATGTGAAAAGGGGCGAAGGTTTTTTAAATATTTGCAAATCACAACACTTATGCGGGACTTGGGCACCTGCTTAGTATACACGTAATGGGATGTGAAAAACCGCCTAACACCACATCAAGGCAGAGTGGTAACGTGCTTGCCTACCAAGCAGCGGGCCCGGATTCGATTGCCGAACGGGTTGGGGATTTTCGACGCTCGTGGACTCCGTGCCGTGTTGTCCTCATCGTCCTTTTATCATCATCATCACCGACACGCAAGTCGCTCAATGTGGCGCCGACTAAAATAAGACTTTCAATCCGGCGGCCGAACTTCCCCGGATGGGGCCTCCCGGCCAACAATGCCACACGATCGTTTCATTCCATTTCGTGACGGTCTCCCATAGGTCACAAAAACTTCTAAGCGTTCGTACTCCTCATCTTTGCATATGTTCAATGTTCCCATTTTGTTCCATTTCGCGTGGTCCCACATACACATGCACAATATCTAACAACAAGGATCCCATCACAGTTCCCTGAGACATGCCCGAAGTTTCCTATATATCCGTCGATTTTTTTATTTATTTACGCGTCAAGATCCGTAGGACCGAATTGAGGAGCAAATCGCCAAGATCATGGAACATGACAGTACATAAAATTACAACATAAAAGTAATAACAGATCAAAATAAAATGTTTATGAACCAAAAAAATGTCAATTCATGAGTTTAAGTAAACACAATCAACAATACAGCAAGAATCACCTTAAATTTTCAAGGAACTCCTCAACATAATAGAAGGAGGAAACTCTTCCGTTTCGATTTGAAAGTGCGTAGATTACGGCTAAGATTTTTGAATTCTAGTGGTAGCTTATTGAAAATGGATGCAGCAGTATACTGCACGCCTTTCTGCACAAGAGCTAAGGAAGTCCGATCCAAATGCAGGTTTGATTTCTGCCGAGTATTAACTAAGTGAAAGTTGCTTATTCTTGAGAATAAGTTATTATTGTTAACAAGAAATTTCAGTAAGGAATATAATACATTGAGAGGTCAATGTCAGAATACCCCAACTCGTGAACAGGAGTGGACAAGAGGTTCGTGAATTTACACCACTTATTGGCCGAACCGCCCGTTTCTGAGCCAAAATTATTCTTTTAGAACTAGAAGAGCTACAACAAAATATAATACCATACGACATAGGCGAATTAAAATAAGCAAAGTAGGCTAATTTTCATGTCGAACGATCACTCACTTCGGATACCGTTCGAACAGTAAAAATGACAGCACTGAGTCTTTGAGCTGGCCGAAGTGGCCGTGCGGTTAAAGGCGCTACAGTCTGGAACCGCAAGACCGCTACGGTCGCAGGTTCGAATCCTGCCTCGGGCATGGATGTTTGTGATGTCCTTAGGTTAGTTAGGTTTAACTAGTTCTAAGTTCTAGGGGACTAATGACCTCAGCAGTTGAGTCCCATAGTGCTCAGAGCCATTTGACCATTTTTTGAGTCTTTGAACAAGATCCTAAAAGTGGGCTCATTCTGTGAAATTAAACGTCAGGTTTTGCTGAACTGTGTGTTAGAAACTGTAAAAACTGAGTCTTCCTGTGATTTAGCGTTCGTTTATTTCCTACAAGCCACGGACTTATGTCATGAACTGCACTACCAAGCTAGTGTCATCAGCAAACAGAAATATTTTTGAGTTAACCATAATACTAGAGGGCATATCATGTATATAAATAAGGAACAGGCGTGGACCCAACACTGATCCCTGAGCACCCTCCAGGGTTTGCTCTGCATTAATTTCGCGCGTTCATCTCAAGCAAGTGTCAAATTAAATCAACTTGCGTTCATGCGTAAGTTAAGTGCAGTTATTATTTGCTGTGCAAATTCCCGCGCGTAACAGAAGAGGAGGCAGCACCTATGATGATTGTGACTTCAGGAATACACGTATATAGTTTGCGAACTACTAACTTATATATGGTTATTTATGAAATCTAAAATGTACTTCATTATCGACGATTCGCTAGTTATGGACTTAAGCTACTGAGTTTTTGAAATATTGATCTCTGTTCGAAACACCCTGTCTGTCATACATGGTCTGGCGGACAGAAAGTACGTTTACTCCCGAGACTCCAGTGCTGACTAATTTCCGCCTTTCCCGCGTGTTATCCCCATAATAACTCTATTTGCTCGCCACAGGATAGCTATCACTAGCTTACTGAACGTTTATGCTGAGGCTACGAGTATTGCGCGAAACTGCACGCACGCCTGCTCGGTAACCTTAACGTGGAGCGCCTGTAATGTCCTCTTCGCTGAGTGCGCTTGAAGTGCTAAGCTACTCGACGAAGATATTAAAATGTAATCTGCCACTAATATCCGGTGCTTGGTGCTGGTGACGTTGCAATGTTATCACCAATTTGTCAAGGAAGTTACGAATAAGTAAATGTGTTCTCTAGAGGAATATTGAAATTAACTGCCTTTTGCTAATGATTTCTTTTATTTTTGTTCGAGCCAGTTTCTTCTCATTATTCCGTACATTTTTTCAGTTTAAAAGTACATAAAGCGTGCTTCATAATGTGCGCAATAGACAGAATATTTAAAAAAAGACAAAAGGTTGACTTCACGTCCTGTTGACAACGAGAACAAAGAAGCGGACTATAAACTTGAATTGTTCAAGGAAGGGAAAGGAAATGGAGTGACTCCTCCTCAAAACACTCGTCCCATTATTGGGTTTAATTGATTTAGGCAAACCACTGAAAACCTAAATATCGATAGCTAGACGGGGATTCGATCCATGCTCCTCCCAAATGTGAATCCAGTGCGTTAACCATGGTGCCACCTTAATTTGTGTATTTCAAGACTAAAGATAAAATTTATGAAAGGTAGCAGAAAATGGTATTCTTAAGTAAGAACAGGCACATGAGCTTATTCAAATACCTTCCAAAAGAAAAACTTGAGAGTGTTAGATACTATTACGAAATATTTTTATTTTGTTAGTATTTTTCTGCGTTAGTCATCGTAAATTATTTAAGAATTTACAATTTTACAAGAGTTTTCAACAGATTTATAAAAGTCTTCTACAAATTTGAAATTTACAAGCACTTTTAAACAGTTCATAAAAGATTTGGAAAAGTCCATCATTATCTCCAGTGCACTTTTTTAGCCTCAGGTGAATATGTTTCGTTACTTGTCATAGCGCACCTTCTTTTTTTCCATTTTTTTTTTTTTTAAATCCGGTCCGTCACTATGTGGAATTCACAGTGAAAATCAAAGAATTTTTATTTGCAACATTCAGTTACACCTTCTAGCTACGTCTCTACATAGTCACCTCTCAGACTTATACAGCTATCGTAGCGTGGTACCAACTCTTCCGTACCCTCGTCAGGCAACTGCCTGTGCTTTCCGTCAGGTCTCTATGCTGGTCTTCATCTCGTTGTCTGAGCCAAAATGCTGTCCTCAGAGCTAAATCCGGGCTGTATGGTGCATGATCAACCACTTCCCCTTCGAAAACGCTGCAGGAGCGTCTTTGTTGCAGTTGCAGTGTGTGGCCGAGCATTGTCATGAAGGACAATGACTATGACAACATTCCTCATCACTTGTTCTGAACTCCCCTTCGTAGACGATTTTCTCGAATTGTCCGATCCACTCGCTGAACAAGGTCATCGGTTGATGCTCGCTTCCAACCCTGACTGCCGGGATCATTAACATCTGTACATACTGCTTCGAAGTTCCTACACCATTGCCGCATTTTACTGTCATGTCCGACAGTTTCGTTATGCAGGCTGCATGAAATCAAGTGGAACGACTCAGCATGACGAATACGAAAGGAATCATGCACTCACACTTAGTGGAAGACTATGGTGTCACAGGCATCAATGTGCCCTAAACTGGAAAGCGTGACATGGTGCAATCTAGGGACACTGTGCAATATATTGGCACAAAGCTTCATCAGATTTCCACTTTGGTTTTAATTTAGAAATCGAATGGACCTTGAAAAAAGAACAATCCTCCTATTTAACAAAGATTATTGGGTCTGCACACATTATTAAATTTCATACATGTTCGTCACACCTGTAAAGTTTAATGCTGTAGGGGTGCTGAGTGGGGATACTTCTATGTTGTCAGGATGGCGATGTGAACCTGTAGAGCGTCATTATTAGCGCGTTAACATTAATTGGTTTAGAGTTACAGTTCAGTGTCTTTTTGTCAGCCTCGGCTGACACCTCCTGCCAGGGACACATTGGGTCAAAGCGATATTTAACTTTATGGCCTTTCCTCTAAAGTTAAGTCAACCATTTCTATTTATTTATATTTGTCATATAGGAAACTGATGACTGCAGGTTCCAAATTACAAATAATGCAGAAAACACAGGTTTCAAATTCTGTAAAAAATACGAATTTTGCGTAGCATTCTTCACTTACAAACCCAAGCCAACGTTGGATATTCACTAGAAAACATCAGTTGTTACTTCCAGGATAATACTTTTGGAGTACTGTGCCCATTGTACGATGATACCCTGTATGTATAGGAAGAGAGGAATTTGTGGTGGGTCTCATCAAAGCAGTTGGAATATTGAAGATTAAATAGAAAGAATATATAGGATAATCCTACTCTTCGTGTAACCTGTTTGAATTTAATTTAGCCGGCACCAAATCTTCCTCAATACTACGGATAGCTCTGACCCTGGAGCTGGTATGGTGCTAACTTCCCACCCATTATTATGGGAACTTTTGCATCGCTTCCATCTCTCTTAACATGATAACATGATTTCCCAGGAGAATAGACTGAGTGACTGACTCTGTACGATAAGAATTTTTTTTTTTTTTCTTTTTTTTTTTTTTTTTTGCGCCAACCCATGTATTGAACTGGTACATAATATTTCGCAGCAGAGCGCAACGTTGCTTAGAATATCATGTGCAAACCAGTTTGTGTCTGACAATTTCCTTGTTACAATGTCGCGGGACTCCAGTTGTTAACCAGTTAACTGCAAGTGTTATATAGATGTATGGGAACAATCAGTTGTGATTGTTAAGTATTTTTGATAGAGTAATAAAGAGAAAAATAAAGAAATAGTCGGCATTGAGACCAGAGAGAGATTATCCATCTGCCATCGGTAACGGTATTATTCCAACGCACATAATGGGCCTGGAACATGGCCAGGGACACTCTAATAGTACCATGGGGATCAGCGTGCTTAATATCCGTCTGACGAATGTGCACGTGGATGTCACACGCCCTCATCCAGTGAGACACCGTGGAGGGGTTTCGAGTTTAATACAAGGAATTGGCGCAATGTCTGGTGATCAGGAACTTCATGCCACCATCTCTCCTCCTCTTGGCTGCCAAATACGAGTGATGAAAATTTCTTTCATCAACAGGATACGATAAGTCTACCTCTGAATAGCCATCCATCACACAGCTGAGCGTTAGCTATCTCGGCTACAGAGGCGATAAATCAATTATAGCCTATTAGCGTGTTGAAAACTGAAACATTCACTGTTATGTCTGCTAGATGCGCTTTAATGTGGAATGCAGACGTTTACATTGCATTGGGATTTGAGCATAGCCGCCAGGAGAGCAATATGAAGTTCTTGCAAGTTATCAACTTTTGTAGTGACATATTCAGGGTGATTCAGAATTCCTATTACACAATGAAAGGTGTTGCAGATCGGACTCTGGGCAGCAATATTTGGTAGTAAACTCATGTCCGGAAATGAGCCTTTTGGTAATACAAATGACTTTGAAAGAACGTCAAAAGATACGCTGCATGTGCGTCAACTAACTCGTACTTGCGTTAACTACAACATTTGCTCGAAGTGGTGACCACGAGTTTCGTTAGCAAAGTGTTCCTGTGAACACACCAAAAATCCTGGGGCGTTCTGAGTAACCCCCGGTGCAGCCATTACAAGGGTAAGCAAATCTTCCTGTGGCTGCCCAGGAATCTCGTAAATAATACTCCTCACTTAGCCATACAGGCAGCATCCCTGAGGTGTTAAATCGGCGATCTATGCACTTGTCCCAGAATGTGAAGGTGGTGATGGACGTCACGTGCAAAGTGGACTGGCAGATCATCATGCCAGAACCTTATCGTCCGACCGATATGCAATGGCACGTCCTCCGAATGCTGCACCAGAACGTCTTGCAAGAAGGCCAAGTAGATGTGACCCGTTAGACAGGACGGTACAACACATAGGCCAATCAGACGATCATGGGTAACACCAGCCCATACATTAACACCGAAACTTTGTTAAATTCATGAGGACATGTGGCATCCCGAGTGTGGCTGTTAAGCCACTTGAGCAGACTAAGTTTGTGAAATTCTGTTCATCTGTGAAAAGAGTGATTCGAGGGAAGTCTGGAAAGTCGACACAATGGTGTAAGAACTGTGCGCAGTAATCGGCACGTGGAGCAGAATCGACTGGACCCATTGCCCGCACCGTCTGGAGGCGGTGTGGGTGAAGCTGCTGTTGGTGAAGATACGTCCGCGTACCCTGCAATGTTGCGGCTACTCGTCGACTGTTTCTGATCGACCAATTGGAGGACGTCTTCTTCCACGTCAACAGTGCGGTGCGTCTGGACACGACAACAGTTGACAGTATTAGCCTTGAAGGTGACAGCATCCCAAAGCCGTCGTTCCATTATTAAAAAATTGACGTGTGATGAACGGGTATGCCCGGAAATCGTTCGTGACACAGACATTGTGCTAACCGATCATTTCGTCCAATTTCACTGTAAATAAGCAACACATCGGCATTCTCGGAAAACGTGTATTCTGCTATTCTGTAACGCATCACCTTTCTGGATCACTCACTGGCGTCTGATATACATGCGCTTCAATTCATTTGGTTGTTCTCTGATGACGTGTGACATCATGTCACACAAGACATCACGTGATACGAGACACGACGACTTCAGAACTAACTGCGGTTGCTTCCGAAGAGTGGTATTTTTGGCGACACATTTTGAATCAAGATTCCAGAAAGATCTTCGTGGCCTTGGCTGTTACTTACGTCACGGTCTGACAAGCTCGGCTGCTGCTGAAGCTACAGATAACGAGCTCTTTCTCAAAATTTACCAGAGCAATAGAAAACGCTGTGAAAAATCGGTACTTCAAGGTCACCGTAAAACGAAACCTTGCGTGCCAACGACTTCTCATCGTGTGATATAGGCATAGAGCAGAATAATCCATGGAGTGAACATGGCGTACTTCGAATGTAAACCGGGGATTGCCACTTAACTTGAGTATAGCACTGTTACGTTTAGCGATAAGACCGAAATTTTAATATTATACGTATTTGTCTTGTTTTTACACATTTACTTGCTAGTAACTACAGTGGCGATTCATTACTGCTGCAACAGGTGCAAACGGACTACCTTAAAGGAGAGTAGCTAACTTTCATTGATACGTGCTACCAAGTCACGTGATCTGGTGGGAAATAAATGTTTACGACTTAACTCTGGTGCTGCGCATCTGAATGCTGACTCTATAGATATTCCTGCTCTTTGGATACAGTAGTATAGATGTGCGGCACTGACTCAGCTGAAGAGATATGGTGTGCAAGGGGCTGTAGCTACGCATCAGGAAGTCTGCAGTCTGTACGTCAGCAAGAAAGCCACAGATCTGCCGCCAGAAGGCGCGCTCGCGGTCGTGATGGGTCGGATCACGTTTTCGCCGAGCATTAACGCGCTCGACGAGCAGTCATTATAGAAGGTTACAATGCAGTCGATCGATCGTTGCACACTCGCGCGGCACGATTTAAAGGCGAGGAGGCCACACTCTCTGATCTTGGTAAGGTTCGCAGTTTTGTCGCTCGTGGAAGGAGTTGTTGTAGTAATGATACGGTTCACGTAAGTGAGACATTAGTTCGAGTCAGTTCTCCTAGTCGTTGGGAAAGTGAGTATTAGGCCAATAAAACTGCCCAACAACAACACGTTCCAAAGTTGCACAGAGAAAACCTCAAACTTGTTTTCTCTTCTGACTGGTAATCGCGGTAGGAAAGGCCCACTTTCGTTAGGCGCTACTGAGGCAACCAATCACAAAATCTTCAGACATTGTCTCAATTCTGGCATAATGTAGAATGTTTTTGAGGCTTGTCGATCAAATGCCAAGACAACCACTTTGTCTTCATAGAGCAATACAGAGTTGGCCTGCGCTCACCACCTGAAAAATGCTATTACTCTGGAAGCGCTAATTGTATAGTAACTGTTAGGCGAATTGAATCTGAATGTGGCGAAACAACTAATTCCGTAATCAATCACATACGAGCTCCTCAAAAATATTAAACGGAAAGCGAAATAAGCCGAATTATTTACAAAAAAATCAGAAGAATAAAAGTACGAGGAAACAAACAAGATATATCGGTTATAATTAAATCAGTTCCAAATTTGGACATAAGGCGCAAATCTGGCGCTATGAATAAAAGGAAAACATACAGAAATGTTTCCAAATACAATGTTTTTTAGGAATGGGACGGGGACAGAACAGGTCAAACAAGTGAGAAAGGTATGTTGATGTTATCATTAGCCGCGCGGCACTAGCCGAGCGGTCTTAAGCGATGCAGTCATGGACTGTGCGGCTGGTCCCGGCGGAGGTTCGAGTCCGCCCTCGGGCATGGGTGTGTGTGTTTGTCCTTAGAATAATTTAGGTTACGTAGTGTGCAAGCTTAGGGACTCATGACCTTAGCAGTTAATTCCCATAAGATTTCACACACATTTGAACATTTTGTTATCATTAACCGCCGCTTACACAATTTCCCCAATGTGAGCACCGGTGACATCGATGTGATGCTGTACAGGTCCATACTTGCACCTGGTGACAAAAACTGAAACCAATTTTTTTTCCAGTGTCGATCGGTTCCGTATTAACGCATTAGAATATCTACAAAGTTACGCTGCCACACGACGATTTCAGCCCGCACTGGACGTTTGTGAGTAGGTGCACCTAAACTGTAGCCACATAGTAGAATTCAAGTATGGCTGCTTCAAGTTGGTGGGTGCAAAATTACCAGTATAATGACATCAACAAGGACAGCTGTTGGAGAAAAGTATTTTACAGAAGGAAGGGTATTTTCTGTGGCAATTAAATAAGCCTTTAAGGGAAAGTTTAGTGAAGTGTTTTGTTTTGCGTATTCTCCTGTACGGAGTTGGAACAAGGGCACTGCTTCGCAAGAGGAGAAATGGTTAGAATCATTACAGATGTGTATCTGGAAAAGAATGGAACGTGTGCAATGGGCAGATAAAATAAGGAATGAGGCTGTGTTGAGAAAGTGCAGAAGAAAAGATAAACACGGGAAATCGCAGGAGGAAAATAAATTGGCTCGGAAACTGGCTGAAAAGAACTGTATAAGAAAGGATGCACTAGAGGGAATGGTAACTAGAAAGCGCGCGTGACGTCGAAGATAATACTAGTTAATTGACAACATCAAGATAAGTGCACTGGTGAGCATAGATACAGGGCGTGTGTGTGTGTGGGGGGGGGGGGGGGGCGGGAGATGGGGTGATCGAAAGCCTCCGAGAGCCATGATTTTTTAAGTCGATAACGTTAAAATACAAAAATAAATTATTAGTTTAATGAGTATCAGATTAAATTTTGCATGATGAAGACTTAAAAATGAATGTTGGATTGCAAAGTTTGGCAGCAGCGAGAAGTAGCCGATTTCTTTAAGTTGTCGATGCTAAGCTGAGCTTTGGTTTCCTACCTGCCATCGGTACATGTCTGTACACTTCGTGTCGACTGTTTATGTTTACCGCCCAACTTCATTGACCTAGCAACTGTAGTACTATAATAACGCTACGAACTCTTTTTTTGTGTGTTAATTGAAAAATAAACAGAGTAATGAGAGTGTTTGAAAATAGACAACTCTGTGATATGCTTTCACATAACCTTGTTACTTCTATGTGCAACTTATACCATAGCTGCTAATTAACTGCATACATGCATGAGTATAGCGACACAACTGTATAGTAGGCAGATAACATTCTGCCTCTTACATCCCTCCTCAATTAAACGACGAAGTTCCCATTCCTGTTTTCTGTACACGTCACACTTCACTCAGATCGAAGCTTAACTTAGCACCGACAACTTACATCGACTGCTGTCAATATCTATGGAGCGAAAGTATGGTGTCTGAGATCACTAAAATTTGAAATAAAAGAGACATTGCTTAAACAACACAGTGATTATCTAAAACTTGACTACTTTTAATGCTTTAGACTTAAGAGTATTCCAGGATTTCATTCTTAGTGATGTAGCAGTAGTATAACTAACGCATAAGTTGGACTTATTTGCCGGCCGGTGTGGCTGAGTGGTTCTAGGCGCTACATCTGGAACAGCGCAACCGCTACGGTCGCAGGTTCGAATCCTGCATCGGGCATGGATGTGTGTGATGTCCTTAGGTTAATTAGGTTTAAGTAGTTCCAAATTCTAGAGGACTGGTGACATCAGAAGTTAAGTCCCATAGTGCTCAGAGCCATTTGAACCATTTTTTTTGGACTTATTTCCCATGAAATAATAACACCCGGCAGCTGTGGTCCAGAGTCAGTGACCAATCACCAAGTTTGCGGAAGTTTTAAAACGTTTCGTCACACTGATAGCAAGAAGGGATTTGCAGTTTGTATTGAGATTGTGTTGTCTGTCCATTTCATCTGAAGTAATATTTCACAGAAGTTTTTATCTGTGTTTGGAAGAGTGAAGTTTTCTTCAATAATTATATTGATTTAATCAGTAACCTTACATGACAACAAATGTAACTTCTGTATCATCTATTAAATATTAAACTTAGAGGGTTTCCATTTACGTAACCCATAAATAGCCTCTTGACCTAAAAGTTTTTTGTGTATGATACCGCGTCATACTGTAAAAAAATGATTACTGGCGAAACCAACGTTATAGTCACTGTTACAGTGGCCTTCTTCTAGGTCTACTGGTCACAGTGGTCGAAACGTTGTCTTCACCAGTATTAGTTTTTCACAGTGTGACGCAGTACCACACAAAGAAAACTTTCATGTCAGTTGATTCTGGCAGCGGAAGCCGATACAACTATGTAAACAGACTGTTTCTAGTGACCTTTTCAATGCATTAAAAATAAGGTTCATGCGCCAGAAGACAGACATGTTGGGTAAAAACACTTTAAGAGCGGCATTGTGATTTTATATTTACTGTAATATACAAAATAATGTCCGTAAAGGCTCGGAAAATGATTCATTACTCATTTAATTACAGGGATGTAATTGTATATTCACAGTGCCTGTTGCGTAGAGGAAGGGGAAAGCCACAAAGTCATCCTATTGTGTGGTATACCAAAATACACTACGTGAACAAAAGTATCCGGACACCCCCAAAAACATACTTTTTCATATTAGGTGTATTGTGCTGCCACCTACTGCCAGGTACTCAATATCAGCGACCTCAGTAGTCATTAGACATCGTGAGAGAGCAGAATGGGGCGCTCCGTGGAACTCACGGACTCCGAACGCGGTCAGGTGATTGGGTGTCACTTGTGTCATACGTCTGTACGCAAGGTTTCCGCACTCCTAAACAACCCTTGGTCCATTGTTTCTGAACTGATAGTGGAGTGGAAACGTGAAGGGACACGTATAGCACAAATGCGTACAGGCTGACCTCGTCTGTTGACTGACAGACACCGCCGGCAATTGAAGAGGATCGTAATATGTAATAGGCAGACATCTATCCAGACCATCACACAGGAATTCCAGCATGCATCAGGGTCCACTGAAAATACTACGATAGTTAGGCGGGAGGTCAGAAAACTTGGATTACATGGTCGAGCGGCTGCTCAAAAGCCACACATCACGCCGGTAAATGCCAAACGATGCCTCGCTTGGCATAAGGAACGCAAACACTGGACGATTGAACAGTGGAAAAACGTTATGTGGAATGGCGAATCACGGTACAGAATGTGGCGATCCAATCACAGGGTGCGGGTATGGCGGGTGAACGTCATCTGCCAGCGTGCGCAGTGCCAACAGTAAAATTCGGAAGCGGTGGTGTTATGGTGTGGTCATCTTCAAGTGCGTGTGAACAGTTGTTGTTATTGAAGTGGTCTTCGGTCCAGAGAGTGGTTTGATGCAGCTCTCCATGCTGCTCTATCATGTGCAAGCTTCTTCATGCCTCATTTTGTGTCCTACCAACCGATCCCTTCTTTTAGTCAGGCTGTGCCACCAATTCCTCTTCTCCCCAACTCTATTCAGTACCTCCACATCAGTTACCTGATTTTTATTTTATTTATTTACACATCAAGTTCCGTAGGACGAAGTTGAGGAGCAACTCTCCAAGGTCATGGAACGTGTCAGTACATGAAATTACAACATAAAAGTAATAACAGATAAAAATAAAATGTTTATGAAGCCGATTAAAGTCAAGCCAAAAGTTTAAGTAAACGCAATAAACAGTACAACAAGAATTAGCTTAATTTTCAAAGAACTCCTCGACATAATAGAAGGAGTGACCCACGAGGAAACTCTTCAGTTTCGATATGAAAGCGCGTGGATTACTGCTAATATTTTTGAATTATAGTGGTAGCTTATTGAAAATGGATGCAGCAGTATACTGCACACCTTCCTACACAAGAGTTAAGGAAGTCTGATCCACATGCAGGTTTGATTTTGACAAGTATTAACTGAGTGAAAGCTGATTATTCTTGGGAATAAGCTAATATTGTTAACAAGAAATGACAGTAAGGAATATATATATTGAGAGGCCAGTGTTAAAATACCCGGATTGGTGAACAGTAGTCGACAAGAGATTTGTAAACTTACGCCACTTATTACCCGAACCGCCCATTTCTAAGGCAAAAATATCCTTTTAGAATGGGAAGAGTTACCCCAAAATACAATACCATACGATATAAATGAATTCAAATAAGCAAAGTAAACTAATTTTCGTGTCGAACGATCACTCACTTTGGATGCCGTTCGAACAGTAAAAATGGCAGCATTAAGTCTTTGAACAAGATTCGGAACGTGAGCTTCCCACGACAGTTTACTATCTATCTGAACATCTACGCCGACCTGGGTGGCCGAGCGGTTCTAGGCGCTACAGTCTGGAACCGCGCGACTGCTACGGTCGAAGGTTTGAATCCTGCCGCGGGCATGGATATGTGTGATGTCCTTAGGTTAGTTAGGTTTAAGTAGTTCTAAGTTCAAGGGAACTGATGACCACAGAAGTCCCATAGTGCTCAGAGTTGGTTCAAATGGCTCTGAGCACTATGGAACTTAACTTCTAAGGTCATCAGTCCCCTAGAACTCAGAACTACTTAAACCCGACTAACCTAAGGACATCACACACATCCATGCCCGAGGCAGGATTCGGACCTGCGACCGTAGCGGTCGCGCGGTTCCAGACTGTAGCGCGTAGAACCTCTTGGCCACCCCGGCCGGCAGTGCTCAGAGTCATTTGAACCATTTGAACATCTGCCAATCTGAACTGTCAGTTTCACTAATCATATGCCCATTCTGTGAAATTAAAACGTCAGGTTTTGTTGAATAGTGTGTTAGAAACTGTAAAAACTAAGTCTTGCTGTGATTTAGCGGTAGTTTGTTTTCTACAAACCATGAACTTATGTCATGAACTGCACTTTTTGGAACCGAGCCAATGTTGCACACAACATCTTTTACTACCAATCTAGTGTCATCAGCAAACATAAATATTTTAGAGTTACCCGTAATACTAGAGGGCATATCAACAATGAACTCACATCACAGCCATTCTCAGCACTGTGGATAATGACCTTTTGCTGTCTGTTGCTAAAGTAAGAGGTGAACCATTTGTGAGCTACTCCCCGTATTCCGTAATGGTCCAACCTCTGAAGCAATATTTTGTGATCAACACAATCAAACGCCCTAGTTAAATCGAAAAATATGCTCAGCGTCCGAAATCTTTTGTTTAACCCATCCAGTACCTCACAGAGAAAAGAGAATATAGCATTTTCAGTTGTTAAACGACTTCTAAAGCCTAACCGTAGATTTTATAGCAAATCGTGTGATATAAAATAATCAGTTATCCTTGCATACAAAGTTTTTTCAATAACTTTAGCAAACACTGATGGCACAAAAATAGGTCTAAAATTACCTACATTATCCCTTTCTCCCTTTTTATAAAGTGGCTTTACTACTCAGTACTATAATCGTTCAGGAAACTAACCATTATGAAAGGAAAAATTACAAATATGGCTAAATACAGGGCTAAAGTGTGCAGTACAGTACTTCATTATTTTGCTAGGCACTCCATCATATCCATGAGAGTCCTTAGTCTACCAGTTTAGTTTCCAGCATTCTTCTGTAGCATCAGATTTCAAAAGCTTCTATTCTCTTCTTGTGTAAACTATTTATCGTCCATGTTTCGCTTCCATACGTGGTGAACAGTAGTAAGACAATCATAATTTTTTTTATTAAACCAAATAGGTTCAAAATATATGTGTAAGTCGCAAAACAAATCTCGCCATTTCGTGATGATATTGTTCAATGAAAAACAAAAAAAAAAAATCCGCTGACGACAGTACTAAGACTTTCACAGTCCATAGTTGTCTTATAATGAATAAAAAATTGCGAAGATGTTCCTTTCTCAGTTCGTTTAGCTTCTCGAGTAATCCCAAAATCAGTCTGAGGAATTTCTAATCCTTTCATTCTACATAATTTCTTACTTTTCGGATTACGTATAAGAAAATACATTACAGCAAATCACCTTACTTAGACTTCTTTCATTCTTTTATTTTAACAAACGGCTTTCATGATTATTTTAAGCCTACAGTGCACAACAGTTCTCAACTGTACATTTCTCATGTTTCTTGCCTCTTTTTAGAAACTATTATCATCCTAACAGCTCAAAAAGGAAAAAAAACTCTGCAAGTATCAATAAAATCATTTTTTAAAAAGGAAATAGCAAAACTGGGCTCAACCAATGATGACATTAAAGAAAGTGGTACAGATATGTTAGAAATAGAGCAACCTAGCTGCTTTTTGTGGCCACAGGCTGGCTCTACGATATAAGGCCATTTCTGCAACTTGCATGTCGGGTTTCGCTAGTGTAATAGTATAAATAACTGAGTAGTTTCGTGGCTTGTTGGTCAAATGTCAGACTGCAAGTCGAAACATTCGACGTTCGATTCTCAGCTGGACCGAAAAATTTTTAAAGGCCTTTACGGGACAATTTTTCACCTCTGGCAATGACTGCGAGTGTAAAAAGTGGCGAACAGTGCCGTGGTCCGAAGAAAGTTAAACTGTCGGTCCTATTAAAAAAAGCATTACCTTTAACTGATTGAGTAGATTCAGTGCATAGTATCATGTCTGTGCTGTTGTTGATGATGATAAGAGACCTGGGAATGGTAGTAGTCTGCTATTAAATGTGTGCTTATAAGCTTAGCTATTTTACGCCCTAAAGCGAATGTCAAAGGGGCTTAACACGCCTTTTCAATTTCTACCGATGTATTAGTGACTGCACACGCTAGCGTACTCGGGTAATTAATCATACGTATTTCACACATACAATTTGCATGTAAATTGTGCCGCTAATCAAATTTCTTTAAGACCGCGTCTCGAGCACATTATACCCGTTTGATTCTTAACACCTTCTGCGTTAAGCTGATAACATCAATTTTCCTGCCTAGAACCCGAAACAATATCTGGCTGTACTGGTGATCTCAGTTTCTGGCATGGACATCAGATAATGAATAAATCACTGGACGGGGATCGGCGCAATCTTTAAGACCACCGACCTTGTTGGTATTTCTCTAGCAGCACGGTTAACCGAAGTACGTCACGCACTGTTCGCGAGGGATAACGCCGTCTTAACTAGCAGTGAGGCCGAATGGATCGTAATATCGCACGCTATGATTATCGTCATAAACATCTAATCGCAGAGGCACAGTCGCTTCTGCTGTTTTTAGTTAATGAACTTAGTACATAAACGTGTATCACCTCGTAAAGATTTACCTCCCATCTGATAAGGGGGGGACTTTCCGCTACAGCTGTGTAGGTGAGGGTGGAAGTTAATGAACAGATTGCGCGCCAAAGTAGGAAGAAAAAGGAGGAGAGTGGGAGAGAGTCCAGTTGTACGCGATCAGTACCAGAGGAGTGGATAATTGCGGCGCGGGACGAAGTAGAGCCCGATGCAGTGGAAAAAAGGAAAGCGAGGAGGCGAAAGTAGTGGCAGAGAAGTGGGTGAGCGATAGCGGGTGGGTAAAAAAAGGAAAGAGGAGGACGAGAGGCGCTGCAAAGTTAATCTGGGGAGCAGTCGATCAGCACGGAGGCAGAAGCATCACCATCGCGGCGCGGCAGGAAAAAGGAAACAGGCGAGCAAAAGTAAGAAATAAATAAGCGGCGCCCGGGCCAGGGGAGGAACAATGCTAGCGCGGCTCGGCCCGGACTGGCCCGCCGGCATCTGTAATTAAATATCGCCAGGCCTATAATTAGGGCCAGTAAATTTGTGGCGGCGGGCGCCAGTCGCCTGATAAGCCCGATGCGATGCGTCCCGCGTATCTGGCGGGCATCGCCGCCGCTCGCGGAGGCGGCGGAGGCGGTGGAGGCGGCGGTGGCCACAGCCGGGGGCGGCCTGCTCGCGCGCGCGCCTCCGGGGGCGGTAAGCTGCCCCGCCGCCTCCACCGCCCGTACCGCCGGTACTGGCGCCGTAAATTAATTGTGTAAGGACCGTTTCTCGGCGTAATTATTACTACCGCCCACCCCCACACTAGCTGTGGACTCGCCGGTTTGTTTCGGTGTATAAATCTGGTACGTCAGTCTACCTTCGCGCATGGCGAGGAGAGAGTTGACAGGCATCATCCGTCAAAGCTATCTCACCGCATGTCCAGCCTGGTAGATCCACCGCGTTTACGTCGGAGAAAAAGGTAAGCGAGGTAGTAACGCTCAACACGTCAATGTTCTTACAGGTGGAGCGTTGCTACAGGTTCCACATCTAGACGCCAACGCTCTGCATAGTGCAACAGTTAATCCTTTATGTGGACATCCGCCCGTGGCTTGGTCGTTCTAATGGGTTTGGCGGATATACAGGGTGTTACAAAAAGG
This sequence comes from Schistocerca americana, assembly GCF_021461395.2. Classification (NCBI taxonomy): domain Eukaryota; kingdom Metazoa; phylum Arthropoda; class Insecta; order Orthoptera; family Acrididae; genus Schistocerca; species Schistocerca americana. The sequence goes on along the minus strand of NC_060119.1, from coordinate 496,515,899 downwards.
TACGGCCAAACTTTCAGGAAACATTCCTCAAACACAAATAAAGAAAAGATGTTATGTGGACATGTGTCCGGAAACGCTTAATTTCCGTGTTAGAGCTCATTTTAGTTTCGTCAGTATGTACTGTACTTCCTCGATTCACCGCCAGTTGGCCCAATTGAAGGAAGGTAATGTTGACTTCGGTGCTTGTGTTGACATGCGACTCATTGCTCTACAGTACTAGCATCAAGCATATCAGTACGTAGCATCAACAGGTTAGAGTTCATCACGAACGTGGTTTTGCAGTCAGTGCAACGTTTACAAATGCGGAGTTGGCAGATGCCAATTTGATGTATGGATTAGCACGGGGCAATAGCCGTGACGCGGTACGTTTGTATCGAGACAGATTTCCAGAACGTAGGTGTCCCGACACGGAGACGTTCGAAGCAATTGATCGGCGTCTTAGGGAGCACGGAACATTCCAGGATATGACTCGCGACTGGGGAAGACCCAGAACGACGAGGACACCTGCAATGGACGAGGCAATTCTGCGTGCAGTTGACGATAACCCTAATGTCAGCGTCAGAGAAGTTGCTGCTGTACAAGGTAACGTTGACCACGTCACTGTATGGAGAGTGCTGCGGGAGAACCAGTTGTTTCCGTACCATGTACAGCGCGTACAGGCACTATCAGCAGCTGATTGGCCTCCACGGGTACACTTCTGAGAATGGTTCATCCAACAATGTGTCAATCCTCATTTCTTTATGGACGAGGCTTCATTCCAACGTGATCAAATTGTAAATTTTCACAATCAGCATGTGTGGGCTGACGAGAATCCGCACGCAATTGTGCAATTACGTCATCAACACAGATTTTCTGTGAACGTTTGGGCAGGCATTGTTGGTGATGTCTTGATTGGGCCACACGTTCTTCCACCTACGCTCAATGGAGCACGTTATCATGATTTCATACGGGATACTCTACCTGTGCTGCTAGAACATGTGCCTTTACAAGTGCGACACAACACGTGCTTCATGCACGATGGAGCTCCTGCACATTTCAGTCGAAGTGTTCGTACGCTTCTCAACAACAGATTCGGTGACCGATGGATTGGTAGAGGCGGACCAATTCCATGGCCTCCACGCTTTTATCAAACGATCACATGTTACGCGCTGTCTTAGGGTAAACGTAGATAAGAAATTGAATCTCCATTAACACGTAAGGCTAACAGCAGATAAAGCATAAGAAATACTACATAAAATGGAAAGGCTAAATTCAAAACAGTACCGATTACCTCTACGTCTTACGGGGCATACTACTGTGCCGTATTCGAATCAGTACTCAGCTTTGCAGCTAACACATGGGCACAAAAACTGAACCTTGTCACCAGCAAAGCAGCAGTCAGACGAGGGTAGAGAAGTGTCCTACTTAGGCTATCTGGAGCCTTCGGCACCAGCTCAGTGGACGCACTGTATGTGATGCTGGGAATACGCCCCATAGATATCACAATCAAATACAGAGCTACATGGTACTGGTTGAAGATGGGGAGACTAGATAAGGTACACACAATAACTGGTGTACCGATACAGACGACACGTCACTTTAAAAGTTGGCGTTTGGGTGCATGGCAAGATGAGTAGAATGTAAGTGAAAAGGGACATAGACTACACGACTTCCTCCTTGACATAAGGGAGCGGTTGATGATGATTTTGATGATGATGATGTTTGGTTTGTTGGGCGGTCAACTGCGCGAGTTATCAGCGCCCTACAAATTGCCTACCTTCGCTCAGTCCAATCTCGCCACTTTCATGAATGAAGATGAAATGATGAGGTCAGCACAAACACCCAGTCATCTCGAGGCAGGTGAAAATCCCTGACCCCGCCGGGAGTCGAGCCCGGGACCCCGTGCTCGGGAAGTGAGAACGCGACCGCGAGACCACGAACTGCGGACTGGGAGAGCGATTGAGAATGAAACACACGAGCCGCGGTATAGCACGTTTCTCAATCGGATACGGACCTTATACCACACACTGAAACCGCGTGAGTCCCAGATAGACAACTATATGCATGTGGGGAAGAAGGTTCCCCAGAACACACTGTTGTCTTCTGCCGGCAATACGCTAACGACAGACATATACTACACTTCTACTACAGAGGAACAGGTATATATACGCCTATAAGGGACGGAGAACAATGAGCACAACTAAATGCATTAACAAACAGTATTTCAAAAACAGCATATGAAGAGTACCTGGGGACACGACGTAACAAACATGCCTATATGCAACTAACTTAACAACAATATCCAAAGGATGGATAGTGGCAGCCACAGTGACAGCGAAAACAGTGACATTGAAGAGGAGCAGGAGGCGTATTGAAGGGAGACGGTAAGTAACAGTAAATAAGTCTGAGGTGCTAGTGACCTAGCCAAGAAAGCACCCAAAGTTGTACATGGATGAGCACCTAATGTTAGTGCACAGGATTAGCAATACTATTTCTCTGCTACTAGCTATACTTTTTTGTTGTCACTGGCGGTCAACAGCTCGAAGAAACTAAACTATTCCAAGGTTTTCACCACCAGTCACAATCGATAATGACACTAACAAATCTCACCTCTATCCTATCATCTTTTTACATTATTCTTAAAACAACAAAAAACTTTTTGTATTTCAACCTTAAATTATTATTGATTTTAAAAAAATATAATTTTCTGTCAAATGTCTTAGATATAAATAAAACAAGAATCTACAAAAAAGGTAACAACCAATAACTGTTAGTATTTACGAACTGTTTTAAAACATCAGGAAACAGGTCTTTAATTTTCCAATAAATAAATAAATATAGGTTACACTTTTCGTAAGTTAAGATAACGTATTCTCGACCAGTTACAACGTTTTCCTTGTTCATAGAGGTAACAACAATAACACCAGTCAGAGAATACGCCTTAATCCGTCCTCACACAGAACGTGTTTCTCAACGCGGAGCACGCTAGATATTGTTGCTACACGCTCTGAAACGACCTCCTCAGTCTCCGTTGCATACTCCTCATCGTGATCCGCGACTGCAGCGCTCTCCAGTGGCAGTTCTCGGCTGCATCTGAAGCTCAAACCACACAGTTTCTTTACGAAAGGGGATGCGGGTATAATAGCTGCGATAACTGTGTTAGCGATCGTGGAAGAAGAGTGGAGAAAATCGCGAAGAAGATTTCGAATTCGTCAGTGGCTTGAACAGCGAATTACTGGTAGAAGAACACCACATAATTCTGCACAAAGGTCTCAGATACATACTAGTAGAAGTTATTCCTTAATTCATTTCTCCGTGTTAATTTCGATTTAAATTGAATATAGTTAATGTATAGTGCCTAATGTCAATATGTGCATTCAAAATATCCATGTCTCGAGGTTGTATTGACTAACAACACTCTGTAGTTACGTACTTCACCACAGAAGTTTCAATATCGGGATTCTGCTCGAAATATCATTCGAATGGATGAGGACGTTCATGATAACTGAAAAAAGGTATTTACCTGCGAGTTACAAGCTTAAGGCACTCCATAAAATCAAGAGATAGGTAAATACAGTTTACACAAAGATTCATAAGAGCATCAACCTCCTGTGTGTAGCCTGTGTTTACTTTCAGACAGACTTTAAGATTTCTGGTCATTGAGGAAACGGTCCAGTCGTTAACCTATGACGTTAAAGTAACCTCTGGCGTGCCACAAGGGAGTGTTATGGGACCATTGCTTTTCACAATATATATAAATGACCCAGTACATAGTGTCGGAAGTTCGGTGCGGCTTTTCGCGGATGATGCTGTAGTATACAGAGAAGTTGCAGCATTAGAAAACTGCAGCGAAATGCAGGAAGATCTGCAGCGGATATGCACTTGGTGCAGGGAGTGGCAACTGACCCTTAATATAGACAAATGTAATTTATTGCGAATACATAGAAAGATGGATCCTTTTTTGTATGATTATATGATAGCGGAACAAACACTGGTAGCAGTTACTTCTGTAAAATATCTGGCAGTATGCGTATGGAACGATTTGAAGTGGAATGATCATATAAAATTAATTGTTGGTAAGGCTGGTACCAGGTTGAGATTCATTGGGAGAGTCCTTTGAGAATGTAGTCCATCAACAAAGGAGGTGGCTTACAAAACACTCGTTCGACCTATACTTGAGTATTGCTCATCAGTCTGGGATCCGTACCAGGTCGGTTTGACGGAGGAGATAGAGAAGATCCAAAGAAGAGCGGCACGTTTCGTCACAGGGTTATTTGGTAACCGTGATAGCGTTACGGAGATGTTTAGCAAACTCAAGTGGCAGACTCTGCATGAGAGGCGCTCTGCATCGCGGTGTAGCTTGCTGTCCAGGTTTCGAGTGGGTGCGTTTCTGGATGAGGTCTCGAATATATTGCTTCCCCCTACTTATACCACCCGAGGAGATTACGAATGTAAAATTAGAGAGATTCGAGCGCGCACGGGGGCTTTCCGGCAATCGTTCTTCCCGCGAACCATACGCGACTGGAACAGGAAAGGGAGGCAATGACAGTGGCAAGTAAAGTGCCCTCCGCCACACACCACTGGGTGGCTTGTAGAGTATAAATATAGATGCAGATGTACATGAACACGAATTGCAGCAGATACACTATTTGTAATAAATAACATCGACTATTGCAGATAATACTCTTACTAAATTAAAAGCCCAAGATCTCCTAGAAAAAATAATATGAAAAAAAAAGATTTTCGAAGTAGCTTGACGTGAACCTTCTACCTTTCTTTTTGCAGTTTAAGACGCATCAACCACGCTACAGCTTTAACATGCCAACAGCGCCCCAGTTTAACACGGTCTCCACGCTGTACCTACAAATGCCATTATTTGATATCTAACTGTGATAAATGGTACCGGAAAAGAGACGCTTTTGATAAATTATCATTCTGCCGCAGGGTGGTAACGGTGTACTTTCATTGCACACAGGTTATAGCACTAAAAGCATCAAATATCGGAAGCCTTTAACTACCGATATGTAGTTTCCTGTCATTTCCTCTAACAAATCGTACCTAAAATGATACGTTAACGAGAGATCCTCAACGTGCTTGTGCTTTGAAACAGTTTATGTTCACGCTACGCACGCCATATTAAAAAGAGTCACCAAATACTCAGTTTGACTCGATTCAATATGGCGTCAAGTTCTGCTTCTGGCACATACCCGATACTGCATGTCAATGGCCACGTTCCGATCCACGCCGCAAAAATGGCTGTCATGCCAGAGTCTTCATTCCACGCTTCTCAGTGCAGTGAAACGCAGAGTTCCACGCTGTGACGTCACCAGCCCCCCGTCCACGTATGTTTTCACGCCCCTTCAAAGGGACGGCTTGAGGCCTGTTCCGACTGGCCGACTGCTGCTTACAAAGCAGTGCAAGGAGCCATCTATGTTAGCGAGACATGTGACCAGCGTCGCGGCAATCTCTTCAGCCGTCATTGACAGTAGATGGAATCCTGATGAAGCCGCTACTTCTTTACCGAAGCAGCTCCTCATCTGGACTCACAAGGCTTTCACTAACTCAGAAAAATCAGACGGAGGTCCGAGAATCGAACCGGGTGCCTTTGCACCGAAGGTAGCGATGCCAACCATTCGATATCTAATGTCATCCACACTAACAAGGACTCAAATTATTATCTTGAGGCCGACCGGGGTGGCCAAGCGGTTCTAGGCGCTACGGTCTGGAACCGGGCGACCGCTATGGTCGCAGGTTCGAGTCCTGCCCCGGGCATGGATGTGTGTGATGTCCTTAGGTTAGTTGGGTTTAAGTAGTTCTAAGTTCTAGGGGACTGATGGCCTCAGAAGTTAAGTCCCATAGTGCTCAGAGCCATTATCCTGAAGAGAAAATAGTATCTCGAATTATTCTATTCGCAGTGGACAAACCTGGCGTTACCCAGGTATTTATTTATAGCTGTGCGTCCACGCCCGTACCACGCTTCTCGCCTTCAGCATAATGTCTGTGACGTCATACTTCCTGAATTATATGTCGTGCAGTTATGTAATTTTGTAGATGGATTAAGTAGCAACGAAGCTATACATTTAAACGATGCTGCCATTTTTTATGCGTCTTACTGTTTACGACGTCATATTTCCTGAACTACGAGTATATCTCGTACAATGGTATAATATTGTAGGTCTATTCAGCGACATATGTGGATACTATTTACGAAATTTGCGGCGAACAGAGTTAGTACCAAATTACACTACTGGCCATTAAAACTGCTACACCACGAAGATGACGTACTACAGACGCGAAATTTAACCGACAGGAAGAAGATGCTGTGACACGCAAATGATTAGCTTTTTAGAGCATTCACACAAGGTTGGCTCCGGTCGCGACACCTACAACGTGCTGACATGAGGAAAGTTTCCAACTGGTTTCTCATACACAAACAGCAATTGACCGGCGTTGCCTGGTGAAACGTTGTTGTGATGCCTCGTTCAAAAAAAAATGGTTCAAATGGCTCTGAGCACTATGGGACTCAACTGCTGAGGTCATTAGTCCCCTAGAACTTAGAACTAGTTAAACCTAACTAACCTAAGGACATCACAAACATCCATGCCCGAGGCAGGATTCGAACCTGCGACCGTAGCGGTCTTGCGGCTCCAGACTGCAGCGCCTTTAACCGCACGGCCACTTCGGCCGGCGTGATGCCTCGTGTAAGGACTTTGATAAGGGTCGCATTGTAGCCTATCGCGATTGCCGTTTATAGTATTGCGACATTGCCGCTCCCGTTGGTCGGGATCCAATGACTGTTAGCAGAATATGGAATCGGTGGGTTCAGGAGGGTAATACGGAACGCGATGCTGGATCCCAACGACCTAATATCACTAGCAGTCGAGATGACAGGCATCTTATCCGCATGGCTGTAACGGATCGTGCAGCCACGTCTCGATCCCTGAGTCAGCAGATGGGGTCGTTTGCGAGACAACAACCATCTGCACGAACGGTTCGACGACGTTTGCAGCAGCATGGACTATCAGCTCGGAGACCATGGCTGCGGTTACCCTTGATGCTGCATCACAGGGAGGAGCGCCTGCGATGGTGTACTCAACGACGATCCTGGGTGCACGAATGGCAAAACGTCATTTTTTCGGATGAATCCAGGTCCTGTTTACAGCATCATGATGGTCGCATCTGTGTTTGGCGACATCGCGGTGAATGCACATTGGAAGCGTGTATTCGTCACCGTCATACTGGCGTATGATGTTATGGGGTGGTGATGGTGGTTAGTGTTTAACGTCCCGTCGACAACGAGGCCATTAGAGACGGAGCGCAAGCTCGGGTTAGGGACGGAGTGTGAAGGAAATCGGCCGTGCCCTTTCAAAGGAACCATCCCGGCATCTGCCTGAAACGATTTAGGGAAATCACGGAAACCTAAATCAGGATGGCCGGAGACGGGATTGAACCGTCGTCCTCCAGAATGCGATGTTATGGGGTGCCACTGGTTACACGTCTCGGTCACCTCTTGTTCGCATTGACGGCACTTTGAACAGTGGACGATACATTTCAGATGTATTACGACCCGTGGCTCTACCCTTCATTCGATCCCTGCGAAACCGTACATTTCAGCAGGATAATGCACGACGCATCTTGCAGGTCCTGTACGGGACTTTCTAAGTACAGACATTATTAGACTGCTGCCCTGGCCGGTACATTCTCCAGATCTTCCACCAATTGAAATCGTCCTGTCAATGATGGCCGAGCAATTGGCTCGTCACAATACGCCAGTCACTACTCTTGATGAACTGTGGTATCGTGTTGAAGCTGCATGGGCAGCTGTACCTGTACACGCCATCCAAGCTCTGTTTGACTCAATGCCCAGGCGTATCAAGGCCGTTATTACGGCCAGAGGTGGTTGTTCTGGGTACTGATTTCTCAGGATCCATGCACCCAAATTGCGTGAAAACGTAATCGCATGTCAGTTCTAGTATAATATATTTGACCAATGAATACCCGTTTATCATCTGCATTTCTTCTTGGTGTAGCAATTTTAATGGCCAGTAGTGTAGTAACAAATTTAAACGCAATGATGCGGCCGTTTTTCACGCATCTCATTCCTTATGACGTCTTTCCTACTGAGCTATGTGTCATACAGTGATATAATCTCGCACTTACATTCAGTGGTGTTTGTGCATATTGTCCCTAAAAATGTGTAGAGAATACAGTTAGTAGTAAAGAAGTAATAAATTGTAGCTTCATGCCTCATGCGGTACTTTTACTCCATAAACAGCGGAAAAGTAGTAAGGGATAAACATTTTTCCTTTCGTCATCGTGTACGGATTGTCAGCACGATAACATTTTTTCAAGGGTTTGAATAATGTGTAGAGTTTGTTGCAAGTCGGTTCAAAAATGGTTCAAATGACTCTGAGCACTATGGGACTTAACTTCTGATGTCATCAGTCCCCTAGAACTTAGAACTACGTAAACCTAACTAACCTAAGGACATCACACACATTCATGCCCGAGGCAGGATTCGAACGTGCGACCGCAGCGGTCGCGCGGTTCCAGACTGTAGCGCCTAGAACGGCTCGGCTATTCCGGCCGGCTGCAAGCCGGTAAGTGCTCACGTTCTCAAATACTTTATCAATAAAGTCTTTGAAGTCGCAATTCACCGGCTACGCGTCTTTTTCACCCCCACCTCCACCCATTTGACAGTTAGGTGGTTCTTTTACTCCACAGCTATGTTCCCTGATAGTAATATATTTTATCATATCTTCGTTCTCAGCTGGTAAAACAGTCCATATTTGGTTCGCAAAATTATCTACTACCATCACCGATGTTGTCGCCACAATGCGGCAAAACCGAAAAGAGTTTCCAGACTTCATGAAAAAGGAGAACTAAGGAAGGGTGCATACTTAACGGCGTACAGTCACAAGCAAATGTTAATTAAATGGTGGGACAGAAGAGACGTGATAGTCAGCACGTTCAACGGTGACACATTTCAAGAAATAAATTAAAAGAATAGCGTCGTGCATAAGTACTGTCACGGATTGCAACAAGAAAATGCGAGACGCGAATAGGAGCGATACCTAGTTGCAAAGCTACGAAATAGCCAGGACCGGACTGAAAAAACTTTTGTCAGATTATTTTCCATTTATTGAATGTTGCAAGGTTCAGTGCATACGTTAGGCATTAAAAATATGACGATGAAAAAATTAGATAGGAATTTATAATTTGTCGCGGGAAACAGTTGCTGTAACCTCTCCACAACAGACATCAAATGTACGTCCAACTCCATCACACAAAGCGACTCGTCTTACAGCCACACATTTTCCAATTTTCTCCAGGCACAACGAATAAAAGATCAATAAAGAAAAGGGAAGCATTCATGAAACGAAGATTTCGAAAATAGACATGTTACCGGTGTGCAGTATGTGAAATTCGTCGGTGCGCAGCACTAGGTTTTAAAGTTTTTCGCACAGAAAACTACGGGCAATTATGTGAAAGCAAAATTTCATTCTTTTCTTTAGGACATACTATTCGATCCTAATCCACTTTACATTTGGTCCATAAATTTAAATTAAGAAAGAAATGTTTTAATGTGTTACCGAGGCACGTGTCGCCACTGTGGCGGCTAGTACTAGGAGAAATTACCCAACGAGTCAGAGGAGTGTACTCCAGAAATACCGACTAAGTGTTAACCTGTGACAGGCATTTCGATTTCACAATATCCCTCGCACGCTATCACTGTGACAACATTATCGTTCGAAATGTAATGTGCCTGACTTAAGCAATGACCTATTTAACCTGACGCTTCATAGTTTCTTAAAATCCTAATCTATGGATTCTTTTGAAACCATGTCGTGTTGTTACTTCATGACGACTTGTTTCTTTTCCGGTTTCTGTCAAAACCAGATATCACAGAAGACTTTTTCTTGTAGTTTCGTTGCTTGCGCAGACATGCAGTCTGCGACAACGGAGGCAGTGAAACTTTCGCGAATTTTGCGTAGGATTGTCCAGGATTGCTCAAGAATGTTCTCCCTGTGAAACATTGTGGACTGGGTGACATGTGCGTGACGGAGCACAGGCAAATTTCGCTGCTGATTTCAGACAACATGTAACGCGCCGATACGATACGCTCCACGATGGACGGGTTGCGCAGAGCTTACGCCTTGGCCTCCAAGCTCACTTGACCTCAAATGGTTCAAATGGCTCTGAGCACTATGGGACTTAACATCTGAGGTCATCAGTCCCCTAGAACTTAGAACTACTTAAACCTAACTAACTTAATGACTTCACACACATCCATGCCCGAGGCAGGATTCGAACCTGGTTCCGTCACTTGACCTCAGACCTCTGGATTTTCCTATCTGGGGTCACGTCAGGAATGGATTGAACATCAGTCTCGTTGATACTGTTGAAGAACTCGATTAACGACCTGTAGTCTCATCAAGCTTTTCGAGATAACTCGGAGTGTTTGAATGAATCCATAATCACCTGAAGGGACGATAGCAATATTGTATCCAAATTCGTGGACGGCAAGCGGAACACCTTCTTTAATAGGTTTGAGTGTACAGTAAATTTAAATATGTGACGTCATAAAGTGGTATTGTATTTTACTTTAAAATAGGCCACGGGTAAAATTTGAACCCAACTGTACACTGACCAGTTATATTAATGGGATGAACTGTCAAAAGACGGAATAACCACCTTTTGCAGGATGGGCCTCTACGAGACGTACCGGAAGAGAGCCAGTGAGGTTCTTCAATGTACTGACAGGGATGTGAAGCCATTCTGACTCGAGTGCCGTGGTCAGCTGCACTAGCTCTCTCCGGTGAGGGTACACTTCGCGGACAGCCCTATCGAGGTGGTTCCACAGATTCTCAACAGGGTTTTAATCCGGGGGGGGGGGGGCGTTGGTAGCCAGGAGAGTACTGTAAACTCCCCCTGGTGCCCTTCAGACCACGCGCGCACACTGTGAATCGGGTGACACGTTGCATTGCCCTGTTCGTAGATGCCTTTGTGCAGAGGAAAAGTAGCCTGCGTATAGTGGTGGACATGGTCTCCAAGGACAGATGCTTACTTGTGTTGATACACTGTGTCTTCAAGAATGACAAGGTCACACAGGGAATGCCACGAATACATTGCCCATAAGGCCTCTTTCTCCGACGAGTGTTCCAGGACCGCACACTCCAACGCCGTCTGTCTGATGGAGCGTAAAACGTGATTCATCTGAAAAGGCTACCTGTCGCCACTCTGTGGACATCCAGTTGCGCTGCTGGCGTGCAAATTCCAGCCTTCGTCGCCTATGAACAACAGTCAGAAAGGGTGTACGAACCAATTGTCTGCTGCGGAGGCCCATACGCAGCAACATTCGCTGAACGATCGTTGAGGAGACTCCGTTTTGAGTCTCTTGATTCATTTGGATGGCCAGTTGGGGGAAGTTCGCCCGCCGAGTGCTAATCCTATTTCAGTCGACGCCACATTGGGTGACTTGCGCGCAGGTAATGAGGATGAAAGGATGATGAGGACAACACAACACCCAGTCCCCGAGCGGAGAAAATCTCCAACCCGGCCGGGAATCGAACCCGGGCCCGCTTGCTTGGGAGGCGAGCGCGTTACCACCCGGCGGACAGTTGCTCAATATTTGCACGTTTACTCGCCCGTATACACTGTAAGTAGGCTGTTTAGGTTTTTATGTTGGTAACGCCACGTAGCGCTCTGTATGAGAATCACTGACTGTACTGTGTGCAGTCTGTGGCTGGTTGGCATTGTTGGAATATTCGCTGTTGTACTGTTGGGCAGTTGGATGGGAACAGCGCGTAGCGTTGCGCAGTTGGAGGTGAGCCGCCAGCAATGGTGGATGTGCAGAGAGAGAGATGCCAGAGTTTTGAGAAGTCACTATAAGCGAACGATCTGGACGTGTTTCTGCCAGAAAAAGGAAATTTGTAAAGATGGATGTCATGAATTTATATATATATATGATGACTTTTGAACACTACTAACATAAATACATTGTTTGTCCTCTATCAAAATCTTTCATTTGCTAACTATGCCTATCAGTAGTTAGTGCATTCAGTAGTTAGTGCCTTCAGTAGTTAGAATATTTTATTTAGCTGGCAGTATTGGCGCTCGCTGTATTGCAGTAGTTCGAGTAACGAAGATTTTTGTGAGGTAAGTGATTCGTGAAAGGTATAAGTTACTGTTAGGAAGGGCCATTCTCTTGTAGGGATTTTTGAAAGTCAGATTGCGTTGCGCTAAAAATATTGTGTGTCAGTTTAGTAAAGAGAGAATAAGTAAAGAGAGAACTGTTTGAGTACGTTGAGTTTTGCTCAGCTGTTTGAAAATCAAATAACGTAGAAGTGTACCAGCACATTCGTTCATAATTTTTCAAAGGGTACGTTTCAACATTTGCGTAGTCGTCGTTCACCCCTGTATTTATTGTCCGTGGTGCACCAGTTTCCTCGGCGCCGGTTCTGGATAGTGCTATTTTGTCACGCAGGATATACTGTAAGCATGGTGGCACGCAGATAGCTTACAAACATAGCCGTTTGAGAAATGCTTCCACCCTTGACCTCAAAGCTAATGATCATGCCCTTCTGGGTGCTAGATAAACCACTCCGCTTCCGCATTACGACAACGACTGCACTGTTTTCCGCCTGTTCCCTCCCCCCTTCCGCGGCCCTCTCCCCAACACGATTTATATACCTCGATTGGTAGTGCTGCACCTGCTGTCTGTGAGGGTTATAGCAAGATTAACATGACTAGTCCTTGAAAGATCACTTAATCGAAAAACTTACATTTCGAACACAGTTGTACTAACTAGGCCACTATTTCAATCTGGATTCAGTGACGACTGATAACCATTTATTCGCAATTATCTCACAAGTGCCCCATTTTCTAAACCATTTATTTTTGCTTCTATTATCGTTTACTTTCTATCCAGTTTAGCGCCCTATATCTACCATCACTAACGGAACGATGGAGCTTGTGTATGTTCTCCACTCAGACAACCTGCTTCCGATGGCCATTTGATGCTTGGACAAAGCGCAATTTCACTTTATGACCTGAAGAAATGCCAGCACGGGAATTCCATAGCGCCATTTGATGAAAACTTTCGGGTTACCATGTCGGTGGCTGCCTCGAAATTCAGCGACATTTCGATAGGTCAGTATCATCTTCTTCCGACGAATTCGCCATAAGGTGAGAGTGTGACGCGCATCGAAACGTCGCATAGTTTCAAAGCAATCACCCAGATGGAAGCCTGAGAACATATTATCAGTAGTATATGCCGGGAAAGCCTACACTCACATACACTTCGTGCCGGCCGAAGTGGCCGTGCGGTTAAAGTCGCTGCAGTCTGGAACCGCAAGGCCGCTACGGTCGCAGGTTCGAATCCTGCCTCGGGCATGGATGTTTGTGATGTCCTTAGGTTAGTTAGGTTTAACTAGTTCTAAGTTCTAGGGGACTAATGACCTCAGCAGTTGAGTCCCATAGTGCTCAGAGCCATTTGAACCATTTGAACCACATACACTTCGGCACCATTCGAAAATTTGACGACTATCATTGTGTACAGAACTTTGAAGCTCTGTCTCGTAGTGGTCACCCGTAACTCGCAACACTAGCTGAACATCGCTTCCTACTAACTGTCGCTCGCACGTCGCCGTGCGGTAAAGTAATAGAACTACAGGACGCCTTTCCCCATGTAAGTGAGAATGGGAGGTCGATCGAGATAGTATACAACCATCTCCATACGATCAGTGAGCTCTCTAGGTGTCCATTACAAACAACAGCAAAAAACCTGTCACAATGGTGTTGTGCGAGAAAAATAGGCAACTGAATGGAAGTTGAATCTGCCGAATCGGTTCTCTTCAGCAGGAGTGCAGGATGTTCCTGACGGTTTGTTATTGTCGCGGAGGAGTAAGGCGGCGGACAGGTACCAATTCACGCCCCAGGCATGCAATCTCACGTTTTCAAAAGTTGTGTCAGTCACCTTGGAGCCGTATCGTGCAGTAGTGTTAGACACCTGTGGAGATTAATTTGAGAGATGTGCAGTAACGAGACAGGACCATGCGGTGTATTGTGCAGTCGAAATTTTGGTTCAAAAATGGTTCAAATGGCTTTGAGCACTATGGGACTTAACATCTGAGGTCATCTGTCCCCTAGAACTAAGGACATCACACACATCCATGCCCGAGGCAAAATTCGAACCTGCGACCGTAGCGCCGGCCGTGGTGGCCGTGCGGTTCTGACGCTGCAGTCCGGAACCGCGAGGCTGCTACAGTCGCAGGTTCGAATCCTGCCTCGGGCATGGGTGTGTGTGATGTCCTTAGGTTAGTTAGGTTAAAGTAGTTCTAAGTTCTAGGGGACTTATGACCTAAGATGTTGAGTCCCATAGTGCTCAGAGCCATTTGAACCATTTTTTGCGACCGTAGCGGTCGCGCGGTTCCAGACTGAAGCGCCTAGAACCGCTCGGCCACACCGGCTGGCCGAAATTTTGTTGAAGGGTTCGGCTTTCAAGACGTTAACGCATGAGAACTCCGTTCTCTCTGAAGCAGGAATCATCCGATGGCCTGCGATATCTGCTGGCATGAACCTGAGACCGCATGGTTGAGACTAGCAGAAGTTTGCAGAACCTTCCCCCTCTCACACAGTGGCAGACCTCTGAAGAGCAGCCAAAAAGGAGTTGGTCGGGGTTGAGAAGCAACGAGACGACCGTTTTGGACACAGTATGCCACGGTGTGTCCGATCTTGTTACAGTGCGACAGGTGGAACAAAGGCTACTGAATGTTCACCAGTAGCAGATGTGTAAGCACGAGCATGTTTGAAAATACTGCCGTTATTTGACTATTGGTTTGTCCTTATTTCACGGATTGCACATTCATGAGCCACAACATTACCACCACTGCCCACCGCGGGACTGAATGTTACCTGGCGGCATTGCGGGCACGTGACGCGGTACGAAAAGTGTGTAAGACGAGCAGAAAAAGATGAAGAATCATTCTAGTAACGATATGAGACGCATATGGGGAAATCCACTGGCGTAAGTGATAACGACAAAGGAAAGATTGTTATGGCCCGACTTCAGGGTACGGTGAAGCTGGTCAGCGATTTTGCATGCTGCTCTCGTGAGCATCTATGGAAAATGGTTGGAGGACAATGAAACCATGAGCAGCGGACAAGATGTTAGACCTTCGCAACCCATCACGAAACGTAGAGTTGTGTAAAGTAGAGTACGTGTCATTTTGTGCCACTCTGACGGCAGAGTACTGCTGGTGCAGGTGCAAGTGTTTGAGAGCACACTTTTCAGCGCACATTGATGAACATGGGTCTCGGCAGCAGACGTCACCTAAAAGTGTTCCAGTGTTGACCCAAGGACATCATCACATACGACTGCAGTAACCATGGTCCCATCGGGATTGGATCGTGGATCAGAGGAAACGTGTCGCCTGGTTGGATGTACCGCATAACTTGCTACGCCATGTCGATGGTCGTGTCTGGAAGTTCCGTCATCCAAGCGAACTGCTGCTTGAAAAATGTATTGCGCCGCAGGCGCGGTCAGTGGAGATAGTATTATCCTATGGGTCACATTCCTCTGGGCTTCCATGGGACATGTGTTAGTAACCGAAGACTCCACGACAGAAAGTATGTGAAAGTTATTGCAGATCAACAGCTTCCATGCACCGCTTGTTGCCTTTTTGGACATTTGTGGTGAGGACTATGGGGCCAAACTGTTCAGGTCATCGGTACCTAGGCTTACTCACCACTTAATCTAACTTAAACTAACTTATGCTAAAGACAACACACACACTCACGCCCGAGGGAGGACTCGAGCCTCCGACAGGGGAGCCGCGCGAACCGTGACAAGGCGCCTGAGACCGCACGGCTAACCCGCGCGGCCATGCCTTTCCCAGTGGTTTCAGTCAGGTGACCAGGATTTTGCTACAGTGGTTTGAGAAGCGTGATAGTGAACTCATGTCATGACCATGAAATTCACCTCAATTGGATTGGATGGTTGTCATCTGGGATGCCATCATGCGCCAGCACAGCGCGTATGAAGGGCCTAATTTATGGTAACTTCGTGACCTGCGCATAGACGTCTGGTGCCAATACCATACGAAACCTGTCAAGGACTTATCGATCTATCAGCTTTTTTTTTCTGGGTCGAACAGCCTTCGCACAAACACGTAACGTAACTCTTACTACATGATTTTTGCTACTCGGTGGTAACTACACATGACTAATTGGTCAATGCCCCTCAGTGTAGACAAACCGTTTTGTGTCCACACGTCCACTCTACAAAATGGTTCAAATGGGTCTAAGCACTATGGGACTTAACATATGAGGTCACCAGTTCCCTAGACTTAGAACTACTTAAACCTAACTAACCTAAGGACACACCCATGCCCGAGGCAGTATTCGAACCTGCGACCGTAGCAGCAGCCCGGTTCCGGACTGAAGCGCCTAGAACCGCTCGGCCACCCCGGCCGGCTCCACGCTACAGAACCAGACCTGTTGCCCAGGGTAAAATAAGCATTAATGGCTTGCTCTTGTCATATGTACTTCGAGGTACTAACCAATCTCAAAACATACCACTCTTAATGGCTATGATTAGCTATAATAGGTATAATTGTTAGGCAAATGAAGTAAATACTGATGTAACTTCGTTCGATCCACTGTCCTCTGTCACCAATAGAAATAACTGCACTTACACCCATGACACCCTGTATAAAGATTGAAACAAAACTCCAACGGCAAACTTTCGCAGATTCTTCAAGGATACGTTCTCAGTATTTTGATGTAATAAACCCACAGTCCCCAGTGTGGAGTTTCGGTCGTTTTCCTGCGTTAATAAGCGTTGCAAATGTATAGCACTGAAACTAGTACGCATCAGTGCATTTCGAAAGTTTTAGTGGTGTGTTAACAGTGGCACACAGTAGTCCTATCGGTAGGTTTACTGTGAAGGGGTGGCCGATATGCTACTCGTATATGGGTTTACTGAGTGCATCGGAAGAGCACCACAAAGATACGCAGTTGAGCACTCCCCGCAGCGACGTCACCTACGTCAGCTACACATAGTCGGCTAAGAGAAACCGAATGCCTTTTCTTGTTTTGTACATTTTGGTGATGACATATTAAAGGCTTTATCACTCTTATAAACAAAGGTAATTGTAGTAATAAATTATAATTACATTACTACTCTGTAACGAGCACCCACAGACATAATTCGTTTTTGCAATGTGTACATAGTGTCAGCCCAAACGAATTCTGCTCATCGCGTCTTTCATGCACCGCCCAATGGCGAATGGAAGAGTCGGTTTCCTTCCCGTTGCAAACAATATTATATACAACGCTGAATTTTACGTGCTCATTCGATAGAGAGACCTCAAATTAGTCTATTACGAAGTTTACTGACAGGGACAGTCACACAAGAATAATAACCAGTGAAACGTCCCCTTTTGAACAATTATACAAGACTGTGCTTAAACTGACACACAATATTTTTTTTAGCGCAACGCAATCTGACTTTCAATAATCCCTTCAAAAGAATGGCCCTGACTAACATTAACCTATACCTTTCACAAATCACTTACCTGACAAAAATCTTCGTTACTCGAACTACTGCAATACAGCGAGCGCCACTACTGCCAGCTAAATAAAAGATTCAAACTATGGAAGGCACTAACTACTGATAGGCATAGATAGCAAATGAAAGATTTTAATAGAGAACAACCAATGTATTTACCTTAATAGTCATAATATATATAGCAGTTCATGACATCCAGTCTTACAAATTTCAAAACTCCGCCATCTCTCTCCCCACATCCACCGCTGCTGGCGGCTCACCTCCAACTGCGCAACGCTACGCGCTGTTAACATCCAGCTGCCCAACACTACAATAGCCAACAACAATGCAAATCAGCCACAGACTGCACACAGCACAGCCAGTGATTTTCATACAGAGCGCTACGTGGCGTTACCAATATAAAAACCTGAACAGCCTACTTACATAGCCTCCATGCTCCACACAAAAAATTTTACAAATTGTTTTGGGCAGTGGCCAATAATGATTTGATAAAATTTTTCATAATTACAATAACAAATAAATCAAATGCACACACTTATTGATACAATGTTGGTCAAAAGCTAAAATTTTCTCCCAGTCCATAAAGACAGTCCTGATCGTTCATCACAGTAAAATAGCAGTGTTTTTCTCAAAGTCTGAGCAGTAGAAGAAAATTCACACGGAAGTAGTGGATTTCCATGCGGTCTTGAAGAAGTAGTATTGCCCTTCCAATGAAAAGACAGTGCTGACTCTTGACATGCAGACAGGTGATGGGCCACAACAGAGCAAACCCACTGCAGAGTCAGTCGAAGTTTTGAAGAATATTGGTAGGTAGGTCATCACAGAGTAGACCCACCATAGTCCTGGCAGAGATTACGGTATTGGTGGACCACGAGAGGTGCAGACCCACTGTAGTCCTGGTAGAGATTGTGGTATTGGTGGGCCACTGGAGGTGCAGACCCACTGCAGTCCTTGTAGAAATAATGGTACTGGTGAGTCAGCAAAGGTGTAGACCCACTGTAGTTCTTGTAGAAATAATGGTATTAGTGGGTCATCAAAGATGCAAACCCACTGTAGTCCTTGTAGAGATGGCCAGCAGCCATCTGTTGTGACTGTGCAGGTGCACAATCACCATTGAAGAGTCTTGAAGATAATATAGCAAGTCCATAACCACCACTTGTGCACTCACAAAGTTTTTGGAATTGTCCTTAGAACCAGCAATGGTGTTATCCAGTCCCTTGCTGAATTAGTAACACATGTGCAAACACTAACAGTCCCTACTTCTCACATATTGTGCATTACTATGACCAACAGAAACGTGTGCAGTGAAATGTAACTTAATTTGAAGAACTGGTGTCTATACAATTACAACATAAGAATACAATTACAAAGGTACAAAATACATCATTAAAGAACATAACAGTACAGATAACATTTGTAGTAACACAGACTTTACAAAAGAATAGAAATAAACATATACATCAGTGTTACAGGAATTATGAAATGAGTAAATAAATAAAATAATGAGAATAGTTTTCGAAACATTAATTTCACACATGATAATTGAAACATAACAGAATTAATAATGTCTAAACATCTTTACAAAGTAAATAACATAGTATTAGAAAAATTCTACAACGTAACTCATATCAGCTAAACACATAAAGACAGGAAAAACACAAATATACAAGAGTACACAAACACATAGCAGAATAACACAAGAGGAAAGGGCAGGGTTTGTTTTCAGTGTAACATTTGGTACTGCAGTCCAACCTAAAACTTCATTCCATAGATCTTTCGTCTTATTTCAACATTTGTTTCCACCAAAAAAATCGAATCCAAGCATGCTTTCTGTATTTATATGTTCACATATTTCTTACCTCATTATTTATTTTCCATTATCTTACCTCATCATTTATTTCCAAGAAAATCCTACGTAAACCTGTTGTCCCTAAACCCTACTTTTTTGCTCATACCCTCTTTCAAAATACTTTTTTGGCTAAACCATTTTCTTATAGCTTCTCAATGCATTTCTTCCAATTCATCACAACTCGTTCTCTCATATCGCCTACCCCATCTTAAGCTAACTTAAATCTACTGCGCTCAGATGCTAAACTAAGGAACGAGGCAATGCAGCAGCACAAAACAATTAACACAAACAGCAATGATAAGAAATAGAAATGACAAAGCAAGCAGCATATTTTAGCAAAGCAAATGCAATATTACAACTAATATAAGGCAATGTGCAGCAAACAAGAAAAATAAATCAGTAGTAAAACTGGCTTAACAGAGTAATACAAAGTCAAATTCAGTAACATTATGCCTGGCAAACAGCAGGCGCAAATGCAATAACTTACAACTAAACATGACAAAGCTCAAGCAGAAAAAATATTACAGTAAAAATGGCCATGTTTAATACCTATGTCACATCTTAACACTAGGGTGACGCATCACGAGAACTTACTCTAGCAGACAATTTACCAAGTTGCAAAAAAAATTATTTATGCTGGACGTGCAGACCGCGTGAGACGACGCTTCATCCAGTCCCAAACATGCTCAATGGGGGACAGATCCGGAGATCTTGCTGGCCAGGGTAGTTGACTTACACCTTCTAGAGCACGTTGGGTGGCACGGGATACATGCGGACGTGCATTGTCCTGTTGGAACAGCAAGTTCCGTTGCCGGTCTAGGAATGGTAGAACGATGGGTTCGATGACGGTTTGGATGTACCGTGCACTATTCAGTGTCCCCTCGACGATCACCAGTGGTGTACGGCCAGTGTAGGAGATCGCTCCCCACACCATGATGCCGGGTGTTGGCCCTGTGTGCCTCGGTCGTATGCAGTCCTGATTGTGGCGCTCACCTGCACGGCGCCAAACACGCATACGACCATCATTGGCACCAAGGCAGTAGCGACTCTCATCGCTGAAGACGACACGTCTCCATTCGTCCCTCCATTCACGCCTGTCGCGACACCACTGGAGGCGGGCTGCACGATGTTGGGGCGTGAGCAGAAGACGGCCTAACGGTGTGCGGGACCGTAGCCCAGCTTCATGGAGACGGTTGCGAATGGTCCTCGCCGATACCCCAGGAGCAACAGTGTCCCTAATTTGCTGGGAAGTGGTGGTGCAGTCCCCTACGGCACTGCGTAGGATCCTACGGTCTTGGCGTGCATCCGTGCGTCGCTGCGGTCCGGTCCCTGGTCGACGGGCACGTGCACCTTCCGCCGACCACTGGCGACAACATCGATGTACTGTGGAGACCTCACGACCCACGTGTTGAGCAATTCGGCGGTACGTCCACCCGGCCTCCCGCATGCCCACTATACGCCCTCGCTCAAAGTCCGTCAACTGCACATACGGTTCACGTCCACGCTGTCGCGGCATGCTACCAGTGTTAAAGACTGCGATGGAGCTCCGTATGCCACGGCAAACTGGCTGACACTGACGGCGGCGGTGCACAAATGCTGCGCAGCTAGCGCCATTCGACGGCCAACACCGCGGTTCCTGGTGTGTCCGCTGTGCCGTGCGTGTGAACATTGCTTGTACAGCCCTCTCGCAGTGTCCGGAGCAAGTATGGTGGGTCTGACACACCGGTGTCAATGTGTTCTTTTTTCCATTTCCAGGAGTGTATTTTCAAGTAAACCAAAACGTTGCATTAAAATCTCATTAGCAGTACCAGTATATGTTTTAAGTATGTAAGCCTTATAGTCGTTACGTAATCGTGCAACTAACAAGCAAGAATGTACACACACAATAACACTGTGACGTTTGTTCACTATAACAATGCATTCATAATTTCTGTTTCAATAAGTTCTCTTGGTTCTTGACTGGATATTTAACTTCAAACATTGTTGCATGTTAACAGATTCTAAGTCTGACAAGCATACTAGTAATGTAATGTGAAAAGTTATATGGCAAAGACAAAGTTAAAAAGCAGATTATCTTTCAATAAACGGTTTTACATGTGAAATGTGGTGCAATCCTTTACTCTTCCTAGTACGCAGAGTTTCAACTTCAACGCAATTATCATGTGGTATACGTCGGATTCTGTAAGGTCCATTGTAAACTAGAAAGAATTTGTGACTCAAGTGTTTCTTCTTATGTGATAATGAATGAGCTTTAATGAGAACTTTCTGACCAATGTATAATTTCTTTGCATTTGCTTAACCGTGTAGTTTTCTCCTTTTGTCTGCTGCAGATTTTATACTTTAATAGCCAAATCAATTATGTCCTTGTGTCGAAGTTTACGTGTATTTGGGAAAGGTACAAGCTCTCTGATTCTGTTTGGTGGTTCTTCATTCTTCAGTACAAGAGTAGGTGGTAAAGCAGTGGAATCAAAAATGGTTCAAATGGCTCTGAGCACTATGGGACTTAACATCTATGGTCATCAGTCCCGTAGAACTTAGAACTAGTGAAACCTAACTAACCTAAGGACAGCACACAACACCCAGCCATCACGAGGCAGAGAAAATCCCTGACCCCACCGGGAATCGAACCCGGGAACCCGGGCGTGGGAAGCGAGAACGCTACCGCACGACCACGAGATGCGGGCAGCAGTGGAATCATGAGGCATTTCATTCAGCACATTTTGAAATAAGTGTAAATATCTGTCCCAATGCTGATGCTTTCTGTGACAATAAAGTCTGCAAAGCTTATTGATTTCTTTCATAATCATTTCAGACGGGTTACAATGTGGTGAGTACAATGAAATAAAAACAGGTTTGATTTTATGATTCCGAAGCATGTTTGACCGAACAGCAGATCTGCATTGCAGTCCGTTATCTGAAATGACTTTACTAACGTGTCCAACTTCACGTAAGAATTTTTAACAAAGGCGTTGGATACAGACCGTCCAGTGGCTTTACGTAACGGAGTGAAAGAAACAAATTTTGAAGTAAGTTCAACAGCGGCTAGAACGTACGAAAATCGATTAGATGTCCTGACAAGCGGTCCCATGAGATCAACAGCAGCAAATTCTTTTAATTTAGAAGGAATGATAGGAAACAGCGGAGCGCGATGGGAGATAGTAGATGGTTTCGCCTTTTGACAAAGTTTACAAATAGACAAGACTCTTCGAATTCTCTTTTCCATATTGTTAAAATAACAAGTCGTCCGAAGAATATTATAACATTTTCGTGGACCAAAATGTGCGTAGCTGAAATGAATGTACCAAATGAGCATATTAACAAAATCATCTCGAATGCAAAGTACCCATAGCTTGTCATCAACAGTGCAGCGTTTGAACAGTATGTTATTTCTAACCAGATAATAGTGCCGGATCTGTGTGTGTGTCTTTTCGTGCCATTTACTTTTGATGTCTTTCCAACTCGGATCTTTATCTTGTTCATGAGCAATGTCCTTTAAAGATGTGGTGATGAAGTTTTCAAAGACGACTTTCTGAATATAAAGAATACTGAAATTTTTCTCGAGATTGCCTTCTGTGTTACTTTTCTCAAGCCCAGCCGGTGCGCGTGACAGTGCGTCCGCAACAATGTTCTCCTTGCCGGGAATGTAGACTATTGTGAAGTGGAATTCTTGCAGAAACAATGCCCAACGTTTTAACCTGTCATGATTTAATTTTGAAGACATAAGAAATTGTAATGCACGATGATCACTGTATACTTTTACATGCTTACCAGAAAGAAAGAAACGGAATTTGTTAAATGCCCAAACGATAGCTAAAGCTTCTAATTCAGCAACGGAATAATTTGTTTCAGATTTTGTTAGCACTCGGCTAGCAAAAGCAATGGTTTTCTGAACAGTAGCGTCATTTTCTATGGCTTCTTCAAATAAATGGGCACCAAGACCGACTTTAGAAGAATCTGTGCTAAGGCAGAAATCTTGTGACAGATCTGGATGAGCTAGTATTGGCGCGTTAAGTAACGCTTCTTTCAAAGAAATGAATTCCAACTGTGCTTGTTCGTCCCAGTTCCAAATAGTATTTTTTCCAGTGAGAGAACAAAGTTTTGGTGTAACAAGAATTTGCATATTCAGAAAACGACGGTAAAAATTTACGAGACCTAGAAAACTGCGGACTTGTCTTTTTGTGGATGGAACTGGAATGGCTCTGATTGCTTCTAACTTTTCAGGATCCGGCTGAATGCCTTCAGAAGAAATAATATGTCCCAAAAACCTCACCTTTGACCTACCGAATTCAGACTTTTTCCAAGTTAACTGTAATTCCAGATTCTGCAAAAATACGTAACAAACTGTTGAGGATGCGATTATGTTGTTCCCATGGAGCTTCTGCTATTAGAATATCGTCCACATATAAGGTGATGTGACGTTTTAAGAACTCAGGTAATATTGAAATTAGCCCGCGAATGAATGCTGCCGAAGAAATGTTCAAACCAAAAGGAAGTTTCCGAAACTGATAACAAACGCCGAAACAAAGGAAAGCTGTGTATTTTCTACATTCTGGATGAAGTTCGATCTGATAAAAGCTGGATCTGAGATCAATGGAAGACAACACTTTTACACCATTAAAATTTTGAAGAAGTTCTTCCATCGTCTGCGGCCTGTCTGTTTCAGGAATGATGATAGTATTGATTTGTCTCGAATCTAAGACAAGCCTGATCGATCCATTTTTCTTCTCAACAACATGTAATGGATTGTTGTATGAGCTTACTGCAGGCTCAATAATGCCCTCGTCAAGCATAGATTGTATTTCTGTTCTAACACGGTCCCTATAATGCGCCGGAATTACGTATGTTCTAACATAAAATTTAGTATGCTCACGAACACGAAATTGGTATTGAAATCCCTTGATTGTTCCTGTTTTGTGAGTAAAAACTGTGGAATGTGCTTGTAAAACCTCAAAAAGGTCCTGCCTATCAGTGTCATTACAATTCTCAATTGTTTGAATTTTATTCTGAATTAACTCATTAGTATCAAATGTGTCGTCGATATCATCCCTGTCAGTACTTGCAGAGTGATTGTCGGTGTCTAGTTCCGTAGAGAATTCCGAACTGTTGTCTAACAGAAGGTAAAGCCGATTAATTTTCTCGTCATGGTTTGAAAGCCAATCTTCAAATTTCAAAGCTATCGACTTACCTTCTTTCTCTAAACTTATTTCAGCATTGCGAAAGTTTAATATTGCTTTGTATTCATTAAAAAAGTCTACTCCCAATATAATTTCCGTCGACAATAATGGGACAATAAGAAAGTTCACAGAGAAGCTGTGGCTTTGACAACAGAATTCTAAGTTGGTTTGTTGGCGTACATCTACACTTTTTCCAAAGATTGCACCTTGTAATTTAATCTTACGTAACGGAAGTGTGGGGCAATCGTTCGATTTGTTGCATTTGCTAAAGGCTGTTTCACCAATCACTGAAATGGGACTGCCAGAGTCAAGTACTGCCATAAATTTTACGTCATTTACTGTAATGTGAATCACAGGATATGCAATGTTGTTATGTTTTACGTCGTGTTCCTGGAGTAAGATGTCCCTAATGTCTTCCATTTTTACGTAATTACTAGCTACGGCAGCTGCGTCGTCAGTTTCATAAGTACGTTTTGTGGCTGCCAGCGGTATGAGTCATTGCCTATTGTGTCTTTGTTGGCGCGCGTCGTTATTGGGATTTGGAGACCTAACTTCTACAAATTCACCTTGTCGAGAGGGCTCTGCTCTGTTTGAATCCTGCCAGTTCTGATGCAATTCAGGTCTGTCGTTACGATCATATCGTCTGTCGTCATGTCGGTAGATTCCATAGTTTCTTTCTTGTCGGTCACGTGGTGGAGAATTTCTCCCTGAATCGTAACTGTGCGCTGGACCGTTGCATCTAAAGTTATTCTTTCTCCCTTAATAATAATTATTTTGGTTCCCATATTGTCTGTTTCTCTGATTGTCTCTGTGATAGACATTACTGCGGAGAGGTGATCTTTCCCTGTAATTATTACCACTCTGCCAACGGTTGTCATACGGGTGGTGTCTGTTTTGGTCACGATTTACGTTGTAAGAATAGCCTTGTCGTGTATTGTTTCTGTCATCGCGGAATTGTGACAGATGTGACCTGTAATTGTTGTGCTCCTGTTTTCGCGTTCCGCGATTGTCAGTGTCAATTTCCAGTTCTTGTAACAGTCCCTGAAAAGCTTCAATGTCGTCTTTGCAACGTCCTGCTAAAATAATATGTCGTAAATGTTCAGACAATTTGATTAAGCAAATGCGGATGAGTTCTGAGGGGCTGTGTGGGTTTGAAAGATACTGATTCTTATGCAACATGTCTTCAAAATATTTCATAAGACTGGAAAATTCAGATTGTTCGAAACGTTTCATCATTATGATGCTATGTTTTACTCGGTCTTGTGTAGCTTGAGGCCAATACGCTGAGAGGAAGGCATGATAAAATTCTCCTTCACTGTGGCAATCGTGAATGACCGATCGCATTCTCACAGCTGGTTCATTCTCTAAATAGCCACACATTAATTCTAACCTGTGCTCTAATGACCAGTTGGGAGGAAACCAATGAGAGAATTGATGATGCCATGCTTGTGGATGAATGTCGTTGTCAGAATTCTTAAATGTTTTGAATTTACGTGTAGTAATGAACAGCTTATAGTCAAAATCATGGTGTCGGTGAGTCCCACATCGCTCATTGTTACTTCGTTTCGGCGGTTCCATCTCAAAATCCAATGCGCCTTGCCAATTTCTTTCATAATTTCCGAAGTGTCCTGTGTTATTATTTTATGGTTGTTCCGTATTTCTATGTCCCTCTTCCCGTACTGGAGCGCGAGTGTCCTCTGAAATATGTAATTCTTGTATTACTTGTACCACCTGATCTTGTACTTCCCTGATTTCTCTTTTATACTGTGTATTGATTTGATTTTGATTTTGTTTGAATTTTCTAATTCGTTCATACTCTTCAGTGTCCGTGAAGGCTACAGGTCTTGTGTCATTCAGATCATTATCTACCTTTGTAGATAAGTTAGTGAACTGATCTGAAAGTTCGGCTACTTTATCCGTTAGTGAAATTATTACCTCTGTGTGTTTTTCTGAACCAAGTTTCAGAGAGTCCATTTGTGTTGAAATCGTATCTACTGTGTCTTTTAAGTTTTCCTGAGTTTTTGCAAGCTGCATAACCGAATCGGTAGATGCAGCTGAGTCAATTTTAGCTTGCAAGATGTCGTGATTTTCATGAACAATAGTTTGCAGTTCCTTTATGGCTGCTTCGTGATTCTGTAATGCATTTTCATGACGCGAAAATATAGGTTGGAAATGCTCACAAATTTGTGTTTTTACGTCGTTACAGACTTTTTGACATTTCGATTCGATTTTATGTAACTCAGTAGTTAAATCTTCACGTGTTTGTTCAAGCGTGGTGTGAAGATTTTGTTCCATTGTGTCTAACTTTTGAAGATTTGTTTTTGATTTTGTTCAAGCGTAGTGTCTAACTTTTGAAGATTTTGTTCTATTGTGTCTAACTTTTGTAGCCTTTGTCCCATTTGTTGCATTAACTGTAATAACAATGCACTGGTGTCTGAAACATGTTCTTCAGTGCTTTTCGGCAGTGAATTTGCACCGGCAACATTCACATTTTGACAAGCGGAAAATGTGTCTTGACTCATTTGAGAAAACGGTGAGAACCCAAAACCTGAGTCTACAGTATTTGCTATATTGTGACCTGTCACTTCGGAATCCTGAGGCGAGCTGTTGCCGACCGATCGATCGATAATGCTTCCCTGTTCACTAATTGTTTCACTGTCTACACCATTATTTGCCGCCCGCTCCATTTCCCTATGCACAATTACCAAATTACTACTTCGAATGTCTGTTAATTCACTACACAGTGGTGCTGATAAGCTACGCTCGTTTACTTTGGAGCCCAGTGTTACGTTTTTCACATGCCATTATTGTCACAATATTTCACACGATAACACAGAAAAGCACAATTTGAAGAGCAAAAATAAGAGAACACATTAACATAGCACTGAAAAAAAATCTAGTTAATTGCAAGCGCAGCTGCGAAATACTTGGTGCAAATTTACATGCATGCCACAACTGTTTTACTGTACAACAATGAAAGACTGCAACTACAAAGGAGATTCTCTCTACAATTACGCGCTAGCAATAAACTAAAGCTACACTAATTACACAAACTACAAGAAAAAATCAGAAGATTCCAGTGAGGTATCCTCGGCTAAGGGTCGACATATGGAACGTCCCCTTTTGAACAATTATACGAGACTGTGCTTAAACTGACACACAATATTTTTTTTAGCGCAACGCAATCTGACTTTCAATAATCCCTACAAAAGAATGGCCCTGACTAACATTAACCTATACCCTTCACAAATCACTTACCTCACCAAAATCCTCGTTACTCGAACTACTGCAATACAGCGAGCGCCACTACTGCCAGCTAAATAAAAGATTCAAATCTCGGAAGGCACTAACTACTGATAGCCATAGATAGCAAATGAAAGATTTTAATAGAGAACAACCAACGTATTTACCTTAATAGTCATAATATATATAGCAGTTCATGACATCCAGTCTTACAAATTTCAAAACTCCGCCATCTCTCTCCCCACATCCACCACTGCTGGCGGCTCACCTCCAACTGCGCAACGCTACGCGCTGTTAACATCCAGCTGCCCAACACTACAATAGCCAACAACAATGCAAACCAGCCACAGACTGCACACAGAACAGCCAGTGATTTTCATACAGAGCGCTACGTGGCGTTACCAAGATAAAAACCTAAACAGCCTACTTACACCAGTAGTCCGGCAGCGGCAGCACCGCTCTGCCCAGTCGCTGTTGTACTAGTTATTCTTGGTGTTTTACCACCTCTGTTTGTAATACCGTTGTGGACTAATGTGAGACAGCTCTATCTAATCAGGACGTAGAATTCGTTTTAAATAACATTTTATTTGTAATGGAAAGCAATCCGACGCTTCCCGTTAACACTGGGCATCGCATGAAAAAAGTGACCAGCAGTATTTGTTTCGGCTGCCTCCAGCTGCACATTGCAAAAACGAGATTCCAAATATCTCCCGAAACACCAGAGAAAATGCGCCTGATGCCTCTTGGGAGGGACATCTGATACACAAGGTACTGAGCTGCCCCTAACCATGGATTTGATGCAACCCGCAACGGAATTTTGATACCACGAGCAAGATTTTCGTACCATTTTCATAGATACGTGCAATCTATTACTTATACAAGAAAAATGAATAGGACTCTTTTGTACGAAATTTAACAGAGTTTAATTTTGTACTGGTATTTGTTTCCAGTAGAGGCCGTAGTTTCTGAATTATTCAAGAAAAACGTACATAAGTTAGCTTCAAACACCTTTTTCTTGAGTAACTGCATTAAACTTCCTACAAAAAGATCCTGCCCATTTTTTACTGTTGGACTAGTAGCTTGCATCTGGTGAGTGAGAGAATATGAAAATTTTATGCACTGTTCTTGAAGGCATTATGGGTTGCATATAATCAATAAGCAGAGGCAGATGACTCATTATTGAAGTCAAGAAACATTTTCAACCAAGCGAAGTGACTACGTTAGTAAACAGTTAGCTGGTATGAAGACTACCTATTCTCTTTCGGACATAATCCGCTGATACGAGGGTAATCCCAAAAGTAAGGTCTCCTATTTTTTTATAAGTACATAGACCTGTTTATTTCTACAATGGTTTACATCAGTTTACAGCTTGTACATTTAGCTATTTTTCGACATAATCACCATTTCTGTCGATGCACTTTTGTAGACGCTGTGGCAGTTTTTGTATGCCCATTCATACCTGCTCGCCGCCATGCTGTTCAGAAAGTTGTGAAACTCTTCTTTCCCCTCGTCGTCGGAGTTGAATAGCTTTCCGGCCAAATGTTCTTTTAACCTAGGGAACAGGTGATAGTCACTGGGTGTCAAGTCAGGATTATAGGGTGAGTGGGTGATTATGTTTCACTGAAACTGTTGCAGGAGAGCAACGGTTTGCCGACCGATGTGTGGGCGAGCGTTGTCATGGAGAATGTGTACATTCTTGCTCAACATTCCTCTTCTCCGGTTCTGAATTGCCCGTTTGAGTTTTTTCAGAGTCTCACAGTACGTGCCAGCGTTAATTGTGGTCCCAGCGATTCAGCTCCAACGACAAAAGGTTCATAACTTTCTAAACAGCACGGCGGCGAGCTGGTATCACATTGGCGTACAAAAACTGCCACAGCGTCTACAAAACGCATCGACAGAAATGGTGATTATGTTGAAAAATAGCTAAATGTTCAAGCTGTAAACTGATGTAAACCATTGTAGAAATAAACAGGTCTATTTACTTATAAAAAAAATAGGAGACTTTACTTTTGGCATTACCCTCGTAAAAAAATGAGGTAAAAATGATATTGGTTCGTTATGTACTATATGGTACTCCGTAAGATATCTCCTGGACTAAAGATGCGCATGTGGACCGACGTTACGACCTCAGAAAGCATCTGTGTTCTGGAAAGGTGTTTCCATCGTTATTGCCCATCATCAGGCTCGGCGATAAGTGAGGGGGCGTCGCTGCAAGGCGAGGCGGGGCGTCACGTGGGCTGCAGACCGCGCGTGCCCGCGTCCCGTAAGACTGGGCCGGCCGGAGCGGCATTTGGCAGCGCCTCTAATTGGCGCCGTGTTTACCGATCCGGCGGGCCGGCGCGGCCAGATAAGACGGCTTAACGACCGCCTTTACGACGCCGCCGAGCGCCGGCGGGTGGCGCCGCGGCGCCCGCTACGGCTCAATCCGCGCTGCCGGACTCCGTGATTTATCTGCGCGCGCCGCGCACCCAGCACTCGCCAGCGCCAGCGCCCGCGGACACGCCGCCGTTTCGCCCGCATTAGGCCGGCACTCTAATTGTTTCGAAACGGCCAGCGCCGTACTCCGAGTCGCCGCCCCCGCCGCGGGCGCCCACAGCCAACCGGCAGTCGGCACTCCCGCTGGCTGGACAGAGCCGAGCCGCCATGCGCGGGCGTACCACCGATCTTAACTGCCGTCCTGTGGTCAGCCACGTACAACGGTGCTGTACTACACTACTGGCCATTAAAATTGCTACACCAAGAAGAAATGCAGATGATAAATGGGTATTCATTGGACAAATATATTATACTAGAACTGACATGTGATTACATTTTCACGCAATTTGGGTGCATAGATCCTGAGAAATCAGTACCCAGAACAACCACCGCTGGCCGTAATAACGGCCTTGGTACGCCTGGGCATTCAGTCAAACAGAGCTTGGATGGTGTGTACAGGTACAGCTGCCCACGCAGCTTCAACACGATACCACAGTTCATCAAGAGTAGTGACTGGCGTATTGTGACGAGCCAGTCGCTCGGCCACCATTGACCAGACGTTTTCAGTTGGTGAGAGATATGGAGGATGTGCTGGCCAGGGCAGCAGTCGAACATTTTCTGTTTCCAGAAAGGCCCGTACAGGATCTGCAACATGCGGTCGTGCATTATCCTGCTCAAATGTAGGGTTTCGCAGGGATCGAATGAAGGGTAGAGCCACGGGTCGTAACACACCTGAAATGTAACGTCCACTGTTCAAAGTGCCGTCAGTGCGAACAAGAGGTGACCGAGACATGTAACCAATCTCACCCCAAACCATCACGCCAGGTGATACGCCAGTATGGCGATGACGAATACACGCTTCCAACGTGCGTTCACCGCGATGTCGCCAAACACGGGTGCGACCATCATGATGCTGTAAACAGAACCTGGATTCATCCGAAAAAATGACGTTTTGCCATTCGTGCACCCACGTTTGTCGTTGAGTACACCATTGCAGGCGCTCCTGTCTGTGATGCAGCGTCAAGGGTAACCGCAGCCATGGTCTCCGAGCTGCAAACGTCGTCGAACTGTTCGTGCAGATGGTTGTTGTCTTGCAAACGTCCGCATCTGTTGACTCAGGGATCGAGATGTGGCTGCACGATCCGTTACAGCCATGCATATAAGATGCCTGTCATCTCGACTGCTAGTGATACGAGGCCGTTGGGAACCAGCACGGCGATCCGTATTACCCTCCTGAACCCACCGATTCCATATTCTCCTGACAGTCATTGGATCTCGACCAACGCGGGCAGCAGTGTCGCGATACGATAAACCGCAATCGCGATAGGCTACAATCCGACCCTTATCAAAGTCGGAAACGTGATGGTACGCATTTCTTCCCCTTACACGAGGCATCACAACGACGTTTCACCAGGCAACTGCTGTTTGTGTATGAGAAATGGGTTGGAAACTTTACTCAAGTCAGCACGTTGTAGGTGTCGCCACCGGCGCCAACCTTGTGTGAATGCTCTGAAAAGCTAATCATTTGCATATCACAGCATCTTCTTCCTGTCGGTTAAAATTCGCGTCTGTAGCACATCTTCGTGGTGTAGCAATTTTAATGGCCAGTAGTGTAATACGCCATCAGGCAATTGCCCTTGTGGTGCTGCTGTCTTTCTGCTGTCTACGTATCTACGCACTCGGGCATCTGCTGGTCAGTGGCTAAAGTTTAACCCACTCCTTAGATATTCCTAACAGACAATGTGAACCGTGTTTGCGTCTGCACCAATGTCTGCACGATGTTATCGATTATACGAGGGATGTGCAATAACTAACGCATTACATTTTTTTTCTCGGCCAGTTTCGGCTGAAAAAATGCAGAATTTGTTGTGTGACATAGTGGAATATTTCCGCTTCAGCCCCTATGGTTACATGAAGCTCCGACAGATGTCGGCGCTGTATTTAACTTTCCAAATGGCGTATGTTACCGAGGTGCGTTCCAAGGAGAGAGCAGTCATTAAGTTTTTTTTGCCGAAAAACTACAGCATCGTAGGTATTCACAAGTGCTTGCAGAATGTCTACGTAGACATGGTAGTGAACCAAAGCACTGTAAGTCGAGCGAGCCATTTGTCATCATCGCAACGAGGTCGCGCAATCCTGTCCGATCTCCGACCTGACGACGTGCTGCACAGCCGTGATTCCTGCAGTGTTGGAACGTGCGGACACTCTCATTCGAGGTGACCGACGGATCACAAACAAACACCTCGCTGCTCAGGTGCACGTCTCTGTTGGTAGTGCTGACACATTTGTCCACCAGTTGGGGTACAAAAAAATATGTACCCGTTGGGTTCTTCACCATCTAGCAGAAGACCATAAAGAGCTACGAAGGACCATCTGTGAGAAGTTTATTGCGTGTTACAAGGCTGATTGACAAATTTTTGTCGAACCAGCGTCGCAGGCGATGAAACATGGGTTCATCACTTCGAACCGGAAACAAAACGGCAGTGGGCCAAACCGCCTCTCCTCCGAAGAAAAAGTTGAAACCCACAGCGTCAGCCAGTAATGTCATTCTTCTCAGACTCTGAAGGGGTTATTCCATGTGATGTCCTCCCTCACAACGCAACGATCAACTCTGAAATGTACTGTGCTACCCTCAGGAAACTGAAGAAAGACTTCAGGGGGTTCATCGCCACAAAAATGCCAACGAACTTAACCCTCTCCGTGACAACGCAAGGCCTCCCATGTGCTCTCGCACCCGGTAGGAGCTCATAAAGCATCATTGGACTGTTCTCCCTCATCCAGCCTACTGATCAGATCTCGTACCTTACGACTTCCATCTGTTTGACCCATTGAAGGATGCACTCCGCGGGAGTAGTAAGCGGATGATCAAAAAGTTCAAATGTGTGTGAAATCTTATGGGACTTAACTGCTAAGTTCATCACTCCCTAACCTTACACACTACTTAACTTAAATTATCCTAAGGACAAACACACACACCCATGCCCGAGGGAGGACTCGAACCTCCGTCGGGACCAGCAGCACAGTGCATGACTGCAGCGCCATAGACCGCTTGGCTAATCCCGCGCGTAAGCGGATGATGGGGAGGTTATTGATGCAGCAGGTCGTTGGCTGCGACGTCGACCAGTACTGTGGTGCTGGTGCCATGCGGGCACACAAGCCCTCTCAGTAAGGTGGGGTGAGGTCGTCGCACTGAAAGGAGATTATGTTGAAAAATAGATTACACTGGAAGACCATGTAACTGCTGAAGAGAATAGAATTAGGGAAAAAAATTAATTTGTCACACAACTTGGCTAAAAGAAGGTGTCGGTTGATAGGACACGTTATGAGGCATCCATGCTAATCAATTTAGTACTGGAGGGAAGAGTCGGAGGTAAAAGTTGTAGACGGAGACCAAGAGAAGAATATACTAACCAAATTAAAAAGAATTTAGGTTGCAGTAGTTATTTTGAGATGAAGAGGCTTGGACATGATAGAGTAGCATGAAGAGCTGCATCAAACCAGTCTTTGGACTGAAG
The DNA here is from genome assembly GCF_021461395.2 of Schistocerca americana. Taxonomy (NCBI): domain Eukaryota; kingdom Metazoa; phylum Arthropoda; class Insecta; order Orthoptera; family Acrididae; genus Schistocerca; species Schistocerca americana. Next base: position 496,482,092 of record NC_060119.1, on the reverse strand, counting down.
ACAACAACGTTACACTTGGACAGTGCAGTAAAAACACAGAGTATGTTTCATCTTTCTTTCACAGCGCAGTCGTAAGGCGCTTGCGGGAGCGAAGATAGAGCATAACAATTCGAATTAAATTAACAAACCCAGCCATATAAATCTAATACAAGGCACAGTTATCGGAAAATAAATTGATATTGCATACGGAAAGGAAAGCATAAACAATGTGAAAAACGGAATTGTCAACTGTAATAGGAAATAGCCAAGTTAAATTATCAGTAGTATGAAGAATTATCTCTTACTGTAGAGCACAAGTACATATAATAAAACATACTAAACCAGGAGGTAATCATAATAAAATAAACAAATGCAGAGGAAAACGGAGGAACTGAATGCGACAGAGAGTGTGGAAAGAATTAGGGAAATGTGCAGCTTACGTGAAGAATAGGAGAGAGTAAGCAGAGAGCTGAGTTTGGTCATTTAATATTAATTGTGGTCTCACAAATTAATAACATACAAAGCTCATCAAAAGAATGAGAAATCCCACTCGCAATGAGGATGTTAAGAGGTAATGCACACATTATTCATGAAACTTTAGTGTAAGGGCTAAGGAAATAAATGTACCCATTATTCATACTTGTGGGATTCGGGTCCACACAGACAGAAAATTATCCTGTACTTATTTCACAAAACTTGGAGATAATGCTTGAGTGAAAGTTACTAAAACATGTTATAACTTGCTTCCAATTAATAGGACTTAAAATATCGCATTGTCATCCCTATTATATGGAAGGATTCGTAGCTGTAAAGGACAAGGAAAACAAATGCAAGGAACAGAAATGAGATTTCTTAGAGTGGTGGAAGGATTTTGAAGAATACATAAAATATGAAATGAAGGTATTCGAAAGGAGTCGGAAAATTTGAAGTGTAAGAGAAAAAACTGGATGAAAACAAAAGGAGATGGAATGAACATTTACAAAGGATGAATCCAGAGAGACTACGACGTCAGATAAAGAACTTAAAACCAAAAGGAAAAAATATCCTGGCAGACTTAGAAAAAAATGGAACCGTAGCAGACTACATCTGACTTAATACGAAAAGTGAGGGAGGAGAAGAAGAAGGAGGAGGAGGAGAAGAAGAATTTGCTTCCAGCGGAAAGAGGTTACGTAAGTGTTGTACAAAAGATGAGGAAAGATTAGGTGGACATCCTTGGCCACATGGTTACGAAGATCGAATCCATTCGCTAAACATCGAGTTCTGATTCACGTGAGCCGTCAATAAAATGAATCAATTTAGTCCCACACTGTGTAAAAAAACGCCAGAGGCAGAATAAACTAAATACAGAAAATTGTAACAGCAATGCGTTTTCACGCAAGGGCATCGTGCAGTGTTACCCATTAAAGCAGCATGCGGATCCATCTAGTTCTGCGTCCGCTCAGCTCCGAAATTAGACCAACAGTGTTAAAGCAAAAACCAGCCCATTAAAAATTTTGGCGGACATGACGTAATTGACAAGAACTATACGAGACATACATGTCTTTGCGAAAACAGACATAATGTCTGATGGGAAACCGCAGTCACTGGTTATACAACGTTAATTATAATCCGTCTTCAATGCAAAAATGTTTATTCACATGACCGGTTTCGGTTCCTCTAGTACCATATTCAGATCTGCAATTTCGGTTACAGGAGTAACTCGTCCACATATATCAACCTTCACATGCTGCGTCACATGTGAAGGTGTTGGTAACTTATCGAATTTTTTTATCTCTTACTCGCACTGGCCATTATGGAAAAAAATTGTACACTCTTAGGATATGAACGGCAGCTGAACTGTATACAAAGCGCCAGAGTTGTGATGTTGATCATAAAGGTAGCCAGTCTAAATCCTGAGAACGACAAAAAAGTAGCAGTGGTGAAACTGGTACATTCACATTTGTGGAATGGGGAGTTGAAACTTCCTTTTGACCATGCAGATTTAGATTTTTCGCGGATTCTCTAAATCGATTAAGGCTACATACTGCAACGACATCTCTGAAAAGGACACGCTCAATTTTCGTTCCCATTCCTTGTCCTGCCTTAGGTCGTACTACGTTCGTAAACGCATCGGTGTCAACGGGACGTTAAACTCAAATCTTTCTTACCTTTTTATAATCATAATGGCGGGAGAAAGAGAACTAATATTTATAGAGAAGAACGAAGAGAGATGGGGGCCTATAATTTCTTATCACCCAACGGTATATCATCGACCTGCATTAAATCTTAAATCTTTCTCAGAATAAGGGCATGTAATGCCGTTGGTGTACCCAGAGCATTTGAATGTAGCAGAGACGTGAGGACGTTGAATCTGCTGCTTCTCTTCTCTTTGCTGGCCTAACTGCGAGGCGGCACCCAATCCATTCTTCCCATCTGGGCTCGACACGGACGATTTGTCATTCCATACTTTCATAAGCATACGACAGACGGTGCTATGCATGTGATATTATTTATCTGTACCCTTCTCTCCAACGTCATGCGCTAGTATTTGCGTAGCTAATTGTTTTTATCACATTTAAGTTTCACCACTACAAGTCAATCCGGTGAGCAGTGCATCCAGAGACCACATGCAGTACAATTCTTTGCTTTAGAGTCAAGTAGCCTATCTTCAGATGCTGAATAACATACGTGTAATTTGCAGTCAGTGGCGTATCTTATTTTGTTTGCTTTCGTGTATATTCATATAGGTTTGCACAGGATACAGGCTGCATTCACATGAGAGCTGTACTGATGAAACGTATGACACAAAATCCAGTTACATTAATGTTCTCCGGTGCAAATTCTGTATTTTCACGGTCATAACCCTTCAGTTTGGCTTACCATTCCAGAGTTAACCACAACACGCAGTGTACGACATAATGATACCTTGCGAAGTATTAGCGCGACTATTTTTGGGGAGTCAACCAAGGTTCGAGAGCATGCGGACGCTTACCACCAGTCTATCTTCGCATGCACAAGTTGCGACTAGAACAGTGAAGGACGACGTACTCTGCGCCACAGACATATACATTAGCCGATCAAAAGTATCCACACACCAATTATTTTGAACTCTGCTGGGGACACTTGCAATAAAGTGTGTGAGGGTATGTGGAAAAATTCCAGCCATTTTCAACAGCCGAAAGCAGAGAAGGAAGTGATATTCGACGCTGTAGTCCGGCTCCAAGTCATCTTCCTAACTCATCCCATTTCCGGAATCTTCCTGTCCGCAGTCAACTGGCTCACAGATGCTGCCTTATGAGAGCCTGAATTGTCTCTCTGACACAGTCACCACCTTGGAATTCTTCCTCTACCGTAGGAAGTACACAGTGCTGTAAAGTGTGTTCATATTCTTCCGCATGGAGCGTCTTCTTAAGTGCAACAAGGGCGACCACATTCCAACCACGAGAAACACCCGTATAATGTAACGCCACCTCATCCATACTTCGCTGTTGGCACTACACACGATGGCAGGTAATGTTCTTCAAGAATTCGCCAAACCCTTCCATCGGATCGCCACAAAGATATCAATCATCCACTGTCCGATGGCGTCGATCTTTACGCCACTTCAAGCGTATCTTGGTATTAACTGCAGAAATGTGTGGCTTATGGGGAGGTGCTCAGCCATTGTAACCAAATCTTTGTAACACCTTATCCATAGCCACTGCACTACCTCGACTGCTGGTAGCACTTTGTAACTCAAGACTGATTCCTCCCGCTATTTTCGAGAGATTTTTTACAACCACCTTCTGTGACGCTGGACGGCCTACGCCCTGCAGTATATGATGTCTGCCTGATCTTTCTTTAGGTGTGGTTGTTACTTCGTGGTTCGACTTCACAGTCGCGTTACCAGAAGTCGACTTGGGCAGCTTTAGACGGAATGAAATATCCCTGATGAGTTTGTTGCTCAGACGACATACAATCATTAGTCCACGTTCGAAGTCTGTGAGCTCTCCTGACCGATTCAGACCAGTGTTACTGTTTGTCCACTGACAATACAATACTCACCGCCTCCTCCAGTACAAATACCGCATTACACTGGTGTGCTCGGACACCTTTGACGAGATAATGTAAGTGACTTGCTGAATATACAGGGTGATTGTTATCAACGTTTAAAAACCCTCGAAGCGACAAATATGACGCCGAGACAAGTAATTTAATATAAGACTCATGGGGTCGCAAATGTCGGGAAGTGTCCCAAATATGGATGAGAAATGTTGAACATATGACGTCACCAGACTGCGTACCTCAACGTACGTGCAGTGGTTGGGCTTGGGCGTGAAGGGTTGATTGAGCGAAGCGATACTTGCAAATGGTGCCAATTCCGAACGTCTTTTGTAAACGGTGATCTATTGTAAACGTAGAAGTTACAAAATTACTGTCGTCGCGGCAATCAAGTGTTTTTTTTCTGGTAACGACGCAATTCGGAAGTTTATACTCATTCATGTGTGAAGCAAGAAGTAGCTTTTTGTTGTACTTACTTTGCAATAAACCAGGGGGGACGCGAAGCGCCGGCCGGTGTGGCGGAGCGGTCCTAGGCTCTTCAGTCTGGAACCGCGCGACCGCTGCGGTAGCAGGTTGAATCCTGCCTCGGTCATGGATTTGTGTGATATCCTTAGGTTAAAAAACTTCCTGGCAGATTAAAACTGTGTGCCCGACCGAGACTCGAACTCGGGACCTTTGCCTTTCGCGGGAAAGTGTTCTACCATCTGAGCTACCGAAGCACGACTCACGCCCGGTACTTACAGCTTTGCTTCTGCCATTATCTCGTGAGTACCGGTCGTGAGTCGTGCTTCGGTAGCTCAGATGGTAGAGCACTTTCCCGCGAAAGGCAAAGGTCCCGAGTTCGAGTCTCGGTCGGGCACACAGTTTTAATCTGCCAGGAAGTTTCATATCAGCGCACACTCCGCTGCAGAGTGAAAATCTCATTCTGGTCCTTAGGTTAGTTAGGTTTAAGTAGTTATAAATTCTAGGTGACTGAAGACCTCAGATGTTAAGTCCCATAGTGCTCAGAGCCATTTGAACCGCGAGGCCAGTAAATAAATTAGTAAATCTTACCTCACTGTAAACACAATAGTCTGACGCAACAAAAAATACTGCTTGCCAGAGACAAGACTCGAATCCTGAGCCCCACTACCTAAAGTCGCCCTTGTAGGCTCGGAGTGACACCGACGTGAATACTGGACTTGGGTTGGGATGATCAGGTGCGATAGGCTCAACTGCTGCACGTGCGACCAGATACTTCCATCTGGTGACGTCACACGTTCAAGGTCTGTCGTCCACTTTCAGGGTATTTCACGACATTTGGGAGCCCATGTGTCTCACATTAAATTACTTGTTCAGCGTCTTCTATGTCACTTCGGAGGTTTTTAAACGTTTATAAGGAGCAAAGTGTAGATGCAGACGTAGAGCGGAATACGCCGTAAATCCTCCGGGGTAACGTGAAGCGCCACAAGGAGGAGGTGAGGCAGAGTGGCGCAGCGCGGCGTGCCTGGCGCGTCCTCACCACGACGCGGGGTAAAAATAAAAGCGGCGCTGTGTCCGGTAAGGCTCTGGGAACCTGTAGCTGCAGCGTGTACCCCGTACCGGTCGGCGGCGGTGGGACGGGATAATGCGCGCGGCTGGCCCGGCCGTAATGGCCCGCCAGCCGCCTCTATAAATCCCAAACTACCTGCGCTGCAAATGGACCGCACCGCACCGCGTACAATAGCTCACCTCTTCTCACGGCCGCCCCGACGGACACTCTTTCTCCTTTTACCATTTCTTTTTTTTTTTTTTGAGAAAAAGTGTCCTTATCAAAGCTAATCATCTACATTTTCTCTCGACCTATGCCTTTTTTTATGCTTCATTTTTGGTGAGGGCAAGAAGAAGATGGGCTTTGTATTAAATCACCCTAGAACTAAGGCATTCCACCGCTACGGAATGTCGCACACTATTTTCTTGTCTTCCCTATCCGCAGAAGTTGTTACAGGATGTAATAACGACGCCACTCGCGTGTTCAGTGTTCAGTATGGGAGTTAGACGACGATCAATTTGGATTTACGAAGAGTAAAGGAACCAGAGACGCAGTTCCAACGTTGCTCTTAATAACAGAAGTGAGAGTCAAGGAAGTTTAGTAGACTTTCATAGGGTTTGTTCACATAGAGACAGCATTCTACATCGTCAAATGGTACAATACGCTTGAAATCCTCAGAAACAAACATGTAAGTAAACAAAAAGACAGGTAGTATACGTTACTAGCCTTTTCCCCGTGACTTCACCCACGTAAAATATTGCACACACCTCCTCCTGCCCCTCCATGTCCACCTCACCCCTCTCCCCCTCCTCCCACCAGTCACTCTCTGCCGAAGATTCTAATCTGTATCCGGCCGCTGTGGCCGAGCAGTTGTAGGCGCCTTCAGTCCGGAACCACGCTGCTGCTACGGTCGCAGGTTCGAATTCTGCCTCGGGCATGGATGTGTGTGATGTCCATAGGTTAGTTAGGCATAAATAGTTCTAAGTCTATGGGACCTCGGATTTTAAGTCCCATAGTGCTCAGAGCCATTTGAACTATTTCTAATCTGTAACTGATAATGAAGTAATGTACATTATCTTTGCAGTGCCACATCGAGAAAATGCCGTTTGCATGTAATCAAGACAACACCATAGAAATTACGAACCATTCTCAGACAGAATTATATAAATTGAAGAACATATCTGTAGATACTACAGCCATATCTACACAATTAGTATTCAGTACACGAAACTGCCTGCAATATTTACTTAATCATTAGTGTTCAAATTCTGCCGGCATTTGAATGCTGTACATACTGCGTAAACATAAGGAAAGTTCCTCTCAGTCCTCCTCCACAAATACTCTGCTGTAAATACTGTAGTTGCACTGTATTTCTGCTACCTTTTGAAATGTTAACTCTAGGGCAGACTCAAATATACAGATACTAAATTTCCATGAAACAACAAAGCTAAAATCCGGTTTCTACAACTGTTTGTTATAACGACAGTAAACCGTCGATCTTTTCGACGTCGATATAACCGGTTTCGATTGTATTTCGATGTACAGGATGTTGCAGAAGGAATAGTAAATATTTCGTAGTCTAATTCGTATACAACATGCCACGCAGCATGTGTTCAAGTCTTATCGGTTCAAAATTTTCATTTCGCGTGCTGGTGCACCAGTTACAATAAGGTTATTTATCGACTGTAATTTTTGTTTTGAAGATTAAGTTGTGCTTGATTTTACGTAATTGAATTTTTCATCTCTGGTCGTTGTTATGACTGTATGGTCAATATTACGGTACCATTAAGCATACCGCACGTATTTACAAATGCTGACAATACCGATAAAGTATTTGTGTGTGGGTGTTGGAATGGAAACGCTGCTGCTGCTTTTAGAAAACACCACCGAGAGGGATAGGGCAGTGGTTAGCACAGTGAACTCGCATTCGGGAGGACGACGGTTCAAACCATCGTCCGGCCATCTTGATTTAGGTTTTCAGTGATTACCCTAAATCGCATAAGGCAATGCCGAGATGGTTCCTTCGAAAAAGCACCGCCGCTTTCTCACCCCATCCTTCTCTAACCCGAGCTTGTGGTCCGTCTCTAATGATCTCCTTATCGACGGGACACAGAACACTAACCTCCTCCTCCTCCAACTCAAGACCTAACTGCACACGATGTTGTCGCTAGGCCTCCACTTACTACGATGTGTAAATACTCGAGTGAGCGCACCAAAGAGAAAGAGAAGTACACTATGTGATCAAAAGTATCCGAACACCTGGCTGAAAATGACTTACAAGTTCGTGGCGCCCTCCATCGGTAATGCTGGAATTCAATATAATGTTGGCCCAACCTTAGGCTTGATGACAGCTTTCACTCTCGCAGGCATACGTTCAGCCAGGTGCTGGAAGGTTTCTTGGGGAATGCCAGCCCATTCTTCACGGAGGGCTGCAGTGAGCAGAGGTATCGACGTCGGTCGGCGAGGCCCGGCACGAAGTCGCCGTACCAAAACATCCCAAAGGTCTTCTGTAGGATTCAGGTCAGAACTCTGTGCAGGACAGTCCATTAAGGAGATGTTATTGTCGTGGAACCACTCCACCACAGACCACACATTATCAAGCCGGCCGAAGTGGCCGTGCGGTTTAAGGCGCTGCAGTCTGGAACCGCAAGACCGCTACGGTCGCAGGTTCGAATCCTGCCTCGGGCATGGATGTTTGTGATGTCCTTAGGTTAGTTAGGTTTAACTAGTTCTAAGTTCAAGGGGACTAATGACCTCAGCAGTTGAGTCCCATAGTGCTCAGAGCCATTTGAACACATTATCAACAGGTACTCGATTGTGTTGAAAGATGCAGTCACCATCCCAGAATTGCTATTCAACAGTGGGAAGCAAGAAGGTGCTTAAGAAATCAATGCAGGCCTGTGCAATGATAGCGCCACGCAAAACAACAAGGGGCGTAAGCACCCTCCATGAAAGACACGACCACACCATAACACCACCGCCTCCGAATTTTACTGTTGGCACTACACACCCTGGCAGATGACGTTCACCAGGTATTCGCCATATCCACACCCTGCCACGGATCGCCACATTGTGTACCGTGATTCGTCACTCCACACAACGTTTTTCCACTGTTCAATCGTCCAATGTTTACGCTCCTTACACCAATCGAGACGTCGTTTGGCATTCACCTGCGTGATGTGTGGTTTATGAGCTGCCGCTCGACCATGAAATTCAAGTTTTCTCACCTCCCGTGTAACCGTCATAATACTTGAAGTGGATCCCGATGCAGTTTGGAATTCCTGTGTATTGGTCCTGTCAGTAAACAGACGAGGTCAACCGTTACGCTTCTGTGCTGTACTTGTCCCTTCACGTTTCCATTTCACTCACATATCGGAAACAGTGGACTTAGGGATGTTTAGGAGTGTGGAAATCTCACGTACAGACGCATGACACAAGTGACACCCAGTCTGTCTAATGACTACTGAGCTCGCTGATGTGGAGTATCTGGCAATAGGTGGCTGCATAATGCACCTGATATGAAAAACATGTTTTTGGTGGTGTCCGGATGACTTTTGATGACATAGTGTATATACGTCCTTGGGAGATGCACAGAGATGGCAAATCCACCCCGCAGTTCGTGAGAGACTGCCCGTGTGCCTTATGTGTGTTAATCGAAAACAACCGAGCGAGGTTGCGCAGTGGTTAGCACACTGGAGTCGCATTTGGGACGACGATGGTTCAAACCCGCGTCCGGCCGTCCTGATTTAGGATTTCCGTGATTTCCCTGAAGCATTTCAGGCAAATGCCCGGATGGTTCCTTTGAAAGGCCACAGCCAACCTCCTTCCCCATCCTTCCCTGATCCGATGGGACCGATGACCTTGCTGTTTACCGGCCGTGGTGGCCGAGCGGTTCTAGGCACTTCAGTCCGGAACCGCGCTTCTGCTGCGGTCGCAGGTTCGAATCCTGCCTCGGGCATGGATGTGCGTGATGTCCATAGGTTAGTTAGGTTTAAGTAGTTCTAAGTTCTAGGGGACTGATGACCACAGATGTTAAGTTCCATAGTGCTTAGAGCCATTTGAACCTTGCTGTTTGGTTCCCTCCCCCAAAGCAACCAACAAACCAATCGAAAATAAAAGTCGCACAGGAAATTGCGGTCTGCCGAAGATGAAGGGGAGGTTTGTTGGGATTGGCGGTATTCGTGGAATGTACACACTTTCACCCTCTCATTTTCCTGTTGATGTCGCAGCCTCAGTTACATTGGCCAGTGGTCTCGTATGGTCAGTGCTTTGTCTATGTTGTCACTTGTGCCTGTCATTACAGTGATGTATACACTCACGGCTGTGAGTAATGTACAAAATTTGTGTTGGTACAGGAATGCTATGCTGGAACTTGGTAGGAACAAGTAAGCGAAAGACGTCCGTTTATTATTATTAGACGTAATCCTGCTATCACGGCAGCGTGAGGTGAAAACGGAGGGATGCAATGCGCTGTCCACCGCTGACCCGCACGCCTACCTTACAACCACAGGTGTGGCGAATTTATCAGCGTCTATATACAGAGACTCCTCCTTGTAGCTGGTGCTATGTTGACGTTTCTAGGGTAACACTTTAGTGTTGGTGCTGCTACATTGTTGCCGGGCGGAGTGGCACTGCGATTCTAGGCGCTACAGTGTGGAACCGCGAGACCACTACGGTCGCAGGTTCGAATCCTACATCGGGCATGGATGTGTGTGATGTCCTTAGGTTAGTTAGGTTTAAGTAGTTCTAGGGGACTGATGACCTCAGAAGTTGAGACCCATAGTGCTCAGAGCCATTTGAACCATTTTTGCTGCTACATTGACGAATACTCTTTTGATTTGACAGTGCTTCGTGACTGAAAGCTGTCCAAAGTGTTCACAACTGTTCCTTACAATGTACTGACTATTAGCGTTTATTATCACCGCGGTATACGTGTTCGAGGCACGTTTAATACGTGTACCGCTTGTCGGTCTATCTTCTCCATCTCCGTATTTGTTTCCATCTCATCCACCATTTTCTCCGACCCATCTCCTAAGTCCATTTCCACTGTCCCTGTCCATCTTATCGTCCCCTCTCCTCACTTAGTACACCTCCACCAGCTATCTCTCTCTCTCTCTCTCTCTCTCTCTCTCTCTCTCTCTCTCTCTGTCTCCTACTCCCACCTGTCTGTCAATCTCATCCAGCTCCAGTCTCTGTCCATGTTATCCTCCCGCTCTTACTATCAGTTCAAATGGTTCAAATGGCTCTGAGCACTATGGGACTTTGCATCTGTGGTCATCAGCCCCCTAGAACTTAGAACTACTTAAACCTAACTAACCTAAGGACATCACACGCATCCATGCCCGAGGCGGGATTCGAACCTGCGCCGGCCGGTGTGGCCGTGCGGTTCTAGGCGCTTCAGTCTGGAACCCCGTGACCGCGACGGTCGCAGGTTCGAATCCTGCCACGGGCATGGATGTGTGTGATTTCCTTAGGTTAGTTAGGTTTAAGTAGTTCTAAGTTCTAGGGGACTGATGACCACAGATGTTATGTCCCATAGTGCTCAGAGCCATTTGAACCATTTTGAACCATCGAACCTACGACCGTAGCGGTCGCTCGGTTCCAGACTGAAGCGCGTAGAACCGCTCGGCCACACCGGCCGGCACTTCACTCTAACAGTGCCAGGTTTAGAAAACAAACAAAATAACGCGCAACAGCAATACTAACAGGTAAACGGAGCTACGCTATTCTTTAATGACACAGTAATTCGTTTCGTTCGTTTACACTCCATTTGGGAGTAGCAACACAAAAATGTTCAAAGCAAGGCGACCCTAGCACCAGCTAAGGTTACAATCGGCGCACTTTAAGACAATCAAGAAGGCATGTTACCAATGTGAAAACAGTGTTTCACAAATGTTTTACTCCCTTTGCCAAGGCGTTGCAGCTGTGGTAACATCGGTCCCCGTCAGTTCACTGAAGTTAAGCTCTGTCGTGCTTGGCTAGCACTTGAATGGGTGACCGCTGTGGTCTGCCGGGCGCTGCTGGCAAGCGGGGTGCACTCAGCCCTTGTGAGGCCAATTGAGGAGCTACTTGACTGGGAAGTAGCGGCTCCGGTCACGAAAACTGACAACGCCGCGACAGTGTTGAGCTGGCCATATGCCCCTCCAATCCGCATCCGTTGGCGCCTGTCGGCTGAGGATGACAAGGCGGTTGGTCAGTAGCGTTGCACATCTCGATGCCTACTTGGACGGAGTTTTGCTCCCTCCACGTAGTACTTACGCTCGGGTATTAGGCAATTGCAACGCGGCGGGACAAGTGACAAGCGGTGCACGCGGAAAAGTTTAAACGCCGCAGTTTCTGAAGGTCATAACTGCGTACTATGAGAATTAGGGCCAAATTTTCGCACGGGATCGATTGCTGGGTTTGATGTCTTCCAGATGTGCTTTTTTCCCCTCTATAGGCGGTCTGTTTGACGATGCTTCAAAAATGTGTGTGAAACCTTATGTTACTACCAGCTAAGGTCATCAGTCCCTAAGCTTACACACCACTTAACCTAAATTATCCTAAGGACAAACACACACACACACACACACCCATGCCCGAGGGAGGACTCGAACCTCCCCCGGGACAAGCCGCACAGTCCTTGACTGCAGCGCCTTAGACCCCTCGGCTAATCCCGCGCCGCTGACGATGCTTTCTTGTGTGTGAGAGAGCTTTCAAGTCTTCATAGGACCAAACAAATACTATTGGTATTCTTATACCAAGCTGTGGGAAGAGCGTTAGGTGGTTAATTTCAACCAATTCTGGGGAAAGGTACTTTCATTGCACTTTAATATGCTGTGTTCGTAAAATTTATGGTCCCGGCGGAGGTTCGAGTCCTCCCTCGGGCATGCGTGTGTGTGTTTGTCCTTAGGGTAATTTAGGTTACGTAGTGTGTAAGCTTAGGAACTGATGACCTTAGCAGTTAAGTCCCATAAGATTTCACACACATTTAAACATTTTTTTTAAATTTATGACAACATATTTTTATACGTCTGTTTTCTTTGTTTTTGGCATCAAATAGTGGAATTCCTATTTCGTTTCTATTTTGAATCAAACAAGTATACGTTTAGGCATCTTTATTTAATACGAAGAAATTCTTTTCATCACGCGTAGAAGTACGTCATTATTTCACTGATTACGAATATGGCCTGTAAGTAACAAACCAGTTTGTTGAAGTGTCAGTTCCCGACTGTTTCATGTTCTAAACGGGGCCAGAATCGTTCATTTGTGGAACATTTTCTGGTAGAAGCAGTGAAAATTTGTGACCCTTCATGCTTTTTTTTTGCGGCCACTTGAGTTCCATGTAGGAATCATTTCTCATCTGAGATCACGAGCTTTTGCTCCCCCTCCCCCGCCCGTAGTCTTAGCTAACTGAAGCAGAATTAACGAGAGGCGTCAAACAATACCAACACGCCTGGTCCCAAATACACGAACGGGGCGGGAGAGGGATATTCGTCACTCTCTTCCTGATGTGCTCGTGGATGAAACACACGCCCCCGGACGTGAAATCGAACTGTCAGGGCGCGTTAATCTTCATTTGGACGCAACCCCGAGAGAGGCCGCGGCGGCGACACGGTGGGGGTGCGTGACGTGGCGCGCCTTCCGGAGGGCGGCTGCCGTTTCCATGAGGAACCCATAAAAAACCTCCTAAACGGCGCAGCTGGACGGCCGCGCTAATGGCCGGCGCTGACGAACCGCCGGCCCGTCGTATTACCGCCGCCGGTACAGTGCCGACGGGCGTGGAGCGGGCGGACGAGGGACGCCAGGCGGCGCCAGATACGCGGCCCTCGTCACTCGAAAGTCGAAAGTACCAGCAGAGCAAATGCCTTGAAAATGTTGAGAACTACCCATAACCTATTTAAAACTAACCGAACCGGCAACGCTTCGCAATTGCTAAACATACACTAAGGTGACGAAGGTTGTGGGATACTTCCTAATATCGTGTCGGACCGCCTTTTGCCGGGCGTACTAAGGACTCAACGAGTCATTGGAAGTCCCCTGCACAAATGCTGAAACATTCTGTCTCGATGTTGTTGTGATCTTCACTCCAGAGACTGGTTTGATGCAGCTCTCCATGCTGCTCTATCCTGTGCAAGCTTCTTCATCTCCCAGTACTTACTACATCCTTCTGAATCTGCTTAGTGTATTCATCTCTTGGTCTCCCTCTACGATTTTTACCCCTCACGCTGCCCTCCAATGCTATATTGGTGATCCCATGATGCCTTAGAACATGTCCTACCTACCGATCCCTTCTTCTTGTCAAGTTGTGCCACAAACTCCTCTTCTCTCCAATTCTATTCAATATCTCCTCATTAGTTATGTGATCTACCCATCTAATCTTCAGCATTCTTCTGTAGCACCACATTTCGAAAGCTTCAATTCTCTTCTTGTCCAAACTATTTATCGTCCATGTTACACTTCCATACATGGCTACACTCCATACAAATACTTTCAGAAACGACTTCCTGCCACTTAAATCTATACTCGATGTTAACAAATATCTCTTCTTCAGAAACGCTTTCCTTGCCATTGACAGTCTGCATTTTATATCCTCTCTACTCCGACCATCATCAGTTATTTTGCTTCCCAAATAGCAAAACTCGTTTAATACTTTAAGCGTCTCATTTCCTAATCTAATTCCCGCACCATCACCCGATTTAATTCGACTACATTCTATTATCCTCGTTTTACTTCTGTTCATGTTCATCTTATATCCTCCTTTCAAGACACTGTCCATTCCGTTTAGCTGCTCTTCCAGGTCCTTTGCTGTCTCTGACAGAATTACAATGTCATCGGCGAGCTTCAAGGTTTTTATTTCTTCTCCATGGATTATAATACCTACTCCGAATTTTTCTTTTGTTTCCTTTACTGATTGCTCAATACACAGAGTGAATAACATCGGGGAGAGGCTACAACCCTGTTTCACTCCCTCCCAAGCACTGCTTCCCTTTCATGCCCCTCGACTCTTATAACTGCCATCTGGCATCTGTGCAAATTGTAAATAGCCTTTCGCTCTCTGTATTTTACCCCTGCCACCTACAGAATTTGAAAGAGTTTATTCCAGTTAACATTGTCAAAGGCTAAGTCTACAAATGCTAGAAACGTAGGTTTGCCTTTCCTTAATCTATTTTCTAAGATACGTCGTAGGGTCAGTATTGCCTCACGTGTTCCAACATTTCTACGGAATCCAAACTGATCTTCCCCGAGGTCGGCTTCTACCAATTTTTCCATTCGTCTGTTAAGAATTCGTGTTAGTATTCTGCAGCGGTGGCTTATTAAACTAATAGTTCGGTAATTTTCACATCTGTCAACACCTGCTTTCTTTGCGATTGGAATTATTATATTCATCTTGAGGTCTGAGGGTATTTCGCCTGACTAATATATCTTGCTCACTAGATGGTAGAGTTTTGTTAGGCCTGGCTCTCTCAAGGCTGTCATTACTTCTAATGGGATGTTGTCTACTCCCGGGGCCGTCTTTCGACTCAGGTCTTTCAATGCTCTGTCAAACTCTTCACGCAGTATTATATCTCCTTTTTCATCTTCATCTACATTGTCTTCCATTTCTATAATATTATCCTCAAGATCATCGCCCTTGTATAGACCCTCTATATACTCCTTCCACCTTTCTGCTTTCCCTTCTTTGCTTGTTACTGGATTTCCATCTGAGCTCTTGATATTCATGCAAGTCGTTCTCTTTTCTCCAAAGATCTCTTTAATTTTCCTGTAGGCAGTATCTATCTTACCCCTAGTGATATGCGCCTCTACATCCTTATATTTGTCCTCTAGCCATCCCTGCTTAGCCATTTTGCACTTCCTGTCGATATCATTTTTGAGACGTTTATATTCTTTTTTGCCTGCCTCATTCACTGCATTTTTATATTTTCTCCTTTCATCAATTAAATTCAATATCTCTTCCGTTACCCAAGGATTTCTAGTAGCCCTCGTCTTTTTACCTACTTGATCCTCTGCTGCTTTCACTATTTCGTCTCTCAAAGCTACCCATTCTTCTTCTACTGCATTTCTTTCCCCCATTCTTGTACATTCTTCCCTAATGCTCTCCCTGAAGCTCTCTACAACCTCTGGTTCTTTCAGTTTATCCAGGTCCCTTCTCCTCAATTTACCACATTTTTGCAGTTTCTTCAGTTTTAATCTACAGTTCATAACCAATAGATTGTGATCAGAGTATGCCTCTATAGCCGTTCATAATTCCGTAAGTACTGCCGATGCAGGTTTTTGTGCGCGAACTGACCTCTCGATCACGTCCCATAAATGTTCGATTGGATTCATGTCTGGCGGGCTGGGTGGCCAAATCATTCGCTCAAATTGTCCAGGATGTTCTTCGAACAAATAGCGAACAACTGTGGCCTAGTGACACGGCGCATGGTCTTCCATAAAAATTTCATTGTTTTTTGGGAACGTGAGGTCTAAGAATTGCTGCACATGGTATCCAAGTAGCCGAACAGTACCATTTCCAGTCAATGATAAATGCACTTGGACCAGAGGACCCAATCCATTCCACGTAAATACGGGCCGTACCATTATGGAGCCAGTACCAGCTTGCACAGTGCCTTGTTGATGACTAGAGGTAATTGTGTGGGTCGGCGCGACTGAGGTGGGACTAAGTGGTTGAGTGTCAATTTACAGGTTTCCTCATCATTGTGTGACAACAATTTTAGTCATTTTTCCACATTCGTTTCTTTCAATATGCGTAAATGCGCTGATGACCTCGATAAACTCCAAAACACACACACACACACACACACACACAACTTTGGTCGATGGCTTCGTAGGGCCTGCACCACACTCGAATCCTACCATCAGCACTTCCCAACTGAAATCTGTACTCATCTGAGCTGGTCACTGTTTTCCTGTTATCTAGCGCCCAGCTGGTGGTCATATGGGCACGAGCCCAGGACAGGCGGTGCAGGCGATGTCGTGATGTTAGCAAAGGCAATCACGTCCGTCGTCTGCTACCAAAGCCCATGAACGCCAAATTTCGCCGCACTGTCCTGACGAATACTTTCGTCGTACGTGCAGTTATTTCACGCAGTGTTGTTTGCCTGTTAGCACTGAAGACTCTATGCAAACGCCACTGTTCTGCGTTCAAATGGCTCTGAGCACTATGGGACTCAACTGCTGAGGTCATTAGTCCCCTAGAACTTAGAACTAGTTAAACCGAACTAACCTAAGGACATCACAAACATCCATGCCCGAGGCAGGATTCGAACCTGCGACCGTAGCGGTCTTGCGGTTCCAGACTGCAGCGCCTTTAACCGCACGGCCACTTCGGCCGGCACACTGTTCTGCGTTGTTCGTAGTGAGAGGGAATAATTGAAATTTGGTGTTCTCGGCATACTCTGACACTGTGGACCTCGGAAAATTAACTTTTTAACGATTTCCGAAATAACACACACACGCACGCACACACACACGCACACACACACACACAGTATTCCGCGTTCAAAGGCTGTCAGTTCCCGTCAGGCGGCCATAATCACGTCGGAAACCTCACGCGAAGCACCTGAATACAGTCCGCCCCTGGTAGCTGAGTGGTCAGCCCGACGGAATGTCATACCTAACGGCCGGGGTTCGATTCCCGGCTGGGTCGGACATTTTCTCCGCTCAGGGACTGGGTGTTCTGTTTTCCTTATCATCATCATTTCATCCCCATCGACACGCAAGTCGCCGAAGTGCCGTCGACTCGAAAGACTTGCACCAGGCGAACGGTCTACCCGACGGGAGGCCCTAGCCACACGACATTTCTAATACCTGAATACAAATGATACCTCTTCCAATGCCCTGCCCTTTTCCACCTTGTGTACGCGTTACTACTGCCATCTGTGTATATAAATGTCACTATCCCACGAATTTTGTTACCTCAGTGCTTATGGGGACTGGATATATGACCTAATCTCCCTCTTCCCCTCTGTCTCTCCATCTCCTCCTTCTTACTCAATCTCCATCTCCTGTTCTCCCTCTCTCTGCCCATCTCTGTTTCTCCTATCAGTGATCCTATTCACTGTCTCTGCAAATTCGGATTCCGCAGTAGTATTCTAATCGTAATCCTTAAATTGAAAGAGGAATGGGGAGTAAGGAAAGGAAAGGGCAGGGACTAATGGTGTCAGCTGCATCGGGACTTTACGCGGAATCAGCGGCGATGATAGAAAATGTGAGTCGTACCAAGATTCGAACACGGTATCTCCTGCTTACTAGGTAGTGCCAACCGGACAAAGTGTTTATCGCTCCTGCGTGGACAATTTGGCACGCCTCTCGGCCGACCCACATTCCCACCTAGCGCAATCCCTGCCTATCCGTAGTCGCTATCGATGTTTTACATGCTCGCTACTTCGAGATTCTCGACGTAAGTCAGACATAATTGTGTATCCGCAATGAAGAAATTAGATTCGTTGTCCATCGAGGCGAATCACTTATACGAATGCGCACAGTTACAGGGTATATCTGTAAGCGCAGTAACTGCACATTTTTGACATGGTTTTTGCATTTTCGGGAATACATTTTTGACTGTGTCAAGATAATTTGAAAACTAGACATTGAGTAAACAAAAAAGTGAAATATGCAACTTTGGCTGTGAGTTTCCGTTGCATTATATAGCTCTTATACAAATGTATATAATGAGAAATAATATGTGTGGTAGAACCAGTTTTTCTTTCTAATGGTTTTAAATGGCCTACTAGAGCAGTTAAAATCGATTGCGAGAACGAACACAAAACCTGATCTATTCACAGCAGAGCAAACAGAACATTTTATTTCACGCAGTAGGTTTTAACAGAAAATCTGTACATCGTTGTTTAAAAAATTGTGCAGCCCATTCCCAAACGAATGTTTATTGGTACCCTGTAAAAATTTGAAGTATATCGATCAATAACTTTTCGAGGTTCTTGGTAATGGTAACAACGTTTCCTTCTGTATATTAAATATTATATATTATGTTTATCAACAACTATATGGACTATGTCCCTCTGAATATTTCATTAGAGAATCGAGTAAAAATCTAAAGTAAATCGGTTAAGTACTTGTTCAGACTTTTGGTAACAACGATTCTCCTTGCTGTAATATTACATGTGTATTTATATACAATGGGTGTCGAAAAGTTTCACTTCGAAAACCATACAGTCCAAAATCGGCATACCAGTCAATCAGAATCGCTGTGAGCATTGAGGCAGATCATCCTGCCGAAGCATCAGCTTGAAGATACCCGTTTGGTAAAACATCGTGTCCTGCTGCGTGAAGGAGTTCGTAACTGCCCGTTGCGCATCCTCGTTCGCCAGGAATCGTCGACCGTCCAAGACCTTTTTAAAAGGACCGAACACGTGGTAACTGCATGGGGAGAGATAAGGACTACAGGGCGGGTGCTCGGGTGTCTCCCACTTGAGTTTGCGTAATGGATGAGGCTGACCTCCCAGTTCCACCGGAGTCTTGGTTGAATGGCGACCAATATGGAAATTGCTTTCCAATTCCACAAAGATGGTTTCCGACAGACATGCTGTCCCCATACACATTCTTAAACGATGGATGTCTTTTGCCCTTAGACTAGCAAGGAAAGAATAACAGCACGATGGGCCTGTTTGATCGAATTTGGTTATCGTGTCGCCACAGTTCACGTTTCCGTACTTACCCACCCGCACATCGGGAAGACACGAATGCCGCATTAATTCCTTACCTAAATGTCGGTGCTTATGTGCCCGCACCGGAGGAGTTCCACGTTGCCTATACGTTGCAGCAACGCCCTCAAACGGGAACACTTCGATCAATCCTTCTATTATAAGATGGCACTCTAGTATGCATATAAAAGCACGCACGTGTTCGACCGCAACTTTGTCATAAATTCAAAGCAATTGGTGAAGAATTTTGGGAGATCTAAGATGTTGAGTAAACGAATATTTACATTTTTATTTCCGTATATGGCATAAGTGCAAGCCACAACAGCGCTGTCGATCTCCAAGTCCGTAACTCTAGTGGACATACTTACGTATTGTTCGTTCTGTAAACAACGATCGGAACAGTCTCTCAATCGTTCAGTTCTTCGACGATAGAAATCCATTCTTTGCTCACGAAGCCCTTCAAGAACGGCTGTGCGAACACCCGCATCCTCGGAAAATCTGCGATTGGCGTGAAACAGTCTCTCGATTGACTGGACATTCTCGTGTGTGGCCGCTGTCAACGGCCTTCCCCGCCGATCACCGTCACCAACGTCTGTGCGACCTTCGTCAAATAGTTGGCCCTATTTCACTATGGCTGGCTGCGACTGTGCATTTGGTGAGTACATCGCCACAGGTTCAAGGTGAATCGGTGTGCAGTCTTAGAAATTCTGCCAGCAAGAATCGTAGTACCTCGCATACTTCTGCTTTCGGGTTAAAATCCAGTTGCCGCGCCGTTTCATTCCCACAATGTGATGCACCTCTTACCCGTAACACAGCGGTACTGTGACTACAGGAAATCTGGGACATGTCGTCTTTTCCGTAAATGCGCCACTCCCGTTGCGCAGTGGTCTTAGCGGGGACATCAACTGTTACTCACTTTTTGAAGTGCCGCCGTAGATATCCAAATGTATGTCTTTACCGTAAGCGCGAAAAAGTCACGGAAACGCCCAATCAATTCCAGTGGCAGACGATACAAAAAAAAAAATTATGCATTGCGATATGGTATACTGTTGAAATTCCGAGAGCGTGCTTTCCTAGTGAGCAAACCTAGTCGTAATGCTGGACAAAAACTTAAGCCCGCTCAGTTCTGTTGTGGAAGGGTCGTGGACACAACCCAGAGGAACATACACAAATTAATTACATTTATTCAACAATAAACGACGAACAAATAACAGTCGGAATAGTTCACAGGTTTTCAAATGACTGTGGCGTTGGTACGAAATGAACGAAATAGCCTCCAAACAAACAGCCCTACGACCTTGTTGATCGTTACGTTCAAGGAATACATTAACGCATGTTGGGTACAGGCAAAATCGAAAACATTCCAGGAAAGGCTCTATTACTGTAAGGTAGAGTTTTAACGCTTGTAACTTCTGTAAACTCAGTTTGCTCCAATATAATCAGTTGGAAGAGAGCCACAAGGCATTACAAGCTAGCTGTAATCCTGCCACAGGTATCAAGACGTATCATAAACACTTAAATTGAAAATGAAAATAATGTCCTAATGCCAATGAAAAATTATTTTCATACAAATGTGACGCTCACCGACCGTGCACTTAAGTATTGCTTTGCTCCCCATCAGCAATCATTTAAATATGCTACCTAGAAAAATCTATTCCCGAAATTTCGTTATTTGGTGTTGCGGCTTTGTCCGTCGGTGTACATCGCTTCCTCCTGCATATACAGGATGTCTCAGGAAGAGTGGTCAGTAGTCAGGGATAGGATAGGAACGATTATTCGAAGCAAAATGTCTGGTAAACGTGGGCTCTGAAAAGCATACCTAACAGCTATGAGCACTTGTTCAGAAGAATAGATGTGTTTCACAGCAGCGAAGATGAACAAGTCGTATCATACCCACGAATATAGACCGTTTCTCCTGGGACACCCTGCATATTGCCACAAAGTCGCGAAGGTGACGTTAAAGAGATCCGAGTTTATAAGCTTTCCGCCCGCTTTTGGCGACTGCAACAAGGAAACGGTAAATGAAAATGGTACACGAAGTACCGTCCGCCACACAGCGTATTATGACTTGTGGAATATACACTACTGGCCATTAAAATTGCTGCACCAAGAAGAAATGCAGATGATAAACGGATATTCATTGGACAAATATATTATATGAGAACTGACATGTGATTACACTTTCACGCAATTGGGATGCATAGATCCTCAAAAAAAAAAGTACATAGAACAACCACCTCTGGCCGTAATAACGGCCTTGATACGCCTGAGCATTGAGTCAAACAGAGCTTGGATGGCGTGTACAGGTACAGATGCCCATCCAGCTTCAACACGATACCACAGTTCATCAAGAGTAGTGACTGGCGTATTGTGACGAGCCAGTTGCTCGGCCACCATTGACCGGACGATTTCAATTGGTGGAAGATCTGGAGAATGTACTGGCCAGGGCAGCAGTCTAATAATGCCTGTACTTAGAAAGTCCCGTACAGGACCTGTAACATGCGGTCGTGCATTATCCTGCTCAAATGTAGGGTTTCGCAGGGATGGATTGAAGGGTAGAGCCACGGGTCGTAACACATGTGAAATGTAACGTCCACTGTTCAAAATGCCGTCAGTGCGAACAAGAGGTGACCGAAACGTGTAACCAATGGCACCCCATACCATCACTCCGGGTGATACCCCAGTATGACGAATACACGCTTCCGATGTGCGTTCACCGCGATGCCGCCAAACATAGATGCGACCATCATGATGCTGTAAACAGGACCTGGATTCATCCGAAAAAATGACGTTTTGCCATTCGTGCACCCAGGATCGTCGTTGAGTACACCATCGCAGGCGCTCCTGTCTGTGATGCATCGTCAAGGGTAACCGCAGCCATGGTTACCGAGCTGATAGTTCATGCTGCTGCAAACTTCGTCGAACTGTTCGTGCAGATGGTTGTTTTCTTGGAAACGTTCCCATCTGTTGACTCATGGATCGAGACGTGGCTGCACGATCCGTTACAGCCATGGGGATAAGATGGCTGTTATCTCGACTGCTAGTTATACGAGGCCGTTGGGATCCAGCACGGCGTTCCCTATTACCCTCCTGAACCCACCGATTCCATATTCTGCTAAGAGTTATTGGATCACGACCAACGCGAGCAGCAATGTCGCGATACGATAAACCGCAATCGTGATAGGCTACAATTCGGCGTTTATCAAAGTCGGAAACGTGATGGTACGCAATTTTCTTCCTCACACGAGGCATCACAACAATGTTTCACCAGGCAACGCCGGTCAACTGCTGTTTGTGTATGAGAAATCGGTTGGGAACTTCCTCATGTCAGCACGTTGTAGGTGTCGCCACCGGCATCAACCTTATGTGAATGCTCTGAAAAGCTAATCATTTGCATATCACAGCATCTTCTTGCTGTCGGTTAAATTTCGCGTCTGTAGCACATCATCTTCGTGGCGTAGCAATTTTAATGGCCAGTACGGTAGGTGTTGATGTGGAAACGCAGATGTCAAAATTCAAAGGAAAGGATATAAAATAGAAAACGCTTGGCATGAGACAGCTTAACGAGGCTGTAATCTGAGGCTTCGAATCCGATGGCTCTCGCCTGCGTTGGAAGGTTTCAGCCTGCAGCTAACTGTGTCCAGTAACAAGAGTCATACGACACCCGACGTCACCGCCCCCTTTTGAAGGTGTTGTGAGTGATGCAGGAGCGGGGCCGTAGAGTGGCCATGCCTCACCTGCGTGACACCTACAGCCGTCAGCGCGTGTTCTGCACGCGCCACGCCGCGCAGAGTCGAGTGCCACTCCACGGGGCCATCAAGCACGCCGTTGCCGTTGCCGACACCGTCCTAGAGTATAACACACAGCGCGCGACATGCCTGCCGCTCTTCACCTCATGGCCACTAATGTTTCGTCGTCCGCCACTCCCGCATACTCTTCTTTTTAATCGAACACTCTGAAAGATAATTTTCAACATTAAACGTTCCTTTCTTCGTCACTTTGTGGAACAGCTCCACAGTTATGATGAAAGCCACAAGCTGTTAGTGTTTCACAGTGTTTATTTATCTTGTTTACAGGATTTCAAATATTTATTATAGTTGTCTTCAGTTCATTCAGATAACCATCCTAGTCTATCCATTGCCGGCCTGTGTGGTCGAGTCTGGAACCGCGCGACCGCTACGGTTGTATGTCCTAATCCTGCCTCGGGCATGGATGTGTGTGATGACCTTAGGTTAGTTAGGTTTAATTAGTTCAAAGTTCTAGGGGACTGATGACCTCAAAAGTTAAGTCCCATAGTGCTCAGAGCCAGAGCCAGTATCTCCATTACAAGCTTTATCAAATCTGCGCAGTCACTGCAACCTGTACCTGTCTGAACTTCCTTACTGTAGTCGAGTTTTGGTTTGCCTCCACAATTTTTATCCCCTTCCCCTCCCATCTGTCACCAAATTGACGATGCCTTGAGGCCTCAGGACGTGTCCTATCAACCGCTCAGTTATTTTAATCATGTTGCTCCGCGAACTTCTTTTTTCCCAATCCATTTCAGTACTTTTGTTAGTCCTCCGAACTTTCGGTTTAAAGAAAGCGGAATTAAATTTACATTTACATTTATACTCCGCAAGCCACCCAACGGTGTGTGGCGGAGGTCACATTACATGCCACTGTCTTTGCCTCACTTTCTTGTTCCAGTCACGTATCATTCGCAGGAAGAACGACTGCCGGAAAGCCTCCGTGCGCGCTAGAATCTCTCTAATTTTACATTCGTGATCTCCTCGGGAAGTATAAGTAGGCGGAAGCAATATACTCGAAACCTCATCCAGAAACGCACCCTCTCGAAACCTGGACAGCAAGCTACACCACGATGCAGAGCGCCTGTCTTGCAGAGTCTGCCACTTGAGTTTGCTAAACATCTCCGTAACGCTATCACGCTTACCAAATAACTCTGTGACGAAACGCGCCGCTCTTCTTTGGGTCTTCTCTATCTCGTCTGTCAACCCGACCTGGTACGGATCCCACAATGATGAGCAATGTTCAAGTATAGGTCGAACGAGTGTTTTGTTGATGGATTACATTTTCTAAGGACTCTCCCAATGAACCTCAACCTGGCACCCGCCTTACCATCTATTAATTTTATATGATCATTCCACTTCAAATCGTTCCGCACGCATATTTCCAGATATTTTACAGAAGTAACTGCTACCAGTGTTTGTACCGCTATAATATAGTCATACAATAAATGATCCTTCTTTCTATGTATTCGCAATACATTACATTTGTCTATGTTAAGGGTCAGTTGCCACTCCCTGCACCAAGTGCCTATCCGCTGCAGATCTTCCTGCATTACGCTGCAATTTTCTAATGCTGTAACTTCTCTGTATACTATAGCATCATCCGCGAAAAGCCGCATGGAACTTCCGACACTATCTACTTGGTCATTTATGTATATTGTGAAAAGCAATGGTCCCATAACACTCCCCTGTGGCACGCCAGAGGTTACTTTAACGTCTGTAGACGTCTCTCCATTGAGAACAACATGCTGTGTTCTGTGGGACATTGTGGTATATTCCCATATCTTCCCCTATATTTTTACGAACTTCCGATGGATGGCGGCACCATACGAACCTTGAAAGTGGCTTCTGTAACGAAGGTGCGTTCCAAGCACAGAGCTGTCATTAAGTTTCTTTTGGTGGAAAACCAAAGCATTGCAGACATCCATAGCCGCTCACAGAATGTCTACGGAGACCTGCCAGAGAATAAAAATAAGGTGACTCGTTGGGCGATGCGTCTGTCATCATCGCAACAAGGTGGCGCAAACCTGTCGCATCTCGCGGATGTCGGCCGGCCGCACACAGCTCTGACTCCAGCGAAGTCGGAAAGTGTGGGCACTCTCATTTGAGGAGGTCACAATCAGATACCTTGCTGCACAACTGGACTACTTTGTTGGTAGAGCTGACACACTTGTCGAACAGTTGAGGTAGCGAAAGGTATGTACTCAACGGATTCCTCGCCGCCTAACAGCAATACCGTAAAGAGCAACGAAGGACCCGCTGTGCTAAATTGCTTGCGAGGCTGATCGTGACAGTTTTTTGTCGAACATCGTCACAGGCGATGTAACATGCATTCACCACATCGAACCGGAGGCAAAATGGCAACCCATGGAATACGTCTTCTTGGACTATGAAGGGCTAATTCTGTTTGATGTCGTCCCTCTTAATGCAACGACCAACTTCGGAAGAGCACTGTGCTACACTCAGAAAATTGAAGGAACGGCTTCAGCATCTTCGTCGCCACAAAAATGCAAACGAACTTTTCCTTCTCCACTACAAGTCCGTGAACTCGAGAAGGGCTCGCAAAATTTCATTGGACTGTTCACCCTCATCCACCCTTCAGTCCGGATCTAGCATC
Source organism: Schistocerca americana (assembly GCF_021461395.2). Lineage (NCBI taxonomy): Eukaryota > Metazoa > Arthropoda > Insecta > Orthoptera > Acrididae > Schistocerca > Schistocerca americana. The sequence continues at coordinate 496,456,538 of NC_060119.1, read as the reverse complement.
CTCCGATTTCCATCTGTTTGACCCATTGAACGATGGAACCTATACGTGGAGGATAGGGAGGCTCCGACGTCGACCAGTAGATAGGTACCATGCGGACATACAGTCCCTCCCAGTAAGATGGCGTAAGGCGTCGCAGTGAACGGAAGATTATGTTGAAAAATAGTGTTCTGTAGCCAAAAGAGTGAGGAATAATATGGTGTATTGTAATCCTGAATAAAATCGACTTGCTTTCAGGAAAAATGTGTTGCATTACTTATTGAACGCCCTCGTAATTTCACCTCAGAAGGTATATCTGTCACAAACCTAAAGGTTGGTTCGAACATCAGGTTACCTTACTAGTCATGGCCCTGTTAGAAGTGGTATGCTGTCGCCTTTTTCCGACACTTGAATTGACATACCTCGTCAATTATACGGAGACATAAACCTTAATGCACGTTCCAAACCGCGAGGTACACGGCATTGTTCGCTCTAACAAATATACCCGGAAGTAAAACAAACGAGAAGCGACACGTAAAATCTTAGGACTGATCAGCGATCGAATCCCACACGTTGCACTGAACCACTGGGCAACTAAGACACATTACTTTCGGTTTATGAGGCGACCTGCTCTAAAAGAGAGAAAAAGAGATAGTAAATTGGTAGCACTAAGTACCAGCATTTTACTGTCCCCATTTTAGTAATGCTAAGTACTAGCATTTCACTACCCCCCATTTGAGTCACCTTGGGCTGAAATATACGAAGGCGATACAAAATGGCTTTGAGCACTATGGGACTTAACTTCTGAGGCCATCAGTCCCCTAGAACTACTTAAACCTAACTAACCTAAGGACATCACACACATCCATGCCCGAGGCAGGATTCGAACCTGCGACCGTAGCGGTCGCGCGGTTCCAAACTGCAGCGCCTAGAACCGCTCGGCCACTCCGTCCGGCAGATACGGTCATTTATGTTCATGTTTTGATAGTAGCAAAATCGCTCTTCAAAATCTATAGCGTACTTCCTGTTGACCTATAGTCACGACATTTGGCAAGGAGTAAGGTTTCACAGAATAAGTAAAGGAAAAAATCAGAAAGTTGCTAATTTGTAATTTTATCACACGAAATAAATATTTCATCAAACTTGAAATTGAAACAACCAGTAGTCCTGCATTCAGGCTGACTGGGTCGCACGGTAAAATTCAGACATCAGGCAACGAATGACTTTATTGCTCATATGACCCGTTTCGGAATTTATCCGTCATTAGACATCTAGATTCCTTCCTGGATATAAGATGATGAATAAATTTCGAAACGTTTTATGTGAGTAGCAAATTCATTCCTTCGTCTTTTACCAGTCCACCTGATTATTACACCAATGAGCCAAAGAGACTGGTACACCTGCCCAGTACCGTGTAGGGCCCCCGTGACCACGCAGAAGTGCCGTAATACGACGTGTGGCATGGACTCGACTAGGGTCTGAAGTAGTGCTGGAGGGAACTGACACCATAAATCCTGCAGGGCTGCCGATAAATCCGTAAGAGTACGAGGGTGGGGGGGGGGGGGGGGGGGGGGGGGGAGGGATATCTTCAGAACAGCACGTTGCAAGGCATCGCAGATGTGTTCAGTAATGTTCACATCTGAGGAGTTTGGTAGCCAGCAGAAGTGTTTAAACTCGGAAGAGTGTTCCTGGAGTCACTCTGTACCAATTTTGCACGTGTGAGGTGTCGCATTATGCTGTTGGCATTGGCCAGGTCTGTGGAATTGCACGGACAGGATGCTTACGCACGTGTCAACTGTCAGAGTCGTTTCTAGACGTCTTAGGCGTCCCATATCACACCAATTGCACATCCCTCGAACCCCCCCCCTACCATTACAGAGCCTCCACCAGCTTGAACAGTCCCCTGGTGACATGCAGGGTCCATGGATTAATGTCGTCTCCATACCCGTACACGTCCATCCGCTCATCGAAATTTGAAACGATAGTAGCCCGACGAGGCAACATGTTTCCAGCCAATCGGTGTTGATGGACCCAGGCAAGGCGTAAACGTCGCTAACAGGGGAAAATGGTCCATATTCTCGACTTTGGCCGGCCGTTGTGACCGAGCGGTTCTAGGCGCCTCAGTCTGGAACCGCGCCACCGCTACGGTCGCAGGTTCGAATCCTGCCTCGGTGCCTCGTGCATGGATGTGTGTGATGTCCTTAGGTTAGTTAGGTTTAAGTAGTTCTAAGTTATAGGGGACTGATGACCTCAGATGTTACGTCCCATAGTTCTCACAGCCATTTGAAGCATTTGAACCTCAGTGTGCGAGTCCTAATCGCGCCTGGCCAATTCTGCTATATCACAACGTCTACATTGTAAATTTCATTTGAATCACTCCTGCGTACTAATAAAAAGGTTTGAATGTAGTGCCTACCGAAACTGCCGAATGCAGATCCAGTACTTTATGCGCTGCACCTCCACACTTGTTTGGTCCTCCCAAATACGAGCTCAGTGATTTAAGAAGTACTCCATCTACCTGAGTGTCATCAGCTGACTGGTACGAAAAACAATCGAGAATGTAATACTTTTCGGAAAAAAAATCGCACGTAATAAAACAAGAAGGCTTCGGTTAATAGATCTCTTATAAGTTATCGAGGCCAGCGACGAACAGAGAAATTCTTCGGCAAGAGTCGTCGTACGATAAAGGAATGCAGCGATTGATATTCATGGAGGAATAAATTGAGGCGCGGGATTGAAACGTTTCACGCCTGGTGTGGCCGATTAGTTCTCATTGGGCACGGCTGAAGGCATGGCGAACACGACCGACTGGCTTGACGGGCGTGTTCTCCCACAATCTCGTCCGTCCTCCGATCGTGGGAGTCTGTGGGCAGTGCGAGGGCGTCGTTCGCTGGCGTCCCCAGCCGTTAACTGTGCGTCCAACCGCCTGTCGCGTCACTAACAAATCGTATAACTGTGGCCTCTACTGGACTCCCTCTAAGTAGTCGTCTTGATGGGAGGTACTCAATTTTAATAATTCGTTCTGCCTTATTCATTACACTACTACGCACTACTGCCACCGTACCAGAATTGTGGTATAAACACCATAATCAGAAGGTATTTGTAGCGGGTACGCACGAGCAAAATTGCTCAGAAGCTCAAATGACCGTGAATTTTGCAGTAAAAAGGAGGAGGAAATGAAATGATACCGAGATTTCCCAATTTCTCGAACGAGTTTCTGCATTTGACTTAGCGTGCTTTTCTGTGTATCAATTTTGAGGATTTACTGAGTGGGAAGGAAGAGTCTCAGGTACATACCAAACTGGCCTGCAAGTACCGTTATTGGTCAAAATAAATAGGAAAAATGGTAGCACATAAAACATATTGTTCTTAACGCTTTCCACGTTTTTAATTTGTCGTTATTGACCTGTTTACTTCACCTGCGTGGAAGAACTGTACAGCTTAAGGCTGAGCAGCTGATACACATAGTGGTCTACCCGAGGTGATAAAAACTATCATTTTCATATCTTTGCGCAGGAGGAATCTTAAGTGTATTAATGTACAAAATGAGAGTTAGTTTCACTATATTATCGGTATTCTAGGCAAGAACACGAGAACGCTCCTCAAGAAAGTCATAGCCTGCTTTCAATAATTACTATTTTTTCGAAGATATAGTAGTTAATACTCGTTAAATACCTTATTATTTTGATTCCTTTAATTACAATAGCTGTAATTTACAACTCTTGAATGTGAAACGGGACACTTTCATACCTGAACTTACCGGATTTTCAAGGCAGGCATACATGAAATCTCGATGATTCATGGCATGCAGTTCTAATACTGTTGTTAAGCTAACCCTAGTGAAGAAAGGGGGAATATTGCCTGGATAGAATGATGGAAGCGATACAGAACAAGGAAAAACCCTAATCATAAGACTTTTGGCGTACAACTGTGTCCGAAATACAAAAGTTCCCAAACAGAAGATACATGCTGAAGAAAATGGAAGAAGACCGGAAAAATCAATTCCGCAGCAGCAAAACTAATAGCTCTTTTGTGCTTAAAACTCATCTTACACATATCTGAAGAATAAAAGGTAAGGAACTGTCTGCCTTCATTGTCAACATGACACTTTCACTAGGAAAAGAATTTTAAGTGGACCGAATTTAAAATTCTGTGAGATGGGTCACATGTGACCAGTGAAACTAACTAGGTACATCTACATCTACATTTATACTCCGCAAGCCACCCAACGGTGTGTGACGGAGGGCACTTTACGAGCCACTGTCATTACCTTCCTTTCCTGTTCCAGTCGCGTATGGTTCGCGGGAAGAACGACTGCCGGAAAGTCTCTGTGCGCGCTAGAATCTCTCTAATTTTACATTCGTGATCTCCTCGGGAAGTATAGGTAGGGAGAAGCAATATATTCGATACCTCATCCAGAAACCCACCCTCTCGAAACCTGGACAGCAAGCTACACCGCGATGCAGGACGACTCTCTTGCAGAGTCTGCCACTTGCGTTTGCTAAACATCTCCGTAACGCTATCACGCTTACCAAATAACCCTGAGACGAAATGTGCCGGTCTTCTTTGCATCTTCTCTATCTCCTCCGTCAACCCGACCTGGTACGGATCCCAGACTGATGAGCAACACTCAAGTATAGGTCGAACGAGTGTTTTGTAAGCCACCTCCTTTGTTGATGGACTACATTTTCAAAGGACTCTCCCAATGAATCTCACCTGATACCCGCCTTACCAACAATTAATTTTGTATGATCATTCCATTTCAAATCGTTCCGTACGCATACTCCCATATGTTGTTGTTGTTGTTGTGGTCTTCAGTCCTGAGACTGGTTTGATGCATTTCTCCATGCTACTCTATCCTGTGCAAGCTTCTTCATCTCCCAGTACTTACTGCAGCATACATCATTCTGAATCTGCTTAATGTAGTCATCTCTTGGTCTCCCTCTACGATTTTTACTCTCCACGCTGCCTTCCAATACTAAATTGGTGATCCCTTGATGCCTCAGAACATGTCCTACCAACCGATCCCTTCTTCTAGTCAAGTTGTGCCACAAACTTCGCTTCTCCCCAATCCTATTCAATACCTCCTCATTAGTTCTGTGATCTACCGATCTAATCTTCAGCATTCTTCTGTAGCTCCACATTTCGAAAGCTTCTATTCTCTTCTTGTCCAAACTATTTATCGCCCATGTTTCACTTCTATACATGGCTACACTCCATACAAATACTTTCAAAAACGACTTCCTGACACTTAAATCTATACTCGATGTTAACAAATTTCTCTTCTTCAGAAACGCTTTCCTTGCCATTGCCAGTCTACATTTTATATCCTTCCTACTTCGACCATCATCAGTTATTTTGCTCCCCAAATAGCAAAACTCCTTTACTACTTTAAGTGTCTCATTTCCTAATCTAATTCCCTCAGCATCACCCGACTTAATTCGACTACATTCCATTATCCTCGTTTTGCTTTTGTTGGTGTTCATCTTATACCCTCCTTTCGAGACACTGTCCATTCCGTTGAACTGCTCTTCCAAGTCCTTTGCTGTCTCTGACAGAATTGCAATGTCGTCGGCGAACCTCAAAGTTTTTATTTCTTCTCCATGGATTTTAATACCTGCTCCGAACTTTTCTTTTGTTTCCTTTACTCCTTGCTCAATATACAGTTGAATAACACCGGGGACAGGCTACAACCGTGTCTCACTCCCTTTCCAACCACTGCTTCCCTTTCATGTCCCTCGACTCTTATAACTGCCATCTGGTTTCTGTACAAATTGTAAATAGCCTTTCGCTTCCTGTATTTTACCCCTGCCACCTTTAGAATTTGAAAGAGTTTATTCCAGTCAACATTTTCAAAAGCTTTCTATAAGTCTGCAAATGCTAGAAACGTAGATTTGCCTTTCCTTAATCTATTTTCTAAGATAAGTCGTAGGGTCAGTATTGCCTCACGTGTTCCAACATTTCTACGGAATCCAAACTGATCTTCCCCGAGGTCGGCTTCTACCAGTTTTTCCATTCGTCTATAAAGAATTCGTGTTAGTATTTTGCAGCCGTGGTTTCTTAAACTGATAGTTTGGTAATTTTCTCATCTGCCAACACCTGCTTTCTTTGGGATTGGAATTATTATATTCTCCTTGAAGTCTGAGGGTATTTCGCCTGTCTCATACATCTTGCTCACTAGATGGTAGAGTTTTGTTAGGCCTGGCTCTCCCAAGGCTGTCAGTAGTTCTAATGGAATGTTGTCTACTCCCGGGGCCTTGTTTCGACTTAGGTCTTTCAGTGCTGTGTCAAACCCTTCAAGCAGTATCTTATCTCCCATTTCTTCGTCATCTACTTTCTCTTCCATTTCCAGAATATTGTCCTCAAGTACATCGCCCTTGTATAGACCCTCTATATACTCCTTCCACCTTTCTGCTTTCCCTTCTTTGCTTAGAACTGGGTTTCTATCTGAGCTCTTGATATTCATACAAGTGGTTCTCTTCTCTCCAAAGGTCTCTTTAATTTTCCTGTAGGCACTATCTATCTTATCCCTCGTGAGATAAGCCTCTACATCCTTACACATGTCCTCTAGCCATCCCTCCTTAGCCATTTTGCACTTCCTGTCGATCTCATGTTTGAGACGTTTGTATTCCTTTTTGCCTGCTTCGTTTACTGCATTTTTATATTTTCTCCTTTCATCAATTAAATTCAATATTTCTTCTGTTACCCAAGGATTTCTATTAGCCCTCGTCTTTTTACCTATTTGATCCTCCGCTGCCTTCACTACTTCATCCCTCAGACCTACCCATTCTTCTTCTACTGTATTTCTTTCCCCCACTTGTGACAATTGGTCCCTTATGTTCTCCCTGAAACTCTGTACAACCTCTGGTTTAGTCAGTTTATCCAGGTCCCACCTCCTTAAATTCCTACCTTTTTGCAGTTTCTTCAGTTTTACTCTCCCAGATAGGATTTTCAAAAGTAAATTGTTGTTTGTGGAAGGACAAGGATCGTAAATACAAAAAAATGTATAAAAATTGAATACCAAAACATGTTTATTCTTCTGACCAAAAAAATATGAAGTACCACATATAAATTTACAAGACAAAATTAAAAAGATATCTTTGACGTATCCCTTTTTTTCACCTCGTGAAGTTTGCTGGGACATATACTTCTCACGTCAAATACAACTGATGTACAAACCAGTGGGAATACTACTGGCTGTAGTGATGTTTCAAAACGATGCCTGTAACATACAAGGAAACACAGTTTGTCTTTTCAGACATTCTTTGAAGATGCTAATTTGAGTAAATTTTTGTAAAACAGCCGCACTTTGTCAGCTGTGAACACGCAGCATCCGACATGACCACTCATGTCCCTCTTCATATCCACTACACGGTCGCTGGTATTTTTCTCCATGTTCTGGAAGCTCCGCGCTACATGGCAGCACCAGTGAGATATGGGATATAGACGTCCCACCACTCAAAACTGTCTATTACTTTATTCAGATATACTTGTCCCATCAACCGTGAAAGAGTTAATAGTAGATTGGGTACCTCTAAGTGGTTCAGGAGCTCTGTTGGTAGTTGATCTCATTCAGAAAAGATACTGCGTGGAGCTCTGGACGGGCTGCAGTTCATCCCTCCATGCATACAGACATGATCCTCAGAACTCACTTCATGAGATCAGGTTCTAGGAAATATCTTCAGCTGTGAGTATGTTATCCAAGAAAGCAACACCCTTTCCTCAGTTGCCTTTAACCAAAGCTTCTCTAATTTTTATGGATAGCCCTCTGGAGCCTGGTGTTTTCAGCACACTTGTTGAAAACGGCTGAAAATAGGAACCAATTGCAGCTGGACATGCGATGTCTTTCTCGTAAGGTCAATCAGCACTGAGGATTCTGTTTGTCTCCTTTGCTTTGTAACATCCAGCATCTATAAAGATGGGCTCAATGGACGGCAAGCTAACTCCAAAGAAATTCGCGTAATAGCCTTAAGCTTCAGCCTGCGAGTAAATGGTCAGGTGGCCCTTGTACCTGGCTACTACCAAATGGGTTGGTTCAAATGGCTCTGAGCACTATGGGACTTAACATCTGTGGTCATCAGTCCCCTAGGACTTAGAACTACTTAAACCTAACTAACCTAAGGACATCACACACATCCATGCCCGAGGCAGGATTCGAACCTGCGACCGTAGCGGACACGCGGTTCCAAACTGAAGCGCCTAGAACCGCACGGCCACACCGGCCGGCTGGATACTACCCAAACACGCGGTTAACATCAAAGGCATCCTGAGGATGTAACTGTGGGTTGAGTGAAGACTATTCCACGCTCTCACATTGTGAACAAAATAGTGTCATGAAATATCAGTTCAGGTTTTGGACTGGACTGAGGACTTACTAGCAACCAGATTCCTATCGAGGAGAAATAGTGTAATGGGAAAATACCTATGGACGTAACGTAAAGAACTGTTACTATACGGTTAGTCTTCCCCGAAGACATAGACAATCTGGAGGATACCATCGGGTTCTTCGAGGATAATGATGTAAGGACGCCGTAAAGACAGGAAATTGTGTCGAAAAATATGAATCCCAGTAGACGCACCGTACAAGAGCTGGTAATTAAATCTCCACATAAGCAAGTATAACGTATTGCTCACAAACAGAAGAAGAGACCCATTATTGTTTGAATGAACGTTTGGCGATCGACCATGCGAAACTGTCGGAACCAGAAAATAACAAGCAGTATGTATGTGGAGTGATAAGTGCAGCGACTACATTAGACTAGTTGTAGTTGCAAGTGCCAGACTGAAATTTTTGGTAGAAGTCTAATGAAATTTAATTAATCCGTGATTGAGTCAAATTACAAAACGCTCTTTCACATGTTTTGTTAATGGTCTGTCGGAGTCTCTTACCAGGCTTGATTAATATCTAAATACGAGCAAAAATGGTTCAAATTGCTCTGATAACTATGGGACTTAATATCTGAGGTCATCAGTCCCGTAGACTTAGAACTACATAAACCTAAGTAACCAAAGGGCAGCACACACATCCATGCCCGAGGCAGGATTCGAACCTGCAACCGTAGCCGGAGCGCGGTTCCGGACTGAAGCTCCTAGAACCACTCGTCCACAGCGGCCGGCTAAATACGAGCAAGGTGTTTTATCACAGGTTAATTCAGTAAGCGTGAGAGTGTGATGGAGATGCTCGTAAAACTCAAGTGACAAACGTTGCAGCAAAGGAGATGTGCAGCACCAAAAGGTCTGTTGTTAAAATTTCTAAAACGCACCAGTTACACGTGACCGTACGACGTGCTTTTGTCGATGTTCATCTTATATCCTCCTTTCAAGACACTATCCACTCCGTTCAACTGCTCTTCCAAGTCCTTTGCTGTCTCTGACGGAATTACAATGTCATCTGCGAACCTCTTCTAATAACCCACGCCATGTCAGCTTCCCTTCGTTACACAGCGCCTCCAGCTAGCCAATTGGACCGCACTGTATTGTGTGGCCTCGTGTTTAACGGTCCGTGTACTCTCGCTAACATCAACACCCACCTCGAAAACCAGCAGTAGATTAAGACGTTACCCACGCACACAGGGGAATGCACTTTCGAAAACTTCTGAAGTTTCCATTCCTGGAGAACAACCCTACTGGTACGTGACTACTGGACTCCCGATACACGCCTCCACACCACCTCCGTCCCCAAAGGGCTCAACTCGCCTCCTGCACCCTACCACTGCCACCGACCAACTCCTCGATTTCGCGAGCTGTCCACAGCCTCCGACTATACATTCGTCCGAGTAAAGGTATCACAACCTAATGAACCATTTTCAAACCGTCTCTACCGTGCATGTGCAGCATCGCGATAGTTTAGACTGTCAGAACCCATTGGCTTTATTCGAATGCATGTTTCGCGCGTTTCCTTGTTGACCATCTGTAGCGCTATCTGACACCTTTGCTCTTTTCGTGTTGCTCTAATGTTTCTGGTTTAAATAATGAAACAGTGCACCCGTATGTAGTTCTTTCATGTTTATCATTACCCGTTTCGAGAATGTATTCTCATTGTCTAGTGCAAATATTGACGTAAGTATTTCGTCTGTTATTTCTACGTCTGTTGTGAGCCTCATGAAATGTACTGTGTCTCGTTTTGAGGTTGCAAGGTACTGTACTGTGCCTCCTACATTATGCAGAAAACCACACGCATGGGTGTGAAATTTCACAAGCAGTATGAGAGATGATCCTCTGCATAATGGACGAGGCACAGTATCTCATAAGTTCAAAAAGACGACTACAATGCAAGACAGGCTGCACAACACACAAAATACTAATGTAAATATTTGATCACGACAGTGAGAAATTCTCGTAACGTATCACGCTAAGCATGAAGAAATACGTAAGCTCTGCAACGTTTCGTTATTTAAAGAATGAATGATAGCTGTAGTCTTTCCAAAAACACGGATTATGATGAACGAAACTGGGTCAAACGTTTCTGCTTCTCACTCGTGATCAGCACTTCTTTGGAAAGCAGTGATACAAAATGTTAACCGGATAACCTCTTAATTATTCCTGACACCACTTTACTCATCAACATCTTGTTTTCTTTTATAGATTTTGATTTTATGCATATGGTGATAAATTTGATAAGCTTGCCTCACTGATTTTGTTGCTACAAATTTTGTTTTCGGTTAACAATACACTGCAGATAATTAGTAACAATGTTAATAAACGACAGTGTAGTAAATATCGAGACATTAGGACTTCTGGAAAATATCTAATCTGAAGAAAACTTATCGTTGTTGTAGTTGGTAGAGGCTATACCGTCTCCACTGGTTATGAACGTGGTATGCAGCTTAATTTGACCAATATACAGGATGAGTCGCGTAAGACGTAACACCCCCTTTAATCCGAGGGCGGTTGCACGTATCGGCACGCGATTTTCGGCGAATCATAGCGGACTATGGGGCACATACGTTGGTACATGTACAATAATCACAACGTTTATATTGACCGAGATAATAAGGCAAGTATATGTTTTTTAAATGGGACGCTATACTTTTTTTTCCATCATTCGAACGCTCTGGAGTGATGTAACGCATGTTGCTATTGTGATTCAGATTTTGCTTAAAAGAGGGCGGGTGAGGATTTACCTTCGTAGCGCAGGCAGTGAATGCTGCATAGAGCACGGCAAGTCGGCCTGCGGGTCGCGCGAGGCGTGTTTACAGTCTGCAGCCGCTTCCGACCGCCTCGACCTTTAATCGTACAATATTTCACAGCGTCTTTTAAGTGAAGTTTGAATCACAATAGCAATATGCGTGCCCCATAGTCGTCTATGATTCGCCGAACACTGCTTGTCGATACGTGCAGTCGCCCCCGGAATAATGGGGGGTGTTCTGTCTTACGCGACTCACCTTATATGTGTAACAGCGTAGCATGATTATTTCTACCTCTTCCACCTCCACTATAAAGTGTGCGTGTCATTTACAGCAATGAGTATAGTATGTAATCACCAATTATCAGCTCTTGTGACTAGATTCTTGTATGAAAGAGGGAAAGAAACTGAAATCGACAGAGGGTAGTGAGATCCTTTTGATTATGATACCCCAGGCTTTGTATATGCATCACATTTCTGAACAAAAATCCCTTAAGTGAAAAACATATACTAGGATGTATCACATTTTCACGAGGTTGAGAGGTACAAGCTTAGCAGGAACCTAGTACTTATTTTCTTCAACGAGAATGCTGGGAGACATCAAAATGGCTCTGAGTACTATGGGACTTAACTTCTCAGGTCATCAGTCCCCTAGAACTTAGAACTACTTAAACCTAACTAACCTAAGGACATCGCACACATCCATGCCCGAGGCAGGATTCGAACCTGCGACCGTAGCCGTCGCGCGGTTCCAGACTGTAGCGCCTAAAACCGCTCGGCCACCCCGGCCGGCTGGGAGACATCTGTCTGGATCAGGGCTATTAAACGCTCGGGAGCCAGTCAGAAGAATTTCCTATGATCAGTCGAAACTAGTTGCAACCGTCCATTAACTACCACTCTAACACCTTTCACCCAGTTACAAACAACGAAGAGTGGGAGAATACCTGCGTCGAAAGCATTTGCGTGGTTCCAACGGCTGCAGCCGTATCTCGAGCGGACCTATTATTTTCACAGGCCGACATTTCGGCCAATCAGTTCCCAAGAGCATAGAGTAACCACTGTGAAAGGACATTTCCACCTAACGCTCAGAGTACATTTGTAAAGTGCTGCTGCCTGTCAACAATTTCAGAAGTTTATTTCCCAAAGATTATCGGTGAACGCCAGCCATTCTGTGGGAAAATCGCTCGCCTTTGAAGACCAGACCACCGCCCTTTAGCCGGTTTAATGGAACTCAGGTAGTTACCTTCAGGCTGGAGAATAGCCGCAGTACCGGGGACACTGGCAAACCGGAGCTGTTTCTCGCAATAGCGGGCAGCTCTTGCCGACAGTCACGGCCGGTAAATGGTCCGTTACAATATCCCCGAGCTATGGTACACTTAGCGCTGGCGTGGAAAGGAAATTCAGCAGTGACGGACAGCTTTCACAAAAGCTCACTACTACAGTCCTTTCAACCTCACTAATTTTTCTTTTTCCTGCATAGAGAACGAGACATAAGGTTCGATTCTTCTTTACAGATTGACATTCATACATCTAATGTAGAGTTCGGCAGGGCGCTGCTCATTTTGTATATTGTCTGTGATTATAAACACTTAGATGTCACGTCATACTTTCTTTGATATCGAATTTTATCACTGGTATCATTGTTTCAGGACGGTATAATTCTCACAAACTGCAATATTCCCTATTTCACTGGCAAACCGGAGCTGTTTCTCGCAATAGCGGGCAGCTCTTGCCGACAGTCACGGCCGGTAAATGGTCCGTTACAATATCCCCGAGCTATGGTACACTTAGCGCTGGCGTGGAAAGGAAATTCAGCAGTGACGGACAGCTTTCACAAAAGCTCACTACTACAGTCCTTTCAACCTCACTAATTTTTCTTTTTCCTGCATAGAGAACGAGACATAAGGTTCGATTCTTCTTTACAGATTGACATTCATACATCTAATGTAGAGTTCGGCAGGGCGCTGCTCATTTTGTATATTGTCTGTGATTATAAACACTTAGATGTCACGTCATACTTTCTTTGATATCGAATTTTATCACTGGTATCATTGTTTCAGGACGGTATAATTCTCACAAACTGCAATATTCCCTATTTCAGGCTAAAAAACAGGAAAAGGAAGTTCCAGTAAGAAAACGACGTGGATGTAGAGATTGTTAGAAATGGAGTGGCAGGTTAGTTGGAGAAGGCTGGGGATCAACCAACGATAGCTTTGTCGAAGAAGCCATTCAAAACACTCCGGTAATGATCTGAAAAAAAAACCACAACCAGTAGGGCTGGATAGGGATATAAAAAAATAGTTTCCAAGTATTAACCAACTTCAAAGGGTGTAGTCTATTTTTCTCTCTTTTCAGTTTCTGCCGGCCGAAGTGGCCGTGCGGTTAAAGGCGCTGCAGTCTGGAACCGCAAGACCGCTGCGGTCGCAGGTTCGAATCCTGCCTCGGGCATGGGTGTTTGTGATGTCCTTAGGTTAGTTAGGTTTAACTAGTTCTAAGTTCTAGGGGACTAATGACCTCAGCAGTTGAGTCCTATAGTGCTCAGAGCCATTTTTTTTTTTTTCAGTTTCTCATACGTTTCTCTAGAATGCACATATTGATACTTGTTGGTTTCGTTGTCGCTCAGTTATGTGACAAATACAGGATGTTTCAGTCTTTGCATGTCACGGGTAATAAATTTTGTTAGAGACAAAATGTTCGGTCACGTTTCTCGGTGACACTACGCACGTTTTTATTGAATTAGTGGGTCCTGGTACGACGAGATTTCACCGAACTAGCAGGATCTACTGACTACGTGAGCTCCATCTGCGAACTATATGTCCAAGCAAACTAAAAGATTGATTTTCAACAAGAGAAAACCATATGGCTGACTGTCTCTAAGCGTAGAAAACTATTTTAGCAGCGAGTCCGCAAAACCTCGGTCTACCCCCTTCACACAAAACAGATGACTAGATTATACACAACACACATTGCATACATGCTCCGAAGAGTACCTACGGTCCGCCGCCACGCAGTGGAATAACGAATAACAAAAAGCGCCTAGCATTCTCGGGAAGCATAATGAACATTTTGACTCCAACAAACGTTGGTCCCTATGATGCGATGTACCTACCACCTCTAGACATCCACTTGGGGAAATGACTGCCAAGGTGGGAAAGAAAACCTGTGTGCACTTCCTGTCCGTACCGGGTGGAGTCATGCACACGTGGAACGGGTTCTTCCAGGTGCCATGAAGAGCACGGGGTAGAGGCAACTGCACGTAGTGGCTCACTTCGGTATCTGTTGCGTATGTCGCTTTGGATCGGAAGAGATTCCGTCTCGTTTCGAGCAGCTGTCTAAAGTGGTAGAGGCTGCCGGTCTTGCTTGCGAGATGAAAGCAGAGTTCACGATCTGCAGCATAGTTACAGGACCGAACGCAGGCCTCTGCTAGAGAGCCAACTGGAGGTTGTGAATCAGAGGCTAAGACGGTTCTGCGACCGTGTAGGCTGTAGATTCCTCCACTTGCGCCGTAGGGTGGGGGTGGGGGGGGGGGGGTGGTTCTATTAAATACGTCAGGAGCCCATTACATGCAGGAGGTGAATAACGCTCATGGGTACCGGGAATTATGAGGCGCGGATTGGGCGGTTTCTTTGGTTAGAAGCTCTCGGAGAAACACAAAAAGAGTTTCAGTCTCAAAGGGTGCAGGTCGAACACAGGAACGACGGTATAACGGTTGTAAATTGACGTAGCTGTGTTGGGAAAGTACAAGACTCCAAGTGCTAATAGAAAGCACGGATACTCAAATCCTCATAGGCTCTAAAAGCTGGCGGCAACTGGAGGTAAATTTAGCCAAAATATTTGCAAAGGACCTAATGGTATTCACAAAGGATGGGCTAAATACAGTTGGTGGAGGCGTTTTTGTTGCTGTTAGAAATAGTTTATCTTGTAGCGAAGTTGAAGTAGATAGTTCCTGTGAGTTAGTATGGGTAGAGGTCAATCTTAAAAACCTCCCAATTAAGAGAACACAATATCTGAAAGAAAACTTGAATCAAATTTCAAACACTTACCCGACTCCTACAATTATAGTTTGTGGTGACTTCAATTTACCATCGATATGTTGACGAGAATACAAGTTTAAATCCGAAGACATGCACAATACATCATCCGGAATCGTGCTACACGCATTCACTGAAAATTATTTCGAGTAATTACCTCATAAGACCACTTGAATAGTAAATGGTTGTGAAAACACTTGACCTCTTAGCAACAAATAATCCTGAGCTAATAACGATCATCAAGGCGATACAGGGATCAGTGAACACAGGATTGTCTCAGTGAGACTGAATACCGTAGCTTCTAAATCCTCCAAAAATAAACGAAAATATGTCTATTCAAAAAAGCTCGAAAAAGTTCGCTTGTCACCTCCCTGAGAGAAAATGCCCGCTCCTTGCAAATTAACCACGTACCGGCAAGTGTAGACCAGGTGTGGCTTGAATTCAAAGAAATAGTCTCGACAGAAATTAAGAGATTGATACCAAATAAATTAACAAACGACGGAACTAATTCTCCGGGGCACACAAGAAAGCTCAGAACACTGTTGCAAAAAAATTTAGCGCGGACTTCAACGCAAGGTGCTTATAATAGTTTCAACAACTAAAATTTGTTTCGAAAGCTCGAAGAAAACACAAAGAAATTCTGGTCGTATGTGAAGTATGCTAGCGGCAAGACACAATCAATGTCTTCTCTGTGCAATAGCAATGGAAATACGATATATGACAGTGCTGCTAAAGCAGAGTTACTTAACACAGCCTTCCGAAATTCCATCATCAAAGAAGATGAAGCGAATATTCCAGAATTCGAATCAAGAACAGCTGCCAACATGAGTGACTCAGAAGCAGATATCCTCGGAGCAGTGGAGCAACTTATTGCACACAGTAAAAGCAAGTCTTTCGGTCTAGACTAAATACCAATTAGGTTCCTTTTAGAGTATGCTAATGAAATTGCTCCATACTTTGCAATAATATACAACAGCTCGCTCAACAAAAGATCCGAACCCCAAGACTGGAAAGTTGCACAGGTCACACCAATATTCAAGAAAGGCAGCAGGAGTAATCCATTAAATTACAGGCCCCATATCATAAACGTCGATATGCAGCACAATTTTGGAACATATGTTGTTTTTGAACAATATGATTTAGATCGAAGAGAACGGTCTATTGACACATATTCAACACGGACTTCGAAAACATCGTTCTTGTGAAACACAAGTAGCTCTTTACTCACACGCATCTGCCACCTGTAACTGACCATTTTTTGCTCTTCGATTTAAATCAGTAGCGTTGTTATTCTGTTCTGTGGCCTTTGTCTTTGCTCTTGTTGTAATACGTTCCATGTAGACGTAAGTCTGTTGTCATAATTACAGATTTGTGACATAATGTGCATGTTCTTTGTTTCTTTAACAACGTTTTTTAAAAGTTTCGACTAATTTTTGTAGTATTCAGCTACTGCAGAATTTTGCCTGTTCTTGCTAACAGATGCGTTTAACGTCCTCTCTGATTAGCTTATTCAGGAAACTGTTTTCAAGTAATGGTATGAATTTATCCTGTAATAGATAAAATTTAATGTCAGCATTCGGTTCATAATAAATTTCATCACAAGGCATCTCTTGTAAACTATCCTCAAGAACATTTGTCCTGGATCATTAATTATTTGATCTGATTTCTACTGAGGAATAACTGCAGTGTAAGGCACTATTTTCTTTATCTAATCTAACTGTGCGTCACGCTCAAAGAGAGAATTTGTTACTGAATATACAGCTATTGTCTTGCTCTGTACTTCAGCAATGGAAACATTATCAATTAGGGCCCTACTGTCTTTATCCACACGTGTTGGTAAATTAATTACTGAGATAAAATTATAGGATCCAATTATGGTTTCCCGATCATTTTCCACACCCTTTACGAAAACCACGCTAAAATCGACACAGGCTCTTCACTGCTTGCTGCCCATTGCTCGGTTGCATACCCAACATTTCAACGCTGCCTTCATCTTTCAAGACGGCACACACCGCGACCTACACGTGAGCACCTCCTTCCAGGAGGCAACAATCAACTGAACAGAATCGCTGCTGCATCTGCTGATATGAACCCGTAATTGTGTAAACTTGCAGTTGTTTCCAGATTTATATGCTTCTCGAAACTGTCTACTAAAATTCATCACACTGTTTCACATGATAACACCAATGATGTATTAATCAGTGTGGCAGTTACCACTAGCATCGGCTCGTCGATAGTAAAATTGACCAAAGTTATCTTTTGACCCACCATCTTTTACTTCCCAGTGGTGATCTACAGGGTGAACCTGAACTTCGACAAAATTTAGGAGGTTGTCCAGGGATGTTTTCCGAGTATTTTGGTATTAAAGCCCTTTGTGCCTTAATGGCTCGACGAAATATGCTTCTTGTCTTGTAACAAACTTCTTTCGTTCACTAACGGTACTTGTTGATCACAACAGTAATGCCGACTTCACTATTCACTCTCAAGCTTTTGTTCCGTACTGCCCAGTTCTGTCTCGAGTTGGTTTTCGCGGTAGTGTTAGTTGTGCGGCAACAGTGATACACAGTAGTAGGGATATGTATGCTGATGAAGTTGCCCGATATGCACCTCTGGTATGATTTCACTAAACGTGGTGCAACAGCAGCACAACGGAACAATGTTAAGCTGTTCAGCCTGCGAAGCCCGCCGTATCACAGTGCTTTTGCATCTGAAGGTTGTCACATTGCACGTGTTTTGTAACGTATGTTTATTCGATTGAACAACTTTCGACATTTTGACTGTGGAATATTTTCATAGTTCTCTGACGAGAGGTTTACAAATCGCAACATGTTTCAAAAATAAAATTTAAACAAAATGCCAACAAATATGGTATATAAGTCAGTAACTGGGCAAGCGCCAAAAACGTTTCACAGCTGTCTAAGCAAGGTATTCGAGTCGAAGACCAACGTCGATGTTCAAATAATGAGTCATGTGCCAACTCTCTGTTAGCGTCTTCGTGTGCAGTTGTATGGATTGCCGACAGTCGAAGTAGCTCTGCGGTTTGTTTACAACAACAGAGCAGTGCTGAGGTATTTATTACAAGCAAATAATACGCAAGGTGGAAAGGAAAACTGCACCAAAACGGAGGAAGAGAGGTGAAGGTAGAGCCCAAAGTGAAAGGAAGAAACTAGGCAGCGAAGGAAAGGAATATACTCGAAAATACAATATTGTGGTTCCAGGTAGATAGGCTCCCAAGCACCACGTAGACCTTGACGGTAATTTTAACATTTATTATAAGGCTTGGAATTAAGGTAAGTTATGTTAAACTATTTTAATGAGTTTAATTTATTACTGTATCGAATTTCGTATCGACAAAAATGAGCGTTCTGATTATGAGTTCATAGTTAACTACTTGCATGGAATTATTTACTCATCTAACAGAAAAGGGTTGCTTTACGGAGAAGCAGAACACTAGTTTTTGGTGAAATAACAGTCTTTTATGTCTTGCAATCGTGATTTTCTTTACATTGAGAAACGAAAGAGGCTAACGGTATGTGAAGTTCCACAATATTTAGTTAGCCTCCCTCACTGAATCTACGCGTAGGACACCATTCACAATGACTGTTACGTAAGAAAGAGACTTTTACGACTTAAGTCAGCTGCTGAAAAGATATGAATGTCACCAATGTGCACATTTCAAAAGCACATTGGGTCAGACTGACTGTTGAACGTCTGAGGGTACTCCAACGCTGGTCAACTCTCAATCAATTAAAGAGACCAAGGAATATTATATCCTGAAGAGGAATGTGAACCCTTCTGAAGTTCAACAGGTGCAGCTGGAAACACTACACTGTGAACCTAAGTTGTACGAAGAAAAAAGAAGTGATTTAGCCAAAACGATTCCTTAAGTCGTTTATTAATGATTCTGTCAACAGTTGCAGTATTTATATTAGGCGGCTAGTTTCGAGCGTTACAGGTTCATTTTCTATTTGTAAAACAGGAGAATAAGTACCTTTACGAGAACCTCGAGTATTGAGTGGAAATGGTTATCACGGCTCTTGAATCGTTATTTATGTTAAGGTCATTCATACAAAACTTTTCATTTTCTTCAGATTTTCTATGATTTTTTCGTTAAACCTATTGATGCAGAATACAAACACATATGTGACATGAAAACTGTACAGTTTTTGAGTTTGTGTCGCGATCCCCACCGTTTATATTGCTTTTGTATAGCTGCTATACACATTTTGTTGATTATCCTCCTATTTTTGGAGCTTGACCCAGTATTTACTTATATGCAACAAATAGTGACTGGTAGTAGTTTCCGTAAATCGTATATTTATTGATTTCCGTGAGACATTTCGGTCGGAACCTGGCAAATATGTGTACTGACTGTTTCTTCTTTACATATTAACGAAGAAATCAGTAACATTTCTCACTCTTCGTTTTTATGAACGTACTTACTGTAGCCTTTGATAGTTAATCTCAAACAAACACTGAAAGAAGGAATTTGAAGATATTGCTGAAAGACTTTAAATAATATATTGCAAATTATTCAGTTTTGAGTGTTCCCAATGTACCGTTGCTTCCCTCAAGAATTTCATAAGATACCTGCATTTTCAGCCTCGTCTACATTCTTAAGTGTGTTTAATTTCGAAAGGAATTGAGATCGAATCGATACCCCGAGCCGAGACAATGCAAGGGGTACCATGTCTGCCAATGCTTCCGGCAGCTGCCTCCTTTGCTGGATGTACTTGTTCTGTAATCGGACTGATCTAATCGTCTTGGTGAGAAGCAGATGTGAGGTGACGTAAGTCAGCAGTTTTGCCAATTACACGAAGAACTACATCTCTTCTGAGCGTACCATCAAGAGAACACGGAACAGCATAGTGACAATTGGTAATGGATGCAATAGAAAAATCTTAAACAATGAGTCGAGTATGGGGAGAAATGTGATATTGATCCGTGTAGCATTATTAAGCGAAGTAACAACCACAAAGATATGAATCAACGAATCCACATACACAGACAACAAGTGCTCTGCCATGAAGCAAGCGCTGAGGAAGTCATCAAAAGTAAGTCAGGCATGTTTAGGTAGCACTTCAGGGACATTAGTAATAAAACTCAAAATCAAAAATATGTATTGATGGAGTGTTATCGTCGAGCCAGGTTTACTGAGTCTTCATCACAGAGCAAATCAGTACAGTAGAATGCACTACGTCAAATGGGGCTTCGTTTTAATTGTGTCATGATTGTTAGCTTCATTGGCGTAAATTCTCTAGTACGATTCCTAGAAAACAAAAATTCATCTGAGTTACATTGACTTATTAACGTACCAAGTTTTTCTCTCACGATGAGGATCCGAGCCAGTCTTGTCAGCAGCTGGAAATACAAATAGGGGGAGTAGGGGTATCTTACTCCCACAGCATTATACACAAATAATGAGTGATATATATGGTTAAGTTTGGTTAAAATTGCTCCAGACATCTCTGACTTACGCGTTAAAATCACCGCTTTTCACTCCACTCTGAGCCGTAGAGTTGCTGTGGGTATCTTAAATGTCATGGTCACTCTTTTTATTTTTTATTTATTTAATTATTTTTTTTTCGGGTATCGAGCGCTGTGTGTGCCATGTTTGGTGGCAACTGCTTGAGGTGTTACAGAGAAATGCTGATACGTCACTGTCTTTGCAACACCCCCCCTCCCGCAGAGGTGAAACGTCATCGGAGCTGACACCAGTCAGCGAAACGAGCCCGAAAACTATGGACTCGATACTAATACCGGTCGTTATTGAATATTTCTTACATGTCATACCTTCTCATCCCTACCTACAGGGATGGTATGAATATATTTCTGCAAATATGAGGGGCGTTCCGAAAGTAAATTGGCTGGTGTTTTCACATGGAAACTTCATTGTAAATACAAAAAGAAAGAAAAAAAATATACATCATGGCAGCATGAACTATGAACTGCACACCTATCACTGTTTTCCTACATAGTCCCCATCGACATTAAGATGTTTGTCCCATCACGCAATCAGTTTGAAGAAACTACTCTGCTAATACTCGGTACCCAGCAATGCAAGGCCTTCTCGCGTCGTCTGCTCTACCTCAGCATTGGTTATGATGTGACTTCCCAGGAGTGCAGCTTTCAACAGATGAAAGTCCTCCTGTGCACATGCTACACCAACGACCAACCATCCGACGAGACGTGACCTCTTCACCACACACGATCTTTAGACGCCCATGGATGACGGACACACGAGTCCCACGTGCCTATTCGTACCGGATATCAGCACACATTTCCATGGCGAGCAACTTAACAGTACACGTCCGTTTGCCATCGTGATGTTTACTTGTATCTGAATAACCTCAGGCACGCCGGTCTCGTGCTACTCGGTTTTCTTCACGCTGAGCAACGGGTGTGGGGTTTCATATGGCGTTTCTTTGTGTCACCTAGCGTACCATCTTCTCGTTCAAAAACTGTGACGACTCTTACTTATGGAATGTCCCTCATAGCATAGATAAATGAGTCACGCGCATATAAAATTTTGATGTAATTGGTGTACACGTTCCTGATTTATGTTTTTATGTCATCCCTATCCTCCCTCTCCCATAAGAAATATAGGTTAGTGTTTCTTTCTAGATAGTATGTGGTATGTGTACAAAGGTCATTTGTAATCGATGCAGTGATTTGGGTGGAGATAAGAAACATTAGTCGATACGTGTACACTAACATACAATAATTTTTAATAAATATATACCGGGTGTCTGAGGAGGAATTGTCAATATTCAGGGATACGGCAGAAACAATCATAGCAAAATAAGTCTAGTAAACATGGGCTCTAAAGTGCGTATCTTAACAGCTATGCGCACTTGTTCAAACAGATCTCTTATGCTCGTAGGTCTTCAGATAAGATTTCAGATCTCATGTTTATTCCATAATTTTTTCTTCTTTTGGTCCATACTATCTCTTCCCAAAATATGGAAAGCAAAAATGGTTCAAATGGCTCTAAGCACTATGGGACTTAACATCTGAGGTCATCAGTCCCCTAGACTTAGAACTACTTAAACCTGACTAACCTAAGGACATCACACACATTCATGGCAGAGGCAGGGCTCGAACGTGCGACCGTAGCAGCTGCGCTGTTCCGGACTGAAGCGCCTAGAACCACTCGGCCACAGCGGCCGGCTATGGAAAGCAAATAGCCTGCAACAGATGAGATTTCACAATATCGATGATGAAGTAGTGCCCATAGCCCTCAGGTATGCCTTTCAGAGCCCATGCTTACTAGATATTTTGCTTTGAATAGTCGTTCTTGTCAAATCCACGAACACTGTAAATTTCTACTGAGCCACCTTACAGATTATTAGTTTTATCTGAGTTTCAGAAGGATGCACTTTTTAACATTTTACTATTTTAACATGTATTAATCGTTTTAAAAAGCTTGATTTAAGAATTAATATACGAGTTATACCGCATGGCTATGAAAGATGAAAGACTAAGATAGTGGCCTTCATGGGGAAAAAGCACATTGGAACCAAAATATTGGTAGATAAGAAGATTTTAGAGCCAATAAACAACTACAGTTACGTAGATTGTGAGGTGACATATGGCTACAGAAAAGATTCACAAATTTAGGTTAGTAAATTCAACAAGGTATGTGGAACTGTGAACAAAAACCTTAAAAACAATGCTAGGAAAGATACTCAAATTAAATTCTAAAATTGTTGCAATCCCCACATTACTCCATGGAAACGACACCTGGGTGATCAGCGAACAAGATATTAGGGAAGAACTGAAAATTTTAGTCCAAATGAAAAAATTCTAAATTATAAGAGAAAATGGAACGAACATCTAGAAAGAATGGAGAGTGACAGACTCCCCTTAAAGACTAGAAATTACAAATGCCAAGGAGGAAAGATAGAGGAAAACCCCGGCAACTATGGGCATTGTAACAGGAAACATGGCCTAATACCTGAAGAGACGAACAAGAAGAATATGGGGGCCTATCTCAAATAATAACGCTAATTTTCTGCTAATCGCACTGTCAGTTTGGAACAAGACGTTATCATCTCCGGAATGACAGTCTCTCCTCTTAACACCCCATAGCTCCAACCCCACCCCATTTCTTAAAAGCGAAGCCCACACCGGAGTGAGGGATGGTGAATGACTAAAATAGAAACTCCGGCTGAGCCAGTCCTAACTCAACTGAATAGCATTCTGATGAGCTTCCACGCTCCCATAGCCCTACAGAGTGGCGGCTGGCCTAATCTCCATTGCCGGCGGACGAATACCAGAAAATACTGCAGGCACTTGCGACTACTTAGTGGAAAGCTTTCCGAAAGAAGATACGACAACGGAGGAGGTGTATCTTTCGTCTCATTACCGATGTCGTTACAGTTTGAGATAAACGATTTCCTTTGGGTGACGGGTTAGTGGAGGTGATGTATTGTGTTCACAGCCAGTCACAGGGGGAGGGCAATTCGGCGGTCGGCGAGAGAGGCGCCCCGCGTCACCTGTGACGTAGTGCAGGCGGTGCCATCCGTCTGGGGTATGGGGTGGCGCTGACAGGCGGCGCTAAAGCCCGCGCCGTGCCTCACCCGCCACCGCCTGTCAGGGGCACGCGACCCCTTGCCCCCACCCCCTCTACTGGCGAGCGCCCACACCGAGCCCGTCACTGACTGCACACTTGCGCTGCTGAAGCACTTTGCTCGGGTATCCTCAGGGTAAGTCCAGATTATGCGTCTTTCTACATCTACATCTACATACATACATACTCCGCAATCCACCATACGGTGCGTGGCGGAGGGTACCTCGTACCACAACTAGCATCTTCTCTCCCTGTTCCATTCCCAAACAGAACGAGGGAAAAATGACTGCCTATATGCCTCTGTACGAGCCCTAATCTCTCTTATCTTATCTTTGTGGTCTTTCCGCGAAATGTAAGTTGGCGGCAGTAAAATTGTACTACAGTCAGCCTCAAATGCTGGTTCTCTAAATCTCCTCAGTAGCGATTCACGAAAAGAACGCCTCTAGACGCCCACCCGAGTTCCTGAGGCATTTCCGTAACACTCGCTTGATGATCAAACCTACCAGTAACAAATCTAGCAGTCCACCTCTGAATTGATTCTATGTCCTCCCTCAATACGACCTGATAGGGATCCCAAACGCTCGAGCAGTACTCCAGAATGTGTCGTATTAGTGTTTTATAAGCGGTCTCCTTTACAGATGAACCACATCTTCCCAAAATTCTACCAATTCACCGAAGACGACTATCCGCCTTCGCCACAACTGCCATTACATGCTTGTCCCAATTCATATCGCTCTGCAGTGTTACGCCCAAATATTTAATCGACGTGACTGTGTCAAGCGCTACACTACTAATAGAGTATTCTAACATTACAGGATTCTTTTTCCTATTCATCTGCATTAATTTACATTTATCTATATTTAGAGCTAGCTGCCATTCTTTACACAAATCACAAATCCTGTCCAAGTCATCTTGTATCCTTCTACAGTCACTCAACGACGACAACTTCCCGTACACTACAGCATCATCAGCAAACAGCTGCACATTGCTATCCACCCTATCCAAAAGATCATTTATGTAGATAGAAAACAATAGCGGACCTACCACACTTCCCTGGGGCACTCCAGATGATACCCTCACCTCCGATGAACACTCACCATCGAGGACAACGTACTGGGTTCTATTACTTGAGAAGTAGTGTTCGATCTCACACTCACGGGAATAAAAGCGCATGCACAAAAATTAATGGAAAGAATGCACACATGCTAGCGTGTTCTCGTATCCACACGTTAACTTACTGCTCGGGAATTTGTGCTACGTTTATTGTGACGAAAAGGCGACAGAAAAAGAAAAAGAAGGCCATTGTGGTAAAACAGTATCTAAATAAAAGAGATATGAGAAATACAAAGTGCCGGCGGCGTTTTCTTTGCAAATTTCAAAAGGAGGTCACGGCGAGACTTTGGATTTTCTGCCTAGGAAGCTGCAGCGATAAGGCAGGTATTAACATTTCGTTAACTGACAACGGCTGAGTTATACACCAATTTGAGCTATTTATTTCTCAGTTCAGAAGAAATGCATCATTTGTAATTTAAATTATAAAAAAAGTTGTTCACCCAAATTTGATCTTGAAAGATTATTTGTAGATTACCTTCCTCGCACTCGACAAATTCGGGAATATCAAACCGCCAGAGTCCATAGAACGGAGGTTGTCTTTTTCCCAATTTCGTATTTTTCGCCCCATCAGCGTCCTTTATTTCAATTTCTAGTAGTTTCTTGAGGAACTACACATACCCCCATCTTTTCGCTCGTTCAGATGTGAGGCTCCTCAACTGATGTGCTATTAAGTCGCCATAGCATCAATATTCGCCCACAGTTTTCATATACATCTTTCATAAATTTGTAAGCTACTTTATCTCTGCATTCCTATTTTCGTTGACACTCTGAGCATCACATTTCCAATTTTTATTCAGTTATCTTCACAAGAGGCGAGAGAGGCGTCCCGCGTCACCTGTGACGTAGTGCAGGCTTTACGTTAATCAGCTGCAAATTTCAGTCAAGACACATTATTGCAAAGATATCACCTCAAAGCACGACTTTAGCAAACTACACAACGAAACACACGTGGGTCCCTGTTTTCTGTCGTCTGGTAAACAGCGCAAGAGATTCCCACCTAATCCAGGACGCAATGCGCAATTGCGCACGGCCTTAATTTTACGGAAATTACGCATACACATGGATAAACGCGCATGCATAGTTGGCTGTTGGAAATGTAAGCGCATGCGCAAACGTGGACAGAAAAAACGCATGATGTGGACGCATCTGTACTCGTACAGCTGCATCTGCTTCCACCAGTCACCGTACAACGCTCAACCCAATTTTCATTTTTCATTGTAAAACTTCGTTCCCGGACCGGCCTTTGCTCTTGTCACGTAGCAGTTGTGTCCACCAGAGTCAGTATCCAGTGAAAGGAGGTCTCCCTCAGTCTGGCGGTGGTGGACCGATTTTTCGCTTATCGCGTTACACAGGTTGTGTCTGGAGCCTACATGGCTGGCTTAAAGGTTCACGGTTTCTCACGGGAGTTGGGTTTTTCCCACACACGTTGCAGAACATGTTCCAAAGGTCCTGCCAGTAAATATGACCTTGCGAATAGCTTATGAGCGTTAGCAAGAAATGGCCAATTAAAGCGCCTACATTTGCCTCTAGAGGCTGACTGGCCGAAACATCTGCTTACTAAAATAACAGAAGTCATGGGCTATATGGAGTGGTGCTGAGATTTTTAAAATGTTGCACACATGTAGGCGGGAGTGAGTGATTCTCAGGGACCATGAGATTGGTTTGTCGGTTTATGTGAGAAAGGCACGACCAAATGTGTGAGTGTTTGCACGACGGATAGAGATCTCATGTCAAAATCTGGAAATATCACTCAGTGTTTGGAAAGAACGAGGCGCACTCCGTGACGTCTTCTAGAAGACAGTAAATTCACTCATATAATCGTGTGTGTGTGTGTGTGTGTGTGTGTGTGTGTGCGCGCGCGCGCGCGCGCGCTTTCTTCGCTTCTAACTTTAGACTCCTGTCTGTATTTGTTCATGGAGGAGATGCCACAGACTGATTCGAGACTGTGTAGTACTTGCTTCTTGTGGCTTCTACGCAAAAAAACGTGTCTTGCTTGAAGAGTAATTTACGTCTCTATAGTATGAACAAGATTTTGATTTTCGGATAAGAAAACAGTGTGGCTAAACTGCATTTATCTGTTGATTTATTGCTTCTTGAAACCTTAAAACTTTTTCATTGTCGACAGTCACAATCGGTCCTCAAATCAAAAATTCTATTTTCTCTTCAAAAAATGGTTTGCATAAATAGAGAAATATATCAGTGCGTAATTACTTGCAAACTTCATCACAAGGAATCATTTTAATTGACTTTCAAGTTAAATAATAGAACTCTTCAACATGGCATTATTTACAATGAAACGAATACCCCTAGCTGCATAGAGGCGTTGATATAAGTCAACGGGGACAGTTGAAAATGTGGTCCCCGGCTGGGACTCGAATCCGGGATCTCTAGTGTACATGGCAGACGCTCTATACATCTGTGCCACCGAGGACACAGAGGATAGTGCGACTGCAGGGACTTATCTCTGGCACGCCCTCCGTGAGACCCACATTCCTAACTTACTGTCCCGCACTATATTCATAGCGCCCCTGCCCATTATACTCATTACTTGCGGCTTTTTGCCGATTTCCGTATGAGTTCGGGCACTGTTTGTGCATCCGCACAGAAGAAGATGGTCAAATGGCTGGTGAGCCTTGCATTATTTGCCAACAACTAAAGGGGGTGGGCAGAAAAATGGGAACACAACACATTACCATGCCCAATACGTTGTAGGAAAACCATTGGCATTCAAAACAGCTCCAAGTGGATATCTGAATGGATAAATACAGGACTTGGATGGTACCAAGGGAATCATATACAATTCGTCCTGCAAAATGGCAGCAAGTTCAGGTAATGACGATGGAGGAGGAAGTGATCTCACACTCTTCTCTCCTAAGTAGATCACAAAGGCTCAGTAACATCAAGATCTGGTGATTTTGGTAGCCAGGGCAGATATGATACTTCATCTTCGTACTCACAAAATCTGTCATGGACGATGTGCGCTGTGTCAACAGCGACCCTGTCGTGTTGGTACACGGCATCACCATTGGGGAACTAAAATTATACTGTGGGATGTACTTGACCAGCCAGAATGGTCACATAAACCTTGGCAGTAATGCGACCTCGCACAGTAACCGGGGGCCCATGGAATACCACAGATGTCTTTTCAAACCATCAACGAAACCGAGTCATGTCTCACTCTGTGACGTAATTTCAGCCAGAAGTGGACAACTGTCTGAAACAAGACTCATCCCATCATGACTTTCCTCCATTGCTTCACAGTCCAGATTTAATGGCTTCGGCATCACATTTTGTCACGGACATCTGTATCACTGATGAGTAGTTTTGAATTCCAGCTAGCCACGCAATTCCCCGCCAATGGAGCTCCTTTCGTGTTGTGTTGATGGTGACGGGGTTTGAGAGTGTGACAATCAGTTCTGCAGTAACTTTTTCAACTGTCACACTCTTATTTTTCCTCACAACCCTCTCCAACGACCGTTTGTTACGATCACTCAGAACACACTTCCGTCCACGTTGTGACTTAGCGGATGATGTTTTTTGTCTCTCCCTGCATGCTGTATAAATCTTCGATAAGCTGCCTCTTGAAACACTAAACACTTAGACTATCTAGATTGCAGAAATACCTAACATCGAACACCAACAATTTGCCCATCTTCGAATTCACTTAGGTCCGCCATAACGACTCACAACTACACAGAACACTTACGACAACGACTAACACATGTAAACGTACTGAGGGCACTGCACAGGCGCTCTTAGTTGCCTAACACAACAACTCAACTTGCAGGCTGGGCTAGCATCTACATTTGGATTCAAGAATGCTTTTGTCGGTGTGTTTTCATATTTTTGTCCAGCGCCTGTGCCTCTACTCCCGCCAACAACGTACGACTTCCAACTACAATTAACTACTTCCAACGAAGGAGGGCGAAAATTCAGTGGACATCAAAGATTATATTTTACATAAGAAATCAATTAATTTCTAGTAATATCTCCTTGAAGTTATTTTAGAAACTTCATAATTGACAGTTTTTAATGATGATGACTTCAAATGTAAATAACACTACGTAAACGAATTTCAAAATTAATCCAATACATAAAAAAATCAAGTTATTTGCAAAATAATACAACCAATATTATTCATGTTATTAAAACTACACACATCAAAAAAAGTTTTGCATCACCTCGGTTCTGAGAGTTCCGGAACCTGTACAGAAAATTGGAATAGAGATCAACATACATTTCCGCCCTTCTTATTGCTCATGAAAACCACACATTGCATGTTGTACCACCATACAGCGAGACCTTCAGAGGTGCCGGTCCAGACTGCTGTACACGCCAGTACCTTTAATACCTAGTAACATGTCCTCTTGCATTGATGCATGCCTGTATTCAACGTGGCATACTATCCAAAAGTTGATAAAGGCACTGTTGGTCCAGATTGTCACACTCCTCAACGGCGATTCGGCGTATGGTTGCAATATCGGTCGGAGGATAGCCTTCACGTATCGTACAGCCGTTACGGCGCCTTCCATGATCACCAGCGGCGTACGTCGGCCCCACATAATGCCACCCCAAAACAGCAGGGAACCTCCACCTTGTATATATACACTCCTGGAAATGGAAAAAAGAACACATTGACACCGGTGTGTCAGACCCACCATACTTGCTCCGGACACTGCGAGAGGGCTGTACAAGCAATGATCACACGCACGGCACAGCGGACACACCAGGAACCGCGGCGTTGGCCGTCGAATGGAGCTAGCTGCGCAGCATTTGTGCACCGCCGCCGTCAGTGTCAGCCAGTTTGCCATGGCATACGGAGCTCCATCGCAGTCTTTAACACTGGTAGCATGCCGCGACAGCGTGGACGTGAACCGTATGTGCAGTTGACGGACTTTGAGCGAGGGCGTATAGTGGGCATGCGGGAGGCCGGGTGGACGTACCGCCGAATTGCTCAACACGTGGGGCGTGAGGTCTCCACAGTACATCGATGTTGTCGCCAGTGGTCGGCGAAAGGTGCACGTGCCCGTCGACCTGGGACCGGACCGCAGCGACGCACGGATGCACGCCAAGACCGTAGGATCCTACGCAGTGCCGTAGGGGACCGCACCGCCACTTCCCAGCAAATTAGGGACACTGTTGCTCCTGGGGTATCGGCGAGGACCATTTGCAACCGTCTCCATGAAGCTGGGCTACGGTCCCGCACACCGTTAGGCCGTCTTCCGCTCACGCCCCAACATCGTGCAGCCCGCCTCCAGTGGTGTCGCGACAGGCGTGAATGGAGGGACGAATGGAGACGTGTCGTCTTCAGCGATGAGAGTCGCTTCTGCCTTGGTGCCAATGATGGTCGTATGCGTGTTTGGCGCCGTGCAGGTGAGCGCCACAATCAGGACTGCATACGACCGAGACACACAGGGCCAACACCCGGCATCATGGTGTGGGGAGCGATCTCCTACACTGGCCGTACACCACTGGTGATCGTCGAGGGGACACTGAATAGTGCACGGTACATCCAAACCGTCATCGAACCCATCGTTCTACCATTCCTAGACCGGCAAGGGAACTTGCTGTTCCAACAGGACAATGCACGTCCGCATGTATCCCGTGCCACCCAACGTGCTCTAGAAGGTGTAAGTCAACTACCCTGGCCAGCAAGATCTCCGGATCTGTCCCCCATTGAGCATGTTTGGGACTGGATGAAGCGACGTCTCACGCGGTCTGCACGTCCAGCACGAACGCTGGTCCAACTGAGGCGCCAGGTGGAAATGGCATGGCAAGCCGTTCCACAGGACTACATCCAGCATCTCTACGATCGTCTCCATGGGAGAATAGCAGCCTGCATTGCTGCGAAAGGTGGATATACACTGTACTAGTGCCGACATTGTGCATGCTCTGTTGCCTGTGTCTATGTGCCTGTGGTTCTGTCAGTGTGATCATGTGATTCTGACCCCAGGAATGTGTCAATAAAGTTTCCCCTTCCTGGGACAATGAATTCATGGTGTTCTTATTTCAATTTCCAGGAGTGTATATATTATGTAATAGTTTTGAGTTCTCTTGTATCGGATAATCCTTTGCTTAACTGTATCAACAAGACGACAATGTAGAAGAAATGTTGCACTTCATTCCGTCGTGTCAGTCTCGAAGTTGCTACGTGTCTTATTTTTGTCATGGTCATCTTTGCACAGTATTGACGTATGTTTTGTGTCAGGCAGTCAATAAAAAAAGTAAAGAAACAAACATCATAGCGTCGAAAAATGTTACTATGCTGACAGTCAAGTGCATTGCAGTCTGGCAACTAAACACATAAACTGTACGAGAGAGCGCCGGCCGTGGTGGCCGAGCGGTTCTAGGCGCTCAGTCCGGAACCGCGCGACTGCTACGGTCGCAGGTTCGAATCCTGCCTCGGGCATGGATGTGTGTGATGTCCTTAGGTTGGTTAGGTTTACTTAGTTCTAAGTTCTAGGGGACTCATGACCACAGCTGTTAAGTCCCATATTGCCCAGAACCATTTTTGTAGGCCGGCCGGAGTGGCCGAGCGGTTAAAGGCGCTACAGTCTGGAACCGCACGACCGCTACGGTCGCAGGTTCGAATCCTGCCTCGGGCATGGATGTGTGTGATGTCCTTAGGTTAGTTAGGTTTAAGTAGTTCTAAGTTCTAGTGGACTTATGACCACAGCAGTTGAGTCCCATAGTGCTCAGAGCCATTTTGAAACATTTTTGTACGGGGGAGCATTGTCAAGCTCAGTCGCACAAATGAGAGATTATTAGGTTTCCAACTGAACTGAAAAGATTGCGAGATACACCGTCTCGCAATTAGAATATTCAATTTATACGCAAAAGGAATTCCTAGCAGTAGTTCGCAGCCTTGCAGTGCTACACAAACCGGTGATCCAAAAGATTATGACCATCTACTTAGTAGTGTGTGGTCCACTTTCTGAACGCAACACAGCAGCCATTCTGCGTGGCATAGATTCGACGAGTCCTTGGTAGATTTCAAGAGAATGTGGTATCAGGTATTTACGCACAGGTTACGCAATGAATTACGAGCCGTCGCTTCGTGGGAACCAAGTTGACGTCCGACAGGTCTCAGATGCGATCCATCAGGTTCAGACCAGATGGTCAAAACATCTACGCGAGCTCGCTAAGACTGTCCTCGAAACCAATGTAGAACAATTGCGGCCTTGTTGTATGTACAGTTATCCTGCCGGAAGGTGCTGTCGCTGTTTGGGAAGACATCGGGCATGAGAGGATGTGCGTCGTCCACAATCATGATCACGTGGTCCACAGTGTCTGGGTGCCTTCGATTATCACAACAGAAATGCCGCCCACAGCATTACAGTGCTCTGACCGGCCTGCGACAGTGGTGCAGTGAATCTTCTGAGCAGCCATTCGACTGAATGGCGGCATACCTGGCGACGACCATCGACCGGCTGTAAGAAGAAACTTGATCCATCTGACAAGGTGATACAATTCCACTGTTCCATTGCCCAGTCTCGTTGATTACGTACTCACTGCAATCTTTATTGACGGTGTCTGAGTCAACATGGGAACTGGCGATCAGAAACGCAGCGAGTACTAATCCGGTATTGTGGGTTGCATACTATACAAATCAAGGCGCCGGCTGTAACGTTATTTCTAACGGGCTTCCATCGCTCACACAGTAGTTCCCCGAGTAGCCTGAGTGAGAGAACTGTGGCGCTGCAGTCGCTTCATACTTGTCGACTCATTCACTCTTACTGAAGCATGCAGGAGTGAAAGGCTGGTTATAACTTACAGTTAGTACGGAAGACGAGTAGCCCGCCAGGCTAGCAGCGCGGTCTAACGCTCTGCTTCCCAAGGGGGAAGGCGTGCCGGTCCCTGCCACGAATCAGCCAGGCTGATTAGTGTCGAAATCCGGTGTGCCGGCCAGCCTGTGGATGGTTTTTAAGGCACTTTTCCATCTGCCTCGGCGAATGTGGGCTGGTTCCCCTATACCGCCTCAGTTACACTATGTCAGCGGTTACTGCGCAAACACTTCCTCCACATACGCGCACGCCATAATCACTCTACCACACAAACATAGGTGGTTACACTCGTCTGGTACCAGACGTTCCTTAGAGGTGGGGGGGAGGGGTGTCCACTGGGGGCCGAACCGCACAATAAACCTGGGTTTGGTGTGGGGTGGCGGTGGGGTGCGTGGACTGCTGTGGGGTTGTGAACCACTGAGGGCTACGTCGGGACGAAGCCTCTCCGAAGTTTCAAGGACCTCGGTTTAATACACAATACACGGAAGACGAGTACACTATCTTGTAGGTGTAAAGCAGCACCGACAAAGCGAAATGTCGGGAGCAGATGGCCTTCAACGAAGCTGTATTTTTTTGAGATTGTGGAGAGTGAATGACAAAAATTAATAGAAGCAAAGTACACAACTCCAAATCTGTTCCATTCGAGGAAGAGTGACATCTGGAATAAGTTACACGCTATAGTCCACGCTTCAGACGAATAATAGACAAATTTCATTCATTGAAGAAAAATGTATTTTTGTTTATTCCATTTCGATTATGAGAAAACATACATTTGTGTCAAACGAAAACAGAGCATAGAGCAACGTCACCGTTACATACCCGCGACAAAAAAGTCTGCTATTTCTGTATTTATTTGGTCATAGCAACTAGCGTTTATGGCCTAACAGCGAGGTGTGTCGCTTATGATTCGTTTCCGTCATTTCTTTTAATAATGAAACACCGATTAGAGTCCACTTCATCCTCACATCATGTTTTCTGGTACTTATCCTACAGACTCGGTAACGCCCGAAAGGGTGTACATGTCAATGTAATTGTTAGACATTGTCTGAATGGATATTAAATATTAACATGAATTTACGGCAGTCTTCGAAAAAGTTTTAGCTATATAAATGTATGTATAAAAATGACAATATTCGCTGCTGACAGATCAGTCGTTACATTGGTATGTAACTTGCTTCTGTCATTTCGACGGGTCGAACATTTGGTACATTTCAGTTGCATTTCAGAATGGCTATAAAGCCGAAATCATGCTTGTGTGAAGTAAATGAATAGTAATTCACAATTTAATGGCGGAAATTTCTTTCAAAACGGTTGTGTATGTACCGGGAATGCCAAGAGTCCGCAGCTAAACTGGCGAACTCATGTGCTCGCTCTCCATTTTCTGAGGGTGTTGAGTCCACTTGTCCTCGACAATAGATTCAGGTGACGAGTGGAATGCAGCGGAGACTCACCTATCCTTCCTATGGGAATATTGAGACGACGAGTTTGCAGGTGACGTCACAGCACTCGCTGCGATTTTAAAGCGAGATTACGGGGCTCATTTCGCATCTATAGCTGGGAACACGTAGACGTCATCTGCCGTGAATCGCCATGTTCAACGATTCGTGATGATCGGTGTATTCCGAAACACTTGGGCCTACAACAACATTTTACTTTGTCGTCAGATTTGCTAAAGATTGCCATATACTCCACTTTACAGAATGGGCAAGCCTCCGAACTCCACGTTCTGTGATGAGTTGCAGATGTCCAAGACCTTATCGCCTACTCGTGAGCTCAATTTTCTTAAATCACTTTTCGAGCATGCTCATGGCACTATCAAGCGAACAGCTTTACCAGTTTTGCCGTTTCCGCGGCGCCAGGGCATAACATCCTATCCTTTGTCAAAGTCGCTTATGTCAATGGATTTCCCTATTTGCTGCACGTTTCGTCGATAGAATGATTCCCCATTCATATGTGCTCCGGTTATATACACTCTAACACATAAAAAGCGATGGACCACAAAGAAATTATCTGAATGGAATGAAAATTGTTGGATGTACGAGTACAGACAAACAAATGATTACGATTTCCGAAAAAATTGGACGATTTATTCAAGAGAAAGAGCTTCACAAATTGAGCAAGCCTGTAACATACTGGTCCATACCTGACCATTACGCAAGATGCAAGCAGTTATTCGGCTTGTCACTGATTGTTAGAGTTGTTGTGTATCCTTCTGAGGGATACCGTGCCAAATTCTGTCCAACTGGCGCGCTAGGTCGTCAAAATTCCGAAGTGGGCACATGGCACTGCCCATAACTCACCAAAACAGTGATCTGGCGAACTTTCTGGGCAGGGTAGGGTTTGGCAAACACGAAGACAAACAGTAGAAACTCTCGCCGTGTGCGGATGGTCGTTATATTGCTGAGATGTAAGCGCAGAATGTCTAGCCATGATGTGTAACGAAACGGGACGTAGGTGCCGCGAATGACAACCAAAGGGGTCCTGATATGATATGAAGTGAAATGGCATCCCAGAATATCACTCTTGGTCGTTGGGGGGGGGGGGGGGGAGGTGGTATGGTGGACGACATCGCTCTCCGGGTCAGACTCGTCTTGGGCCTGGAACCTCATTGCCTGCAATGGAATTGTATTCAGTGATCTGTCCCGCTTCGACATGAGCCGCTATGACCAGCGAAGACATGTCCGGAAACGCCTCAGACAGCGGAGTGATACAAGTCTGACTGTGATAATCTGGCGTGTATTACATTTCATAGGAAGATCCCATAGGCCGTCATTCACGGCAGTCTTACAGCACAACGGTTCGTCGACTATATTCTACGCCCCGTTCTGTTGGTCTTCATGGCAAGCCTTCTGCTTACATTTCAGCAAGATAATGCCCACCCGTACACGGCGTAAGTTTCTACCGCTTGCCTTTGCTCCTGTCAAACCTTACCTTGCCCAGCGAGGTTGCCCGATCGTTCTACAATTGGAGGATTATGAGCAGGGCTCTCTAACCAGCTCAAGATTTTGACGATCTACGACGCCAGTTGGACAGAATTTGGCACGATATGCCTCAGGAGGACATTCAACAACTCTATCGTTCGCTGGCAAGCTGAATAACTGCTTTTATAAGGGCCAGAGGCGGAGCAATGCGTTATTGAGTTGCTCTGCTTGTGAAGGTCTGTCTCTTGAATAAATCACCCAAGTTTGCTGATATTGTGATCATTTGTTTGTCTTAACAGGTACATAACAAGTACCGATTTCTGTCTCGCTCGGCCAATTCCTTCATGAATCTTTTTTTTTTGTCTTAGAGTGCGCTTTTCTTCTCCTGTAAGGTACTGAGAACCCCAAGAGGGACATTGCATCATGAAAACATTTATTGTACATACAGTAGTACATCTTCTTCCAATTTCTTATTTGTTCATCTATTTTTCTATTGTGCTCTACTTTTTAGTTTTTAAATTTTCTTATGTGCTTCCTGTGACTCATCATACGACGAGTTCGATTAGCATGTCGCTTTTATTCAGAATTCCAATACACCATATTCTTGCCCACATTTCTGACTAAAAAGCTCTGTTTTTGAACGTAATCTTCGTTAAGTGCGACGGTCTTACGCCACCTTAGTGAGAAGGCCTGTAAGTCCACTCTATTGGTTACGTCGGAGCCAACGTCTTGCGACATTAGTAACCTCCTTATCATCCACGAACTGCTTCCCGCGGAGTGTATCCTTCATTGGTCCAAACAGATGGAAGCTCTCTACGGTTTTCTGTTAGGTGACGAGGAACCCACCGGTCGGTGTGGCCGAGCGGTTCTAGGCGCTTCAGTCTACAACAGTGCGACCGCTACGGTCGCAGGTTCGAATCCTGCTTCGGGCATGGATGTGTGTGATGTCCTTAGGTTAGTTAGGTTTAAGTAGTTCTAAGTTCTAGGGGACTGATGACCTCAGAAGTTAAGTTCCATAGTCCTCAGAGCCATTTGAACCGTTTGAACAAGGAACCCAGCGGGCACACGCCTGTAAGTACGCCAACTGCTGGACGAGCGAGTCAACATTAGCAACAGAGACGTTCAGTTGGGGAGCGAGGTGTTTGATCGTGATACATCCATCACCACGTGTGAGAGTGTCCGCACGTTCCAAGATTACAGGAGCCACAGCTATGTGCCACCGGTC
This sequence comes from Schistocerca americana, assembly GCF_021461395.2. Classification (NCBI taxonomy): domain Eukaryota; kingdom Metazoa; phylum Arthropoda; class Insecta; order Orthoptera; family Acrididae; genus Schistocerca; species Schistocerca americana. The sequence continues at coordinate 496,419,791 of NC_060119.1, read as the reverse complement.
GGCACGTGGGAGATCGGATAGGTTCGTGCGACCTTGTTGCGATGATGACCGACGCCTCGCCCAACGACTCACCGTGCTTTTATTCACTGCCAGGTGACCGTAGACATTCTGCAAGTGCCTGCGAATATCGGCGATGCTCTGGTTTTCCGTCAAAAGAAGCTCAATGACAGATTTTTGCTTGGAACGCAGTTCCGTTACAGTCGCTGTTCAGAAGACTACGTGCGACGCCGCCACGTATTGGAAGGTCATAAAACTGTAGGAACTGTGGCGGGAATATTCCTCGATGTCCCAAGGCAAATTCCAAATTTTTCCGACCGAAACTGACCCACAAAAAAATGTGTTGAATTACTTACTGAATGCCCCTCGTATTTATTGTCGCACTGCATATGTCTTTTAGGCCGCTGGAGATGCTTCCAAATCAACAGAACCATACTGACAATCGTCCTGAGTGTATTTACAGAAATTGCAGTAAATCTGAACCATGCTGACATAATAAGTATTTGAAAAGCATTCTTGCCTACTGCGGGATAATGTACCGGAAATGTACGAGTATACAATATGGCTGGGGTGAGCATCATCGACGGTTTTCGGTTTCGAGTTAACAAGCGTGTCGGCCTCACGGGAATTCTTGATTTTTGGAGTCCCCCTCGTGCCGACACAGCAGGCGGCCCTCATCGCTCAGCTGGTGGCGACAGTTACAGGTAAAACCGACGGACGACGCGTCGAGAGAGACGTTTCTGGCGAAACGCCGTCCGGGGAGAATCGTCCGGCGACAAAAAGCGACGGTGTCGGCCATATCCGGTGCACGGCTCGGGGCGGCGTCTTTATCCAAGCCAGGACAAACGAGCGATCGGATGGATGGTCCCTCGGCGCGTCAAAGCGGCCGAAGATGATGGAGTGGCAGCCAGCTGCAGCGCGTCCTTAAACAAATTTGTTATGGCGGCGGCGGCGGCGGCGGCGGCAGCGCGATCAATCAGCCGGCTAACAATGTGGTGACAATGGCAAGCAGGGTCGCAACCCCTTCTGCTGCCGGCCGGCGCGCCGCCTGGCCCGTATTGATCGCACGACGGGCTGCTCTGCGCGTGGGTAAGAGGCTGCAACGTTCTTGGCGCGAGTTGCCACCTTCTAATGCCACCCCGTTCTGCCGTATAGTTAAAACAATGTTGAATAACTGTCGTAACAAAATAACAGTCACAATTCGATTTGTGCAGGCAAGACGAAGAATTGATTAAAAGCAACTGAGGGGGCTCTGGTGCTGGATCACAGTGTACGCATGCAGATAAACTCATCTTTATTTTCGTGTTGTAATAGAAGTAGTTGCCATTGCTCGTTGTTCTGAAATAAAGGGGGTATGATTTCACCGAGAGGGTTCTCGGGTCTTGAAAGTGTTTAAGAACAATATTTTAATCTTCCTTTTGGTCTCAATATTCTGGCATAATTCATACATTCAACAAAATCTTCGGTAATACAGCCCACAGTCGTGTTCTCGAAAAAATGTTATCAGGTATGAATGAAATTTCTTCGAAATGAAACACGAATTGAAATCACGTAGTTTATATTCCCTACCTCTGGAATTAGGGCACAACAATTTCTCACATCGATAATATATCTCACATGGGTGTAAGTTTCAGTGTCCCCTTTCCATGTCGAATCATCAAAATAGCTATATGACGACTTCTTTCCTCCACAGCTCATTACTAACTCTCTCCAGCAAGAGTAACATAAATTAAAGATACAAGAGTCTTACACCGACAAATCATAGAATATCATTCTTATCAATGTTCCCCCTTGGTAGCTGCCGGCCGGAGTGGCCGTGCGGTTCTAGGCGCTACAGTCTGGAACCGCGCAACCGCTACGGTCGCAGGTTCGAATCCTACCTCGAGCTGGATGTGTGTGATGTCCTTAGGTTAGTTAGGTTTAATTAGTTCTAAGTTCTAGGCGACTGATGACCTCAGAAGTTAAGTCGCATAGTGCTCAGAGCCATTTGAACCATTTGGTAGCTGAGTGGTCAGCGCGACTGAATGTCATACATAACGGCCCGGAATCGATTCCCGGCTGGGTCGTAGATTTTCTCCGCTCAGGGACTGGGTGTTGTGTTGTCCTTATCATCATCATTTCATCCCCATCGACACGCAAGTCCGCAAGTCACCGAAATGGCGTCAACTCGAAAGACTTGCACCAGGTGAACGGTCTACACGAAGGGAGGCCCTAGCCACACAGCATTTCCATTCATATCAGTATTTGTTCATAAATGAAATACATGTAGAATAATCTACGTCGAACAATAGTTGCACTTTTGCTAAGTATGGATAATCAGTTAGCTTCAAAAACAGTAAATTACAATGGGTTTTTAATTGTTTTATATGTTAAGATAAAGATTCTCTGCTGATAACTCGTAAGCGGAAACATAATTAGTCACATATGATTATCAGTGTTTCACCCTCGAAACTCGAAAATACAAGGATACAAGCTTTCAGAAATAAGGGATGATAAGCATGACATAATAAATATCGGTCCCCAAAAATCTAAATAAATCATTAAACTCACAATGAGAAAAGTTGCAACAATGTTATATGAAGAAAATGTGTATCGTGTTGTTCATTTACACTAGTTACCACCGTATCGCTATCTACAATACTCCAGAACTACACAGGTGTAGGCTCATAGCATCTACTTCATCCGACGGTAATCAAAATTTTTTCAGCACTAATAACCCCAAGATCCGTACAGTACGTCTGAAGGCTGTAACAGCCCCGTTCCACAGAGCAGCATTCCTTGACTCTCGAATAACATTTTGACCCGGTGCCACACCAACTTTTGCTAACAAAAGTGAGATCAAATAGCAGTATCAATTAAAATTTGTGACTGGGATGAGAATTTCGTGGTACGGAGGTCGTAGCATAGATGTTTCATTAGATGGAGAGTCACTGAGTGTTGTTACCTCAGGGATGCCACTGGCAAATGTTCTCGGACAATGATGCTCACGTTCTACCTTGTACAGTCACGCTAACATGACCATCTGTTAGCAGCCTGCATAACAATCTTTTGTAGCGCGGACCGCTGACAGAGGTGCAGGAAGAGAGTCAGTGCGTTTCTGAAAGGTATAGACAGGTAGGTGGCGCCATGTCGACTCAACTGCCGCGGCCATCTACAATAGATTTCTCGGTTGAGAATCCGTGGCGCCAACAGCCCAATCGTGCTGCTCCCACAATTGGGTTTAAATGCAGGTACTTGCTGGCTAGGAGACTACGGTAAACTCGTCTTGGTGCTCTTCGAATCGCGCACTTACACCGCAAGCTGTGTAGCACGTTGCATTGTTCTGCTGGCAGATGCCATCTTGCCGAACAGAAAAAAAACCTAATGTAGTGGTCGACATGGTCCCTGAAAACAAGTGTATACTTGCGTTGGTCCATTGTGCCTTACAGGATGATGGGATCCCCAGGGTGTGCAACGAAAACATTCTCCAGACCACGACGTTCCCCCCTCCGGCGCGGATTTTCTGACGACAGTTGCAGACTGTTTGCTTTCATACGTTTCACGCCGAACACGCCAAAGTCTATCTGTCCGATGGAGCATAAAGCGTGATTCACCTGAAAAGGCTACCTGTTGCCACTCAGTTGACATCCATTTGCGGTATTGGCGTGCGAGTTTCACCTTTCTCCGCCGATGAACAGCTGTCAGCATGGGTGCATGAACCAGGCGTCTGCTACGGAGGCCCATATGCAGCAACGTTCGCTGAACGGTCATTGAGGAGACACTGTTGGTAGCCCCTTGGGTCATCTGGATAGTCAGTTGCTCAACATCTGCAATTTAATCGCCTGTACACATCTCCGCTCTCTTCGTTCACCCCTGTCATCTATGGCCTGTGATGGAGCACAGTTGCTTCAGGGCCAGTTTTGGATAGTGCCATTTTGAGATGCACGGTACACTTTAACAACGGCGGCATGTGAACAGTTTACAAACTTACCCACTTCGGAAATCCATCCAACTTTGGTCCGAAAGCCTATGAACATGCCCTTTTGGGCGTCTCACGAATCGTTCCATTTCGGAATTACGACAACGAAGGCGCTGTTTTCCCCGTCTCCTCGTCACGCTTTATATACCCTGAACGCTAGTGCTGCCACCTTCCGTCTGTGAGTGTTTATTTCACGCTCATGTCGAATATAGGAGGTGGTCACATTAATGTGACTTTACCACATATATTAATGGTTTGGCAGACGATCCTGTTACCTGTAAAATTTTGTTATTCAGGGAACTCCAAGGCGGGGCCCCAGTTTAAATCTTGCTCCACTGCAAAAATGAATGACAGATATATTTAATTTAGAGACAGCTGAAATCGCAAAAAAATTACAAAAGGTTTCAGGCCCGATGAAGCTGCTATCAGATTCTGAGCTGATTTGACTGAATTAGGTCCCATTTTTAATAATAATATGCCGTAGATCCGTCAAGCAAGTTATTGTGACTGCTAAGTGGAAAAAATTACAGTTCACATCTCTCCATAAGCGGGATAACAGAAGTTATGTACGAAATAACTACTTATCTCTCGTAGACTTAGAACATATCTGAGCTCAAAGTATCTCGAACGGAATGACTTCCTCCTTACTAACCAGCAAGGACTCCGAAGACATCGGATATGCAAAGCCGAACTCGCGGTTTTCCCCATAGCATTGCCAAATACATAGATCAAGGAAGACAGGCAGATGGTTCCGAAACTTATTCCACACTCGCTCATGAAAGTATGATCACATGTGGTATCAAATGAAATTTGCGACTGGATTTAGCATTTCTCGATTTTTTTTTTTTTTTTTTGGGGGGGGGGGGCGTATTACGTTATCTTGGATGGAAAGTCATCGATAGATACAGAAAAAAATTTAGGTGTAGCCCAAGAAATTGTAGGGGTCGCCAACAGCCGGATTGGAAACGCCTACTGTTCTGTCAGGATGCAGATCGAGGACCTTTGTGGTTTCGTTAGACGCAATAAAACAATATTCAAGATTATTGCATTTACTACTCAGAATACAGTCATTGTCTTATCTTCTGTGACGGCAGGCTGCTACTAATCCGGAGAAGAACCTGATGAATACAACAGCGGACTCAAGGCTGTCGAGGACACTGCATAAGCTCAGAGTGGCAGACAATGACACCCTGGTGCGGCGATTTGACTCCGGCTGGCGACGTATGCACACCCTTCGGCAGGCCAATTTGAAGATGGCGGTGATCGCGATATGCCTGCTTGATTCACACTCGCTTTTGGGGAATACCCAATCCTTCTCAGATCACTGCCTGTATCGTCGCATCAGGTAGCCCGCGATGTCAGATGCCGTGATGTCCTGCTGATTGATCAACCAGACCTGCCGGCGCGGTAGACCGCCAGACTCGCGCAACGCTGGAGTTTTAGGGCAAATTCTGCCCTGGTCCGGAGCCATGTTGGTGGGCCCCTGGACTACCCATCAGTGTTGGCTGCTGCGCTCACTTCAGTACTGAATGCTGGACTTCATTATCCACGACTCCGAATCACTGATCCTCCCGTAAGGCAGCAAGTGTAAGACCAATACCAGAACGATTACACTTACGACGTTACCATATCATAACCAGAGAATCGATTACAAACGACATGAATGCCATCGACCCTACAGATCAAGTGCTTTAGGCTATTGAGGGTGGAGTATTTATGTCGTCGAGGAGAGGTCCCGCTCTACGACGTTATTCGTAATGACCGAATCGGTTCTGCTCTTCTGAGCTGTCAGCGGTCTTTCCGTAACACATCAGTTACACTGTTCTGCTGCTTAATGAAACGCCCGCTAGGCGATGTTGCGTCCTACCTAGCGTCTCTTACATAACGTTATGAAGGCTGTCCAGTCAACACTCCCCTAACGATTTTCTGCTGAGCCCACCCACAGTCTCGCTCAGGAATGTCGAGGCTGCTGTCTTCCTGCTGACAGAGTAACGGTATTGAAATGTGTACGCTTCCCGGCTGGCGGCTGTTGATACTTTCTTGTGACTCAGTAAAGTCGGCTGTTCCAACTTAAAAAAATTGTCTCCCCCGTTTCCTTACTAATCTGGCACGTAACAGAACTGCATTCTGCCTTAATGACCTGACAAACAATGTTAATTGTTAGTCCAGAGGTTTTGCTATGATGAAGTGATATCTGAAAAAAAAGCTGCAGATTTTGATAAGATTTCAAACTTTCGCAAAGTCTGTCAAGTTGCTTTAAATATCCAAAAATGTAAAATTGTGCACAAAGCACAGAAACGTACACTGATAAGCCAAAACTTTATGACCACTGCCCACCGGGAGGTTGGATGCTATTTGGTGATGCTGCGGGCACGTGACGCGCTGTGAAAAGTAAATAAGCGGAGAAAAGGCGGATGGAGGATCACCCTAGCGAAGATATGGGCTGCAAATTGGGAAATTTACTGAGACAAGCGACTTTGTCAAAGGTCAGATTATTATTACGCAAAGCCTGTGGACGAGTATCTCGAAAACGGCGGAACTGGTCGAATGTTCACGTGCTGCTGTCTTCAGCATCTACGGAAAAAGGCAGAAGGACAGTGAAACTATCACTAGTCGGACGTCCACACTCTTCACAGAACGTGGGGTTTGGAGGCTTGTCTGCTTTGTAAAGAATGAAACATGGTGATTTGTGGCATCTCTGCAGAAAGAGCACAATGCTGGTGTACGCACAAGTATTTCGGAGTACATCGTTCATCGTACACTGTTGAACGTGAACCTCCGAGGCAGACCACCCCTACGTGTTCACATGTTGACCCAACGGCATCGTCAATTACGATTGCAGTGGGCACGGGACCACCGGGATTCGACAGTCGATCAACGGAAACGTGTCAATCACATTTTTGCTACACTAGATCGATGATCGTCTCCACAAACGCCGTCCTCGAGATGAATGGCGCCTCTAAACATGTGGAGAGCTACGGACGCAGGCTGGTGGGATCAGTATTATTCTACGGGAGACATTCTACTGCGCTTGCATGGGACCTGTGGTAGTAATCGAAGACACGGTGACAGCTGCGAACCACCTGCATCCCATCATGCTTTGTCATCGCTGATGGCGATGTCATCTTTCAACAGTATAATTGTCCGTGTCTCGGAGCTAGAACCGTGTTACAGTTGTTCGAGGATCATTATTGTGGACTCACGCTGATGTCTCGGTGGCCAAATTCGCCTGGCTTAAACCCTCTGCAACCCATCTGGTTTGCTATCGGGCGCCATCACCGCGTACGCAAATCAGCGACCTGTTATTTGTGCGAATTGCATAGCCTTTACGCAAACATCTAATGTCACGTACCTCCACAACAAACTGTCGGGTCTGTGATACGGAGAATGAGTGATGTATTTCGTTTCAAAGACGGAAAAACAAGCTATTAAGAAGGTAGTCGTAAGGTTTGGAACTTCAGTGTAATATCCCATGACTACAATATCAATTGAAATCAGTCAACTCAGATAAATACTTAGGGGTAACAATTTGCAGGGATATAAAATGGAATGATCACATAGACTCAGTCGTAGGTAAAAAATGGCAAACTTCGATTCGTTGTAGGATACTGGAAAAATGAAATCAGATTACAAAGGATACTGATTACTAAACTCTCGTGTGATCTATCCAAGAATATTTCTCAGGTCTGTTGGATCAAACGGAACTAACAGAGGATATTTAACGAATATGAAGAATGACAGCACGAGAGAATGTCCCGGAAACGCTGAAAGCCTGAAGTGGCAGATGCTTCGTGATAGAAGCCAATCATCCCTCAAAAACACAAAGCTAGGGACGGATTCTAGGAGTATATATTACAGCAACTTATGTATCGCTTACTCAGGGACCGCGAAGACGAGACCGATTACAACGCGCACGGAGGTACTTAATCAGTCACTTTTCTCGCTCCCTACACGCAAAGGGAACCAAAGGAAACCCTATGTAGATGCAGAGCACGGTGGAACAGTGTTTGTGTTAGAACAGTTTACATTTAGAACTGGACATCTGAGATGGTACGGAAGATGACAGACATTGATCAGTCATGACGCTGTCGCTGTAATAATCCGCTTCATAACGAGAATGTCTACGTTTGTCGCGCAAGAAGGAATGTTGAGTGTAGTATCGTGTAATGCCAAACTAGTGTCAGCTAGTTACTACGTTTCATAGTCTCATACTAGCAAGAACAGTCTCGGTCGGGCACACAGTTTTAATCTGCCAGGAAGTTTCATATCAGCGCACACTCCGCTGCAGAGCGAAAGTCTCATTCTGGAAACATCCCCCAGGCTGTGGCTAAGCCATGTCTCCGCTATATCCTTTCTTTCAGGAGTGATGTTCTGCTAGGTTCGCAGGAGAGCTTCTGTAAAGTTTGGATGGTAGGAGACGAGATACGGGCAGAAGTAAAGCTGTGAGTACCGGGCGTGAGTCGTGCTTCGGTAGCTCAGATGGTAGAGCACTTGCCCGCGAAAGGCAAAGGTCCCGAGTTCGAGTCTCGGTCGGGCACACAGTTTTAATCTGCCAGGAAGTTTCATATCAGCGCACACTCCGCTGCAGAGTGAAAGTCTCATTCTGGAAACATCCCCCAGGCTGTGGCTAAGCCATGTCTCCGCTATATCCTTTCTTTCAGGAGTGCTAGTTCTGTTAGGTTCGCAGGAGAGCTTCTGTAAAGTTTGGAAGGTAGGAGACGAGGTACTGGCAGAAGTAAAGCTGTGAGTACCGGGCGTGAGTCGTGCTTCTGTAGCTCAGATGGTAGAGCACTTGCCCGCGAAAGGCAAAGGTCCCGAGTTCGAGTCTCGGTCGGGCACACAGTTTTAATCTGCCAGGAAGTTTCAAGAACTACAATGTTGGGCATTTTTAAGTTGCACATCACATGTTGTTTGTGGGTGCTCTCCAGTGTTTTATTATTTTTAAATGAATGTCATGGGCAGGTGCTAACATAAGAGCGGCTCTGCATAATTCTGCATGTGTGCTTTTGTCATTACATCACTACGATGCTCTCTGTCATCCTGTATCTTTTGGCCGCTATTTACCTCTACCGCCCTCCATTCCTTCAAGTGCATCTTGAATGAGAATTGTCTACTTCTGAAGTGTTCAGTTCATCTCGCTCTTGACTATCTCCGTTTATATTTGCCTACTTTCCCAACTTTTTAAAATACTTTTTAGCCTGAATCCTTTGCTACCATTTAACATAGTCTAAGACCCTCCACATTCACATTTATCTCTTTTCGTCTTCCTTGCTTATCATTCTTTGCATCGCACAGAACCACACGCCACTCACACACGGCACTTACTGCTTACTGCATCCATTCCTCCGTTGTAGGTTCAGTTTCTCACATATACAGTTTCACGAAAAAAATGAAGAGCCCAGAAGCAGAGACGTGTACAAAATGAAACTTCCCTAGTCGAAAGGGTATTTGATGTTATTTCAGTGTCTGCAATACAGAGTCAAATTTACAAACAACTTGGCAGTATGAGCCAACTTACCAGCCTGACGTTACACCCCCTCTGGTCTAGATCGGTTGCGAAGGGTGTCATAAAATCATTGTATCCACTCCTGAGTTAAGCTGGCCCACAGCTATTGTAACTCGTCCTCGATATCCTAGTTACTGGGACTGGGACGGAACTGACATGCTGTATGGTCCCTCACGTGTTCTATTGGGGAGTAATCTGTGGATCTTGCTGAGCACAGGAGTATCTCAACGTTACGTAGACAGTTCATACAGACACGTATCATGTGTGGAAGATCATTGTCCTGATACAATATGGCACCATGATATTCTCGCTTGAGAGGTGGTAACACACGAGGACACAGGATGTCCGTGACATATCGTTGGGCAGTCAGAGTTCCATTAATCACTATAAGCCATGAGCTGGTGTCATACCCCTTGGCTCCCCATACCATGGCTCAGGGAGTAACATCACTGTGCCGTTCCAAAACATTGGAAGATTGGAACTTCTCCCCAGGTCGCCGGTGTACAAGCGGATGACGGTCATCCGGGCAAGCGCAGAACCACGATTCATCTCTGAACACAATGGGGCGCCGTTCATCAGTAGTCTATGCTTCGCGATCGTGACACCAGTCGGAACACAGCCGTTTCTGCTGTGGTGTTGATGGCAGCCTACGCTTGGAACAGTAACTGCCTAGTCCAGTTGCTGTTGGTTTCAGTTGTTACCGACCAAAGATGGGGGACGACATAGAATGATGCAGGGAGTCCATTACTAGTTCGCTGATGGTAGGCACAGATTTAAAGGGGTTATAATGTGCCTGGTGCACAATACGGCGAGCCTTCAGCCTGGCCGTCAGATGTGGTCGACTGGCCCGTAGGCGACGAGTGGGTGCTAAGCACAGAGAAAACCAAGAAGATAGAGTACAGCATGAAGTACCGTATGCTTTGCGATCTAGAAAGTAGTAGAGTATATTTAGTTTTTTTTGTTTTCTTGTTATGTATCATCGTGTTAGCATAGATTAATTAGTCATTGTATTTTATATGTGTTTTCGAGTATTGTGAGTCTGCTGGGGTAGCAGTCTTTTGAAGGGGGAGGAAAGATGGTGATGATCCCGGTCCTCAGGTCACTGAAAAGGGAGGTGTAGGGTCTGACGTATGGGGAGTGTTGTTGGAGGAGAAATCAAACGCAGTTCTGGAGAAATAAAAGCGTCGGAGTAAATTTTGCGGCAAAGCCGTAATAAATATGTGTTGGACGATCTCAGAGTCGTACGACTTCCTGTTTAAATTTTTAGTTATCTACAGTGCTGGGTCAGGAAAGTCGTGTTTATTGCACCAGTTCCTATAATGTAATTTAAGGATGAAAGTAGTTACACAATCGGCGTTGGATGTGGATCAAGAATAGTGAATGTTGGAGGAAAATCTGTGAAGCTACAAATGTGGAACACGTACACGGTGCAGTTATTTTTACCGAGGGCGAAAGGAATAAACTGTCCAAGGGACATCGTGGAACCAAAATTTTAATCAATGGAACTAAGTGTAACATAATAAGACCAACCTTCCATTCGCCAACGTCAATTTCGGGAGTCACGCAATTGAATGTTACGCAGCCACTTTAGAGTTTTTGTCAAGGCAGAATCTGACCTTGTTAAATCAAACTCTGGAGCCAGGTCTGTTTAGATCCGTAAACCAGTTCATTTATGAGCAAGAGGGGCGCATATCAGCCGAACAGCTTGTGCAACATATCGCTCAGTATCGGGAAAGGCAACGACAAATAACAATCATTTTGAGTACCTCTGTGCCAAGTGCCATCGCAACCTTAACTTTATGTGTTGTTTTCTTTCTGATCAGGCGGAGAGCTAATTCCAAAGGCAGTCCATGCCCCAGTCGATTGGATACCGAGGGAGTGAGACGAGTAGGTAAGAGGTTGATCGAGCAGTAGTCGTCCAGTAAGCCCTCGCGTTCCCATATTGTCGAACATCGGACCACTGTCACATCTAAATGCTTCACTAATCTGCATATTGCACAACTCGACAAGCCGACAAATAGAGACCCACAACGAGGCCTCTTTCATACTTAGTTAGGTATGATAAAACTGTCTCACGGGGCGTCTGTGTGTACCTCACATTAATCACTCAACATCTGACGCTGTTCAAGCCCCTTATATACCCCATCAAGCATGGTAACAGCACTAAACGTGGACAGCAATGTACTCTGATGGCTACTCTACCTGTCACCGAGAAATAGCAATCTGATAAAGTAGTTAACCGTCAACGACGTGTACGTGTACGAAGTTTCGTTAACACACACTATAACATCTCGATGGTTCACAGTTTTTGTCGCGCAGTGTACATTGATTATATAGCACAATATACACTATAGAAGCTGTAAAGTTGTCGACGTAATTCTCAGCTCGTGATTTATACAGTTGTTGACTTGACTACGAAGGACAAATAGAACAGCTGTAGACATCCCACTTTGTTTTTCCATTGTGCCGTTCGATTTCCTCTCCGATTCAGATTTGGTTCCAGGCTGCTTGTCCTTCATTGCTTCTGTGTCCGTATCTCGAGCCGTCGTCATCAGCGGCACTGGGAGTCTCTGAAAGCCTGCCCCTTTTTATTATCTCCGGTTTTACTCATCACCATACCGCTGACGCCGCCGCTACGGGTGTTTTATCGCCAATCTGGAATGGCAGGACAGCCCGTTGTATACGCTCGATTTCCCGACTGTGTGCGTAACACGGAATAAACTGCAATCCATTGGGGAGCGGTCGAACGGAAAGCAGTTTGCTGACGTAACTGTCAAACGGGCGGCGATCTCCGTTAAACATTTCCGCTGTATGTTAACTTAGGTCCTCGTTTCAACGACAACATAGATAGCGGGATCGATGCTAGCGACAAATGTTTGTGTAAAGTGCCTCGCTCTGTATCATTTTGAAAGATACCGTAGCAGTTGACTATCGAACATAGAACTAATTAACCAAACACCTTTTAAGACGCGCCGTTTGTTAATATAAGTTGGATATTCTTAAAACTAGTCGCTCTTAAAATAACAACTCGAGGAAAAATGAAATCTCAGACGTTTTTCTGGTGTGTGTGTGTGTGTGTGTGTGTGTGTGTGTGTGTGTGTGTGTGTGTGTGCAAGGCCTGTTGCGAACGCAGAAATTTACAACAGGAGAATTGTGCTACGTTCAAAAGTAGTTTAATCAATCCCTTATGTTTTTGAATGTATATGAAACATCATCTGTGTCGTGAGCCGAGGCAACACACGAAATGCACATATAAACTGAAGAGCCAAAGAAACTGGTACACGTGCCTAATATCGTGTAGGGATCCCGCGAGCACGCAGAAGTGCCGCAACACGACGTGGCATGGAGCCGAATAATGTCTGAAGTAGTGCTGGAGGGAACTGACACCACGAATCCTGCACGGCTGCTCATAAATCCGTAAGAGTACGACGGGGTGGAGATCTCTTCTGACCAGCGCATTGCAAGGCATCACAAATATGCTCAATAATTTTCATGTCTGGGGCGTTTGGTGACCAGCGAAAGAGTTTAAGCTCAGGAGAGTGTTCTTGCAGCCACTCTGTAGCAATTCTGGATGTTTGGGGTGTCGCATTGTCCTGCCGGAATTGCCCAAGTCTGTCGGAATGCACAATGGACATGAATGGATGCAGCTGATCAGACAGGATGCTTACGTACGTGTCACCTGTCAGAGTCGTATCTAGTACCAGGGATCTCATATTACTCCAACTGCACACGCCTCACACTATTCACCAGCTTTAACAGTACCCTGCTGACGTGCAGGGTATATGGATTCATAAGGTTGTCTCCATACCCGTACAAGTCCATCCGTTCGATACAATTTGAAACGAGACTCGTCCGACCAGGTTTCCAGTCACCAGCAGTCATGTCGGTGTTGGCGGGCCCAGGCGAGGCGTAAAGCTTTGTATCGTACAGTCATTAGGGGACACGAAAGGGCCATCGGTTCCGAAAGCCCATATCGATGATGTTTCGTTGAATGGTTCGCACGCTGACACTTGCCCAGCATTAAAATCTGCAGCAATTTGTAGAAGGGTTGCACTTCTGTCACGTTAAAGATTCTCTTCAGTCGCCGTTGGTCTCGCATTGATCAGTCATGTTAGACACTTGGTCAAACATTGATGAAATACCTTCTGTACTTGTTCCATTATTTTTCTTGTAACACTAGTGCCATTCTCGTGTCTTTCTTGCACCCTACACACGACACCTGAGATGGTGAACCTATCTATTCTTCGCGCACTCTCCATGAAACCCTCACCCAACATTCTCGTCTCATTGTTACCGCCACACTCACGCTGACGCAGCGTCCCTTAAGCTAGGTGCTTCTTACATGCGTTCCACGCTGTGAGCATGTGTAAGCCACGGAGGGGTTGACAGCAATCAAACATGAGCCTCTCAAGTGATCGTCATAGGAGAACAATACCCTTTCAACCTATTCCTTTTCTTTACGATATTTCCATGACAATCAGCTAAATCAAAGCGGCACTGAATTCAAAAGTAAACTCAGATATTCCTTTGCAAACATAGGAACGTTTCAACTTGGGCTGGAGTATTTGGCATTTATCACTCAATTTTTTCATTGTTACTGGAAGCCTATTGATAATGCAGCCTGGCTAATAACGCACATCTTTCTGTGAAGTTCTTAAGGAAGTCTTATCGACCTATGTATCTTTTTCTGTGTAGTATTCGATGAATTAATATTGCACTTTCTTCTGAATGAGTCAGTATTGTAAACAACAAATTTCATGATGGAATATCATGGACGGCAGAGTTAGAATTCCGAAGCATGTGACCAACGGCCTAAATGAAGTCCTCTGTCTAACACCGCAGATCAGGCTAACTGCTCAAAAGAGCTAAGGACGTTATTGATGAGTACACAGAGTTACTCCTAAATATTACTCCAAACGAGATAAAGGAGTATGAAAGTTAGCAAAGTAAACAAGTCTACGGGTACAGAGGCAGTGCACATCATTCTGAGCTGGCCAGATGTTTTAAGGTGGTTATTATTTGTGAAGTCGGGAATTAGTGATGCTACGTAATCAACAAAACTAAGTTTCGAATACGGAAAGACTACAAGAATGGGAAATTCCGTTTAAAGGTTTTTTGGTTTTTCGAGGCGATTGCTCCGTTTCAGCGGACGTGTAAATGCTAAGTAGGCACAGGCCTTAAGAGATTACGAATGCAGTGGCTAGCTGGAGATGGAGTTCAACGAATGAAGCGGACTTGGCGAGGTTTATTTTACTTTTTTTTCATTTTCGTAGATATCTGGATGTGGTGTCTTTTGTGTCTTTTTTCCCCTATTCACTTTGAAATGTATTCGTGTTTTGCTGTTCAGGAGATTATCTACGGAAGCTGCTGTGAGTCAGATGGAAACGGGGAAACGGTGTAAAGGCTGTAGTGGCATGCATCATTTCATACAGTCGAACGGTCGGATCTCGGAATCTCGCTGACAGTAGTGAGATATCTACAGGGCATTGATTATTGACTCTAGCGCAGTGATAAGTTCGATTTTGTCTCGTGGGTGAAAACGAATCTTGCGAGCCTGATTCAGACTGATTACGTCTGTGTGGTAGAGAAGATAATTAATACGAGTTCTCCAATAAATGTTTTCGAACAATATGGTGAGCGATACGTCGAGTAATTAGCAGAGATATCGAAATTCTCCACCGAGCCTGCAGGATCCAAACACCACCGCAACCCTCAAAGCAGCCCACAGCGTGTCACGCCGGAAACGCAAGTTTCCGCAACCATGGCAAGTTTCACGGGGACCGTTCAGCCTGCTACCCCTGACAACAGGTTGCATTATCCATCCAACGTGACTCCAGAATAGTCAGCTATAAAGTATGTTTGCGTACGTAGTTTATTTTATCTCAGTTATAGTAACTGTGGAACCAGCAAAATGAACAAATCAAACCTACGAGAGATTGAGAAGAAATTAAGAAATGGCGAATAATACTAGTCACCAAAAAGAGTCCAAGTCCAGCATCAGAAAGGTTTTCGTGTATTTATGAGGCAGTTTCAAATAAATCGATAGGTGGCTCGCAATGCAAATTGTGTGAAAAGTTACTAAGCTCTCACCTGGGAACCTCGACTAAATTGCGATCTGTTTGTCAATTTGACCAGCTGTTTCCTCACTACATAAATATTTCGAAAGAGGACAAAGACTTAGTGAAGTGCCTGTTGTCTCCTCTCTCGGGTTCTTCGGCCAACGTTCATCTAATGATTTTACTGACGTTTCTCCAGCACGAGTGGCTGGCATTGTCAAAGCTTTACTCTCCATTGTCAAAGCTTTACTCTCTCTTTGACAATGCCAGCCACTCGTGCTGGAGAAACGTCAGTAAACTCATTAGGTGAACGACGGCCGAATAACCCGAGACAGGAGCCAATAGGCAGTTAGTCAACAAGTGGCCACGAAAGCCGTAACAATTTTGTATTAGTGAAGTGTGTGAAAATGTGCGCTAAGTACTTGAAGCCATTTAGCGGTGTAGGGGGAAAGGGCTTTGGAAATTTAGGGCTAACATTGACTGAAATAGAAAAAAAATATGGCTCACCTTCTTCTTTCAGACATGCATTTTGTGGATTAAGATAGTACCAAAAACTAACTTCGTGTTTGCTAAAATGCAGTTCGATAATTTGGAATGAATTCAGTGAACCCCCAATACACACACCGGAAAAAATAATTAAAATAGTTATAACTTGTGTCATATTTTGTTAAAACACTCTAAAATACGCAGTGTAAGTAGGCTGTTTAGGTTTTTATATCGGTAACGCCACGTAGCGCTCTGTATGAAAATCACTGGCTGTGCTATGTGCAGTCTGTGGCTGGGTGGCATTGTTGGAATAGTCGCTATTGTAGTGTTGGGCAGTTGGAGGTGAGCCGCCAGCAGTGGTGGATGTGGGGAGTGAGATGGCGGAGTTTTGAGAGCGGATGATCTGGACTTGTGTCCATCAGAGACAGTAAATTTGTAAGACTGGATGTCATGAACTGATATATATATATTATGACTTTTGAACACTATTAAGGTAAATACATTGTTTGTTCTCTATCAAAATCTGTCATTTGATAACTATGCCTATCAGTAGTTAGTGCCTTCAGTAGTCTGAATCTTTTATTTAGATGGCAGTAGTGGCGCTCGCTGTATTGCAGTAGTTCGAATAATGAAGATTTTTGTGAGGTAAGTGATTCATGAAAGGTATAAGTTATTGTTAGTCAGGGCCATTCTTTTGTAGGGATTATTGAAAGTCGGATTGCGTTGCGCTAAACATATTGTGTGTCAGTCTAGTGATGATCAGAATAAGTAAAGAGAGAAATGTCTGAGTACGTTCAGTTTTGCTCAGCTGTTTGAAAATCAAATAACGTAAGGGGTTTATCTGCACACTAATTCACTGATTTTTCTAAGGGGACGTTTCAGCAGAAACTAGACTTCCAAAACCGTACTTTTGTTGGCTTTGCAGTGTAATAGTCATGTTCGGCTTCTTAAGTGCAAAGGATCTCGATTTCCAGGGATGGTTCTGCTTACTAAACAAAATTTGTATTAGAGGTAACCTGATGATGGTTCGAAATGAGAATAGGCAGAACTAGTCGAAAGAAAGTGAAGCTGTAGAAACAACAGATCATATCTAAAAATAAATAATTAAACAAGCCCGAAAAACGCCTAAAAGGAAAAAAGGGCAAATAAAATCCCCTTTTTCTGGCCTAAAATGACATATAATGAATATTTTATATATTACCTTGTGCCTCGTCTTGTGATACTCAGGCAAAAAGTGACTCTTCACTAACTTTGAAGTCCTACACATAAAACTACAATGAAAGTGCACAGAATAAACTGTTCCGTAGCGTAGCACAGCGGTAAGACGGGAGACAAGCAAGATCCAATTATCCCGCTCGGATTTGGCGTAGATGGGCTTGGATGAGAGTAAAGCAACCTGTCCGTTTTGCTGATAAAGTGCGGCTGCTTGCCTATCTGGCAGTTAGAACCGCGCGACACGCATCCCATTTCATCGGTACATACTGATCAACGAGGGCGCGTCTTGATATTTAACTCAGGAATAACAACAAACGATTAATACCCAGTACGTTGGCCTGGACGCCGAGTGTTCATCAGAAACATTGGTATCAACATTAGTGCTCCAATTCAGTGTAATATGACAGTTCTTGTTCTCTACACATGTAAACAATCTGATGGATAGGGTGAGCAGCCATGTGTGATTGTTTGACGTTGTAGTCTGTATGGGAAAGTGTCGTCGTTGAGTGACTTCATACAGAATGACTTGGACAGAACCCCTATTTGGTGGGATAAATGACAGCCGGCTGTAAATGTGGCAAAAAGAACGCCAACGCAGATGAGCAGGAAAACAGTTCTGTTCCGTAATATTCCAATACAGTGTTAGTGGAGTACTGCTTAACAAAGTCACGTTTACCAAATACTAGGCGTGACGTTGCAAAGCGAAACAAAGTGGAACAAGTGCGTAAGGTTGGTTGTAGGGAAGGCGACTAGTCTACTTCAGTTTACTGGGAGAGTTCTAGGAAAGTATAACTCATAAAGGAGACCCTGTTGAGTACTGCATGAGTGTTTGGGATCCCTGTCAGAGATACATTCAAACAATTCAGAGGCGTGCTGCCAAATTTGTTACCGCTAGGTACAATCAACACGCGAGTTTTATCGAAATGGTCTGTGAATTCAAATGGAAATCTCTGATGGAAAGAAAACGTTCGTTTTGCGTAAAATTTTTGGAAAAGCTTAGAGAAGCTATATTTGCGACAGGCTGCAAAAAAAAAAAAAAAAAAAAAAATGGTTCAAATGGCTCTGAGCACTATGCGACTTAACTTCTGAGGTCATCAGTCGCCTAGAACTTAGAACTAATTAAACCTAACTAACCTAAGGACATCACACACATCCATGCCCGAAGCAGGATTCGAACCTGCGACCGTAGCGGTCGCCTGGTTCCAGACTGTAGCGCCTAGAACCGCACGGCCACTCCGGCAGGCGACAGGCTGCAGAACGATCCTACTGCCACCAAGACAGCAAAGACAAGATCAGAGAAATCACGCCCTTAGGGGACGCATATAGACAGTTGTTTATCCCTCGTTCCATTTGTGAGTGGAACTGCAGAGGGAATGATTAGCAGTGGTAGAAGGTACCCTCCGCCACGCCCGGTACAGTGGCTTTCGATGTACATATGTAGAGGTAAACAAAACGACTTTAAAAGACTATATTGACAGGTGAGAGGTTAATGCTCGTAGTTTCGATTGAAATTTGGTACTGACTGCACCGGGAAAAGCTCATTGAATGAAACAATTAGTTTCGAAGCAAAGGAAAGAGAGGTGGCATGTACGATGCAATTAATCAGCTAAGTCGATGCGGAATGGCACTAGGACGGTCGGCGGTGGACCCGGGGTTAATATTCATTTAGGCTGGCTGTGAGGTTCGGCGTGTGCAAGCCGGGACGGACGGCTGGCCTCTCACCTCGGTTTACCACCTCGGAGACGTGAATCACGGCAAGACACGAGCCGGCGCAGCGCCTGTAATGAATTAGGCGCACGCTGAGTGATGGGCTGGAGCCACGGGCGCGTTTTCGCCGCCTCCCTTCTTCCCTTACCCCTCTCCTCTGTCACCCCTCCCCCTGCCTCCCATCCCGTGCATAAATAGCGAGTCGCATCGTCCGGAGTTAATAACAGAGTACGGCTAACGGGCAGACAGTGATGAATCGCCGGCTCCTCTTGATACGGCCGCAACGCTTACCTTACAGGTGTGTGCGTGCGGCCAGGCCAGTAAGCCTACGCACCTGTGCTTATGAGTACGACGCCCCTGGCCGCTTCGTAGGAGGTACCACAGCTTTGCTAAGGTCCGAATGTGGGTGTATGGTCAGCGTACATGGTATGGCAGAAAGTGAAGGTGAAACATTGCCTTCATCTGAACGGCGCACCTATTTGCGTGTCGCAGAGCGATGATCATCAGGTGCCCCACCCCCTCTCCACCCTCTGATTTCTCTATCTGACCTCCTCTCCTCTCCCTTTCTCTCCCTCCCTCTCTCTCTCTCTAAATGATTACATTGCAGTTTACACTTAAGTGTTTGGCTGAGGCTGAACAGTAGCATTACTGGACTACATGTCTACCATTATACTCTCAGATAGCACACGGCAAAAATGAACATCTAAATCTTTTGTGCCAGCTCTTGTTTCTCTTTTTTTAAAACGATGGTCATTTTACCCAATACAGGTGGAAGTCAACCAAATATTGAGACATTAGGAGAAGAACGTTCGTGATTGATATTTCGTGGAGAGTTTATTATCTTGAGACTACGAAGTATGTCAAAATCTGTGCATCGGTAAAAATGGAAAAATACGTGTTCATTTTTTTTTTAAATTGACACGCCCAGCGCCAGCCCCAGGGTAGGAGGGGGCAACGTTGAAATCTGAAATATTCCCTTCAATATTTACCACACTATTTGCGAACGCTGAGGCAACTTTTCGATTCGGCTACAGTAGAAATCACGGGACTTTCAGACGCAGAACTCGTCCAGGCATGTTCGAAGCGCATTTTCATACCGAAAGGAAGTTCCTTGAAGGTTGTTCGACAGAGAGAGAAAAATGGTTCAAATGGCTCTGAGCACTATGGGACTCAACTGCTGAGGTCATTAGTCCCCTAGAACTTAGAACTAGTTAAACCTAACTAACCTAAGGACATCACAAACATCCATGCCCGAGGCAGGATTCGAACCTGCGACCGTAGCGGTCTTGCGGTTCCAGACTGCAGCGCCTTTAACCGCACGGCCACTTCGGCCGGCGACAGAGAGAGAGAGAGAGTCGATGAAAATATGAGGGCGCAAGATCGGGTGAGAAAGGTGGGTGCGGAATGATTTCCCAATCCAACTACTGTATAGTGTTTTTTGTCAGTCTAGCAGAATGCCGGCGGGAGTTACCGTAGGGCAGCATTACTTCACGCAGATCTGGTCGCTGTTCTTGGACTGCGTCAGCAAGACATTTCAGTTGTTGACAGTAAATGTCAACAGCGATCGTTACACCTCGTGGAAGTAGATCGTAGTACACCACACCGTCGCTGATCCACCAATGTATAAAATTATCTGTTGCGAATGCAAGCATGTCTTAGTATGGGATGTTGCTGCTTTGTTTGGACTCAACCATTCCTTTCTTTTCCTTGTGTTAGCATAACGATATTGGGCAGAAATCGTCGGTGTTGTTCACGAGCCAATTGATGAGCAATCTGAGGCCCACATTTGGCCATCTGCTGATTTTCGTGATTTTGGGTTAGAGCATGTGGGTTCCATACACCTGATTTTTTTAATCTTCCACATTGCATGCAAATGTCGCACGATGGTGGAATGACCACAGTTGATCACATTTGTCAGTTGTCGAGTACAGTGACGTAAATAATTGTGCATTAATGCGTTTAAACGATCTTCATCAAGCCCCGAGGGTCTTCCTGAACGTGGAGAGTCCCTAATGTCAAAACCATCTTCCTTTAAACGAGAAAATAATTTTCTTGCTGTGATCTGCCCAATGGCATTATCCCCATACACAGCGCAGATATTTCTGACTCTCTCCGTTGCTGTCACCCTTCCACTAAATTCAAAGGGAAATATGTCGGAAATTTTCCAATTTCTCCACTTCGTACTTCAAGAACAAGAGCCAAGAACAGTGACGTTATTCTGCTCTGTGAGCCCTGCACACATGGCTCCCCAACGCCCAAGGGCAGGTTCGTTTTTAAGTCTTCCCACTACACAGCCGAATTTTTACTCACGGGAAACGGAGTAGATACTAGTGCACGTAGCTTAAATTGACAAGGATTCGTAGTAAAACTGACCAGTTTCTTGCACTGCCATTGATTCTGTATGTAGCTGCTTGAGTTTTGTTATGAGCCTCCTGCCTGATATTACCCCAAAATATTAGTTAATATATGTGTGTATTTAATATTTAAGTTTTGGAAAAAAAAGTTATTAGGCCCAACGTGCCTGGTTTGTGCTCTTACATCTTCGACTTAACTTATTCTGTGTAATTTAAATTGCAATTGTAGAGAGAGTGTTAGAGTTCTTAAGTTAGAGTATTCTATGGAATGTTCATACTATATATAGAATAGTGATTAAATTCTACTGTTCTTTGGTTATGGTACGTCTCCGTAGCTGAGTGGCCAGTCCATCTGACTGCGATGTGGATGACCTGCGTTCGATCCCCGGTACCGCCAAGGAGTTTTCCTTGGTAGGAGGACTTGAACGCGCTGCCCTCAGCCTCTTGATGCCAATGGAGGAGCTACTCAACCGAGCAGTAGCGGCTCCAAGTCACGAACATTGCCAGTGGCCAGGAAAGCGGTGTGTTTGGACGTGATATGCAGAGGCGTGGGGTCAGCACACCGCATTCCCGGCCACTGTCAGTGTTCGTGAATTGGAGCCGCTACTGCTCGGTTGAGTAGCTCCTCCATGGGCATCAAGAGGCCTGTGGACGGAGTCTATGTTTACTTTATTGGGTTATGGGAATTGACACTACACTCACGGAAGGATGTGCACAATTATTTTGTGGAATTGTTAAATCGGAACCAGTGAAGTTTTTAATATTGCTGTGCTTATTTTAATTAATTTGTTTTGGATTTGTTTGTTATTGGAAGAGTTATTGTTAATAACTAGTGAGTGGGTGCTGCTTCCCTACGACCCCCAGCCACTTCCACTCGACAAACGTACGTGTGTGTGTGTGTGTGTGTGTGTGTGTGTGTGTATGTGTGTGTACATCTCTACACATCAAGCCACCATTAGGTACGTGGCGTAGGGGACGTAGCTTTTCAATCTCATTTCCATTTCTCCTGTTCCATTCACAGGTGGAACGAGAGAAGAAGCATTGTCAGTAACCTCAACTCCTCCTCTCTGACCTCTAGAATGCGCATCCATTCTCTAATTTTAGCATCGTGTCTATAAGACGAGATGAATGTTGCAGGAAATAGTATGTCTATTGATTCATATCGGAACGTGGATCCCTCTGAACTGACCAAGTAAGACTTTTCGCAAAGCACACAGGCCTATTGTAATGTCACCCACGCAGTTTCTTCAGCATCTCTATGGAACTCACGCTGGATATACAAATACGGTGATGAATCCTGCAGCTCTTCCTGGAATATGTTCTGTTTCTTCCGTTAATGTTACTTGGGAAGCGTCGCAGATTGACGAACAGTACTGAACAAATGGTCGAATGAGTGTTTCTAAGTGACCTCCTTCGTTCGTAAACTGCACTTCCTTAGGATTCTTCCAATTAAATCAGAGCCCAACATCTGCCTTGTTCACGGCTATGTTTTGTGGTCGTTCTGTCTTAAATTACTCCGGAGATAAACTACTAGATACTTGGAAATTTTAACTGATTCTAGTGCCTGATCATCGACCAAGTAATCCAAAAATTGAGATTTTTTTCATCTATTCATCTGTAGAGTCAGCTACCAATACTGTACCGAAATTAATTTTCCCACTTGTACCTACGAGAATCTCGTTCGCTTTCAGCACCAGCAACACGCCTTTTGAAAAATCCACTTATATTGTCATCTATTTTCAGTTCATCCTCATTACTCTTCTATGCGTTTTGACGTAACAACTGTAATTTTATGGTCCGCCTCATGAAATCTTCACTAGAGCGAGAACAAAACAATAACAGCTCAGAAAACTTCCATTACTCCTTAGGTGGATTATAATATTGAAAATACTCGGCTATGATATCAATTGAGAAACACTTTCCTGAAGTTTTGCAAATTTTTTTTCTCAGTAATCATATAGTCACAACTGATAGGTGCAACCTACCAACTGTAGATACGGTATTATGAAGTTGTTTAAATATTAATTTCAAATAAAAATAAATTCTTATATTTCAAAAGCAATTTTATAATAGCGCTCTACATCTGTTTTCTACGTAGAAACTGAATTTAAATTTACCTCTTGAGAAAAATGAAACTTCCTTTGAAATTACACTAACATATTGTGTCATTTGTTTCTTGATTTTAATAGTTTGCAGTAGCTTCATGTTACAGCCTTTCTTCGATATATCAACAACGTCACTATGTTCATCAAATGGATGCTTTTCTGCTAGAAGATGCACAGCAAAGTTTAAATCTGTCGTTTGTGTCGTTAAACTATTCTCATCTAGAAACCGTTTCTTTTTGTTCTTGTCGGTGCTGCAACGCACTGGAAGAGAGCCAAATTAATATTACCTTAGCGCACTTTACGTTAAGACAGCAACTGTACTACGGTTATCCAAGACTGTCTTTCGTGGTTTGGAATGATCTGTTTTTATTTATATTTGCTTTCATTGCTCTTCGCAACTCCTGAATTACAGAAGACGTCACTACATGTTGTTGTTGTTGTCGTCTTCAGTCCTAAGACTGGTTTGATGCAGCTCTCCATGCTACTCTATCCTGTGCAAGCTTCTTCATCTCCCAGTACCTACTGCAACCTACATCCTTCTGAATCTGTTTGGTGTATTCATCTCTTGGTCTCCCTCTACGATTTTTACCCCCCCCCCCCCCCCCCCCGCACTGCACCCAATGCTAAATTGATGATCCCTTGATGCCTCAGAACGTGTCCTAACAATCGATCCCTTCTTCTACTCAAGTTGTGCCACAAGCTCCTCTTCTCCCCAAGTCTATTCAATACCTCCTCATTAGTTATGTGATCTATCCATCTAATCTTCAGCATTCTTCTGTAGCACCACATTTCGAAAGCTTCTATTCTCTTCTTGTCAAAACTATTTATCCTCCATGTTTCACTTCCATACATGGCCACACTCCATACAAATACTTTCAGAAATGACTTCCTGACACTTAAATCTATACTCGATGTTAACAAATTTCTCTTCTTCAGAAACGCTTTCCTTGCTGTTGCCAGTCTACATTTTATATCCTCTCTACTTCGACCATAATCAGTTATTTTGCTCCCCAAATAGCAAAACTCCTTTACTACTTCAAGTGTCTCATTTCCTAATCTAATTCCCTCAGCATCACCCGACTTAGTTCGACTACATTCCATTATCCTCGTTTTGCTTTTGTTGATGTTCATCTTATATCCTCCTTTCAAGACGCTATCCATTCCGTTCAAGTGCTCTTCCAAGTCCTTTGCTGTCTCTGACAGAATTACAATGTCATCGGCGAACCTCAAGGATTTTATTTCTTCTCCATGGATTTTAATACCTACTCCAAATTTTTCTTTTGTTTCCTTCACTGCTTGCTCAATATACAGATTGAATAACAACGGGGAGAGGCTACAACCCTGTCTCACTCCCTTCCCAACCACTGCTTCCCTTTCATGCCCCTCAACTCTTATAACTGCCATTTGGTTTCTGTACAAATTGTAAATAGCCTTTCGCTCTCTGTATTTTACCCCTGCCACCTTCAGAATCTGAAAGAGAGTATTCCAGTCAGAATTGTCAAAAGCTTTCTCTAATTCTACAAATGCAAGAAACGTAGGTTTGCCTTTCCTTAATGTAGCTTCCAAGGTACGTTGTAGGGTCAGTATTGCCTCACGTGTTCCAATATTTCTACGGAATCCAAACTGATCTTCCCCGAGGTTGGCTTCCACTAGTTTTTCCATTCGTCTGTAAAGAATCCGCATTAGAATTTTGCAACCGTGACTTATTAAACTGATAGTTCGGTAATTTTCACATCTGTCAACACCTGCTTTCTTTGGGATTGGAATTAATATATTCTTTTTGAAGTCTGAGGGTATTTCTCCTGTCTCGTACACATTGCTCACCAGATGGTAGAGTTTTGTCAGGACTGGCTCTCCGAAGGCTATCAGTAGTTCTAATGGAATGTTGTCTATTCCCGGGGCCTTGTTTCGACTTACGTCTTTCAGTGCTCTGTCAAACTCTTCACGCAGTATCATATCTCCCATTTCATCTTCATCTACATCCTCTTCCATTTCCATAATGTTGTCCTCAAGTACATCACCCTTGTATAGACCCTCTATATATTCCTTCCACCTTTCTCCTTTCCCTTCTTTGGTTAGAACTGGGTTTCCATCTGAGCTCTTGATATTCATACAAGTGGTTCTCTTTACTCCAAAGGTCTCTTTAATTTTCCTGTAGGCAGTATCTATCTTACCCCTCATGAGATAAGCCTCTACATCCTTACATTTGTCCTCTAACCACCCCTGCTTAGCCATTTTGCACTTCCTGTCGATCTCATTTTTGAGACGTTCGTATTCCTTTTTACCTGCTTCATTTACTGCATTTTTATATTTTCTCCTTTCATCAATCAAATTCAATATTTCTTCTGTTACCGAAGGATTTCTACTAGCCCTCGTCTTTTTACCTATTTGATCCTCTGCTGCCTTCACTACTTCATCCCTCAGACCTACCCATTCTTCTTCTACTGCATTTCTTTCCCCCATTTGTGACAATTGTTCCCTTACGCTCTCCCTGAAACTCTGTGCAACCTCTGGTTTAGTCAGTTTATCCAGGTCCCATCTCCTTAAATTCCCACCTTTTTGCAGTTTCTTCAGTTTTAATCTACAGTTCATAACCAATAGATTGTGGTCAGAGTCCACATCTGCACCTCGAAATGTCTTGCAATTTAAAACCTGGTTCCTAAATCTCTGTCTTACCATTATATAATCTATCTGCAACCTTTTAGTATCTCCAGGCTTCTTCCATGTATACAACCTTCTTTTATTGTTCTTGAACCAAGTATTAGCTATGATTAAGTTGTGCTCTGTGCAAAATTCTACGAGGCGGCTTCCCATTTCATTTCTTACCCCCAATCCATATTCACCTACTACGTTTCCTTCTCTCCCTTTTCCTACTACCGAATTCCATTCACTCATGACTATTAAATTTTCGTCTCCCTTCACTATCTGAATAATTTCTTTTATTTCATCATTCATTTCTTCAATTTCTTCGTCATCTGCAGAGCTAGTTGGCATGTAAACTTGTACTACTGTAGTAGGCGTGGGCTTCGTGTCTATCTTGGCCACAATAATGCGTTCACTATGCTGTTTGTAGTAACTTACCCGCATTACAATTTTTTTATTCATTATTAAACCTACTCCTGCATTACCCCTATTTGATTTTGTATTTATAACCCTGTATTCACCTGGCCAAAAGTCTTGTTCCTCCTGCCACCGAATGGGGGACTATTTTACCTCCGGAATATCTTACCCAAGAGGAGGCCATCATCATTAACCATACAGTAAAGCTGAATGTCCTCGGGAAAAATTACGGCTGTAGTTTCCCCTTGTTTTCAACCGTTCGCAGTACCAGCACAGCAAGGCCGTTTTGGTTAATGTTACAAGGCCAGATCAATCAATCATCCAGACTGTTGCCCCTGCAACTATTGAAAAGGCTGCTGCGCCTCTTCAGGAACCACACGTTTGTCTGGCCTCTCAACAGATACCCCTCCGTTGTGGTTGCACCTACGGTACGGCTATCTGTATCGCTGAGGCACGCAAGCCTCCCCACGAACGCCAAGGTCCATGGTTCATGAGTGGGGGGGGGGGGGGGGGGGGGCACTACACATTAGTACTCTGGTTATTTGAGCAGAAATATTTCTTTTTTTAACGTACCTACATAGTAATTTCAGTCCTTCTTGACTGCTTGCTTGCTTGCCTGCGTGCTTGGTTGATTTGGGGGAGGAGACCAAACAACGAGGTCATCGGTCGCTTCGGATCAGAAAACGAGGGGAAGGAAGTCGGCCGTGCCCTTTCAAAGGAACCACCCCGGCATTTTCCTGTAGCCATTTAGGAAGTCACGGAAAAGCCAAATCGGGATGACCGGACGCGAGTCTGAACCGTCGTCCTCCCGAATGCGAATCCAGTGTGCTAACCACTGCGCCATCTCACTCGGTAGTTCTTCTTGAATCATGACTTCAAGCGAAATTTAGTCTTTTGTAAACTTTTGACGGACTTTGTTGAAGAGACCAAACGTTATTCCTAGTTTCTAGTTGAAATAATGTCATCCAGTATTTATCATTTGTATGTTACCGAAATCAGCCATCACACGAATGGCGGTCCCAAGCATCACTCATTTTGTTTTGAAACTGCCGTCCACTGCATAAATTTCGGGTGAAACAAGCGTTAATCGAAGGACTTTCAGATGCAAATTAATAAAGAACTGCATAATTGTAAATTAAGTTTTTGAATTGATAACTGAAAGAAACTAATCCTAATGTATCTGCTTTTCTAAGAAGGAATCATAAAATCAAACCACATTGGTTTGCAAAGCTAACTTACTAACGGTAATAATCGGTAGCTCTAAGTTAGTTTTTACTTCATCATCGTCTTCGTTTTGCCGGCTAGGTTGACCGAGCGGTTCTAGGCGCTACAAAAAAATGGCTCTGAGCACTATGGGACTTAACTTCTGAGGTCATCAGTCCCTTAGAACTTAGAACTACTTAAACCTAACTAACCTAAGGACATCACAAACATCCATGCCCGAGGCATGATTCGAACCTGCGACCGTAGCGGTCGCTCGGCTCCAGACTGTAGCGCCTAGAACCACACGGCCACTCCGGCCGGCTCTAGGCGCTACAATCTGGAACCGCGCGACCGCTACGGTCGCAGGTTCGAATCATGCCTCGGGCATGGATGTTTGTGATGTCCTTAGGTTAGTTAGGTTTAAGTAGCTCTAAGTTCTAAGGGACTGATGACCTCAGAAGTTAAGTCCCATAGTGCTCAGAACCATTTGAACCATCTTCGTTTTCTATTTTGTGAAAGTCTTTATGTAACATCCTTAGACTTGAAGTATGATGATTCTGTGGTAAATACAACGCTCAGTTGCGTAGTTGAACTACGCAACTGCGTTCCAGATTTTTTGAAAATACTTCGGAATGGACATATGATTTAAAACAGCAGTGGTGCTATGACACAGGGGCAAGTCAAAGCGAATGTACAAGTCAATACTCCTGGATTAGTAAGTCCACCACATGCCAATAACGACTTCCTACTTAGGACATGTTCCTAAAAGACCTTAAAGACAGATCTTCATTTAGCGATACGAATGAGAGTGCCTCAAGCTTTACTAGTAGACTGGCGGAGACATTTATTGAATCAAAGTTTTCGACTATCTACAAATGTCACGTAATTGGATTGGTTGATGAACACAATTAGTTTTCCGCCTGCTGCTTATTGTTAACAGAGCAATGTTGCTTTGTACAATATAATAGAGAACTTTTGTAAAATTATAATAATAGTGACTGGTAAAAAAACAGCCATTTACGTCGCGTTACCTGTTAATATTATTTCTCGAACTGATTTATACTTCAGATAAACAGAGCGTCGTCGACGAATGTGGTGCATGCCTGCTTTGTTAGTTATGGTGGGCTTACCTAGAACAGAAGAAACAAATGAAGTAATTAAGTTTCGTGTAAGAGAAAAGAGCAGAACAGTAGAAAATAGCTATTGTTATGACATTAATTAGCTGTTCACCCAAGTGGCAAAATGAAATTGCCGGCTTTCCGGAAACAAAGACAACAATTACGAGGACTGAGAGCAGTTAATTATGTTACAGACAGAAACATAATTACCGTGTTTATTAAGTATAACGGGATTATCTATGCTCATATTCTTCAAGGTAAACCGATAGTTGTAACGTTTAAATCGTTGTGAATGACTTCCGTACGTTCTATTCTGTAAATTTTCAAATTATTAAAAGCAAATTTGGTTCCAACTCCAACATATCGTCAAGACGTTTACAAGGGGCAGTCAATGAGAAACGACACATGGAAAAAAGGAAGAATACTGTTTATTTCTCTTTTTGGCTTTTCATTCTCTTTACAAAGGTTAGCTTAGAATGCATATATTTTAAATCAAATACTTTTATTTCCATTACCTTCTGGAGAAGCTGCTATTTCATTAGGTAAACATACAGTGCAGCAAGCGAAACTATACCCTCAGGAGAGATAAGTGACACAGAAGTGAATTGTAGCAACGAAGGACGGACTTTTTCTCACTAACACTGAAGTCATCAGGTACGTAAAATAATGCAAGTGGGAACTGATCGCTTAATTGCTGCCGCCAAATAACGCACAAATAATAAAAAACTTTAAAGCCAAAATCCTTACTACACGAAAAATACCATGTCCACTTAACTTTAACATCAGAAAGAAATATTGT
Organism: Schistocerca americana; assembly: GCF_021461395.2. NCBI lineage: Eukaryota > Metazoa > Arthropoda > Insecta > Orthoptera > Acrididae > Schistocerca > Schistocerca americana. The sequence continues at coordinate 496,390,227 of NC_060119.1, read as the reverse complement.
ACCAGAAATCAGAGCCCCTACATCAGCCTTAAAATAAATTCTGACAATAACCCGATTCAAGGAAATCAATAAAACCCTCTAGCAATGGAGTGAGGGTATTAAGGAAAATAACAGAACAGTTTCAAAACAGTGATTATTTCAGCAACTATCACTGCGAACTTTACATTTAACTTCCATTGACGATTTTTCTTCCTAAGAGAGACGTTATCTTTAAGAAGAATTACCATCCATAGAAATGTTGAATTCGCTTTGGAAATAGTGAAAATTGATAAAATATTGTGATTTGATGTTCAAGTTCGTTAGGACATAGCACTGCAGCGAAGAGTTCATTAACAATCACTTACGTTCATTGGTAACGGTATCCCATACACGAGGAAACTGTAGCCAGGAAAGCGAGAATTATTCTGACGAGGAGAAGGTAGAAGTTGAGTGACTGAGATATTTCTGAAAGAACTGACTACTCTGAAACAGACTAATCTCGGCCACGTGGTCTTAGGCGTCTAGATTCTAGAAAAGAAATTTTCTAGAAGCCGTAAAATCTACTAGTCATAAAGCGGCCAAAATTATGCATAGTATTGTCCGTTACTACGAATTATTACCGTTGCATGTGGCGCGGTCATATCATGAAGCTATCTTCAGCGCCATTGTGGGCTTCGGTGCCAGCTGTGGGCGCATCGCCTTAGACAAAGCATCTATAAAACAGCACTGCGACGAATTCAGCGGAGCGCATTTCTGGCGCTCAACGGTGCCTTTCGTACTACACCCGTAGAGGGTTTCCTGGTAATCTTCGGAATACGTCCGATGGATACCGTGGTATGTTACAGGGCAGTGGTGTATTGGTTGGGGCGTGAGCAATATGACCCCGTGAAAGAGAGCACAGGAACGCATATTACTGATAAAAGACATTTACCAGCCAGGAAGTTAGATGAATGGCAGTCTGGGACACTAAAAGACGTGTTTACAGCATATTCAAAAGCATTAGGAGCAGGCGCAAACCGCGCGACGTTGCCTTACTCGAGATATAGTACACCTATTAATAGGTCACGGTCCATATCCCAAATATCTGCATCGAATTGGATGCAGTAACACACCAATCTGTGAATGTGGAGAGAAAGGTTCCTCTGGTCATGACGTTCTCAGATACCCGCTATTTCAAATAGAGAGAGACTGCAGACAATTAGACTGCGATGTGCAAACAATGGCCAAAACTCTTGGTTTAAAATCACTATGATAGCACATCTGATATCTAGAAGGCGACTTCTTTATTTTCAGTCTATAAGATCAAGTGGACGCTTTTAATATTAAAATGGTGCCAACAGGTCACACGAAGCTTTTCCTCAGTTATAGATAATGATAGGCACATACAAATTTGAGTAAGAGAAACTTCATATACATATGACAAACGAATATTTACGACCTGTTTAGAGTTTTCATTTAACAGGTCTAAAATTCGTAGCAATAAACTGAATTGAATGGAACTGAATTGTAGATTCACACGTCAAATAGATGTGTGCAATTTCCTGTACAGGGTAATGCCCCATTTCCGAAAAGAAATCATCACTGTAAACAGTGTTAAACTTCATCTCGGACACAACGCAGACTACTGTGTACTCTTTCTTAATGCAGTGCGACCTGTGTTGTTGCCGCAGACAGTTATTTGTTATGGAATACACAACGGGATGGTCATAGAACTGCAGTCGTCACATAGAAAACATAAAGTTACGTAGTTAACTTCTTGTTTGTTAACGGGTACATATCAGCAGTCCTGATACTCGCTGAAATCGCCGCGACACTGTACCGTAGTACGGTGCCAGAGTAGCGATAGGAAATGGTGTAGGTACGCCGCTGCAACAGCTCACGCTGAGTTGCTGGACGTGTACGGCGGCAGTGCATTATTATTTGACGCAATGGCTATGTGACGCAGACGCTTCCAGTGTGGTCAGATAAGTCTCGATGACGAAAAACGAAGTGGCCGACCATTTCTCTACGAAGAAGCGGGGATCTTTAGGTGAAGACTAGCGTTTCACAGTGAAGAAAACAGTTCAAAATCGAAGATCAGTCATGGGTCACTTTTCAATATCTTTCACAACGTTTTGAACATGACGAACGTCATCGCTTGCTGGGTTTCGCAACTGCTCACGTCCATTCAAAAACCCCATTGGAAATGTTGCAGCTGTGTCAGACCAATCCGGATCACTTTTTCAGCGGCCTAATCACCAAGGTCGAGTGTTCGGGGTGTGGCTATGACCCCATAACAAAGGTGGCAGACAGACAACGGAAACACGCGTAAAAAGGCCAAGACCCAATCATAATTTGGCAAGGGGATGCTGAGTGTTCTTTGGACTCCCGTGGTGTCGTACTGAAAGGTTATGCTCGTAAAGGGAAAACGTCAGTAGAGGAGATTACCCAAATGTGCTGATGAGGTTACCGGAAGCAGCCAAGACGAAGTGCGGCTGGAAGCTAACGGAGGGGTTGTTTCTAATCCGCAAAAAAAGCCTAAGCTCATTCTGCACAGAATACAGAAACGCTTGCTGCTCAAGCTCCAGTATTCTTTTGACATGGCATCCAGTGACTTCTTGCGTGAGCAAAAAGGGTGCAAACTTCTACAAGAGAGGTCTCTATTACGTCACTCTTCGTTGGCAAAAATATGTCGCATTGAAGAGGGAATGTCTAGAGGAGAAGCTTGATCTGTTTTGAGGTTCTGATCAAAAATTTCTTAAACAGTCCAGAAACAAGTTCCTCTCGTGCATTGCTCATTATGAACCTTGTGCCATCTGAAATATTCATTTCCACCTATTCTGGTCGTATACATAGTATATCAGTTGCAAGACGCAATCAGAACTTTCACTGCGTGATAACAGTGGTGATGTTACCGATGACAACGCCACTAGAATAGAGTTACTAAACATGGTTTTCAGAAATTCCTTCACAAAAGAAGATGAAGTAAATACTTCACAATTCGAATAAAGAACAACTGCAAATGTGAGAAACTTACAAGTCGATATTCTCGGTGCAGCGAAGCAGCTTAAAACAACTAAGAAAGGAGAGCTGTCTAGTCCTGATTGTATACCAGTCAGGTTCCTGTGAGGCTGACTGAATACGAACGCACCTGAAGATTAAATAAATCAGACTCCACCTTTGCTGAACATGTGCCCAAAGAAGGACACAAATATATAACACACACAGAAGTGCTACGTATAGCCAACAAAGGCAGAAAACTCAGCCTACTAGAAGCACTTGAAATTAACAAACACTTAGCCCTAGATCCCCAGCTGATTCTAAATGACCAATTGCAATTGAGCACATCACCACTCTTAAACTTTACACAATAAAGTAAACCTGCTACTAACCACGAAGTGTCCCAATAGTAAACAAATTCACATCCCAATATAATGTAATATCCCTTATGTGTTTAGATTCATAACTGTAACTCAGCTGTAACTATGTCATACTTGGTATATATGAATGCAAAATTTTTCTAATAACAAAATGTAACCCACAAGAAAACATCGTTGTTGTACAATCAACAATTAGTATCCAGTGCAACTGTTCACACCAAATACCAAAATATAGTAATTTTGTAATAATGTGTATTCTAAATAATTCTAATTGTTGTCATACATGATACTGACAAACCATAAAATGTGATTTATTAAGTTAAAGAACAGTGGTACAGAATAAAAAGTCAAAAGACCCGTTTGACAATTCCAAAGACAATACCACAACTAAAGATCGTATGTAAGTGCGTTGTATCTTAGTACACAATGCTTGGTTCGTAAGAACACAAGCTGCTTGTAAACAATAGCTAGTAGTAATCTGAAGATGGCCTAATAAGCCGAAAACTAGTTCATACAAATAAAAATCAGTAGAACAAAAAACCGACTAAGTGTTATTCAACACTCAGTTGTTGATACAGTATATGAATACTTATCAACCGTATATAACCGCTCGCTCGTAGAAAGATCCGTACCCAAAGAATGTAAAGTTGCACAAGTCGCAACAATACCCAAGGAAGGAAATAGGAGTAATCGGCTGAATTACACACCCATATCACTAACGTCGATCGGCAGTAGGATTTTAGAACATATACTGTGCTCGATCATTATGAATCTCCTCGAAGAAAACAATTTATTGACAATAGCCAACATGAATTCAGAAAACATCATTCTTGTTGAACACAACTAGCTCATTATTCTCACGAAGTAATGAGTGCTATCGACAAGGGACATAAAACTGATCCCATATTATTAGATTTCCAAAAGGCTTTTAACACCTTTCCACACAAGTGACTTGTAACTAAATTGCTCGCCTGTGAAGTATCGTCTCAGTTGTGTGACTGGATTCGTGATTTCCTTCACAAAGGTCACAGTTCGTAATACAGAGCGAAGTGGCGCAGTGATCAGCACACTGGACTTGCACTCGGGAGGACGACGGTTCAAACCCGCGCCCGGTCAACCTGAATTAGGTTTTCGGTGATTTCCTAAATCGCTTCAGGTAAATGCCGCAATGGTACCATTGAAAGGGCACTGCCGAATTTCTTCCTCTTCCTTCCCTAATCGGATGGGCCCGATGACCTCTCTGTTTCATCCCCTCCCACGAATCAACCAACTAACCAACAGCTCGAAATAACTGACGGAAAGTCATCGAGTAAAACAGATATAATATTTGGCATTCCTCAAGGAAGTGTCGTTCCTGACTTTCATAAGCGATTTAGGAGACAATCTGAGCAGCCCTCTTAGACTGTTTGCAGATGATCTTGTCACTCACCGTCACGTAAAATCATCAGATGATCAAAATGGATTGCAAAATGATTTAGACAAGATATCTGTATGGTGAAAAAAGTGGTAATTGACTCTAAATCATGAAGAGTGTGAAGTCATCAACATGAGAACTAAAAAAAAAACGCGCTAAATTTCAGTTACACGAGAAATCACACAAATCTAAAGGCTGTAAACTCAACTAAATACTTAAGAATTACAGTTACGAATAATTTAAAATGGAACGATCACATAGATAATGTTGTGGGAAAGCAAACGAAAGACTGCGATTTATTGGAAGAACACTTAGAAAGCATAACAGGTCTACAAAAGAGACTGCATACAGCACACATGCCAAGCCCTCTTCTGGAGTATTGCTGTGCGGTGTTGGGATCCGCATCAGATAGAATTGACGGAGGACATCGGCAAAGTTCAAAGAAGAGCAGAGAGAGAGAGTGCCACGGATATGACACACGAATGGGGTGGCAGTCATCAAAAGAAAGGCATTTCTCGCTGCTGCAGGACTTTCTCATGAAATTTAAGCCACTAACTTTCTCCTCCGAGTGTGAAATATTACGCTGGCTCCTTTCACACGGAAAGATTGAAGAGTTCAATTTTCCCGAGCGCTTTTCGAAGGTAGAACCTTAGAGAAACAGTTTAAAGTTGGTTCGATGAACTCTCTGCCAGACACTGAATTTTTAATTACAGAGTAATGATGTAGATGTAAATGTTGGTCTCTAGTATCAAAATACTCAGTTTGGTCTCTTCTAACGACTGTGTCATTTTGACCACAAAGGACTTGGAAGGTCCTGAATATCTAGGATAACACTGTAAACGACAAGACTTACGACGTGCACGTAATATCCACGGATATAAATTTCAGTAACACATTGGAACCGGATGGAAGCGCATCGCCGGTACGGAGGGGACCACCACAGCGCCCGCACCACTACTGCCAATCTCGTGACTCGCAGTGAATCACATGTGCCACGCCCCTAGCTGTCTGTGATCGTGGAATAAAGGACGACTGGCCCACTCCCTTTCGATTCGATATCGAGACTGACCTAAGCCAATATCGACGCGCTTCAGGCTGTAGAGTCCAACATGAGCCTTGCCATACTTGTACTTTGTCTGCAGACTCTATTCATTATACGTTGTATTTTGTATGTGTTATTACTGCACTTCTGCTGCGTCTGTGAACTTACATCAGGACAGTTTCATCTAGTGTCAGTACTGTTTCATCCCATTCTTTATGTTGTAACCTTGCCTCTGCGAGCTCTGACTATGTGAAACCGTATTCACAAACTACTCCCTGTCATGGACATGACACGCAAAACAGGTGTTGGCAGGTTAAAAAGAGTTCACTCACACTAGGCAAATTGCTTCAGGTAAACACAGCGACCGTTTGTAAATTTTTACCACATAGTTCAGCCTCATGTCACACAAATACACACGAGTACACACAAGTATTTCGACTTATTACCAAGGCATCATCAAATGATCTGTTTAAAAAGAAAGAAAAGATAGATAGTGAATTATAAACAAACTACAAATTACTAGAGTCAGTCAATAAATTATGCCCCACTTTTTTCCTTCTCTCTCTCTCTCTCTCTCTCTCTCTCTCTCTCTCTCTCAGGACGTATATGTTCTTAACCCTTTCTGCGTTTACGATTCCAAATGGCATCATTAAGTATTCCTGGCTGTTTTGAGTTTCCCAATGCTTCCATGATACCGTTTGGCATCTCTTCGCGTAATTCCAAGTTTGGCCAAAAGATCGCAGTGGCGTTTGCTTTCGTCACTCGCCACTCACTCGCACACACTGATGGCCTTGGGAGAGCCAGTCATGACAAAACTCTACCATCTGGTGAGCAAGATGTATGAGACAGGCGAAATACCCACAGACTTAAAGAAGAATATAATAATTCCAATCCCAAAGAAAGCAGGTGTTGACAGATGTGAAAATTACAGAACTATCAGTTTAATAAGTCACAGCTGCAAAATACTAACGCGAATTCTTTACAGACGAATGGAGAAACTGGTAGAAGCGGACCTCGGGGAGGATCAGTTTGGATTCCGTAGAAATGTTGGAACACGTGAGGCAATACTAACCTTACGACTTATCTTAGAAGAAAGATTAAGAAAAGGCAAACCTACGTTTCTAGCATTTGTAGACTTAGAGAAAGCTTTTGACAACGTTAACTGGAATACTCTCTTTCAAATTCCGAAGGTGGCAGGGGTAAAATACAGGGAGCGAAAGGCTATTTACAATTTGTACAGATACCAGATGGCAGTTATAAGAGTCGAGGGGCATGAAAGGGAAGCAGTGATTGGGAAAGGAGTGAGACAGGGTTGTAGCCTCTCCCCGATGTTATTCAATCTGTATATTGAGCAAGCAGTAAAGGAAACAAAAGAAAAATTCGGAGTAGGTATTAAAATTCATGGAGAAGAAGTAAAAACTTAGAGGTTTGCCGATGACATTGTAATTCCGTCAGAGACAGCAAAGGACTTGGAAGAGCAGTTGAACGGAATGGACAGTGACTTGAAAGGAGGATATAAGATGAACATCAACAAAAGCAAAACGAGGATAATGGAATGTAGTCAAATTAAATCGGGTGATGCTGAGGGGATTAGATTAGGAAATGAGACACTTAAAGTAGTAAAGGAGTTTTGCTATTTAGGGAGTAAAATAACTGAGGATGGTCGAAGTAGAGAGGATATAAAATGTAGACTGGCAATGGCAAGGAAATCATTTCTGAAGAAGAGAAATTTGTTAACATCGAGTATAGATTTAAGTGTCAGGAAGTCATATCCGAAAGTATTTGTATGGAGTGTAGCCATGTATGGAAGTGAAACATGGACGATAACCAGTTTGGACAAGAAGAGAATAGAAGCTTTCGAAATGTGGTGCTACAGAAGAATGCTGAAGATAAGGTGGGTAGATCACGTAACTAATGAGGAGGTATTGAATGGGATTGGGGAGAAGAGAAGTTTGTGGCACAACTTGACTAGAAGAAGGGATCGGTTGGTAGGACATGTTTTGAGGCATCAAGGGATCACAAATTTAGCATTGGAGGGCAGCGTGGAGGGTAAAAATCGTAGAGGGAGACCAAGAGATCAATACACTAAGCAGACTCAGAATGATGTAGGTTGCAGTAGGTACTGGGAGATGAAGAAGCTTGCACAGGATGGAGTAGCATGGAGAGCTGCATCAAACCAGTCTCAGGACTGAAGACCACAACAACAACAACTCGCCATTTGTTTGAAGTGCTGAACAAAGAAGCGTCGGGAGCTGTGCTACTGCATTTGTGAGTGAATAACGATTGTTGTGTTTAGTTTTATTCTGTGTAAGGGAAAGAGAAAGAAATACGGTAAGTTTACAATACAGTTATGTATATATTTTTTTGAGTAATTATTATGCAATTTCTAATGACGGCATTTGGAGTCATTGATGCATTAGTATGTATGAGGTATGCAAAAATGAATTTGTATCATAAGAGTGAATTGTGTCTGTACTTATATAATATTTCGTAGTTTTCATTCCTGCATCATATTTTCTTTATAGACTGTGGAAAATTAGTTTTGTACAGCCAGTGCGCTTTTGACACGGCGCAGTGAGCCTTGAGCAGCCGCTGGTGAAGTAGCAGTGCAGCAGCAGTGCAGTAGGGAGTCGCACATTTAGCTTTCATATTTGTTTTGTAGTTTGATTCTTAATTTATTTCCGTGTGGTTGTGCGCTTGCATATTAATCACATAAAATCCTTGCATATTCTCGTATTTGAGAGGAGATATATTGTTTATTGAGAGCTAAAGTATATATTCGCGGAGTCGTTAGTCAGTCGTTTGTTTTGGACAGCCAGTGCTTTCTGTTTATTTAGTAGAGTCAGTTAGCAGCAGACAGAGGCCAGCGCAGTTTCATCTGTACTTGCAGAGTGACGTGTGCGACCAGCAGTAGCAGAAACTAGTCGTATATTCAGTTTTTCGTATTAGTTCCGCAGGTTTAATTCAAATTACTTTGCGTGTTTGTGTGCTTGCTTGGTGAAATTTATTTTCGAACTACAAAGGGGTAGTATCAAATTTTAATAACGGTAGAGTGTAACATCACGTAGGCGGTTGTCATTTGTACTAAGACAGGGGTAGGATAGCATTGTAATATCTGTATAGTGGCATAGTCATGGTCATTTGATACCTTAGTTCGTAAGTAATTGTTCATATATCGCAGCTCAATCTGGCGCTGGTGACGCAACTGTGCAGTCGCATATTGCTGTTTTATTTTTCGCAACTCTATACGTCCAGATATTAGCAATAGGATGGATAGGGTGTGTACGTGCTGTGTGCGGGCGCAGGAGGAACTGGCCGCGTTTCGCGAGTAGCTGAACGTGCTGTTGGCTACGGTCAGCCCCTTCAGGATGCTGCCTCGAGGTGCAGCGACGGCGGAGGGTCTGGCGCGTCGCTTGAGACACCCCAGGTGTCACTTGCTGCGTCCGCTGACTCAACCGCCGAGGCACCTTCTAGTGTACCCGGCGCGTTGGGGCCGCCCTCACCTCAGGGTGAGTGGCGGCCTGCAACGCGTTCTCTTCGCTCGAAGCGGAGGGTCAATGTGGAGGCTGGCCGGCTGGCCTCGCCCGTTCATCCTGTCAGTGGGCAGGTGGCCGCTCCTTCAGCAGGGCCCGAGCAGGCACACGGGGGCAACGGCTTGCTGGTTATTGGGAGCTCCGACGTTAGGCGGGTGATGGAGCCCCTTAGGGAAATAGCGCACAGGGCTGGAAAGAATCCAACGTGCACTCGGTTTGTCTGCCGGGGGGCCTCATCCAAGATGTGGAAGTGGCCTTGCCTGCGGCTATCGAGCGTACGGGTTGCAGTCGTCTGCAAGTAGTTGCTCACGTCGGCACCAGTCGCTTGGGTTCTGAGGCGATCCTCAGTTCGTACAGGCGGCTGGCGGATTTGGTGAAGACCGCTGGCCTCGCACGCGGGGTGCTAGCAGAGCTCTCTATTTGCAGCATCGTTCCCAGAGTGGATCGGTGTCCTTTGGTTTGGAGCAGAGTGGAGGGTCTCAACCAGAGGCTTCGTGGACTCTGTGCCGGTCTTGGCTGCAGATTTCTAGACTTGCGCTATTGGGTGGGGAATTGTAGGACGTGCACTACACAAAGGAAGGGGCTACTCGGGTAGCAGAGTACTTGTGGCGTGCACATGGGGTTTTTTTAGGCCAGGCAGTAGTGCGAGGTGTCCTGATGAACACTCACCAGTCGACGTGCACGCAGGGAAATCAGGACGCGCTCAGTGTAAAGACACTTCAGCTATCAAGATATTAGCAGTAAATTTTCAGAGTGTTCGGAATAAAGTTCCTAAATTTTCTGCCCTCCAGGAAGCGTGTGGCGCGCAAATTATTCTCGGGACTGAGACCTGGCTGAATCCTGAGATAGGAAGTTCTGAAATATTTAGTGAGGGTTGAAACGTGTATCGGAAAGACAGATTAGACACCGTAGGAGGTGGAGTCTTCTTTGCAGTTGACAAAAATATTGCGTCTACTGAGATCGAAGTAGTGTGTGATTGTGAAGTTATCTGGACACGTTTAACAGGGCTAGGAGAAATAAAATTAATTGTTGGGTGTTATTACCGGCCACCAGGTTCCACCGTGACAGTTCAAGAATCATTCAAAGGGAGTCTACACGCTGTATCGCAGAAGTACCCAGATCATGCTATATTAGTCGGAGGCGACTTCAACCTACCTAGTATAGACTGGCATGTCTATGGATTCATTGCAGGTGGTACAGACAAGCCGTCGTGTGAATTACTTTTGAACGCAATATCCGAAAACTGTCTTAAGCAGCTAAATCGACAGCCAACGCGTAATGGAAATATTTGAGATCTGGTAGCCACGAACAGACCAGACCTCATCGACGGTGTCGGTGTTGAGACAGGGATTAATGATCATGATGTTGTCATTACGACTATGGTTACGAAAGTTAAAAAGTCGATCAAGAAGGCTAGGAAAGTATTCTTACTAGAAAGAGCAGATAAACAGTTGGATGCTAATAACTTAGTAAATGAATCGACATCATTCACTTCCGGTACGATAGACGTGGAAGAATTATGGGCGAATTTTAAACACATTGTAAATCACGCATTGGAGAAGTATGTGCCGAAAAAGTGGGATACGGACGGAAAAGACCCAACGTGGTTTAACAGCGCAATTCGGAAATTGCTCAGAAGCAAAGACAGTTGCACTCGCGGTACAAGAGAGATCGGGAGAATGAGGGTAGGCAAAAGTTAGTAGAGATTCGTGCTGCTATAAAACGAGTGATACGCGGAGCATACAACCACTACCACCCTCATACCTTAGTAAAAGATCTTGCTGAAAACCCAAGCAAATTCTGGTCTTAAGTAAAATCGGTAAGCGGGTCGAAGGCTTCCATCCAGTCACTCACTGATCAGTCTGGCCTGGCAACGGAAGACAGCAAAACGAAAGCTGAAATTTTAAATTTACCATTTGAGAAATCTTTCACGCTGGAGGATCGTACAAACATACCACCGTTTGAGTCTCTTACAGATTCCCGTATGGAGGACATAGTGATAGACATCCCTGGGGTTGTGAAGCAGCTGAATTGGTTGAAAATAAATAAATCGCCAGGTCCTGATGGGATTTACAGAAAGAGATTTACAGAGAGTACTCTACTGCATTGGCTCCTTACTTAGCTTGCATTTATCGCGAATCTCTTGCCCAACGTAAAGTCCCGAGCGACTGGAAAACAGCGCAGGTGACGCCTGTGTATAAGAAGGGTAGAAGGACGGATCCTCAAAATTACAGACCAATATCCTTGACATAGGTTTGTTGCAGGATTCTCGAACATATTCTCAGTTCGAACATAATGAATTTCCTTGACACAGAGAAGTTGCTGTCCGTCCATCAGCACGGCTTTAGAAAGCATCGCTCCTGCGAAACGCAACTCGCCCTTTTTTTAGCTTGATATCTTGCGAACCATGGATGAAGGGTATCAGATGGATGCCATATTCCTTGACTTCCGGAAAGCGTTTGACTCAGTGCCCCACTGCAGACTCCTAACTAAGGTACGAGCATATGGGATTCGTTCCCAAATATGTGAGTGGCTCGAAGACTTCTTAAGTAATAGAACCCAGTACGTTGTCCTCGATAGTAAGTGTTCATCGGAGGTGAGGGTATCATCTGGAGTGCCCCAGGGAAGTGTGGTAGGTCCGCTATTGTTTTCTATCTACATAAATGATCTTTTGGATAGGGTGGATAGCAATGTGCGGCTGTTTGCTGATGATGCTGTGGTGTACGGGAAGGTGTCGTCGTTGAATGACTGTAGGAGGATACAAGATGACTTGGACAGAATTTGTGGTTGGTGTAAAGAATGGCAGCTAACTCTAAATATAGATAAATGTAAATTAATGCAGATGAATAGGAAAAAGAATCCCATAATGTTTGAATTTTCCATTAGTAGTATAGCGCTTGACACAGTCACGTCGATTAAATATTTGGGCGTAACATTGCAGAGCGATATGAAGTGGGACAAGCATGTAATGGCAGTTGTGGGGAAGGCGGATAGTCGTCTTCGGTTCATTGGTAGAATTTTGGGAATATGTGGTTCATCTGTAAAGGAGATCGCTTATAAAACACTAATACGACCTGTTCTTGAGTACCGCTCGAGCGTTTGGGATCCCTATCAGGTCGGATTGAGGGAGGACATAGAAGCAATTCAGAGGCGGGCTGCTAGATTTATTACTGGTAGGTTTGATCATCACACGAGTGTTACGGAAATGCTTCAGGAACTCGGGTGGGAGTCTCTGGAGGAAAGGAGGCGTTCTTTTCGTGAATCGCTACTGAGGAAATTTAGACAACCAGCACTTGAGGCTGACTGCAGTACAATTTTACTGTCACCAACTTGCATTTTGCGGAAAGACCACAAAGATTAGATAAGAGAGATTAGGGCTCGTACAGAGGCACATAGGCAGTCATTTTTCCCTCGTTCTGTTTGGGAGTGGAACAGGGAGAGTAAATGCTACTTGTGGTACGAGGTACCCTCCGCCACGCACCGTATGGTGGATTGCGGAGTATGGATGTAGATGTAGAACTCGAAGCTTTACGAGGTGATGAAATTATTCTTCTTCTGCGTGGCGATGACTCTGAACTATCAGATGACAAAATTGTTTCGGATGATGAACGTGACTATGATCCATCAGTACAGCAAGTATTGCCTCTACAGACAGAACCTGAACTGGACAGTTTGGAGGAAGCTCTTACTAATGATGAAACTCTCCTATCCGTACGGCTTGAAACTTTAGGTGCAGGAAATGCAAATTCCCTGAGATATACGTGGATATGCAAGGATCTTGAGGCTATGGATGTTCAATGTGCTGTGCAGTTTTCTGATCCACCAAGTGAAAAGCGTTCTCCCCTCCAATATTTTGAAAGTTTTATTGATGAGACTGCAATTGACAATTTAGTAACGCAGACAAATCTATACTCTACTCAAGTGTTGGGACAAAGTATAAACACTAGTGCCAATGAAATGAGACAGTTCATTGGCATTCATTTACTAAGTGGTATTGTGAGTTCGTCGAGTTACAAGATATATTGGGCAAATGAGACAAGGTATAATCAGATTGCTGACGTGATTCCACTCAGTCGATTTTACAAGTTGAAGAGGTATTTGCTTGTGAACGACAATGCAAATATATTACTCAGGGATGATCCTCGTCAAGAGAAGTTGTTCAAGGTCAGGCCATTTTTAGATCAACTAAAGAACAATTTTCTAAAAACCGAAGTTGAAGAATACAACAGTATTGACGAACTTATTATTCTGCTAAAACCACATACATCTCTGCGCCAGTACATAAAATCAAAGCCACACAAATGGGGCATGAAAGTATTTTCTCGAGCTGGTGTAAGTGGTTACATTTATGATTCTGAAGTGTGTGTTGGGAAGGGAACAAACACTGCAAGTAATCCTGAGTTAGGAATGAGTGGAAACGTAGTGATTCAGCTGATTGAGAACTCGCCTAGGCACGCCAATTTTAAACTCTTTATGGACAACTAGTTTACTTCCCTCAACCTAGCAGTAAAGCTTAGAAATGAAGGAATATGTGTTGTAGGAACCATCAGAAAAAACAGATTGGGTGGATGCCATCTGTAAAGCAATGCAGAGATGAAAAAAGAAAGGAGAGGAACCTGTGATTACCAGGTAGATGAAAAAGACAAAATTATAATTTTGAAATGGTATGACAATAAAGCTGTCCACCTGATTTCTACTTATAGAGGCAAGGAACCTGTTGAAAATGTGGAACGTCGGAGTAAAAAAACAAAACAGATCGTATCCACATCCCAACATTGTGCATGAGTATAATATGCACATTGGAGGAGTGAACCTCCATGATATGTTGGTCGAAATATGCAGAATAAACATAAAAAGCAAGAGGTACTACCTGAGAATTGTTTTCCATTTCATAGGTATGGCTTGTGTGAACGCTTGGCTGCTTTACGGTCGACATTGCGTTCAGAAAAATGAGAAATATACACCATTACTAAAGTTTCGAGCAGAAATAGCAAGTGCCTTGCTGAAGAAAGAAATTGGTACACCTGCAAGAATGAGGGGCTGTCCAGCCACAGACTCTCCAAGTCTACCTGCTCCCAAAAGAAAGCCTAAGGCAATTCGCCCAGTCGCTGACGTGCACTTTGACCAAATAGGACACTGGCCAGACCATTTAGAGTCATAATCAAGATGCAGACTTTGTATAAGGCCATATTCAAAAGTTAAATGCTCCAAGTGCAATGTTGCATTGTGTTTTAACAAACAAAACAACTGTTTCAGAAATTTTCATTGTAAATAAATCAGTAAAAAATCAATGTTGTAGTATGGTTTTGTGTTATAAATAAATGAAAGGTTCAAAGAAACATACTGTTTTATTCCTTAAGAAATCAATAAAAAGTTTTAATACTTACTAATAAAATAAATAAGAAATTAGTTTATGTATTTATACTGACTACTTTACAGCTAAGTAATACTTATGGTGAATTTCTGTGACAATGATGCCATTTGGAATCATTATTTTATTTATGAACCAAAAGCTTCAAAAGAACTTTTGCAAATGGATATGGCATATGTGCAGCATATACAGTAAATATTAATCACACAAAAATTTTCCCCGATTTTTTTCTAAATGTGATGCACAAAGGGTTAAGAATTGAATTTGGTGACTATATCAGTCAACATTCATTTACTATTTTTCTACCTAGTCTCCATCACGTTATTCGGCCGAACGCAGCGTTATGTAAGAGTATATATTCGTTATTGGTAACAGCTCCTGTCCTTTGCTCGTAGCTATGTTTCACTGTATTAATTACGCGCGCATCATCAAAGTGTGGCCCAAACAGATGGAAGTCAAAGGGTACCAGGTCTGGGCTATAGGTTGAACAAGCTATTGGTGTCCAGCTCAGGCTGAGGATGTGTTCCTGGGTTCTGAGAGTTGTGCGTGTGTGTGCACTGCCGTGTTGGTGCAACATTTCTTTTGCGTTATTGTCAGACCAAACAAGTCATAAACGATTACTGAGTTCGTTCAGAGTCTTCACATATGCCTCTGAACTAATGGTTGACTCCTCTGCCAAGGCATCTACGAGAAAAGTACCATCACCGTCCTGAAAGACTGCCATGACTTTGCCAGCAGAGGGATCTGCCTTAAATTTCTGCTTTCTTGAAGATTGCGGGTGGTGCTACTCCAGTGACTGTCTTTTCATTTCGTCATCTGTGGTGCTCAGAAACAGAAAGGTCTCTCCATTGGCCTCAAACTGCTCCAAGAGTTCAGATGAAAAGTAAGGAGCCTGGGCTGAGCAGTGCTATGGTTAACATCTTGTTAGCAGTAGCGCATCATTGTGGCTCATGTTCTTGGAGTTATGAGATCAGAGGAACGTAAGAGCAGTATTTATGGGCCTCGGATGCTGCATTTGGTGATACTCTTACCATGACATAGTTTTTGGCCCTATAAAAATAGAATTCCGGCGCCAAGAAGATCTGTAACAAAGCGAGGCAAATAGTACTGCCATGACTGCATCACCTCCACGTTAACAGCCACTGCAAATTACGCCACCAGTACCACCAGCCTTCCATTCAATTGTTTACATTTGGCATTCTATAAATGGACCAAGTATTTGTGAAATTTGGTTGGATTTAATAACAATCGTGGTGTTGCTAAACGGTCTATCTTACACCCGTGATTATTCCAAATCACAAACCTGGACAGGAATCCTATCATAGTGAATTTAATTCCGTGTGACCTAATTTATTATGGAAAGACTTATTCAGCAGCTGTAAAAATAGCTGTGATTGCTTTCTAATATGTGGAGTTATAGTGTTCATAGTTCAGTCTTATAGTCTGAAAAATATTATATTTCCAGTGCATTTTTAAATCAATCTGCAGTCATTTTCTCAAATATTTTTCCTTACTTGAAAAGCTGCCTGAAATTAGTAAAGTTGATCTGAAATAAAAAGATTATTAACTGTTGCATTTATGCACTTTGATCGGAATTACGAAGTTCTATCAGTGTTCATTTTATGAGAAAGTGTTTTAACTTCAATTTGATGTTGTGTTAGCATTTGCACAGCCAACCACATTTTGAATAAGTTAAAAGACTGCTCATCAAACCAGATTTGTTATTTAAAGAGCTATAGTTTGTTGTGAATTACGTAATTAATAATGAAGCAAAGCAAAGGTTCATTCACAGCCTGTGTAGCAAGCTTTGCATTCTGCTTAATTGCTGCAAAACGAGTTTAAGAAAGAAATATTTATTGTGTTAGCTCTTCTGATGCAAGTTGGTTAATGCACAGACACGGAGACCCTGTACTAAACAGTGATGTTATAGAGTATAATCAACAACAGACCTCCTGATTAAAATCAGAATCATTTCATGCTCTTCCCTGATTAGTATTGCTACTACTTTCCTGTGTGTTGGTGACTGGTTCTGAATACTGCTGCATCTAGTTCATTTAAGGTACGTGTTGTTGAAGGGCATATGTTACTGTTTGCTATCTCATTGGGCATTTGTTTGTCCGACTTCCAATTTAGTAGTACATTCGTCTGCAAGTTTGGGTTACTGTGCTGTAGTGTGAACAGATATATTGAAAGATTTTAGTGTGTGTGCTCAAGGAAGGTTAGGTTAGCCTTAGCACTGCCTTCTGCGTTATTATATTGCTTGACACAAGAACGACTAATTAGGCTGGCGGCGGTATTAATACGTAATGTTACAATTTGCTGCTGGGAGAACGTCTATTCCTGACCCACCTGTTTACTGTTGGTTATACTCTGCTGGAGTTTTTCGGAAACGTATCCGAATTTGATTGTTACGTTCTCATTAGGTTATCTCACAGTAACAAATTTGTCAAAAATTCTTCACTGAAGTTTAACGTTAGCATCGATTGCCGTTTAAGGTGCTCGGTGTTACCGTTACACATGGACCTCGGTTTCCGCTCTTCCTAACGCTTTAAATCTCTTTACCCACCGCCCATCAGTACTCCCATCAACTGCTTCGTAAATGTACACTGCACGCAATCGTTCACGCTAAGTTAACAACGGATTCTTTATCCGCAACCAAGAATGCAATTACATAACCTTGCTTGTAACGAGTGTCTTGCATTCATTCTAGTTTGATGGTTGACTATGACTCTGTCATCTGCTGGAATTGTTTGAAACTTCGAACGTGTGCACAAGAAACCTTAGATCTGAAGCACACAAAAAGACGTTTACCTATATCTAACAACGGCTTTTAAGGCAGTTGGAGCATTGTTGATTCAACGACCCTTGTAACTTCCATAAGCAGCCATACGTACATGAATACGTTACACTGTAACTCGTCACCTGAGAAGAAACGGATAGGCGTTCACAACGTAAACATATCTGCGATCTGGTTATTGATACCGTGAGCTGCAGTTGACTACATAGTAATATAAAGTCAGTAACTCTTAAATCGCAAATACACTCCTGGAAATGGAAAAAAGAACACATTGACACCGGTGTGTCAGACCCACCATACTTGCTCCGGACACTGCGAGAGGGCTGTACAAGCAATGATCACACGCACGGCACAGCGGACACACCAGGAACCGCGGTGTTGGCCGTCGAATGGCGCTAGCTGCGCAGCATTTGTGCACCGCCGCCGTCAGTGTCAGCCAGTTTTCCGTGGCATACGGAGCTCCATCGCAGTCTTTAACACTGGTAGCATGCCGCGACAGCGTGGACGTGAACCGTATGTGCAGTTGACGGACTTTGAGCGAGGGCGTACAGTGGGCATGCGGGAGGCCGGGTGGACGTACCGCCGAATTGCTTAACATGTGGGGCGTGAGGTCTCCACAGTACATCGATGTTGTCGCCAGTGGTCGGCGGAAGGTGCACGTGCCCGTCGACCTGGGACCGGACCGCAGCGACGCACGGATGCACGCCAAGACCGTAGGATCCTACGCAGTGCCGTAGGGGACCGCACCGCCACTTCCCAGCAAATTAGGGACACTGTTGCTCCTGGGGTATCGGCGAGGACCATTCGCAACCGTCTCCATGAAGCTGGGCTACGGTCCCGCACACCGTTGGGCCGTCTTCCGCTCACGCCCCAACATCGTGCAGCCCGCCTCCAGTGGTGTCGCGACAGGCGTGAATGAAGGGACGAATGGAAACGTGTCGTCTTCAGCGATGAGAGTCGCTTCTGCCTTGTTGCCAATGATGGTCGTATGCGTGTTTGGCGCCGTGCAGGTGAGCGCCACAATCAGGACTGCATAGGACCGAGGCACACAGGGCCAACACCCGGCATCATGGTGTGGGGAGCGATCTCCTACACTGGCCGTACACCACTGGTGATCGTCGAGGGGACACTGAATAGTGCACGGTACATCCAAACCGTCATCGAACCCATCGTTCTACCATTCCTAGACCGGCAAGGGAACTTGCTGTTCCAACAGGACAATGCACGTCCGCATGTATCCCGTGCCACCCAACGTGCTCTAGAAGGTGTAAGTCAACTACCCCGGCCAGCAAGATCTCCGGATCTGTCCCCCATTGAGCATGTTTGGGACTGGATGAAGCGTCGTCTCACGCGGTCTGCACGTCCAGCACGAACGCTGGTCCAACTGAGGCGCCAGGTGGAAATGGCATGACAAGCCGTTCCACAGGACTACATCCAGCATCTTTACGATCGTCTCCATGGGAGAATAGCAGCCTGCATTGCTGCGAAAGGTGGATATACACTGTACTAGTGCCGACATTGTGCATGCTCTGTTGCCTGTGTCTATGTGCCTGTGGCTCTGTCAGTGTGATCATGTGATGTATCTGACCCCAGGAATGTGTCAATAAAGTTTCCCCTTCCTGGGACAATGAATTCACGGTGTTCTTATTTCAATTTCCAGGAGTGTATCAGTAAGGATACTCATAATGTTAAAATGATTGTGAAATGAATCCTCTTCAAAGTGAAAGTAGATAAGTTAGACGTGCATTGGAAGCCGGACAGCTGACGACCACCTGCAGACGTGATCCGAAAGTATCAAACTAGTGGCTGGTGGCCATGTGTGTACACTAAACAGCCGGTATGAAATAAATGCTAAATCAAGTTACTATTAGAAAAGTGAGAGATGATAATAAAAGGAACAACAGCAAACGAAAGGCAAAACTCGGTGAGAAGAGACATCATAACAATTCAGAAAATATTTCGAAAAAGCTTTGTCATGGAAATCGCTTTATTCGCTTAAAAGCGGATGCTTGTACTTTTTCTAAATCAACAAATATTTCAGCTCTTTATGAGTATTCAAATGGCATCCCTTAGGAACATAATGATAGATATTAAGATAGCACGCATAGTTCAACGTCTTTGAAATAACTGGAAACCAGTAATTGATACCACTTGTGTGACATGATTTTGAAATCATATACACATACAAAAGTGGATGTATGTTTATCTTTGTGTGTGTGTGTGTGTGTGTGTGTGTGTGTGTGTCCCACACATCATCCTAAGCCACTGGATAGATTTCAACCAAATTTGGTACACATACAGCATACTATCTAGGAAGCATTACTGTGGGAGTTAGAACCGACTTGTTCCCATTAGCGCGGAGGTATGCCTGAAAAGGATTGGATACCTCTGACATTTTGGCTGCCAACACAACGATTGTGTTGTGTGGGTGGTTTTGGAATGCATCTCAGGGGGCGGATGGACACGGTTGAGCAGAGACAGGGCGGAGGAGCAGATAGGGGAGAGGAGGGAGGATGAAATGGATTTAGGGGGAGGTGAAGGAAGCAGGTAGAAGATGGAGAGGGTTAGTGGATAGGTGAAAAAGTGAAAAGGAGAGGAAGAGGGAGGAGATGGTGATGGACAGAGAGGGGGAAGAGTAGGAGATGAATGCAATGTATGACGGGCATATTTCAATAGTGGTACAAGTCCAATGTCGCCACTTTTCTGCCTATAATGCTTCTGAAATTAATGACACAAACAAACAGAAAGAAAGGTTCATCTCTAGCAAGAATCGATATGCTTGAATATTTCTGGTATCTCAACTGCAGATTTTTCAGCTCTCATTTAATTTTAGGACTCTGTATCTCAAAATGAACAAAAATGGACTTACACCACTATTGAAATAGGACCTTCATATGTGATGTACATGTACGTGAGTGAAGCCCGGATTCCACGGGTAAAAGGCTAATTGCCGATGAAAAATTTTAAAAAACAAACGAATTTCCTTTTTTTTTACGTTCTTGAATCGCTGCGTATCTGCAGCGGAAATTAGTAAATTTCGTGTGAAATACGTCGTAATACTTGTTCGGGTATCACAAAATTAACAAAGTTAAGAGATCGGAGTACCGCAGTGGCACTCTGCAAGGGACTTTTTAGTACTTTAAATTATCCACGTAGTTTAAGGTATGTAGTTGGTTAGGCTTAGTTAGTTATTTAGTTAGTTAGTTACATGGTTCATAGACTATTTTCATGATTTATATCGAAATGATGTGGAACGAGTGTGTTAACATGCTACACATACATGAATTACTAGGTGTATTGGCACCACATCTGCACACACAAGTCACAAACTCTCACAAATTCCGGAGAGGAGGGCGATGAGCTCTGACTCCACGTTCAGTCACATCACATACTACATCTACAGCTACATCATACGCCGCAAATCACATAATGGTGTGTGGCGGAGGGTACTCTCAGTACCACTAGCTGTTCCCTCCAACCCTGTTCCACTCGCGAATAGTGCCTGGAAAGAATGATTGTCGGTAAGCCGCTGTCTTGGCTCTAATTTCTCGAATTTTATCATTGTGGTCAACACGCGAGTTGTATGTGGGGAGATTGCCCCATTCCTCCTGGAAAGTGCTGTCCCGAAATTTCAATAGTAAATCTCTACGTAATGCACAACGCCTCTCTTGTAACGTCTGCCAATGGAGTTTGTTTAGCATGTCCACAACATTCTCTTGACAGCTAAGTTCGTTCTGCAAATTCTTACTATCTTCTGCCGTTGCTACTTTGGTATAGACAACTGTATCATCTGCGAATAGCCTTAAAGAGCATCCGACGCTTCTACTAGATAATTTATATACAGGGTGGTCCATTGATAGTGACCAGGCCAAATATCTCACGAAATAGGCAAAGAACGAAACTCGTCTAGCTTGAAGGTAGAAACCAGATGGCGCTATGGTTGGCCCGCTAGATGGCGCTGCCATAGGTCAAACGGATATCAACTGCGTTTTTTTAAAATAGGAACCCCCATTTTTATTACATATTCGTGTAGTACGTGACGAAATATGTATATTGTAAACAGCAACGGTCCTATCACACTTTCCTAGAGTCCTCCGGATATTACCTTTACATCTGTCGATTTAGTTCCGTTAAGAGCGACGTGTTGAGTTCTATCTACAAGAAAGTCTTGAATCCAATCGTAATCTGCTCCGACACTCCGTAAGCCCGTATTTTTTCATTAAACGGTAATGCTGGATGGTGTCAAATGCCTTACTGAAATCAAGGAACACGGCATCAACCTGAGCGCCGTTGTCCATTGCGCTGTGGATCTCATGGAGGAACAGAGCGAGCTAAGTTTCGCAGAATCTCTGTTTGCGGAATCCATGTTGACATTTTGCACAAACGTCATAATTCTTGAGCATGAAACATGTTCCATAATTCTACAACAGACTGACGTCAACAATATAGGTCTATAATTGTGTGGAGATGCCTTACGGCCAATCTTACAGGCAACTCATCTAATGGGCGATTGTAGGTGCTTCTCAATTCCACGATCGGTTACCTCAATATCTGCCATTTCGTCGTTTGTATGACGATTGAAAGGAGGGACAGTGTTACGTTCTTCGGCGGTGTGTTCGACCGGGTCTAGATCTGGCGTGTTGGGGGACAGCATACCAATTACAACTCGCCACTTTGTTCCTCAAACAGCTCCATCACACTCCTGACCTAGTGACATGGCCCATTATCTTGTTGAAAAATCCCACTGCCGTCGGTAAGCATGATCATGAGAGGGAGGGGGGGGGGGGAGGTGTAAGTGGCATGCAACCAGTG
Source organism: Schistocerca americana (assembly GCF_021461395.2). NCBI lineage: Eukaryota > Metazoa > Arthropoda > Insecta > Orthoptera > Acrididae > Schistocerca > Schistocerca americana. Next base: position 496,367,920 of record NC_060119.1, on the reverse strand, counting down.
TACGATACTGCATGGCCGTCATAGTGCCTTGCACGAATTCCACTGGGCTCATGTGAACGTTCCTCAGAGCATAATAGAGCCGCTACCAACTTGTCCTGGTTTCCCTGGAAGAAGTCGGATACGCTCCCTCCCATCGGCATGATGAAGAAGGCATCGGGATTCAACAGATCATGCAATGCCCTGTCACTGAGCAACGTCCAGTGCCGATGGTCACTTGCCGATTTCAGTTGTAGTTGCCGTTTTCGTTGCTTTAACATTGGCACTCTCGTGGTTCGTCAGCAGCGGAGACTCACTGTTAAGAGAGATCGGTGTACTGTGAGTTCAGACACTCTTGTGTTTTGCCCAGCATTAACGGCTGATGCTAGTTCCGCAACATTTCGCGTATGTCTTGTTTCACCAGCCTGTGCAGCCTACACGTCCCACATCTATAATGAGGGGTCGCCGCCCAACCCCACGACGTGTGGACGTGGTTTCACCTTGGTTTCGCCACCTGTTGAAGACACTCATCACAGCACTGCTCGAACACCCGACAATTCGTGTAGTTTCCGAAATGCTCGTGCTGAGCCTCCGGGCCATCACAATGTGTCCTCGGTCAAACTCAGAAAGATCGAACGCTTCTCCATTCTACAAAAGGACAGTACGCTCACTGATACCACATGCTCCGTGCGTGTGTCTGACTAGTAGTAATTCCTCGCCAAATGATGTTGCTGTCGCCTGGACGGGTTTTTATCGATAGTGGGTCGGGTCAGAGTATACTCACAACATTAGTACACGTCCAGCCGACCAGCTTTGCTGTTGTCACGCGCTGGGGCTTAACAATGTGCCATTTGTAGATGAAGCTTATGTCAGTAGAGTTTTCAACTTGTGATCCGTTTCGTCGCTAGAACAATTTTAAATTAGTCTCTAGATCAGTTAAATATTTCCCTTACCGCATCACGTGCTCACAGCATCATAAGTCAGCACCCAGTCTTGCGATTTTCATTAGTCATAAAAAGTATCCGAACACGTGAACGTAACATCGAGTTGACCATTAAGTGTCATTACGAGAAGCGGAATGGGACACAATGATCCTGCAGCTTCTCATGTGCCACACATTTGTTTAGTCAGTGCTAAGCGACGCTTGATGTCATGTAAAGAGCAAAGCCACTGAACAGTGTATGACTGGAAGCAAGTGATTTGGAGTGATGATATCCTGTGGCAAACCGATGGAAGGGTATTGGTTTGGCGAATGCCTGTATATTGTTACCTGCCATCACGTGTAGTGGCAGCATTGGAGTACGGAGGAGGTGGTGTTGCGGTAAGGGAATATTTTTTGTAGTTATGGTGTGATCCCCTTATAGCGTTTAAGAAAAAAACTAAAAACGTCAAGATATGAACAAAGTTCACAGCACCGCGTACTGCATGCAGTAGAGGAACACTTGGAGGACGATGACTGATTGCATTAGCATGACCACGCATCCCGTCGTAAATCAGCGGCTGTGATGCAATGGTTTGTGGACAACATGAAACGGACTGGCCTCTTCCGAGTCGAGACCTGATACCAATGGAACACTTTTGGGTTGAGTCATAACGTCGACCTCGCTCCAGACCCCAAGCGTGCAACATTTCTATCTTCTCTGGTTTCGGTTCTTAAGGAAGAATGTGCTGTCATTCGTCCACAGAAATTCAGACACCTCATTGAGAGTTTTCCCAGCAGAGATCAAGGCATCACGAAGACTGAGGTTGCCACAGCCCATATTAATGTCCACTAATAGGTCTCCAGATACTTCTGATATGCCTGCAGGTGCGCTTAAAATATCTAACTGATGGCTACAGGTGAACATCAGTTATTACTATGATGGTTGGTTGGTTGATTTGGGGGAGGGGACCAAACAGCGAGGTAATCGGCCCCATCAGATAGTGGATGGAAGAGGAAGGAAGTCGGCCGTGCCCTTTCAAAGGAACCATCCCGGCATTTACCGGAAGGAAATCACGGAAAACCTAAATCTGGATGGACGGCCGCGGGTTTGAACCATCGTTCTCCCGAATGCGAGTCCATCGTGCTAACCACTGCACCACCTCGACCGGTTATTATTATGACGGCGTTGTTTTATGTAATCAATATTTTATCCCTAGATGTTGTGTTGTCTTATAAGATTATTCCAGAAGCCATTAGTGAGTGAAAACATATAAAATACTCTTAAATGTGGATGCGTTTATTTTTCAAACTACCAAATACACAGACAACAAAAGTTAAAGATCCTAGTTGTTTGAGAAGCTCAAAATTTCAAGAGTATGTAATCCAATAATTTGTAACATACGTACTACTCTAGTCGCTGATTACTTTTCATTTTCTATGTTCATTGTTGACGTTATTCTGTTTGTTGCGCGCAGATAATAATGTGTTTCTTTCCGAAATGAAGAAAGAGTCCACTTGCAGAAAACCGCTTCTCAAATCTTAAAAAAGTCTTAGTAGACGTTTCTGTTGCTGTATTGCTAACCGTATCAGTCATAACACTAGTGTCATCTGTAACACTTACAAACGCTGCTTGATGTATATTAAGCGGTTGTTTTATCTCATCTACGAGGAATAGGAACTTACACAAATTTCGTTGAAGAATTCAGGAAAAGGTTATAACGCCAGTCTAGTGTGTAAGATTGTTATTTGTGGCCTGTCGAATATTTCACATCACATATTAGATTACTCCAGAAAGGACACGAGTGCTAATTAATAATCCCCTTTACCATGACTGCATTGTGAAGTACATGGAGTGTAGATGTAGAAAGTCTTCCTTCCAAACAGCGGCCTGGAAACCAATCCACATGTAATTACTCTATGACCTAAATGTAATCTCGTAAGATTCTGAACTACCATCCAGGAAAGTTCAGAATTGATCGTATCTGCGATCTCGTCGTATCACAGGCAGTTTACATAGTAGAGTCAAGTGAAAAGATATACAACTATAGGGATCGTGCTCTGTTGTCTCATTCTCCTCTACCATTTGGAATAACACTAGCAGCCATGAGGACATCCGATCATGAAAACGCTGAAATGCTCTGTGTTAGATGAAACTCATTTCAGGCAGTGGATTTCATACTGGAAAAAGCTGACATTTGAGGAAAGTAAAAGAACACTTTCGGTTATAATGCATAGAGTTGAATCTGTGAGTGATAATTCGAAATGACCGACGTTCTGTGGCCAACAAACTCGGTAGGTCGCCACAGTAGAGGTGCTTAGCCTGTGTGAGGACCGTGTAACGGTAGCCACCGGCTCAGCCGGGGAGCAGCGATTTTAATCTGCCAGTTCCGCGTCCACTCGCTAGAAATCATAGCCAGCGCGTTCCTCTTTCTTTTTTCGTTCATCCTCATTGATTGCCGCTTAATGTCGCTGCTTTCGTAATCAGATGGGCGAAAGAGAAGCTAACTGGTTAGGCCAGCCGCAGGCAGCCGAAGCCCCGGCTCTCGTTTATCAGCTCGTTCCTCAGAAGTGCCTCGTCGTAAAGATTCGTCAGACCGCGGACCACACAAATACGGAGGCGGCCCCAATTATGTGTGGAGCAGCGGTTCTGATCGTACAGGCGCTTGCCTGGGTACTGATCTGTCTCACGGCAAGTAAATAAATAGACAGTGGCGCGGCGGTCAATGCGACCTGCACACATGCCATTAAACTCAGTCCGTACTGCATCTAACAGTTGACTGGTAATGTTAGATGCTACAGAGTAGAACAACACGTTTCTTGGATGCTTTAATGCATGAGAAACCATATAATATAATGGATGAGATGCCACTGAAATATGAGATGAATAATAAACGATTAAGAAAAACTAAATTAAGTTAACTGGTAGTCGACATAATTCATTATTTTGAATGAAGCCAGACTACTGACTTAGTACGACTTTGAAATATGGAAAGGTCTTGATTGCACAGTTCTTTATTAAGTGATACGTGTTTCAAAATGTCTTCACCAGACTGAAGATTTAAATCAAACTTGAGTAGAAACCACATGTATGTGAGCACATAGACTTAATATAATACAGATCTCATCTCATATAGGCACATTTGACAGTGTTGTCTATTCGAAGGGAACCAGTGCCAAACTCAAATTAAAGTGTGATTGAAATCTTCAATCTCATGATGAAATTTTGAAGCGTGTAACACCTTTCCAGATTTCAAAGTTGTGCCAAATCTAAATGGTCACCTGCCTTTGCTATGGATGTATTTCTCCACCTAGTTTTGGCACTGAATTAGCGTTTCATATATATTGCTACTTTCTACAAGTTACCCAATTTTAACTTCATTAACGTGAACATCATTCAACACCATCGAGAACAAATGAGAAACACTTCTATTTCGGCAAATTTATTGTGCAGAAACAGCAAGTTATTTTCATCGTGTTGTACAGAGCATCAGCTTTCTAGAAAGTAATTATCTTCACACTGTTTACGGAAGCAAAAGCAATCAGGTGGAAAAAATTATGAAACAGTATTATTGACATTTCGCCCTTCTAAACTGGTGATTAGAGTGGTATACACGAAAACAGAAGGGGAAAAAATAGGTACTCAGTGATGAGGATTTCATCTTCAGAACAACTAAAGGTATTTGGCAATCAGTCATGATGTATCAACGAAACACAACTGAACACTAAGTAACACATCGTACGATGGGCAGCGCAGTGTATTTGCGGCTGAAGATGGGATGAAAAATTTAAAGACACAGAAAGTTACCATAGAATATATCGATTTGCAGAGGATCACTTACAGTTTAAAATTTAAGAATAGCGAGGAAACCGTCCTAACATATTTGGACACACAAAGCCACTATGAGCTACAAATGAAACAAAATCTGGGGAGAATGAAACTGAAGTGAAGTTTACGAAAACAAAAATCATAGTAACGAAGGCTATAAGAAAGAAACGAATTTTCCTATCACTGGTGTTGATATTATACACTCCCTGACCAACAGTATCCGGACACTATTAGTGGACATCAACACGGGTCGTGTCCACCCTTCATCTGTATGACAGCTTCAACTCTGCTGGGGGACACTTTTCAGTGAGGTGTCTGAGTGTCTGTGGAGGAACGTTAGGCAATTCTTCTTCAAGAGCCGAAGCGAGAGAAGGTAGTAATGTTAGACACTGGGATCTGGAGTGAAATCGACGACTTTCAACTCATCTTGCGTGTGTTCGATTGCGTTTAGATCGGATATCTGGGTAGGCTAGGCCAGGCTAGGTTCCGTCAAAAGTAATGCCTCAAGAATTTCAGATGCAACTACGTAGGTTGAAAACCACAACATTGACGATTAATTGATGATTTCTCAATTTAATCCCCTTCTATTTCCTCAGTTTTGGTCCAATTATTTGACAAGGGCATGTATTCCAGTGTGGTAAAACGCACAGTCCTGCAAACGAAGCCATTGACGTACGCACGTTTTCACCGTCTCGTCATCTTCAAAGTGAATATCACGATGAGCTTCTTTTATCGGTCCGAACAGCTAAAGGTTTGACGGTGCCAGGTCAGGGCTGTATAGGGGACGAAGCAACACTTACCATTCAGTTTTCAAAATCTTTTCAGTGGTGTGCCAACTGGCGTGTTGTCTTCCATTGTCAAGGAAAAGAAGAAAATCGGGCATAGCTTTTGTTGAGTGAACTCGCTGATGAAGTGCTTTAAGCTCTTTGAGTGTTATAACGTATTTGACTGAATTTATTGTCCATCGCTAATCCAAAAAATCACACCTTCTGCATAAATAATACTGTAGTCTTAATTTTCCCTCCCGAACGCACAGTTTTGAACTTTCTCTTTTTCGATGCGTTTTTGTGATGTCATTCCTTCGACTGTCTCTTTGATTCTGGGTCAAAAAAGGAACCCATGTTTCATCGCCTTCACAGTTTTTTTTTCCTCGAACTACTTTCTCTCCAAACGGAAGCGCTGCAAGAGCTTGGACGCAACTGCTTTTTTTGTCTCTTTATTCTGGTCGGTTAACATTCTTGGTGACCTAGTTGCACAAACCTCTGGGTATCCCAGTTCTTGAGTAATCGTTATCACACTGCCTTTACCGAGGGAGGTAATGTTTTGGAATGCCGATTTCGTGCCAGGCCTCATCCATCGACATCGATACCTCTCCTCAGTGGAGCACTCCGGGCGGGGTTGGGCTACCATTCCCCGAGAAACCTTCCTGCACCTGACTGAACGTACGCCTGCGAGAGTGGAAGCTGTCATCAAGGCTAAGGGTGGGCCCACGCCATAGTGAATTCCAGCATTACCGATGGAGGGCGCCACGAACTTGTGAGTCATTTTCAGGCAGTTGTCCGGATATTTTTGACCACAGAGTGTATCGTTTACTACGGCTGTCGAATCTTCTGGATTTCGGGCGAAAGATTAGGGACTTTAGCCTCTAACTTGCCAGATGCCGGTGGGTGAACACCTTGGAGCTGAGAGAGCTCACTGTGCTGGGGAAGTAGAATTAACTCGTGAAAGACTGCGAATATGTCACTACGTTTTGATTTAAGCGTCTTTGAAGCTGCCACATAAGTTTTAAAGCTGAATCCCTTCCTTTACATCCCAAGCTGTGGCCAGGACGTATTCGCCTTTTGTTGCGTTGTGATAGAAGCATTTCTCATTCTGGTTGCCAATCTTTATTCTACCGCGTAATGTTGCAATAGCCAATCCAAATTAGGTATCAGCAATTTTGGCTGTTGAGTTGAAAAATAAGGGGTCGGCACAAAATATTTGTAGTCCAGGCGCATCTCTCACGATAACACAGTCCTTATGTTCTGTCGTCCCTGTAGCTCGACATAGTCCTTCTTGATACTGTGTTGGGCCATGGTGCACCCATTTCTGCCATCGTCGTCGGGTACTAACATCCCTCCTATTCAGATGTTGAGCGATTCGCCGATAACCTCAACCAGCTTCTTTGTGTCCAACTCAAACGCCCACATCTGCTTACATTGTTCACCCACCTGTCTGCGAGGCATAGTTACTGTTCAGCTGAGTACACGGAATGGAATTCGCAAAGACTTTATGCTCTAACGTTGACACGTCACCTGTTTATCATCCTTGCCAGCTGCGCCGTCAAATTGCGCAGCAGCGTCACACACTCACCCATCGACCAATTTTACATTTTCTGTCGATAACTGTGTGAATATGAGTCCGTGACCAGTGTGTTCAAAACTTTCGCCACTAACCTTGTAATCCGTTACTTCAGAGTTCTCCGTCTTTGTCATAGTCACTGACGTGCATAATCCACGTTTAAAGAGAGCTGCTGTTCTTTACACGAAACGAAAATTGTGTCCAAGTATTTCTGCACTCCCTTAAGATCGTCCAGCGATGGTACTTCCTTGTAGAGAACGGTACAGTTAGCAAACAGTCTTGAAGTGTTGCTCCGGACGGATCGCGATATAACGATGTCAGCTACCGATAATATATGCAGCCATTCTTTCTTACCTGTTATTTGTCTTCTAAATAAGTGTAATTATTACTATTTCTTTGCAAATGGGTTTTTGTTTCTGTTTTAAATCAATCACGTTTCACCAGACGTTTCAGACATTTTCAGTGATATATGAAAAAAGAAATACACTACTGGCCATTAAAATTGCTACACAAAGAAGAAATGTAGATGATAAACGGCTGTTCATCGGACAAATATATTATTCTAGAACTGACATGTGATTACATTTTCATCCGATTTGGGTGCATAGATCCTGAGAAATCAGTACCCAGAACAACCACCTCTGGCCGTAATAACGGCCTTCATACGCCTGGGCATTGAGTGAAACAGAGCTTGGATGGCGTGTGCAGGTACAGCTGCCCATGCAGCTTCAACACGATACCACAGTTCACCAAGAGTAGTGACTGGCGTATTGTGACGAGCCAGTTGCTCGGCCACCATTGACCAGACGTTTTCAATAGGTGAGAGATCTAGAGAATATGCTGGCCAGGGCAGCAGTCGAACATTTTCTGTATCCAGAAAGGACCGTACAGGACCTGCAACATGCGGTCGTGCATTATCCTGCTGAAATGTAGGGTTTCGCAGCGATCGAATGAAGGGTAGAGCTACGGGTCGTAACACATCTGAAATGTAACGTCCACTGTTCAAAGTGCCGTCAGTGCGAACAAGAGGTGACCGAGACGTGTAACCAATGGCACCCCTTACCAACACGCCGGTTGATACGCCAGTATGGCGATGACGAATACACGCTTGCAATGTGCGTTCACCGTGATGTCGCCAGACACGGATGCGACCATCATGATGCTGTAAACAGTACCTGGAATCATCCGAAAAAATGGCGTTTTGCCATTCATGCACCCAGGTTCGTCGTTGAGTACACCATCGCAGGCGCTCCTGTCTGTGATGCAGCGTCAGGCGTAACCGCAGACATGGTCTCCGAGCTGATAGTCCATGCTGCTGCAAACGTCGTCGAACTGTTCGTGCAAATGGTTGTTGTCTTGAAAACGTCCCCATCTGTTGACTCAGGGATCGAGACGTGGCTGCGCGATCCGTTACATCCATACGAATAAGATGCCTGCCATCTCGACTACTAGTGATACGAGGCCGTTGGGATCCAGCACGGTGTTCCGTGTTACCGTCATAAACCCACCGATTCCATATTCTGCTAACAGTCATTGGATCTCGACCAACTCGAGCAACAGTGTCGCGATACGATAAACCGCAATCGCGATAGGCTACAATTCGGCCTTTATCAAAGTCGGAAACGTGATGGTATGCATTTCTCCTCCTTACACGAGGCATCACAACAACGTTTCACCAGGCAACGCCGGTCAACTGCTGTTTCTGTATGAGGAATCGGTTGGAAACTTTCCTCTTGTCAGCACGTTGTAGGTGTCGCCAACGGCGCCAACCTTGTGTGAATTCTCTGGAAAGCTAATCATTTGCATATCACAGCATCTTCTTCCTGTCGGTTAAATTTCGCGTCTTTAGCACGTCATCTTCATGGTGTAGCAATTTTAATGGCCAGTAGTGTATTTATTTGCTTGCCTGTAAGTAATTTGTCTTTTGAGATACCACGTCTTTCGTTGATGCACTTTCAAGTTAACTTAACATTCACGTTATTCAAAAGAAGAAACGCTGATTGACCACTTCGTTACATGGCCCAAGTTGCGTATTTACATTCCTTATTTCGAAATAACGTGAATATTATGTAAACCTAAAAGCACTATTACGCACTTTCCGTATCTCAGAACAAATATTTATAGATAATTCGTTACGTCTTTTATTTCCTTTCTAGACTACTGAAGATACCTGAAACACAAGCCTGACAAGAAACGTTATGGACTGTGATGTGGGAGAAGAACTAAAATTAAACTTCTCAGAGTGAGATGAAACGGCATGTTAATTCAGTGACTACAATATCTATTCGAATTTACAAAAATCTTGGCAGAATGAGCCGACCTATCAGCATGACATCGCACCGCTTCTGGTCTGGATGCATACACTGATTTGGCTTAGAAAGGCGACCTAAATCCGTTTCATACTCCTCTACGTAAAGCTGGCCAGCAGCTGTGGTAGCTGATCCATGATATCCTGCATGTTGGCACTGAGAAGGAGTTGACGCCAGAGCTATTCCCACATATGTTCTTAGGTGGACGCATCTGGCCATGTTCCTGGACATGGGAGTACCTCAACATTATATGTATAGTTCATGGAGACACGTGCCGTGTGTGGATGAGCAGCTTAAATCTTGACAATGCGTTTCTTCTGGTGTATTCCACCTGCGTGAAGCATTTCAGGGTAGGTTTCGACATGTTAGAACTTAGTACAGCTCAACAAGATTTTATGCAGGCTGAAAATTGGCTGTCACATTGCAACTTTCAGTATTTTGTTTCATATTTTTACAATTCAATTTTTCGTGTACTAGTTAGCGCATGGATACCACAAAGATGCAACTCTGTGCGCAGTATCGATTACGAACATTTTTTTTTTGTAGTCTGCAACATATCCAGGAAGTCTTCTTTGAGTTTCTAGTAAGGCGCCCAACCAGGCGACTGCCCGCTTCACCGACAATCCTGGAGCATGAGCTTACGTTCTGCCTTGTTGAGGAAGGTGATGTTCGCTGTCGGACGGCGCACGTTGCAGGACGGTGAGGTGGTGAGATGTAGATCGCCTGCCGATGGGAAGTGGACACTCGCAATACGATATTGCTACTCATTCAGAAAGTACGTGTGGTTCAGACTTAACAATTTTCATGATTCGCGCTACTAAGTTGCTGTAACTTTCAAGGGTTGGGCACGCGACTCACATGTCTTTGAGACGCTAGTATGGTTCGAGGCTCCCCACAGAATCTGCTTGCTATCAATCCATCACCCTAGCTGTACAGTCAGTTCAGTCACACCCTTCATCAATGAACCTTTGTAAATGCTTTGAAACTTGTATGGATTATATACTTTGCTATATTACACTTGGAGCTCTGTTGTGAGCCATGTGTTTTCTGGGCACCAGTAATACATTTGCCGCTGTGATTTATACTCTTTTTTGAAGTCAACATAGGTACCAGACGGTTATACTCCAAGTGCAGTGTGCGCTGTAATTATCGCATGGCAGCGAAACCTGATGGATGCGCTATTGCGTTAATGCGGACCCGATTTACGCTGGAAAAGGAAAATCAGTTCCAGTTGTGGCTATCGCGTGTGAATCTGGCGTCTTACACTGTTTATCTGATGGTATTCCATCCACGCTGTCATTTGACAAGCCATAACGTGACTGAACAGTATCGCTCTCGAGATGAGATTGCGTTCTGTTAGTGCAAGTGTTTCATGTGAACGGCCGCAGTTACATTGCTGGACTGTGAGAATATAGCCGACTGAAAGATATGAGGTGAGTCCCGATGTCATTAAATGGTTTAAAGAAGATAATAATCCAATTAGAAAACAGCGTGAGCTTGCTGTGGCACCTGGAAGATGAAGGCGTCCTATCACGGTGAAACTGATGGACGAGGTTGCTGTTGCTGTAACTCGTCATACAGCACGTGCCCCGGGTAGAGCTAGTGGTCGTGCAGTACCACAAGAGTTTTTCATCTTATGGTCAACAGTGCGGTAAGTTTTTCTGTCCGTTTTACAGTGGTATCTGTACAATGCAGTAACTGAAACCTCATGATCCGCAGCAGCGTTCTCAATTTACTCTTCGGTTTCTGGCACGGACTGAAGTTGATGACATGTGGCCGGGCAATATTCTGTCTAGCTGCGAGGCACATTTTACATCATCGGGTGCAGTAAATACACTGAACTGCCGAATCTGGAGTAGCATTAACCCGTGTATGTGCACAAAGAGCCATTGCATACGCTGTATTTGACTGTGTGGTATGAATTCATAAGCAGCTTTATTCTTGGCCCGTTCTTCTTTGATGAGAACCAACCCAGAGGGCCCTGTAAGAAGTAAGAGGACGTCTGCAAGTCACCAGACTACCTTGTACAGTATGTGATTTCTGCTTTGAAAGAGCGCAACTGTGTGGAAACAACGGTTTTAGTGCAAGGTGGGGCAACATTTCATATCGCTCCCCCAGTGAAGAATCTGCTTAATGCAACCTTCCACCAACGTGTTATCCTTACAGGCTTTCCAGATGCATGGCCTGCAAGATCACCTGCTCTGACCCATGTGACTTTTGACTCTGCGGATATCTAAAATAAGCGTTTACCAGGGACACGTTCGGTCTCTACCGGACCTGAAGGCCACTATTGTATTGTATTGTATGGAACTGGGGACCTATAAACGACGCAGAGGCTTCGTCTCCACCGTAGCCCTCAGTGGTACACAGCCCCACAACAGGATACAGCAGTCCACGCACCCCACCGCCGCCCCACACCGAACCCTGGATTATTGTGCGGTTCGCCCTCCAGTGCCCCCCCCCCCCACCCGGAACATCTCAAGTGTCTCTAAGCACTATGGGACTTGACATCTGAGGTCCTCAGTCCCCTAGACTTAGAACTACTTGAACCTAACTAACCTAAGGACATCACACAAATCCATCACATCTATGCCCGAGGCAGTATTCGAACCTGCGACCGTAGCAGCAGCGCGGTTCTGGACTGAAGCACCTAGAACCACTCATTCACAGCGGCCGGCTGGAACGTCTCACACTAGACGAGTGTAACCCCAATGTTACATTTGCGCAGCAATCGGCAACGTAGTGTAAGTGAGGCGGAATAAGGGCAACCAACCCGCATATCGCCGAGGCACATGGAAAATCGCCTTAAAAACCATCCACTGTCTGGCCGGCACACCGGACCTGGACACTAATCCGCCGGACGGGTTCGTGCCGGGGATAGGCACGTCTTCCCGCAGTGCGTTAGGCCGCATGGCTAACCGGGCGGAAGGCAACTATACAGGAAACATTGTTCACACTCCACCGCAACTGCTTCAAGAAACTATTGATCATTTAGTTTTAGGGATGCAGAATCTCTTCGATATATTAGGTGGTTATATTGAACAAACTGTGTTAGCGGCGGTCGTTCATAAAATCAACATTATGCCTTTATCACTAGTCTGACCTTTTCTGCCCACGTCCCGTTCCCACTGCATTACACATGGAAACATTTCTATACATATTTCCTCCACTCATTGCGCCAGATGTGCACCTGGTGGCAAAAATTTGAACTAAAGTTTTTCCAGCGTAAATCGATTCCGCATTAACGCACTAGAATACCTACCAAGTTTCGCTGCCGTACGATAATTACAGCGTGCTCTGGACCTCTGTGAGTGGCTGCACTTTGATTATAACCAACCGGTAGTTACATTCATATATTCTTTCTAACACTTTTGCTTGCTATTCACTTTCCTACTGAAACGAAATCTACCGACTTAGCATATAATAAATTGTTGCAAAACATACTATTTCCCTTCTGATATGGGAAGAATATTAAGATCTTGGTATTGCGCTTCACAACAACAATATCAGTAATCATTATAAATATTGTACCTCACATTTCTTTGTAGTTGGCAGAGGTGCCATGCTTTGTTCAACAGAACCTTCGTTCATTCGATGCCTTATATTTGTGTATAATTAAAACACACGGCTCCACAGCTATCATCCACATTGCCTAAACGCTTTTGTACTCACTGATTTCTTTTGCACGATTTCTCATATTCATCTAAATTTAATTTTTCTAGTGCTGCGTCCATCGTAGATCGATGGGCTGACAAAATGAGATGTTCACTGTCTAGGTATTGTTTTACATATTATTTGCAGTCAGATCGCGTTACTAAATTAAAGTCGGGGGTCGAATATGTACACCGAGCGAGGTGGCGCAGTGGTATCGAACTGGACTCGCGTTCGGGAGGACGACGGTTCAATCCCGCGTCCGGCCATCCTGATTCAGGTTTTCCGTGATTTCCCTAAATCGCTCCAGACAAATGCTGGGATAGTTCCTTGGAATGGGCACTGCCGACTTCATTCCCCATCCTTCCCTAATCCGATGAGACCGATGACCTCGCTGTTTGGTCTCTTCCCCCAAACAATCTAATCCAATCGAATATGTACGAGAACGCATCTATCTTACATCAGAAGTATCCTGATTTATGAGGTGCGTTCAGTAAGTAATACAACACATTTTATTTCTGAAAGCTGGATGGTTTTATTGAGGATTCCAGTACAGTAAATTATTCGAAACTCTTTTGACTACAAAACCCTATTTTTCAACATAATCTCCGTTCAATGACAGCCTTATGCCAACTTACTGGAAGGGTCTTTATGCCTGCATACTGGTCGATGTTGAAGCCAACGTGTTGCTGCATCAATAACCTCCACGATCAGCCTCGTAACGCTCAAGTAATTTCTTACGGACAACCCTTCGCTGCTATTTACGGTCTTCTGTTAAGCGGTGACAAACCCAACGACACACACCAATGAGTACGGCAACTGGCGGACGACTGTGTCAGCACTACCAACAGAGACGTCCAGCTGAGCAGAAAGATGTACGATAGTGATCCACCGATCACCTCGGATGAGAGTGTCCCCACGTTCCAACTTTGCAGGAGTCGCAGCTGTGTCTGGCCGGCCGTCACGCGACCTTGTTGCGATGATGACAGAACTATAGACCCATATCTCTAACGTCGATCAGTTGTAGAATTTTGGAACACGTATTATGTTCGACTATAATGACTTCTCTGGAGACCAGAAATCTACTCTGTAGGAATCAGAATGGGTTTCGAAAAAGACGATCGTGTGAAACCCGGCTCGCGCTATTCGTCCACGAGACTCAGAGGGCCATAGACACGGGTTCCCAGGTAGATGCCGTGTTTTTTGACTTCCGCAAGGCGTTCGATACGGTACCTCACAGTCGTTTAATGAACAAAGGAAGAGCATATGGACTATCAGACCAATTGTGTGATTGGATTGAAGAGTTCCTAGGTAACAGAATGCAGCATGTCATTCTCAATGGAGAGAAGTCTTCCGAAGTAAGAGTGATTTCAGGTGTGCCTCAGGGGAGTGTCGTAGGACCGTTGCTATTCACAATATACATAAATTACCTTGTGGATGACATCGGAAGTTCACTGAGGCTTTCTGCGGATGATGGTGTGGTATATCGAGAGGTTGTAACAATGGAAAATTGTACTGAAATGCAGGAGGATCTGCAACGAATTGACGCATGGTGCAGGGAATGGCAATTGAATCTCAATGTAGACAAGTGTGATGTGCTCCGAGTACATAGAAAGAAAGATCCCTTATCATTTAGCTACAATATGGCAGGTCAGCAACTGGAAGCAGTTAATTCCATAAATTATCTGGGAGTACGCGTTAGGAGTGATTTAAAATGGAATGATCATATAAAGTTGATCGTCGGTAAAGCAGATGCCAGACTGAGATTCATTGGAAGAATCCTAAGGAAATGCAATCCGAAAACAAAGGAAGTAGGTTACAGTACACTTGTTCGCCCACTGCTTGAATACTGCTCAGCAGTGTGTGATCCGTACCAGAGAGGGTTGATAGAAGAGGTAGAGAAGATCCAACGGAGAGCAGCGTGCTTCGTTACAGGATCATTTAGCAATCGCGAAAGCGTTACGGAGATGATAGATAAACTCCAGTGGAAGACTCTGCAGGAGAGACGCTCAGTAGCTCGGTACGGGCTTTTGTTGAAGTTTCGAGAACATACCTTCACCGAGGAGTCAAGCAGTATATTGCTTCCTCCTACGTATACCTCGCGAAGAGACCATTAGGATATAATCAGAGAGATTAAAGCCCACACAGAGGCATACCGACAATCCTTCTTTCCAAGAACAATACGAGACTGGAATAGGAGGGAGAGCCGATAGAGGTACTCAAGGTATCCTCCGCCACACACCGTCAGGTGGCTTGCGGAGTATGGATGCAGATGTAGATGACTCGCCCAACGATTCACCGTGCTTTTGTTCACTGCCAGATCTCCGTAGAGATTCTGTAAGTGCCTATGAATATCTGCGACGCTCTGGTTTTCCGCCGAAAGAAATTCGATGACAGCGCTCTTTTTGGAACGCACCTCCGTTACAGACGCCATTTTGAAGGCGACGTATAGCACTGCCACCTATTGGAACTTCATGAAACTATACGGGCTTCACGTTCTCCCACAGCAAATTTCACACATTTTCAACCGAAGCTGGCCGATAACAAATTTGTTGGTATACTTACTGAACGCCCCTCATAGTTTCACAGATAACTCGCTGTCCCATCCAGCAGAAAACTTACGAGGCTAGAGCGACACGTCGTATGGAGCCCTCAGCTGCCCTGTTTAACATTAGCGCCGAGACGTCAGCCGACTGGAGCAGTTGATCAGCGGTGCGCGGGCGCATCGCGGCAGATGGCGGAGCCAGATACGGCGGGGGCCCACGAGAGCGCGAGATGGCATCGCGCGCGGCCGCGGCTCTCCAGATACCATCTGCCCCGTGGCGCGGCGCGGCGCGGCGAACGCTTACGCACCGCAGGAATGCTGCCGCTCTGCCCAGGCCTGCGTGCTACACTTGCTACTCCCACACGTCGGTACGACACACGGCTGCGGTGCGTTTCCAGGCCGGCTTCCCACATACCAGCGAGAGAACAGCGCTCAGCTGAAAACGGTGTCGGTGTTATTAGGCATCTTGGAAAAGGAAAGGTCGTTTACTTATATGCAAATACGAGAACTGAAAGTGCTCCTGTAATGGCATAAAAAAAAGCGAGTATGTCCTGGGCGAAGTCAGGGGTCTAAAACAAAAGCGATTAGCTTTTCGACTTAACTGGCGGCTTCAAGCACTGTTAAATCAAAACACCTTCACCTATTCGCCCTTCTTCACTTGTTAGTACAAGCATCCATGTCATGTAATATAATGCATCGTGTAAAGAAAATAAAAACGATAGACGATGTCGTGTCGTGTAACATGACACCTGCAGTCATGTCATCAAACATGGCATTTGACACGTAGTGCAATATGAGACAATTGTCGCTAAAGTTTGGATGCATGCATCCCTACTTTGAGATACTTTCTATTATACCGCCGATGTCGTCTGTTGACTGATAGAGACTGCCGACAGTTGAAGAGTGCCGTAATGTGTAATAGGCATACATCTATCACTGCAAGTACTATTACAGTTAGGCAGGAGGTGAGAAAACTTGGATTTCATTGTCGGGCGGCTGCTCATAAACCACACATCACGCTGGTAAATGCCAAACGATGCCTCGCTTGGTGTAAGGAGCGTAAACATTGGACGACTGAACAGTGAAAAAACGTTGTGTAGAGTGATGAATCACGGTACACAATGTGGCGATCCGATGGCAGTGTGTGGGTATGGCGAATGCCCGGTGAACGTCATCTGCCAGCGGGTGTAGTGCCAACAGTAAAATTCGGAGGCGGTGGTGTTCTGGTGTGGTCATGTTTTGTCATGGACGGGGCTTGCATCCCTTATTGTTTTGCGTGGCACTATCACGTCACAGGCCTACACTAATGTTTTAAGCACCTTCTTGCTTCCCACTATAGAAGAGTGTTCGGGGATGGCCATTGCATCATTCAACACGATCAAGCACCTGTTCGTTATGCACAGCGTGTGGCGTAGTGGTTACTCGACAATAACATCCCTGTAATGGACAGAGATGCACAGAGTCCTGACCTGAATCCTATAAAACATCTCTGCGATGTTTCGGAACCCCGAATTCGTGCCAGGCCTCATCGACCGACATCGATACCTCTCCACAGTGGAGCACTCCGTGAAGAATGGGCTGCCATTTCCCAAGAAACCTTCCAGCACCTGATTGAACGTACGCCTGCGAGAGTGGAAGCTGTCATCAAGGCAAAGGGTGGGCCAACACCATATTGAATTCCAGCGTTACCGATGGAGGGCGCCACGAACTTGTAAGTCATTTTCAGGCAGATGTCCGGATGTTTTTGATCACGTAGTGTATTGTTTACTATGGCTGTCGAATCTTCTGGATTTCGGGGGATTAGGGACTTTAGCCTACAAATTGCCAAATGGAGGTGGGCGAACACCTTGGAGATAAGAGAGGTCACTGTGCTGGGGAAGCAGTTTTAACTCGTGAAACGGTGTCAATATGTCAAGACGTTTTGATTTAAGCGTCTTTGAAGCTGCCACATGAGTTGAAAAACTGGATCCCTTCTTTTACATCCCTAACTCTGCCCAGGACATATTCGCCTTTTGTTGCGCCGTGATAGGAGCATTTTTCATTCTGGTTGCCAATCTTTATTCTAACGCGAAATGTTGCAATAGTCAACCCAAATTCAGTATGAGTAATTTTGGCTCAAATAAGCAGAATAACTGCGACACGATGCATCCACGATGAAATACGAACAACTTTTCAATCCTCTACGAAAATTGACGAGCTTAAGCTTATTTCGTCCGAAAATACATTTTCTACAAGATGGCATAATAATTTTTGAAGACAACGCTGTAAAACATTTTCTGTTTGTTATAAATATGGTGACAATTTTTCTGACGATAATTGTATAGCAGTTTTCTGGTTGTTTATTGTACTGCGTGGTCATCGATAAAGTTTTAAATGCTTCATCAAACACTATATCATTCTGTACAGGGCTGGGTATAATTCTGGTTGGTACATGCACTGTTTTGCGCGTCCAAGTAGTCGCTAATCCGGGCTAAACCAAAAACTTTTTACCCCTATTCCTAGCTCAAACAGGAACTGAGTACCAAGACCCCCCCAAAGCGCGATTTGCAAGTGGCCTTTCCGAAGCGCTATAACCATCAGCAGCTAAATTTGGGCTTTACCTGCCACAAACTAAATGGAGGGGTTGGACAAAAATACGAAAACAGCGACAAATACATGATTGAACATAAATACAGATGCTGGCCAGGCTTGCAGGTTCCGTTGTTGTCTTTCACTACGAACGGCACCTCTGTAATATCCGCAATGTTTCAAGTGTTAGTCGTGGTGAAACCAGTGTCCTGTTTATTTCTGGGTGCGTTATGTCAGAGCAACGTGGATTCGAACGTGGGCAAAATGTTGGTTCTCGTATGGCGGATGCCTCCGTAACCAAGAGAGCCGAAGTGTTTCGTACTTCAAGAAGCACCGTGTGGAAGATTTGCAACGCATACAGGGAAAGCGGAAAATGTTACCCGCCGACATACAACGCCCATGAAAGCGTGCGATGGTAGTCGTGTCAACGGTCATTAAAAGGACTGTGTTAAAAAATAAGAGGTCGACAGCTGCAAAATTCACTGCAGCACTGTACGTCGCACTCGCGTACTCTTTCTGCAGCAATACAACACGTGGTGCCGACGTCATGAAACCTGGACTAAGGAGTAAAGGAAGAAAGTCTTGTTTCACACTGTTTCCAAGCTCTGGTCGACTTTACGTCCCAAGACTGAAACTTGGCGGGTATTCAGTATTAATTTGGGCAGCCAAATCGCGGTATTCCATGGGCTCCATGAATGCTCTGCAAGGCCGCATTACCGTCAAAGATTATGTGACAATTTTTGTTGATCAGGTCCATCCCACGGTACTGTGTTTGTTCCCCAATTGTGATGCATGTTTTCAAGACAACAGTGTCCCTGGCAGCATCCAGGATTTGTTTTCTGAGTACGAAGGTGAATTGTCGCATCTCCCTGGCGACCACGCACCCCAGATCTCAATATTAATGAGTCTTCGTGGACTACTTTCGAGAGAAGGGTGCTTGATCACTATCCACCAACATCGTCACTACCTGTATTTGTTACTTTTTTGCTGGAAGAATTGTACAAGATTGCCTGGAAAACCATACAGGAGGTATATTGTTCTATTTCGAGACGACTGGAAGCTGTTTTTAATTTCAACGGGGCTCCTGTACCGTATTAGTCACGGTAAAGTATTGTTTTTTTAGTGGTTCCGTGGTTTTTTCAACCCCTGTAGGTGAATGCCGCGAACCATGCAGTGAGTGGAAAGCAGGATGGACGCTACGTCGACAGCCGAAGATACCGTAGAGTGTGAACGATTAGACTGTCAAGCAAGATGACCCCAAATCAGTACCGATCAACAAAGCCAGAGTCGTCTGCAACACATCATTTCCTGGTCGGGACCGTATGTTAATCCTGTTCTATATCAACATCTTCTCTCTTATCTCGGGGCGGAGGCTTCTGTTCGACTTGGAGATGAATGGCTGACATTCCCATTAACCCTCTAAATGGGTTGTAATAAGACCTTGCCAGAATATGTGCAGAGTTTGCGATTTTGGATGACGGTAGGTATTCTCCAGCAGCTTGCAATAACCCTTATCCTCCGACATACGTTGATAACTTTCAGAAGCGCCGCAGTAAGATGTTATGTAGTATCTATCAATTCAATTACAAGGACTCATCAGTTAATTACCAACAGAAACACTGCGATACAATTACACTGTTCTTTTCATTAGTACTTTTCTCACCCATTTCCGAATCATGTGCCATTAAACAATTGCTTAAAAGTACCATGACTTGTCCACTGATATTCACAGGGAGCACGCTAAAGAGAGTGATTTAAAACTAAAAGTAAGTGCATACTACGCCACTGTCCGTGAAAGTTCACACAAGAGGACTGCAATAGAAGTGACACGAATCACTGAACTGTTCACAGTAATTCACTTTCTTCGCCTATTGCCTTAAAACTATTTTCTGTTGTTGGTGATATTATCCTATATTGGCCCCATCAGAAATCCTTTCCGCTTCACTTCCCTGACCGCTACTATATCTAGACTTAGCCTTTGCTTTCCCTTTTTAGATTTTCCAGCTTCTCTACTACAGTACATTCAGATTTCTGATACTCCACGCTCCTGCTCGTAGAAGCTAAGGTTTTCATCGTTTGTTCAGCCTTTTTCGATGGTCGTCTCCCTCTCGGCAGTCCCTCCACGAGATCCGAATGGAGGACTACTCCGGAATAGTTTGACAATGCAGAGATCATCACGGCATTGTTCTAGTTACAAATCAGATGTTCGTCGTATGCAACTTATTTTCTTTAATGCAATGATTGCTGTTGCAATCCGCACCTTCCTGCCATTCTTTAAGAGTATTTTCCCGCCCCAAGAGAAAGACGGTGCTACTAACCTCTGACCGCTCGCCCGCCTTCTTTTCGAAGGTCATTGGCAGAATATACCTGAAATCTTCGGCCATAATCGTTGATGATTTTTTTTTTTCAAAATTTAAGCAGTTGCTGGGACCAAACCTGGGACGCTGGGCATTTTGATTACTTGTCAAAGTCTAGACCCATTTCTTCTGAGTTAAGATAACGGCTAATCACATGTCAGAAACCTGACAGCGTGTCAAACATTGCGGGTAAAAAATTATTTGATACCGGATCGATTGACACAACACTCCCTACTCACAAACTGTAGCCCCTTTCACCTTAAGTTCATATGCCAGGCGATGTTAGGAGCATTCAGAATAGGAACCCCATTCCCAAAATTTTCCATGCTCTTGCTTTTTTCAAAGCAGGCTGAATTATTTCACCCAGGGAATAGTTAGAAATGGTTTGATTCATTAAAACTGGAGTGCAACTATCACTTGCAGTATTTACTGGGCCGCCGGTGTGGCCGAGCGGTTCTAGGCGCTTCAGTGTGGAACCGCGCGACCGCTACGGTCGCAGGTTCGAATCCTGCCTCGGGCATATGATGTCCTTCGTTTAGTTAGGTTGAAGTAGTTCTAAGTTCTAGGGGACTGATGACCTCAGATGTTAAGTCCCATAGCGCTCAGAGCCACTTGAACCAAGTATTTACTGACTTCACAGTTTCATCTGTCGTCACACGAACCACGAAAGTGTTCATCAGAGATAGAGGTACATTTGGGAGTGTCCCAGGGAAGTGTAATAGGATCGCCCATCTTATCTCTACAGTGTTCCAGAAACGTTGGCTTGAACTTCGAGGGATTAGGGAGGGTGTCTTGAGGAGCAAGTCGACGAGAGGAACCAGTGTCCGGAAACCTCCAAAGACGCTACAGAGGACCGAAGTTGCAAGCACCGGGCCTGCCACTAGGCCACAACTTCGACAGCAGACGTAACTTTGTACGCTGACGGACCGTATGCAGAATGTCTCACAAGGTTGTTTGTTATTCAGTGATCGCGACTGATTGCCACGCTGCGAGTAGAGAAGATGGAGCTAGTGGCTACGTAGAAAGGCCCTGTCTGATATGAATACGATGGTTTGTTGCCTCGGTGGATGAAGGTTTCGGACGCGCGTTTCCGTCTGCAGTTAATTTTCCTCCTGTATACCCTAAAATTTTGGTGATTTTAGAGGTTTCCAAGGCATAAGCCGACAACGAAATCCGTATGCCGTAGACAAGTGTGGTAAAGTTAGCCACCAATCACGCAACGTATTGCCAGGAGGTGCGTCAACTCGTTAAATAAGATACCAGAGTGCCCCTTGCTCTACTAAAACTGTGTACCCTAGTGCCAGCGTTCACACTGGTAGAGCAACTAATGTAAATCAAACACCGAGCGAGGAAAGGGGAATGACCAGTAGTGGTACAAGGTATCCTATGCCATATACCGTGTGCTGGCTTGCAGAGTGAAGATGCAGACGTAGAAGAGGAAGCAGCAGAAATTGATTCGCATGGTGTGCGATCTTGAGCTTTCCGTCGAATCAACTTTTTGCATTGCTCTCAGGCCGGCTGTTGTGACCGAGCGGTTATAGGCGCTTCAGTCCAGAACCGCGCAGCAGCTACGATCGCAGGTTCGAATCCTGCCTCGGGCAACGATGTGTGTGATGTCCTTAGGTTAGTTAGGTTTAAGTAGTTCTAAGTTCTAGGGGACTGATGACCTCAGATGTTAAGTTCCATAGTGCTCACAGCCATTTGAACCATCTGAACCATTGCCCTCGGGTGTCCACCTGCGTGCCGTCGTTTACGTAAGACGATATTTTGACACCTGACTTTGCCGTCATCATCAGGTGGTCTGCGATCTTGAGCTTCCCGGCGAACCAACTTATTGCATTGCTCTCTAGCCGGCCGTTGTGGCCGGAACTGCGCTGCTGCTACGGTCGCAGGTTCGAGTCCTGCCTCGGGCATGGATGTGTGTGATGTTCTTAGGTTAGTTAGGTTTAAGTAGTTCTAAGTTCTAGGGTACTGGTGACCTCAGAAGTTAGGTCCCACAGTGCTCAGAGCCATTTGAACCATTTTTTTGATTACATTTTCACGCAATTTGGGTGCATAGATCCTGAGAAATCAGTAAGCCTACCAAGAACAACCAGCTCTGGCCGTAATAACGGCCTTGAATACGCCTGGGCATTGCATCAAACAAATCTTGGATAGCGTGTACAGGTACAGTTGCCCATGCAGCTTCATCACGATACCACAGTTCATCAAGAGTAGTGACTGGCGTATTGTGACAAGCCAGCTGCTCGGCCACCATTAACCAGACGTTTTCAGTTGGTGACAGATCTGGAGAATGTTCTGGCCAGGGTAGGAGTCAAACATTTTCTGTATCCAGAAAGGCCCGAACAGGACCTGCAACACATGGTCGTGCATGATCCTACTGAAATGAGTTTCGCAGGAATCGAATGAAGGGTAGAGCCACGGGTCGTAACACATCGGAAATGTAACGTCCACTTTTCAAAGCGTCGTCAATCCGAACAGGAGGTGAGAGAGACGTGTAACCAATGGCACCCCATACCATCACGCCGGGTGATACGCCAGTATGGCAATGACGAATACACGCTTCCAATGTGCGTTCACCGCGATGTCGCCAAACACGGATGCGACCATCATGATGCTGTAAACAGAACCTGGATTCATCCAAAAAATGACGTTTTGCCATTCGTGCACTAAGGTTCGTCGTTGAGTACACCATCGCAGGCGCTCTTGTCTGTGATGCACCGTCAAGGGTAACCGCAGCCATGGTCTCCTAGCTGATAGTCCATGCTGCTGCAAACGTCGTCGAAATGTTCGCGCACATGGTTGTAGTCTTGCAAACGTCCCCATCTATTGATTCAGGGATCGAGACGTGGCTGCACGATCCGTTACAGCCATTCGGATAAGATGCCTGTCATCTCGACTGTTAGCGATACGAGGCCGTTGGGATGCAGCACGGCGTTCCGTATTACCCTCCTGAACCCACCGATTTCATATTCTGCTAACAGTCATTGGATCTCGACCAACGCGAGCAGCAATGTCGCGATACGATAAACCGCAATCGCGATAGGGTACAATCCGACCTTTATCAAAGTCGGAAACATAATGGTACGCATTTCTTCTCCTTACACGAGGCATCACAACAACGTTTCACCAGGCAACGCCGATCAACTGCTGTTTGTGTATGAGAAATCGGTTGGAAACTTTCCTCATGTCAGCACGTTGTATGTGTCGCCACCGGCGCCAACCTTGTGTGAATGCTCTGAAAAGCTAATCATTTGCATATCACAGCATCTTCTTCCTGTCGGTTAAATTTCGCGTCTGTAGCACGTCATCTTCGTGGTGTAGCAATTTTAATGGCGAGTAGTGTATAAAGGAGAAGATGTAGCGAAGGGGCTCATTCTGTGGGTATCAGCCGAAAGTGACGGCAAGGTACGCTGTCGAAACGTCGTGTTACGGAATCGACTGCACCCGAGTGGGTACCCGAGAGCGGTGCACAGACTTTGGTGATATTTGTGATGCTCACACCCTTCATCGGAGACGGTGGTGACGAACGGACCCCAACCCGGAGGCAGTCAGTGGGTGTAGCGGTGTGCAGCGGGCAGGTGCCATCAGATAAGGGGCCGCATCTGGTGGCGGCTGTGCGCGCCGGCCAGATGCCGCGATTACATTCGCACCTCGTTGGCGCGCGGCGCGCCTCCCCGGCCGCGGATCTGGCCGCCTCATCGCATGCCTAATAGGCAGGCGGCGGCGGCGGCGGCGGCGGCGGCTGTGGGAACCGTTATGCAGGCAGCCGCGGCACGCCTCCGCGTTCATCAGCCGCGAGGCGCCCAGGAATTTACCGGACGGTGGCTCGCGCCGGGAACGTCGCCGGCCGCTTAATGCTAATGTTCCGCTTCACTGTGCGTGGCCCGGCTGCGGCGAGGCAGGTGCTGCAGACTCGGCGGATTTACCGCGCCGCAGCAGCTGATAGTAAGCACGCTCGATAAAAAAAATATAGGCACTTGGGAGTCTTAGAGCTGACAGTAACTGCAAGCGGCTCATGAGCAACTGCGTTAGAAGTTGCTGCTGTCCTGGGGGAGGGCGCTCCTGTCACCACAACGAGTAGAACAGAGCGGCGGGCTGTGTTTATTGGGTCCCATAAATGCACTCTAAACCAAAGAAATAACGCACCACGAAGGAATTATCAGAATTGGACGTAAATCGGTAGATGTGATGTACGTGTACACATAAACAAAGATTATAGTTCAGAAAAATTGGATGATTTATTCGAGAGAAAGGGCTTCACAAACTAAGTTAATATCTCGTTAGTCCACCTCTGCCCCTTATGCAAGCAGTTATTCGGCTTGGCATTGATTGAAAGAGTTGCTTGATGTTCTGCTGAGGGATATAGTACCAAACTGCGCCCAACTGGCGCGTTAGATCGTCAAAGCCGCAACTTGTTGCAGTGAGGGAGAGATCGGGCGAACTTGATGGCCAAGATATGGTTTAGCAGCCACGAAGACGAGCAGTAGAAACTCTCTCCGTGAGCGGCCGGGCATTATCTTCCTACAATATAAATATAGGATGGCTTGCCATGAAGGGCAACAAACGGGGCGTAAAATATCGTCGAGGTACTGCTGTGCCACAAGGGTGCCGCAGATCACAACCAAAGGGGCCCTGCTACGAAAAGAAATGACACCCCAGACTGTCACTTGTGGTTGTCTGGTGGGCGTCAGTCGGGTTGATATCCCACCACTGCCTGGGGCGTCTCCAGACAAGCCTTCGCTGGTGATAGGGACTCAGCTCGACTCTTCACTCGATGCTACTCTACTCCAGCCAAGGAGACTCCATGCCAAAAACGTGTCAGGAGACGACCCGTATAACGGTAGGGGTCCAATCTGTCTGTCGCCCGCCATACGGCCCGCAATCAGGAATGATGGTCTGATGGGTCATTTCTTTTCATACCATGACCCCTTTGGTTGTCAGCCGCGGCACCCTTATACCATAGCGGTATGTCGACGATATTCTACTCCCCGTTTATTGCCCTAAATGACAAGCCATCCTAAGTTTACATTTCAGCAGTTCCTGCCGCTTGTCTTCGTGGTTGCCAAACGCTACCTTGGCCAGCAAGGTCGCCCGATCTCCCCCAATTGAGAACGTTCGGAACATTATGGGCAGGGGCTTCCAACCAGCTACGGTTTCAACGTTCTTACTCAGCATATGCCATGATATCCCTCAGGAGGACATCCAACAACTCTGACAATCAGTGCGAAGCCGATTAACTGCTTACACTAGGGGCAGAGGTGGAAGGGTGGATCAACGCGTTATAGCCAGCTGCGGTGGCCGAGCGGTTCTAGGCACTTCAGTCCGGAACCAGGAGACTGCTACGGTCGCAGGTTTGAATCCTTTTTTGGGCATGGATCTGTGTGATGTCCTTAGGTTAGTTAGGTTCACGTAGTTCTAAGTCCAGGGGACTGATGACCTCAGATGTTAAGTTAAAATGGCTCTGAGCACTATGGGACTTAACTTCTAAGGTCATCAGTCCCCTAGAACTTAGAACTACTTAAACCTAACTAACCTAAGGACATCACACACATCCATGCCCGAGGCAGGATTCGAACCTGCGACCGTAGCGCCCGCGCGGTTCCAGGCTGTAGCGCCTTTAACCGCTTGGCCACCACGGCCGGCTCAGATGTTAAGTCCCATAGTGCTTAGAGCCATTTGAACCATTTGACCAACGCGTTGTTGACTTGCCCAATTCGTGAAGCTCTTGGTCCTGAATAAATCATCCAGTTTCTCTGAAATTGTAATCATTTGTTGGTCTGTACATGTAAGTCACATCTACCGATTTTCGTCCCATTCGGATAATTCCTTGGTCAAGCGTCGTTTTTCTGTCTTAGAGTGTAAGAGATCGCTAGTTTTGCATTAATAGATGATCGAATTTTTTTTGTCATCATAACGTAAAATAAAGAAAGAGCATCAGATTCGAGTAGGAAACGGCTGAAAGCTCGCGTGCTTTTGTTTTGTATACGCGCCGTAACAGAACACTTACCAAAGATTTCCGACCGTGGCCGAAACGACGCCAGACAGAGGAACTGTAGACTCATGAGCGACATGTTGTCCATGCCAAGTAATGAGTGATGTCTGTGTGAACTTCTTAGACAAACACTGGCCGTTGGCCGTTAGAACAGAGGGCAGAGAGGATCGCCTTTCGACCACGCGTAACTGAAGACGTTTGTCGGGGCCCTTCGTCGGACGCTGGGTAGGCAGCTTGATCGTCGACGATGCAGAGTCATGTTGTTGATTTGTTCCAGTTTAGCAAAGCTTGAGCCACAGGGAAGTTTAAAGTTCTGCTTTTTCCGTTTAGGAATAGCCTTCTCTGCGTTTACGAATGAATCTCCTTTGTAATGTATTTAAAATTTCCATCATGATTGAAGAGGGGAAGACAGTCGTATGATAATTTGAAATTGTAAATAATAGCATCTAGCAGCAAGAATGGCCTTCGATTTTTTTATTGCATTACATCTTCGAAATCAATAAAGCAACGAGTAAACTGAAGATATTTCTTGCAGTCAGAGACTAACTTATTTATAATTTCAAATCTGATGCTGTGATTTATCGTTTTTAGTTTATCTTTTCAAAGCAAATATTCATGGAAATTCTAAACGTGTTTTCGCTTAGAAGACCACAGGGTATTCGGCGGAACTTAGCTTATTTCATTTCTTGATTCATGCCACTGATTGTAAAATCACTGCTTGTCTTATGTTATGCTATTTAATGCATCGTAAAATTGCGGCACGTGTTTACCACTGAAGCTCTTACGGGGTTGATTTGCTTCGGTACACGTAGTTTTGTCTCGAATCCATAGGTACTTTCTTACATAATCGCACTAGTGGTGTATTCGCTTAATGCTTCCAGTACCCGTTCTAAACATCCTGGAGAGTACACGAGATCGCGAAATCGGATTTTGTGCATCCTATGATTTTTGGGAGTTTTCAGTGACTCTTTCTTTTGTCGCCTAGAGTATTTGAAACTTTTGGGAAATGTATTCGTACTTAGAACTGATGTCCTTTCTAAGCAAGCGCTGGTTTGTTTCAGAATAGTAAATTGATCGTTGAGAAATCGGCAGTCCGATGTTTGTATCGAAGTTTTGGACTGTTGCCTTTGTTAAGGTGAGTCTATAGGAACCACTTACGTGAATACATACCAGGATTTTGGCTATGTCTCCCTTAGTTGTACATCACGTAATGTAATACGCGTATCATGTATAATGTCAACCACTTAAGTTTTTGAGGTGAAACACTCATATAATGTTTGCCAAAGCATATTATGGGCGCCAAGTGGTTTCTCTTGGTGCTACAAGTACATCTTACCCAAAAGCCGAGAAGCGTAGGTATATGAGTAGGTATGTTTTTGCTGTAATATATGATGGCGTCTGCTCGCGTTCGGATTGTGCGTGACTGAAGACTGATATATTTCATTTCGTGATATCTCCACCACTGTGCTCCTCATGTTCCACTTTGTTAAAATTTACGGAAAGCCACTGCCTCCAGTATCAACTGCAGTGAGTGACAATATGTTGCTGATTGGGGTCGCCGTCGTCTATCATGGTTTGTAATACTTAGGTACTGTCGTTGTGCCGGACGACAACAACCAGTGGACATATAGTACAGAATCATAGAGCAGTCCCGTTTGTGTGTGTGTGTGTGTGTGTGTGTGTGTGTGTGTGTGTGTGTGTGTGTGTGATGAGTAAGAGATAGAGGGGGAGGTAGAGAGGGAGAGAGAGAGAGAGAGAGAGAGAGAGAGAGAGAAACTTCAGTTCTCAAAAATGTTCAAATGTGTGAGAAATTTTATGGGACTTAACCGCTAAGGTCATCAGTCTCTAAGCTTACACACTACTTAACCTAAATTATCCTAAGGACAAACACACACACACACACACACACACACACACACACACACACACACACACACCCATGCCCAAGGGAGGACTCGAACCTCCGACGGGGGAAGCCGCGCGAACCGGGCAAGGCGCCTAGACCGCACGGCTACCCTGCGCGGCGTGTGGTGTGTGTGTGTGTGTGTGTGTGTGTGTGTTGTTTTCTTCCATTGGCCGTTCTGTAGTGATGATGTAAATTGAACGTGGAGGGGGAAAAAGGAAAGAAAAGGAAGGAAATATTGATGTCAACTGCATCGGGATTTTATGTGGAGTCAATGGCGACGAGTGAAAATGTGTTCCGGGATGGGATTCGAATCCAGGATCTCTTGCTTACTAGGAAGTTGCGCTAACCACTGCGCCAACCGGACACAGTGTTTCTCGTAGTTTCCCAGACTGTCTCGACACACCTCCCAGCCGACCCACATTCCCACCTAGCGCCACCCATCTGGAGTCCGCGTCCATGTCCTCTGTGCTCGTTACTTCGAGATTCCCCTAGGAGGCCGAAGTTATTGTGCATCCGCACTGACTGTGTTCCATTCAGCAAGCATTGATGAGAATCAGTTACATGAACGCGTGGTGTCTGTTCTTTCGGACATGTACGAAAGAACGGACATATCCGAAACAACACACACTAAGCATTCGTATAAACGTACTATAGTTTATAGTTCTTGGTCTGCATTGCTCCGTCTACCGATGTTTTAAATTTCCTTGCAAAGAGCTCTTTCTTTGCATTCGTGCTTTGAAAATGACGGAGTGTTCACCTGACGAAGTATCGGAAGTTGTTGAAGATCTCACCCAGCAGCATTCATGTAAATTGTTTGAATTTATTGTGTTTCTTCAGGTACGTGTTTACACTCCTGGTACGCAATGAAATCCCCACATAACGCTAACGTAGTAACTCGCTAGATCAGTGGTTCCAAACCTTTCTTAGACCACTACCCCCGAGTGCAATCCGACATTACCTAGTAGCCTCCCATGCCATCTGTTGGCACCCCCCCCCCCCCTCCCTCCCTCTCCAATATTTTTGACTATTATCATTTAGCACCGAACTTAACTGTAGAATGAAATACTCTTCTTGGAACACTTCTGTTTTTAAAATGATGAAAGGTGTGTGTGTGTGTGTGTGTGTGTGTGTGTGTGTGTGTTGTGTGTGTGTGTGCGTGTGTGTGTGCCTGTTAGAATGAGTGACGAAGGAATTCGCGGTGCATCGCAAGTGCAACTACTCCTTCTCAGATAAGAAAGCTAACTAGCCACAGTGAGGGCAGACACTTGTTATAAAGCATAGTTCCCCCACATTTCTCCTCCCCACCGCGGAACTTGCTTCACCTGAACACTGCAACCCCATTTAATATCTACCAAGTTAAAATATTTTTACTATACTTACTGTTTGTAAATCACTTGACCGCTGCGCCACTTACTTCCGAACTGGCAGAAATTGGTCGAGTTCGGGCTGTAAATGCTTTGTGTCTGAGCACAGACATTAATAGTAATAATAACAATTATAATATTAATAATACTGTGTACAGCACTGTAGTAGTCCTTGATTATTTACTGCTATGACGTGCTGACAATTAATTCATTTATTTCTTTCGAAGCGAGTAATGAAGCAATTTTTGGACTACGGCAGGTACTATCTACAACTTGGAGAACAAATTCTCTTGAGATATATAGCACTTGTTGCGCGTATGTCTCACTTTGATCATCAGCGATGTACGGGACAAAGCGCAATATATGTGTGTATTGTTATCGGGTGGACTATGTCAGGAACCTGTGACCTTCACTGCATTAATGCTACTAACTAAGGAAAAGCAATTATTAGGAACTTACATGATCAATATTAGTCTTACAAAACTGTGATATAGTAATGATCTTTTGAAAATAATTTAGTTTGGTGACTCAAACAGAATCGAATCGTTTAATTTTTACCCCTCAGAAAATTTCATTTCACTCCTCAGGGGGTAATTACCCCCAAGTTAGGAACCATTGCGCCACATGGATCAAAAGTGACTTCATTTTTAAGGATGGCAATGCGTGACCGCATCGATCTGCACAGGTGGCGGAGCCCTTGGAGCGAGAGGATATTCGGGGAATGGGTTGGCCTCTCCGTTCTCCCGGCTTAGCTCCTGTCAGACACGTGTGAAATGCTTTGGGCAGACGTAAAGCAGAATTTGCATATGCACAACGATCACCCAGCCGTAGCCAAACCGAGTGAGGTAGCGCAGTGGTTAGCACACTGGACTCGTATTCGGGAGGACCACGGTTCAAACCCGCGTCCGGCCATTCTGATTTAGGTTTTTCTTGACTGTCGACTTCCTCCCCCGTCCTTCCCTAACGAGGAGACCGATGACCTCGCTGTTTGGTCCCCTCCCTCAAATCAACCAACCAACCAGCGGTAGTCAACAGCGGTGGTAAAGGAATGGAAAGTCCTACCACAAGAACTACTTTTGGCCAGCGTGGGACCACGTTGTGATTACACTCTCTATTAAGAACCATGTCCACGAGCATCATAAATCGCGGTGACTTCATGGAGATAGAAGAGAATGGCTGCCTTCCGTTCTTGGATATTTTGGACAACAAAAATCCGGACGGACGTTTGAACACTATGTCTACAGGAAGAAGACGCACACGGACTTATATCTCAATGCTCGGAGCTGCCATCATCCAGCACAACGTAACTCAGTACTGAACACCTTAGTTCAAAGAGCCAGGTCGATCTGTGACAGCGAGAGTTTGCCGCGTGAGTTAGCACATCTGCGGGGAAACTTCCCTAAGAATGGCTACACCGAGACACAAATAAGACACGACTTGCGTGCAGACAAGAGGCGGGAGGAGAAACCAGAAGAAGACGAAACAAAACGTGTGGCGTTTCTGCCGTTTGCTGGACCGCCAACAGCCAAGTTCGCAAGAATATTAAAGAAGCGCGAAATAATGACCTCCTTTAGCCCACCGAAGAAAGTCAAAGATACACTTGGCTCAACCAAAGACCAACGGGGGCTGTAGACGCCGGGCATTTATAGTATTGAGTGCGAATGTGGGATGGAATATATCGGGCAGACACAACGATGTATCTCCCAGTGCTGTACTGAACACATTCAGATACGTACGACTAGGACAGACAAACAAGTCCGCGCTAGCAGAACGTAGCATTATCGAGGGACACACCTTCGAATTCGAAAAAACGAAGCTGTGCAGTGCCAACGGTTTCTGGGACTCGACCTTCAAAGAGGCAATGGAGATACGTCTGCACAGCAAAATCAAATGGTTCGAATGGCTCTGAGCACTATGGGACTTAACTTCTGAGGTCATCAGTCCCCTAGAACTTAGAACTACTTAAACCTAACTAACCTAAGGACATCACACACAGTCATGCCCGAGGCAGGATTCGAACCTGTGACCGTAGCGGTCTCGAGGTTCCAGACTGTAGCGCCTAGGACCGCTCGGCCACCCAAGCCGGCTCTGCACAGCAATTTAGTAAACAGGGATAGCGGTTTTCAGCTCAGCGCAGCGTGGAATCCCACAATTGACAAAATACGTCGGGAACGCTCCGATCTGAAGGCAGCGGCGTCCGCAGACAGATTGGATAGCCACCGGGTCGCCCCACCCCCCACCCACCCACCACTGACGCGGTACCCCCTTCCGGAGGAACGTGATTGGCCGGCCTACAGTAGCGGACGACGGCCAAGCAGCTGTATAGATATGCAGAACACAGCACCCCGACACTTCGCCAGAAGATGATGGGTACGAAACTCATTGAAACGTTGCGACAAGACGACGCCACCACTCGGCTGATAACCCGAGAAGAATTCATCAGTTCAATGTAGTTATTGTCTCTAAATAAAAACATTATTTCTGATCGTCTCACTGTGTATTTCTTTTGCAGCCTTCTATATTATAAAGTAGTAGTTATAAAATACCCCAAAGACAGTAAGGTCAGACAAGTGCGAGAAAAATCGCACAATCAGCTTTGCATCTCGTGGATCCAAGTTATTGAGAAGAATAATTTACAGATGAATGGGAAAGAAAATTAGCAACCTGTTAAACGACAAAACAGTTTGGATGTAGGAAAGATAAAAACACTAGAGAGGCGGTTGGTTGTTGCGCTTTATAATGGAAACAGGATTGAATAAAATGAAGACACCTTCACTGGATTTACAACCTAGAAAAAGCATTCCGCAATGCAAAGCGGAGCGAGACGCTCGAAATTATCAGGAAAATAGATCCATGGTATAGGAAAAGCCGGGTAATCTACAGTATATACAAAAACCAAGGGGGAAAAATAAGAATGGAAAAGCAAGAACGAAGTCCTCGGGTTAGAAAAAGGTCTAAGACAGTGATGAAATCATTAGACCCTACTGTTCAGTCTATACATCGAAGAACGAAAGACACAAGTAAAGGAAAGTTTCAGGAGTGGGATTTAAATTCTGGGTGAAAGGATGCCAACGGTAAGATTCGCTGAAGATATTTCTGTCCCCAGTGAAAGTGACGAAGACCTGCAGGACCTGTTCAGTGGGATGGACAGTCCAGTGAGCATACAACATGGGTTGACAGTAAAACGAAGAAGAACGAAAGTAATGAGGAGTAGCAAAATCTGGAGTAATGAGCATGTAAACATCAGAGCTATGGACCACCAATTTGAGGAAGTGAAACAACTCTGCTGTCTAGAAAGCAAAATAACACACGACAGATGAAACAAAGAGGGCATAAAGAGCAGACTAGCACAGGTGAAGAGGGCCTTCCTTTCCAAAAGAAGCCTGTTAGTATCAAACATCGGCCTTCAATTTCTGAGAATATACGTTTGCAGCACAGCATTGTATAGAAGCGAATTATGAACTATATTTTAAATAAACATTTTTGGAACAGCGATCAAAAAAATTTTCTTTTTAAAATTCAGCCCTGATCGCACCACGTATGCTACAAGAACATAGGTGACCGGTTTCAGTCATATCACATGACCATCATCAGACCCATGGCATGTCAACATCACAGCAGGAGCTGAGAAGAGTGCTCCACCTACCATCTGATGGTCATGTGATATGACCGAAGCCGGTCACGTATGTTCTTGTAGCATACGTGGTGCGATCAAGACTGAATTTTAAAAAGAATTTTTTTCTTAAATATTATGAACTGCTGGAAAACCGCAAAAGAAGAGAACCGAAGTGTTCGAAGTGTGGTGCTGTGGAAGGATGTTTAAAATTAGGTTGAATCATACGATGAGGAATGAGGAGTTTCTCCACAGGAACGCCGAGGAAACCAGCACTTGGAAAACCTTGACAACAAGAATGGACAGGATGGTTGGAGGTTCTCCACAGAATCGCCGAGGAGAGGAGCACATGGAAAACTTTGAGAACAAAAATGGACAGAATGACTGGACATGTGTTTAGACAGCAGAGAATAGCTTCATTGCTGCTTGAGGGAGATGTAGAGGGTGAAAGCTACAGGGGATGACAGAGGCTGTAAAACACTCAGGTGACAAAAGGCATGAGATAGCGATAGGCACGTATACAGACGGCGGTCGTATCACGTACACAAGGTATAAAAGGGCAGTACGCTGGCGGAGTTGTCATTCGCACTCGGGTGATTCACGTGAAAAGGTCTCCGACGTGGCTGTGGACGCACGATAACAGACTTTGAACGCGAATGGTAACTGGAGCTAGACTCAATGAACATCCCATTTCAAAAATCGTTAGGGAATTCAGTATCCGGACATCCACAGTGTCAACAGTGTGTTGGTAATACAAAATTTTAGGCATTACCTCCCACCATGCCGGCCGAAGTGGCCGAGCGGTATTAGGCGCTACAATCTGGAACCGCGCAAACGCTGCGGTCGCAGGTTCGAATCCTGCCTCGGGCATGGATGTGTGTGATGTCCTTAGGTTAGTTAGGTTTAAGTAGTTCTAAGTTCTAGGGAACTGATGACCTCAGAAGTTAAGTCCCATAGTGCTCGGAGCCTTTTGAACCATTTGAACCTCCCACCATGGACAACCGAGCGGCCAACGTCCTGCTCTTAACGACCGAGAGCAGCGGCGTTTGGTAGAATCGTCAGTGCTAAGAGACGAGCAACATTGCTTGAAATAAGCTCGGGAATCAGTTTGGGACGTACGATGAATGTATCCGTTAGGACAATGCAGCGAAATTTGGCGTTAATGGTCTATGGTAGCAGACGACTGGCGCAAGTGCCTTTGCTAACGGCGCGACATTGACTGCAGCACCTTTGCTCGGCTTGTGCCCATATCGGGTGGACGCCAGACAATAGGAAAACCGTGGCCTGGTCAGATGAGTCCCGATTTTAGTTGGTAAGAGTTGAGGTAGGGTTCAAATGTGGGCCAGACCCCACGCAGCCTTGGTACCTAGATGTCAACAGGGCACTACGTAAGCCAGTGATGGCTTCATAATGATGTGGGTTGTGTTTACATGGAATGAACTGGGTCCTCTGATCAAGCTGTGCCGATCGTCGACTGGAAAAGATTGTGTTTAGCTACTTGAAGACTATCTGCAGCCATTCATGGATGTCGCCAAACAACGATGAACTTACATGGATGACAATGCCCCATGTCACCAGGCCACATTTGTCCGGGACTGGTTTGAATACTTTTCTCGACCTTGCACGTGACAACAGGGCTTTACTGCCAGCACTAACCCGCTCAGATTCAAAGACTTTTTTCCCGGGCCGCACCACGTTTTTCTTCTGTCCGTTAGTTTGTAACGCTCAGTTAGGTTTGCAACTCCCCAGCGGCCTACGTTGGGGGCACGCGGTGTCCGGAGAGCGGGCGTCAGGGCTGCCGGTCGGTGGTGCGCGCCGCCGTCGTGTGACGTGGCAGCGACAAGCGCGCCGAACGTGGGATGCGACGCGACGCGACGCGACGCGACGCCGCACCGCCGCCATGAATAATTCACCAGCAGGACCGCCGGCCGGCGTGGAGAGGGCTAATTGAATAGGCCGGCGGGCGGCGCTCATTGACTCGGAATGACGCGATTCGATTTGAATGGAGCGCCGGAGGTGCGGGGGTCGCCGTCACACACACACACACACACACACACACACACTCAAACCGCGCCGCGAATCCGTCTGCGTGCGACAAACTGTGGCGCCAGCAAACATTGCGTCCCGTATTTGCACAAACGCTATGTAGGAAGGTGTCATTTTGTTTCGCGATATTTACATGAAAAACACTCGACCCTCTCTGCCATATTCAGATACCGTCCAATCACAGTAATGTGACCACCTGTCAAAAGCATGAATAACCAACTTCTGCAGCGAAGACCAGTGCGAGACACACTGGAAGATAGTCAACGAGGTTGTGGAACGTACCGACAGGGATATGGAGCGGTGCCGACTCCAGAGCTGCGGCCAGCTGACCTAGAATTCTCGGTTGAGGGTACATGTCACGAACAGTCCAATCGAAGTGGCCCCAAGCATTCTCTACTGGTTTCAAATATGGACAGTTTGGTGGCCAGGGGAATACGATAAGCTCATACTGACGCTCTACGAACCACGCGAGATCATTGCAAATTGTGTGACACTTTGCATTGTCCTGCTGGCAGATGCCACCGCGCCGAAGAAAAACAGACTGCATCTAGGAGTGGACGTGATGCCCCAGGATAGATGCGTATTTGTGCTGATCCACTGTGGCTTCCAGAAAGACGAGATCACCCAAGAAACGCCACGAAAAAAGACGATTGTTGCAAGTAGTTTGGTTTCTGTCCGACGGAGCATAACACGTGATTCATCTGAAAAGGCCACCTATCTCCACTCAGTGTACGGCCACATGCGGTACTGGCGTGAAAATTACACTACTGGCCATTAAAATTGCTACGCCAAGAAGATATGCAAATAATAAACGGGTATTCATTGAACAAATATATTATACTAGAACTGACATGTGATTCCAACTTCACGCAATTTGGGTGCAAGGATCCTGAGAAAACAGTACCCAGAACAACCACCTCTGGCCGTAATAACCGCCTTGATACTCCTGGGCATTGAGTCAAACAGAGATTGGATGGCGTGTACAGGTACAGCTGCCCATGCAGCTTCAACACCATACCACAGCTCATCAAGAGTAGTGACTGGCGTATTGTGACGAGCCAGTTGCTCGGCCGCCATTGACCAGACGTTTTCAATTGGTGAGAGATATGGAGAATGTGCTGGCCAGGGCAGCAGTCGAACAGTTTCTGTATCCAGAAAAGCCCGTACAAGACCTGCAACATGCGGTCGTGCATTATCCTGCTGAAATGTAGGGTTTCGCAGGAATCGACGAAGGGTAGAGCCACGGGTCGTAACACATCTGAAATGTAACATCCATTGTTCAAAGTGCCGTCAATGCGAACAAGAGGAGACCGAGACGCGTAACCAATGGCACTCCATACCATCACGGCGGGTGATACGCCAGTATGGCGATGACGAATACACGCTTCCAATCTGCGTTCACCGCGATGTCCCCAAACACGGATGCGACCATCATGATGCTGTAAACAGAACCTGAATTCATCCGAAAAAATGACGTTTTGCCATTCGTGCACCCAGGTTGGTCGTTGAGTACACCATCGTAGGCACTCCTGTCTGTGATGCAGCGTCAAGGGTAACCGCAGCCATGGTCTCCGAGTTGATAGTCCATGCTACTGCAAACGTCGTCGAACTGTTCGTGCAGATGGTTGTTGTCTTGCAAACGTCCCCATCTGTTGACTTAGGGATCGAGACGTGGTTGCACGATCCGTTACAGCCATGCGGATAAGATACCTGTGACCTCGACTGCTAGTGATACGAGGCCGTTCAGATCCAACACGGTGTTGCGTATTACCCTCCTGAACCCGCCGTATTCCATATTCTGCTAACAGTCATTGGATCTCGACCAACGCGAGCAGCAATATCGCGATACGATAAACCGCAATCGCGATAGGCTACAATCCGACCTTTATCAAAGTCGGAAACGTGATGGTACACATTTCTCCTCCTTACACGAGGCATCACAACAATGTTTCACCAGGCAACGCCAGTCAACTGCTGTTTGTGTATGAGAAATCGGTTGGAAACTTTCCTCATGTTAGCACGTTGTAGCTGTCGCCACCGGCGCCAACCTTGTGTGAATGCTCTAGAAAGCTAGTCATTTGCATGTCACGGCATCTTCTTCCTGTCGGTTAAATTTCGCGTGTGTAGCACGTCATCTTCGTGGTGTAGCAATTTTAATGGCCAGTAGTGTATGTATGTAGGCTGTCACAATGCCTAAGCATTAGAGAACGGACGGGCGCAATTCAAAATGATATGCGGATCTGTGGCCTAGCATAATGCGATTTTCATCAAATTTGTCATTGTAGTCAGATGCAGTTCAAACGAAAATAATAAACAGCTTCACGTTTAGTTAATGGAGCACTACGTCAGATACTCAAGAATTAGGAATTAAATCGCCTGTAACGACGACTGGAGAACTACCCAAGGAGTCGCCTAAAATGCATAGCAGTAGCACCGGGGGAAATCGAAATCGGGAAGATCATGCAGGCATTCCAGTTCCGCTTCTTCCGAAAACGAATGCCGTGTGTTAAGAAACACGCGCCCTCACTCACTATTCATCTTCGACGAAAAATTATGTGATGCGGCCCTGACAAACCTAAAAAAAAAAGATCGAAAAACCATGGTAAGAATGCGATTCTGACTTCCGATTACTGATCTGTAGGCAGCACGAAAACGTAAGCATCTCGCTTCGCAGTGCATCGCTCTTCTTACAAATAACAAATTTAATCCCTTAATTTTATCACTGCACACAGTTCGCGTAATCAGCGTCTGATGAGTGGAGCACAAGACGGAATGAGACCGCTTTAACCGTTACCAAGTACACGAGCGCTCCGCCGATCCCCGCGTTATCCAATTAAGTAGCGCGTCGTTTGTTACGCGAATACAGCTCATCTGGATACGGGTTACGGGGAAGGATCCAAGAGTCTGATAGCACTCCTATTTACACATGTAGACTCCAGGCATCACAGTTTACAGTAGTGACTATTCTCGAGGTAAACCAGAGGAGATAAGGAACACCCTGCTCAAGGCTTTTAACAACAGCGCAAGGAGCTGTAGCGGGCTCGCTAATTTACTGGAGATCTCCAGATACCGGCCGCTGCTGTTGTTAGGGACTACTGATCGCTTAGCTGTCGGGTCTGCTGACAATGTGTACCCACGGCCGCACAGGCTCCACTATAATTACATACTTGTCTGTTCTCGTATGGAGGTTAACGGCGAATCATTACATGTGGCTCGTTTCACGCAAACTGCTTCGTCGGATACTGTGTAATGAACGAAATCGCTCAACATACATCGGGACTAACAGCGTGCGGAAGGCATCCAATGTAAATAAAACTTTTTTGCATGGTATTTAATAGTACGGCTATAATGCGATCATTATGGACGCACACTTGTTGGGATGAGACGGATACAGCGGATTTTATCGACAACGGCCTGTGGATAATCGCTTAGAGGAACCATAGGTGACTGAGAGCGACAAATTTTCAGGAATAATTTGACCCTCCACCAAACGGTGGTGCCTACAGATAAGGCCTGTATTCCACCTTGTCGACCAGTCGACAATAAGATCATTGAAACACTAGCTAAACTGATGGATGAAAACGCGAACTGGGCTGCGATTATGAGAGACAAATCTAGATTCACCTAACTTGATCGAAGGAATTCTTGGAAAACGTAACCGAGGAGTTCAAACGCTTTGTCGAGAAAGTACAAAAAGGAATTCAGTCTCAAAGTGTGCAGGTCAGAAACAGAACGAGGGTAGACCTAGAAACCGTCGGTATTACAGTTGTAAACTGTTGTAGTTGTGTTCGAAAGAACCTGTGCTGTATGCGTTAATAGAAAGCACTGAAGCTCAAACCGACATTGCTGCTGAAAGGTGCCAAAAGCTGGAGATACGTTCTACCGAAATTTTGACAACGGAACTAGTGATGTTTAGAAAGGACAGATTCAACAGTGTTAAGTGGTGGCGTGTTTGTTTCTGTTATAAGTAATTTATCCTGTAGTAAAATTGATGTGTATAGTTTCTATGAGTTGATATGGGTAGAGGCTATACTTGACAATCGGAATAAATTATTAAATGGCTCCTTTTACCATCAGTGGCTCTATATTCATACCTTAAGAACTATGGGCACTTCATGTTCGATACTGTGAAACAGATCTCTTCTGCAGGCTCTCTGGTTTCCATAGTTTCAGAGGAAGTAATGTGGACTAAAAGAAGAAAAAATTGCCCAGTCAACGTAAGAGCTGTAAGTACTTATTCAGTAGAAGAAACGCGTTTCATAGCATCGAAACTGAAGAAGTGCTCATGATTCTTAAGGTATACATTTTATAGTCTATTTAAAAGATCAGATAGAAATTCGCTTGACGCCTTTCTAAAAGCTAACTGTGTGAGTGTAGACCAGATACGGCTTATATTCAAAGAAGTAATAGCGATACCAATCGAGAGATTTACACCAATTTAAATTAATGAGAGGGGGATCAGATTCCCCGTGGTACACAAAACTGGTCAGGACACGGTGGCAGGAGAAAAGAAAAAACATGAGAAATTTAAAAGACTGAGAATTCTGGAAGATTGGCGATATTCTACGGAAGTTCGAAATTTAGTGCGGACTTCAATGATAGTTGCTTTTAATATCTTCGACAATGGAGCCCTGCAGTGAAATCTGGCAGAAAATTAGAAAGAGTTCTGGTCGTATGGAAAGTAAACAAATTGCAAGACACAGACAATACCTTCACTGCGCGAAGGCAACGGCAATATTACCGATGACAGTGCCGCAAAAGTAAGGTACTAAACACGATTTTAAAAAATTCCTTTACCATGGAGGTGAAGCAAATATTCCAGAATTCTAATCAGGAACTGCTGCCAACATGAGTAACATAGATGTAGATACCATTGGTGTAATGAAGCAGCTTCAGTCCCTTAATAAAGGTAAATCCTCTGGTCAAGATTGTATATCAGATAGGTCCCTTTCAGAGTAAGCCGATACAGTAGCTCCACACTTAGCAATCATACACAACTGCTCCTTCGACGAAATATCCGTCCCTAGAGACTGGAAATTTGCATAGGTCACACCAATAGTCAAGAAAGGAAATAGGAAGAAACCGTTAAATTTCAGTTACACGATAAATCGCACAAATGTAAAGGCTGTAAATTTAACTTTATAGCCTTGGATTAAAATTACGAACACTTAAATTGGAACGATCACACATAAAGTGTTCTGGGAAAGGCGAACCAAAAACGAAGTTTTATGGGCAGAACATTTATAAGATGCAACATATCTACTAAAGAGACTGCTTACGCTATGCTTGTCGTCCTCTGGTAGAATATTTCTGTGCTGCATGGGATCCTTATCAGATAGGATTGAAGAAGGACATCGACAAAGTTCAAAGAGTGACAGCTCGTTTTGCATTATCGGCTGGCAAAGTCGGAGAGAGAGAGTCACGGACATGACATGCGGGTCGGGGTAACAATCATTAAAACTTATCTGTGTGCATTTAGTAGGCTACTCGTATGTTTACTTTTAAAGTCCTGAGTCATATGTTTACATTCACAAAATTCACTACACATTTTAAGTAATGGCTAATACAATGTTGTGGCTTAAACCGTTTTAACCCTTCATCCGGGAAGACGGTCCAAGACCGAAACCGGCAGATGTTTGGGTGTAAAATAAAAACAGCTAATGGTTCAAAGATGCATTTTATACATTAAATACATAACAGAGAAAACTGATCATCCTATAATATAAAGAGAAAACAGAGCTCACACGGAAACTTTCCAGTGTTCGTTTCTCCCGCACTCTGTTCGACAGTGGACCAAAACAAAAACAAAAATTACCGATAACTATGGACTCTAAAACACATACATTAAGAACTCTCTCTTGTACTGAACAAGTGCCCATAACTATTAAGGTTTTAGAGCCCAAAGTTATTAGAAATTTTTTCTTGTTTCGGTCCACACTGCCACCTCTGGAAGTTGCCTGCGCTACAGTCTTAGCAACAACGGTACCGGTACAAGTGTTCCACTGTCAGAGTATCAGAACGATTTTCGCCTATAACTTTAGACTAGGTCGTTTTCGAACCAGAATCCCTTATCTCAAATTGATAAGTTTACCCTTCTCTATTATCCCTGAAAGTTTGTAACGTGTCACAGAATCACCCTGTATATAATATGATCAAAATTATCTGGACACCTTCTAGCGGAGATTAACATGCGGAGTGCCCACCCTTGATCAGTGTCAGTGTCAACTTTGCTGCGAACACATTCAGTAAGGTGTATAAATGTCTGTGGAGGAATGGCAGCCCATTCTTCCTCAGCATCCGATAGAGACAACGTAGTGATGTTGGACGCTGAGGTCTGAACCGAAACTGTGATTCTAAAGCATCTCAAAGATGTTCAGTTGGGTTCAAACTGGAACTCAGGGCAGTACACTCTGTGTAAGGAATGTTATCGTGCACAAATCGCTGCTTTGCAAAAACTGCTTTGTGACAGGGTGCTAAAGGTAAAATCAACCATCGTTTCCGAAGTGTTCCTCAACTATATGCAGTACACAGATGCTTTAAAATGTGCTCATATCCTTCCGCATTTAGCGTTCCTTAGGTGCAACAAGGGAAACACAACCTTAGAACAGAATGTAACCCCACACCGCAACACTACCTATTTCATACTCCATTGTTGGCACATTGATGGAAGGTTACGTCCTCTAGGCATTCGCTAAACCCCAGTCCCTCCATCGGACTGATACAGAGAATAGCATGAGTCGTCACTCCAGATCACTCTTTTACAGTCATCCACTGCCCAGTGTCGTCGCTCTTCGTACATCAACCGTCACTTAGCACCGACAACCGAAAAGTGTGGTTATCAGGAATTGCTCTGCCATTGCACCCCATCCTTGTTACTCCACAGGCACAGCACTTGAGTTAGCTGATATTTTGGCAGCACTTTGGAGCTCACGGGTAATTCGTTCTGCTGATCTGATGTGATTTCTTACTACAACGCTGCGCAATGCTCGACGGTCCCTGTCCATCACTACATGAGGTCCGCCTGGTCTTTGTTTATCTGTGTTTATTTCTTCGCATTTCCACTTCACAGTCACATCACCAACAGTCGACGTGCCCAGCTTAAGAAGCATTGAATTCTCCCTGATGAATTTGTTGCAGGAGTAACATCCAGTGACTGGTCCACATCCGAAGTAACTGAGCTCTGCTGACTGATGCATTCTGATGCTACTGCTATTCTGCTGACAACACAATGTTTCCC
Organism: Schistocerca americana; assembly: GCF_021461395.2. Lineage (NCBI taxonomy): Eukaryota > Metazoa > Arthropoda > Insecta > Orthoptera > Acrididae > Schistocerca > Schistocerca americana. The sequence goes on along the minus strand of NC_060119.1, from coordinate 496,325,265 downwards.
GCCACCTCTTGCAATGGCGGATCCGCCTCTCGTGTCGTACGCTGGTCAGTTCCGTTTTACATAGGGCTATCCAGATACTTTCTATCAGGTAGCGTATTGGCTAGGTGGAACGACATCAGCGCACTCTTCAGCCCATTTCCGCAACTGCAAGTAGTCTACATCTACATCTACGTGATTACTCTGATATTCACAATAAAGTGGCTGGCAGAGGGTTCAATGAACCACCTTCAAGTTGTCTCTCTACCGTTCCACTCTCGAACGGCACGCGGGAAAAACGAGCTCTTAAATTTTTCTGTGTGAGCCATGATTTTTCTTATTTTATCGTGATGATCATTTCTCCCTATGTAGGTGGATGCCAACAGAATGTCTTCGCAATCGGAGGAGAAAACTGGTGATTGAAATTTCATGAGAAGATCACGCCACAACGAAAAACGCCTTTGTTTTAATTATTGCTAGTCCAATTCACGTATCATATCTGTGACACTGTCTCCCCTATTTCGCGATAATACAAAACGAGCTGCCCTTCTTTGTACTTTTTCGATGTCAGTCCCACCTGATGCGGATCCCACACCGCACAGCAATGCTCCAGAATAGAGCGGACAAGCGTGGTGTAAGTAGTCTCTTTAGTAGACCTGTTGCACCTTCTAAGGTGTTCTGCCAATGAATCGCAGTCTTCGATTTGCTCTACCCACAATATTACCTATCTGATCGTTCTAATTTAGGTTATTTGTAATTGTAATCCCTAAGTATTTAGCTGAATTTACAGCCTTCAGATTTGTGTGACTTACCGCGTAATCGAAATTTAGCTGATTTCTTTTAGTACTCATGTGAATAACTTCACACTTTTATTTATTCAGGGTCAATTTCCATTTTTCGCACAATACAGATATCTTATCTAAATCATTTTGCAAGTCGTTTTGATCATCTGATGAATTTACAAGACGGTAAAAATCTGGACCGGAGGCCTTGCCTTCATTAAGTGATTTAAACTGCTTTGTTACACCAAGGATATCTACTACTATGTTTCTCATCTTGGCAGTTGTTCTTGATTGGAATACAGCAATATTTACTTCGTCTTCCTTGGCGTAGGAGTTTCGGAAAACCGTGTTTAATAACTCTGCTTTAGTGACACTGTCATCAGTTTCTTCACCGTTGTTATCACGCAGTGAAGGTATTGATTGTGTCTTGCCACTGGTGTGCTTTATGTATGACCCGAATCCCTTTGGGTTTTCTGCCAGATTTCGAGACAGAATTTCGTTGCGGAAATTATTAAAAGCATCTCGCATTGAAGTACGAGCTATATTTCGAACTTCTGTAAAACTTTGCCAGTCTTGGGGATTTTGCGTTCTTTTAAATTTGGCATGCTTTTTTCGTTGCTTCTGCAACAACAATCTGACCCGTTTTATGTACCGTTGGGGATCAGTACCACCACTTTTTAATTTATGTGGTATGTATCTCTCAACTGCTGTAGATACTATTTCTTTGGAAACATTCCAAAACTTTTTTACACTTACGTGATCAGATCGGAAGGAGTGAAGACTGTCTCTTAAAAAGGCGTTAAGAGCATTTTCATCAGCTTTTTTAAACAGATGTACTTTGCGTTTCTTTTTGATTGTTGTAGGTGTTACAGTATTCAGCATAGCAGCAACTGCCTTGTGGTCGCTAATCCCTGTAATCGTCACAGTACTTACTATTTGTCCAGAATTATTTGTTGCTAAAAGGTCAAGTATGCTTTTCTAACCATTTACGCTTCGAGTGGGCTCATGAACTAATTGTTTCTGAGAAAGCATTCAGTACAATTTCGGATGACGCTTTATGCCTGCCGCCGGCTTTAAACATATAATTTTTTCAGTATATCGAGGGTAGATTGAAGTCACCACCGACTATAATTGTATGAGCGGGGTACTTATTTGAAATGAGACTCAAGTTTCTTTGAACTGTTCAGCAACTATATCTTATGAGTCGGGAGGGGGGGGGGGGGGGGTCGGTAAAACGATCCAATTAATAGTTTAGTCCGATTATCAGGTATAAACTCTACCCATACTATTTCACACGAACTATCTACTTCAATTTCGGTACAAGGCAAACTACTTCTGACAGCAATAAATACTCCACCACCAAATGTATTTAATCTATCCTCTCTGAACGCTGTTAGATCGTTTGAAAAAATTTCGGCTGAACTTATTTCCGGCTTTAGCCAGCTCTCTGTACCTACAAATATTTGAACTTCAGTGCTTTCTATTAGGGCTTGGAGCTCTGGTTCTTTCCCAACACAGCTACGACAATTTACAATTACAATACCAATCCTTTCTACAACTACCTTAATGTGTTTTACCTGCCCACTTTTAGACGGACGCCCCTTCTCTGGTTCCCTGAGACCCTCTAACCTAAAAAACCACCCAGTCCCTTCCACACAGCCCTCGCTACCCGTGTAGCTGCCTCCTGTGTGTAGTGGACTCCTGACCTATTAAGCAGAATCCGGAAACCCACCACCCGATGGCGCAAATCAAGGAATCTGCAGCCTACACGGTCACATAACCGCCTGAGCCTCTAATTCAGACCCTCCACTCGGCTCTGTATCAAAGGACCACAGTTGGTTCTATCGACAATGCTGCAGATGGTGAGCTACGCCTTAATCTCTGAAGCAAGACTGGCAGTCTTTAGCATTTCCGCTAGCCGCACGAAACCAGACAGAAGCTGCTCCGACACACGTCATTGGCACCGACATTAGCCAAACCTGCAGTTAGCTGCACCCTGTACTGTTCATGGCATACGAAAGCGCCTTTTCCACATCCGGAATGACTCCCCCCCGGAATGCACACGGAGTGCACACTGGCTTCCTTCCCCTCCTTGGCAGCCGTGTTCCTAGGGGGCCCCATTACGCTCCTAACGTTGGAGCCCCCAACTACCAACAAACCCACCCTCTGTGAATGTCCAGACCTTGTGGGCCGAAAAGCTTCCTCTGGAACAGGGTGGACGACTGCATCCGGCTCAGTGACATCGTCACCCACAGATAACGCCCGAAACCTGTTCGTCAAACGAACCGGTGAGGCACCAAGATCGGCCGCGTGGAAAGTTTTTCGCTGCCTGCCAGACTTGGGAATGATCTACCACTGAACCACGGGAGAGGGGTCAACCTCAGTGCAGGCAGTACCCGAGGCAGTCACAGCAGTGGACCGATCGGAGGAAACGTGGGACGTCCTCGACGTCCCTCGAATCCCTGCGTCCGATCTCCCACAGTGACGCCCCTTGGCAGCAGCCTCAAGCTGTTCGACAGAAGCCAACGCAGCCTGGAGCTGTGAGCGAAGGGTCACCAACTCAGCTCTCATCGGTACATAACAATTACAGTTTCTATCCATTACTGCAGTCGCTCCTGTTTTAAGCTCATAGAAATATGCAACAAAAGAACGGTGTACCGTCTTATTAGCAGCGGGAAATCGAAGTGCTCTCTCACTGAGAGTCTAACTGACACTGAGCTGTTCTAATCAAACAAAGAAAATCGTGTACGATTCGAGGTTCGACACAATGGTCGATAGCAACAGCGGTACTGTACGCTACACTGTTATTGAAATAAGAGGTTGTGCCTAGTAAACACTAGAACAGGCAACAAAAATAAACTAGTTACTACCCAGATAAGTGAAAATATGTCGCTCCTGTTTGAATCTCGTAAAAATATGTAATAAGCGAACGGTGTACTCGCCTTATTTATTGCAGGAAGTAGCGGCGTGCTCTCACTGACGGTCTAGCCGACTACGAGTAAAAACCTCTGAAAATCGACTATCAAGGACAGATTTGCTTCCCTGAAACGAGGATGTGACCACTGCTGAAATTCATAGGTTTTTGGAGACAGTATGTGGAGAAGATTTACCTCCACGAAAAACAATTTAGAACTTGGTGAGAGGGTGTACAACAGTAAGCACATCGACCGTAAAAAGGACAGTTTCAGAAGGAAAGTGACAGTTTAAATGCCAGACACCTCACTGAAAGGGAACACCGTCTACGAGACACAATCCATCACCTCACAAATAAAGATATTCAAGAAACAATCATGCATAATCAATTCAATTGGAAATGGTGTCTGCCAGGTGAATTCCTAATGTCATATGGATGTTCGGAGAGATCTTTCGCAACGATATGATCAACATATTTAATGTCGAAACTAGTCACTTATGATCAAAAGATGATCCGTTACAATGACCCAGAGACGAAACAACAGAAGACCCCAACAAAGCATAATGCAACTCTTGCATCAAAGAAACGTCGGCAACGTTTTTGTGATACTAAGGGCATAAGTCTCGTCGACGGGCTTGAATTAGAGGCGGTGATTAACAGTGCACGAATGCTTAGATCTTTGGGCACTTATAAAGACATTCAGAAATGGAGTCTAGGAAAATTGTCCAAAAGTATGCTACTGCACCATGATAATCATTAGTCAAATAGTTTTCACCGCGTTGCAAAAACCAACGTACTCTCTTTAACTGAGACCTGGTCACTACCGTTTGTCTTACGACTCGTAGAAATTTCTGGATAGTAGCTGCTTCGTAGACTGAAAGCAGCTGTCCAGGCATGGATACGCGGCACACTTACAGAATGGTTCAAGAACGGCCTGGAAAAGAGGAAGATTATGTCGTGAACCAGAAAATTAAATATCAGTATCCTGAAATTGTAGTGCGACGGAAGGCACATTAATTACTGTCGCACCTCACAAATTTAATTATGGCAGCCAAAGTTCAGAGTCACGAGGACACTGATGGCGGCAACAAGATCAGAGACCTTAGGGACGACGTCCGACAGAAATACGAACTCTATCGTCAGTTTCTACACTGACAGAAAAAAAACCGCACCACCAAAAAAGTAATTGATGTAGAGTGGTAAAATTCCGGGCGTTCATTTGTCCATGTAGTGTATTTAAGTGGTTAACATTACAACATTACAGGTTAATGCAAGCGCGAGATAAGCTATTGCAAACGTGAAATGCTGGTGCCTTGATAATCGGTGTAACCGCCAGAATGTTGAGTGCAAGCATGAAAACGTCCATGCATTGTGTTGCACAGGTGCCAGATGTCAGTTTGTGGAATCTAGTTCCATGTCTGTTGCATTTAGTCGGTCAATACAGGGACTGTTACTACTGTTGATGGATGACGCTGCAGTTGTCATCCGACGATGTCTCATATGTGCTGGACTGGATCTTGTCGACATTCTGTAGAGCATGTTGAGCTACGACAGCGGTATGTAGGTGAGCGTTATCCTGTCGGAAGACACCTCCTGGAATGCTATTCATGAATGGTCGCACAAAAGGTCGAATCACCAGATAGACGCACAGATTTGCAGTCAGGGTCCGTTGGATAGCCACGAGAGTCCTTCTGCTGTCATGCGAAAACGCAAACCAGACCATAACTCCAGGTGTAGGTCCAGTGTGTCCAGCACGCAGACAGGTTGGTTGTAGGCCTCCAACTGGCCTCCTCCTAACAAACACATGGCCACAGTTGCAGAACCAGTTTTCAACAGAAAACACAACAGACCTTCACCCTGCCCTCCAATGAGCTCTCGCTTGACATCACTGAAGTCACAAATGGCGGTTGTTTGGGGGCGGTGAAATGCACGTCTGGCCCAGAGGTGTCCTTGAAGTAAACGATTTGTAACAGCTGGTTGTTTCGCTGTGGTGACAACTGCTGTTCATATTGCTACTACAGTTACAGTACGACTTCGTCAGAGCCCCACGCCGAACACGATGGCCTTCCCTCTCGGTAGTGGCACTTGGCCGTCTGGAGACCGGTCTTCTTGGAACTGTACATTCTTGAGATGACCGCTGCCAGCAATCACGTACAGTGGCTACATTCTTGCCGAGCCTTCCTGCAGTATCGCAGAAGAAACATCCAGCTACTGGTAGCCCTGTTACAAGACTTCGTTCGAACTTACTGAGGTGTTGATAATGATGTTTTTTGTCGCCTTAAAAGCGTGGTAGGCTAACATCAGCCTACCACGTTCAATCTCACCGGTACCTAACGTCCACGACAGTTACAGCGCATATTTAAAGCAAACCTAATTTGCATCCTTATAATGGCAATACTACTGCCACCCTTACGCGATTGGTGCGAAATCTGAATAGACATCATCTTTCAGATGTAGAAACACTCTTAGCAATTTTCATTTATGTCGCACAATTCCTTCTTGGTGTTGCATTTTTTTCCGTCAGTTTATTTCACGACTGAATGGCCAACCATGCATGCTATTGAGACCGTTTCATAATTAATGCTCAGACTAGAAATGAGGATGTCGCAACGATAGTGGCAAAACACTCCTCTGTATTTAACCATACGGTGTACACATGTCCACTACAGTGGATATGTGTTAATGTCCTCCTGTCTACATCTACATCTACATCCATACTCCGCAAGCCACCTGACGGTTTGTGGCGGATTGTACTTTGAGTACCTCTATCGGTTCTCCCTTCTATTCCAGTCTCGTATTGTTCGTGGAAAGAAAGATTGTCGGTATGCTTAGTGTGGGCTCTAATCTCTCTAATTTTATCCTCATGGTCTCTTCGCGAGATACACGTAGGAGGGAGCAATATACTGCTTGACTCCTCGGTGAAGGTATGTTCTCGAAACTTCAACAAAAGCACGTACCGAGCTACTGAGCGTCTCTCTTGCAGAGTCTTCCACTGGAGCCTATCCATCATCTCCGTAACGGTTTCGCAATTACTAAATGATCCTGTAACGAAGCCCGCTGCTCTCCGTTGGATCTTCTCTATCTCTTCTATCAACCTTATCTGGTACGGATCCCACACTGGCGAGCGATATTAAAGTAGTGGGCGACCAAGTGTACTGTCACCTACTTCCTTTGTTTTCGGATTGCATTTCCTTAGGATTCTTCCAATGAATCTCAGTCTGGCATCTGCTTTACCGACGATCAACTTTATATGATCATTCCATATTAAATTACTCCTAATGCGTACTCCCAGATAATTTATGGAATTAACTGCTTCCAGTTGCTGACCTGCTATATTGTAGCTAAATGATAAAGGATCTTTCTTTCTCTGTATTTGCACCACATTACACTTGTCTACATTGAGATTCAATTGCCATTCCCTGCACCATGCGTCAATTCATTGCAGATCCTCCTGCATTTCAGTACAATTTTTGCACTGTTACAACCTCTTGATATAATACAGTATCATCAGCAAAAAGCCTCAGTGAACTTCCGATGTTATCCACAAGGTCATTTATGAATATTGTGGATATACATTTTCGTCAGTCCTGAGGCTGCAAATGCATGCGGGGCACAGCGCCAGTGGGGCCTGCGTACTGGAGTGGGCTGCGTGCATTTGCAGCGCCAGGACTGGCTGGAAACTTCAAGGAGGTAAGTGTTAACATCTGACCACTGCATTGAGCAAGTGCACCACAAGGTTAATTGTTCAAACACTGTGGATGTTAAAGATCTGAATTTTCGTGTCACAGAAATCCGATAGAAATCCTCTGTGCCTCACATAAAGCAAACGGTCAGTTTACAGTGGACCGCGGCTCAGTTATTCGCTGACCTAATGAATTTCATACCATGTGACACCATAAACGATGATTTGACATTGGAAACCTCAACATATGATCGAAGTATTCACCTCAAGACAGATGCTCTTGAGAAACACTTTCTGAGACCAGAGACATTGAACGATTGTCACAACCCCGAATTCTGACAAATTATTTAAATAAATGAAAAATAATTGTTTGATAGGTTTATAAAGCATAATTGACAAAGAAAACGTGAAACGATTGGGTACTATGGGCACCATAGCTTCGCTGAAAAAGAAAATTCGAATTTGGAAATGACACTTTTCAGCATGGAATTGTTGTTGCTGATCAGACACTGGTTAGAGACTCCGCGATAGAGTTAAAAATACCATCCAACGATGGGAGCGGTCAAAGTGTTTTGTTGCAACTGAGAAGTGCAAATGATTCAGTGGGGAACATTACAAAGCAATCACATAATATGCACCTGTCAGTACCCAGTACAGTAATATAGTGTAAAAAAAGATTATTAAATAAAAAATTTAATAATTCTATTTCTACTAATTTATTCATTATCTTTCTTTTACTCTGTATAAAAGTACTGTTCCCTGACTTATCAACTTTGCAAGTGACTGACTATGCCACCCATCCCATCCCACTGCATCCTCTGTACTTTTTGCATACTTTTATGATACATTCTTACCAATGCTGACAAACTGCACCTTGAAGTACTAGGCATGAGTATATTCATGGAATTTTAATGTTCTTTGTAGTGCAATTTTTGGTGTCACATACACATATAGTTCTTTATACTATGGCGCCTCATTTTTCCATTTTCCAGCTTGGATCTGAAGATGATCAGCTAGTCAGATCGAGATGGATCATCATTAACAAAAACTAACGCACCAGAAAGCGAAGAGTTATTTATCCTGTAACTTGTACGAAAACCAGACAGCAGTTATGAGTCGAAGGACATGAAAGCGAAGCCAGAGCCGAGAAGGGAGTGAGACAGGGTTGTGGCATATCAACAAAGTTTTTAATCTGTGGTCTACATCGAATAACCAGTAAAGGAAAGTAAGGAGAAATTTGGAAAAGGTATAAAAAGTTCGTGGAGAAGAAATAAAAGCTTCAGGTTCTGCCGATAAAATTGTGGTTCTGCCAAAGATAGCAAAGCATTTGGAAGATCAGTTGAACGGAATAAGATGAACATAAAAAAGTAAGCAAGGCTAATGGAGTGAAGTCGAATTAAATCACGCGATGCTAAGAGAATTAGATTAGTAAACGAGAAACTAAAAGCAGTAAACGATTTTTGCAATTTTGGCAATAAAATAATTGATGATCGCCGAAGCAGACAAGACATGAAATGCATGCTGGCAATATTAAGAAAAGAATTTACGATAAAGAGGACTTTGTCAACTTCTAGTATCGGTTTAAGTCTTAGGGAGTCTTTTCTGAAGGTATTTGTCTGGAGTGCAGCCTTTGTATCGAAGTGGAATGTGGACGATAAGGAGTCCACAAAAGATGAGAATAGTGGCTTTTCAAATGTGGTGCTACAGAAGAATGTTGAAGTTCAAGTGGGCAGCACGCGTAACTATTGAGAAGGTACTGTGTCGAATTGTGGAGAAAAGAAATTCATAGCTCAGCTTCATTAAAAGATGGAATCACTTGACATTGTACGCTTTGAGTCATCAAGGAATTGCCAGTTTGGTATTCGAGGGAAGTGTGGACAGGTAAAAACAGTGGAGGGAGACCATGGCTTGTATACAGTAAACATGTTCGAATAGATGTAAACTGCGGTAGGTATACAGAAGCGAAGAAGCTTGAACAGTGTAGACTAGGATGGAAAGCTGCATCAAACCAGATTTCTAACAGGACACCATAACAAGAACAACAACATCAGCACTGTCAAAGCAGGAGAATGCTCAGCCAACTACGTCTACATCTACATACGTGCTCCGCAAGCCGCCGTAAGACGCGTAGCGGAGGGTACCCTGTGCCACTGCTACTCATTTCCTTTCCTGTTCCATTCACATATAGAACGAGGGCCTCCGAATGCGCACTAATTTCTCGTATCTTATCTTCGTGGTTCTTACGCGTAATGTATGTCGGAGGCAGTAGAATCGTTCTGCAGGCAGCTTTAAACGCCGGTTCTCTAAATTTTCTCAGTGTGTACCTCGAAAAGAACGTCGCCTCCTCTCCAGGGATTTCCATTTGATTTGCCTACCCGCCTCCGTAACACTTGTGTATTTTTCGAACGTACCGGCAACAAATCTAGCAGCCCGCCTCTGAATTGCATCAATGTCTTCCTTTAATTCGACCTGGTACTAATCCCAAACAATCGAGCAACATCCTATATGCGGTCTCGTTCACAGATGAACTACACTTTCGTAAAATTCGCTGAATAAACTCAAGTCCACCATTCGCCTTCTCTACCACAATCCTTGCAATATTACGCACAGATATTTAAACGACCTGGCTGTGCCGAGCAAGACGCTACTGATGCTGTATCCGAAGGTTAGAGGTTTGTTTTGGTACTCGTCAGCATTAGCATATATTTTTCTACACCTAGAACTAGCTGCCATTCACCACACCTACTAGAATTTATCTCTAAGTCTTGCTGGATCCTCCTATAGTGACTCAACTTCGACATTTCACCTACACAACCGCATCATAAGCAAACAATAGCAGATTGCTGCCCACCCTGTCTGCTAAATCAAATCATTTATGTACATAGACAATAAAACTGCACTGCACAGTAGTACAGATGCAGACGCAGACTGCACAATGGCGAACGGCCGCCTCTAAGCAGGCAGCGAACGAAGTGCCGGGGAGCGCGCAACGCTGTGAGTCGGCGTCCTCCGCGCAGCAGGAGAAGCTCCTATTCCCCACCCCACCTCCACCCCCACCCCTTTCCCTTTCCCCGTGGCCGGGGGCGCCGGGTAATAGATTTATAGGGCGGCCGCCATGACGACAGAGCGGCCATTACGGTGACGTCACCTGTGATTAGCGCGTGATAAATCCCCGGCCGGCGCCGGCGGCTGAGGCGCAACGCGTAAATCCGGGCCGTGGCGGACCGCCGCGGACCCGCGAAAAACGGGAGGTTAGTGCGCATGGGCTGTTACAGGCTCCGGCGGGCGCTGCTCGCGCTTATTTTTACATTTGCATGAATAAAACGGCGCAACCCTCGTAAAACAGACCGGTAATCTCAAGTATCCGACCAAACACATTCATTACCGCCTCGGGAACAGGCTATGATCTACACGAGACTTGACGGATTTAACGAGCCTTTAATGTTTATGAGGTCAGTTCTCAACTAAAGCGGCGGTGTTTGCTTACTACGCAATTATTCATCCGGCGCATAAAAAAGGCAGAGTTACGGTGGGCAGTTTTCTTCTTCTCCTTGACGTATAAATTCTGAGTCGACATTTCTGTCTGGCGTGCTTGCAGCGACTTGTTCGCGCCTTCATTATCGCCGTCACATAGGCCGTGTCGTGACGTACACCTATTTTTCTCTGAATGGTCACCAAGATCCTCAAAAGTAAACAGAAACGTCGGCTGCAATCCGCCAGTAATCTAACAGAATTTATTATGGAAAGAACACCATTTCTGTCATGACAGAAACGTCTGGTCTCAATCTCAATTAATTGTATTTTAACGTACTTTACTGTCCGGCACAATCACGTAAAAATTAAACTGTAAATTTTCGGTTTTCTTCACCACTTCGTATCTGGTATGGGATAGTCTAGCCTCTACGCTTTCTGTATTATGACGATTATCTGACATTGTCAGCTGTATTGGAGTCGATCTGAAACTCTAAAAACGGTTGTTCTTCTTATCACAGGAGTTTTTTCGCCAAAATCGTATTTTTGTGCGATCTGGGCGAATAACCTTTTGTCATAAGAAGAACAACAGTGTTTTGCTTTCTGTATTGATAATACTTCAAGAAAATGCCTATAACGAAGACAGAGAATGCGACAGTATTGGTTACAATATCAATAGTTTACTTCTTTGGTTGTTCACATTCTGAAAGAAGCTGGAATAGGCATGTGTATTCAAATACAGGGTGTTACAAAAAGGTACGGCCAAACTTTCAGGAAACATTCCACACTCACAAATAAAGAAAAGATGTTATGTGGACATGTGTCCGGAAACGCTTAATTTCCGTGTTTGAGCTCATTTTAGTTTCATCAGTATGTACTGTACTCCCTCGATTCACCGCCAGTTGGCCCAATTGAAGGAAGGTAATGTTGACTTCGGTGCTTGTGTTGACATGCGACTCATTGCTGTACAGTACTAGCATCAAGCACATCAGTACGTAGCATCAACAGATTAGTGTTCATCACGAACGTGGTTTTGCAGTCAGTGCAATGTTTACAAATGCGGAGTTGGCAGATGCCCATTTGATGTATGGATTAGCACGGGGCAATAGCCGTGGCGCGGTACGTTTGTATCGAGACAGATTTTCAGAACGGAGGTGTCCCGACAGGAAGACGTTCGAAGCAATTGACCGGCGTCTTAGGGAGCACGGAACATTAAAGCCTATGACTCGCGACTGGGGAAGACCTAGAACGACGAGGACACCTGCAATGGACGAGGCAATTCTTCGGGCAGTTGACGATAACCCTAATGTCAGCGCCAGAGAAGTTGCTGCTGTGCAAGGTAACGTTGACCATGTCACTGTATGGAGGGAACCAGTTGTTTCCGTACCATGTACAGCGTGTGCAGGCACTATCAGCATCTGATTGGTCTCCACGGGTACACTTCTGCGAATGGTTCATCCAACAATGTGTCAATCCTCATTTCAGCGCCGGCCAGGGTGGCCGAGCGGTTCTAGGCGCTACAGTCTGGAACCGCGCGACCGCTGCGGTCGCAGGTTCGAATCCTGCCCCGGGCATGGATGTGTGTGATGTCCTTAGGTTAGTTAGGTTTAAGTAGTTCTAAGTTCTAGGGACTGCTGATCTTAGAAGTTAAGTCCCATAGTGCTCAGAGCCATTTGAACCATTTTTGACCTCATTTCAGCGCAAATGTTCTCTTTACGGATGAGGCTTCATTCCAACGTGATCAAATTGTAAATTTTCACAATCAACATGTGTGGGCTGACTAGAATCCGCACGCAATTGTGCAATCATGTCATCAACACAGATTTTCTGTGAACGTTTGGGCAGGCATTGTTGGTGAAGTCTTGATTGGGCCCCATGTTCTTCCACCTACGCTCAATGGAGCACGTTATCATGATTTCATACGGGATACTCTTCCTGTGCTGCTAGAACATGTGCCTTTACGAGTATGACACAACGTGTGGTTCATGCACGATGGAGCTCCTGCACATTTCGGTCGAAGTGTTCGTACGCTTCTCAACAACAGATTCGGTGACCGATAGATAGGTAGAGGCGGACCAATTCCATGGCCTCCGCGCTCTCCTGACCTCAACCCTCTTGACTTTCATTTACGGGGGCATTTGAAAGCTCTTGTCTACGCAACCCCGGTACCAAATGTAGAGACTCTTCGTGCTCGTATTGTGGATGGCTGTGATACAATACGCCACTCTCCAGGGCTGCATCAGCGCATCAGGGATTCCATGCGACGGAGGGTGGATGCATGTATCCTCGCTAACGGAGGACATTTTGAACATTCCCTGTAACAAAGTGTTTGAAGTCACGCTGGTACGTTCTGTTGCGGTGTGTTTCCGTTCAATGATTAATGTGATTTGAAGAGAAGTAATAAAATGAGCTATAACGTGGAAAGTAAGCGTTTCCGGACACATGTCCACGTAACATATTTTCTGTCTTTGTGTGTGAGGAATGTTTCCTGAAAGTTTGGCCGTGCCTTTTTGTAACACCCTGTATAAAATTTGTGGGAATTCCTAAGGAACCAAACTGCTGAGGTGATCATCAGTCCCTAGACTTTCACACTACATAAACTAACAATAAGAACAACACACACACACCCATGCCCTAGGGAGGGCTCGAACCTCCGGCGGGAGGGGCCGCGCCATCGACAACATGGCGCCTCTAACCGCGCGGCCATTCCGCGCGGCTATTCAAATACAAAGATGAGTAAACAGGCAGAATACGGCGCTGCGATCTGCAACGCCCATATAAGACAACAAGTGTCTGGCGCAGTTGTTAGAGCTGTTACTGTTGCTATAATGGCAGGTTATCAAGATTTAAGTGAGTTGAAAACGTGGTGTTATAGTCAGTGCACGAGTGATGGAACACAGCACCTCTGAGGTAGCGATGAAATGGGATTTTCCCGTACGACCATTTCGCGTGTGTACCGTGAATATCAGGGATCCAGTAAAACATCAGATCTCCGACATCACTGCGGCCGGGAAAAAGATCCTGCAAGAACTGCACCAACGACTGAAGAGGATTGTTCAAAGTGACAGACCGAGCGAGGTGGTGCAGTGGTTAGGTCACTGGACTCGCATTCTGGAGGAAGACGGTTCAAACCCGCGCCCAGCCATCTTAATTTAGGTTTTCCGTGATTTCTCTAAATCGCTCCAGGCAGATGCCGAGATGGTTCCTTTGACAGGGCACGGCCGACTTCCTTCCCCATCCTTCCTGAGATCGATGACGGCGCTGTTTGGTGTCTTCACCCAGGCAACCCAACGTAACAGAAGTGCAACCCTTCCGCAAGTTGATCCAGGTTTCAACGCTGCGCCATCAACGAGTGTCTGCGTGCGACCCATTCAACGAAACATCATCGATATGGACATTCGGAGTCGTTGGCCCACTCGTGTACCCTTGATAACTGCGCGACACAAAGCATTACGCCTCGCCTTGGCCCGTCAACATCGACATTGGACTGTTGATGACTGGAAACATGTTGCCTGGTCTTACAAGTCTCGTTTAAAACTGTATCGAGCAGATGGTCGCGGACGGGTATGGAGAGAACCTCATGAATCCATGGACCCTGCATGTCAGCGGGGGACTGTTCAAGCTGGTGGAGGCTCTGTAAGTGTGTTTGCAGTTGGAGTGATATGGGATAGATACGACTCTGACAGATGACAAGTCCGTAAGCATGCTGTCTGATCACATTCATCCATTCATGTCCATCGTGCATTCCGACGGACTTGGACAATTCCAGCAGGACAATGCGACACCCGACATGTCCAAAATTGCTGCTACAGAGTGGCTCCAGGAACACTCTTATGAGTTGAAACACTTCGGCTGGCCACCAAACTCTCCGGACATGAACATTAGACAGGATGCCTTGCAACATGCTGTTCAGAAGAGATTTCCACCCCTCGTACTCTTACGGATTTATGGACAGCCTGCAGGATTCATGGTGTCAGTTCTCTCCAGCACTACTTCAGACATTAGTCGTGTTGCGTCACTTCCGCGTGCTTGCGGGGGCTCTACACGATGTTAGGCAAGTGTGCCAGTTTCTTTGGCTCTTTAGTGTATAAGTACACTATCTCACCACGAGCATCTGACAGCTGTTATTGTACATTAATACTGTGTGTGTCCCCCTTTACCTTGACGGCAGCTTGAACTCTGTTGGGAATACTTTCAGTGAGGTGTCTGATTGTCTATGGAGTTATGGCAGTCCATTTGTTGTCAAGGTTCGGATCTATGGAGGGTAGTAATGACCGACTCTGAGATCTGCAGTGAAGTCGACGTTCTAACTCATCCCTGAGATCTCCCACTGGGTTACATTTGGGAACCTTTCCACCGGACGGCCCCAGGGGATGGCGTGAGCCATCACTCCAAAACGCACGTTTCCAATCATCCACTGTCCATTGGCATCACTCTTTACAGCACGTCAAGTGTCGCTTAGCATTGGCTACTAAAATACGCGGCTCGACAATTGTTCACCATTCTCTTTTAACTCCGTACCCACAGTTATTGTCCTAACTGGACTGCTGCTGGAACTTTGAAACTCACAAGAGATTCCTCCCGCTGATTTCATGCGATTTGTTACAACCGTCCTCCGAAATGCTCCACGGCTTTTGTCCTCAGCACATGAGAGGTGCCTGGTCTGTTTACCAGCGGTTGTTCCATTCCGTTGTCACTTCGCTGTCATATCAGCAGTCGTCTTCAGCAGCTTTAAAAGGACTGAATCGTTCCTGATGCATTAGTTACTCAGGAGAAATTCAGTGACTAATCCACGTTCGCCGGCCGTTGTGACCGAGCGGTTCTAGGCGCTTCATTCCGGAACCGCGCTGCTGCTACGGTCGCAGGTTCGAATCCTGCCCCGGGCATTGATGTGAGTGATGTCCTTAGGTTAGTTAGGCTTAAGTAGTTCTAAGTTTTCGGGGACTGATGCCCATTTGAACCATTTAATCCACGTTCGAAGTGACTGAGCTCCCTAGACAAACCCATTCTGCTGCTGGCACAATACTCCCCGCCTCCTTTTACACTGGCGGGTACGCCTCTCTTCGCCTCTGGTGTTCAATTCTGTGTTGGATACTTTTGATCAGATAGTGTGGCCAAGGATTAATGCTAAGAAGCTGTATGAAATGGGACGATCACATAAAATCAGTATTATGACTGTGCCCGGAGATCGAAGTTTTTCAGCCCTGTATTGGTACGTCCAGTGTTTCCTTGTGTACCTCACATAATTCGTCGATGGTACATTTACTCGGATAGGTGGGACAGATAACTAGATGTTCCATAACCAGATATTCCGACAGTCACATCTTTCGCTATGTTCATTTATATGTCCACACTTGAACAGGTTTTACTTCATAGGTGCAACGCTCTTTCTGAAGCCGTTCTTACTCATCCAAATTTTCTACCTCAGGTTCTCGCCGTTGAGCATCTTCTGTAGTGGAGGGTTGTCATTTGCATCTTCAGTATTCTCTGTTCAGGACTCTAGAGTGGGATTCAAACCTTGCAGAACAACAGGTAGCTGCGAATAAGATGTGGTGTCCATCGAAAGTATACTTAAATTTCGCAGTGTGTTCGTGGCCAGCTCTTAGACACCCCAAGAATTCTCATGCAAACGAATTTTGTCCAAACAATCGTCTTCTATATGGTCGTGGATTGAACCAGATTAACCGACACTCTTCGACCGGCCGGGGTGGCCGAGCGGTTCTAGGCGCTATAGTCGGGAACTGCACGACTACTACGGTCGCAGGTTCGTATCCTGCCTCGGGCATGGATGTGTGTGATGTCCTTAAGTTAGTTAAGTTTAAGTAGTTCTAAGTTCTAGGGGACTGATGACTCAGATGTTAAGTCCCATAGTGCTCAGAGCCATTTTTTTTTTTTTTATTTTTTTATTTTGACGTTCTTCGGCTACGAATTCCTTCATTAAATAAGAAAAAAGAAACAAATATAATCTATAATGTAAAATGAAAAGTATGTAATTTTTATATTTTTAAGTAAAACAGAGTAGAGTAATAATTACAACATCTGACCTCATTTCTCCAAGCATCATATGCAAAAGCGGTTGAATAAGTGTGGCAAGGCATAGTAAACTGATTTCTTACATGTTTGTTTCCCGCTAGAAGGTTCCACAGAACATTGTCACATGGGCGTAGTTCAATGCTTTAGCGTGAGCCACATTTACCGCCAACGTCACTTATCGTAAAACGCTTAAGGGCAGTCATTTCAGGTAAAATATTCATGGCGCATACAGCTTCAGATAATATTTTTCTGGTTAATCTTCTTCCTCGCAAACCATTTTAATTTAAACCAAAATATATTTACTTAATTCAGGCGAAAAATAGGTGGTGTATAAAACAGCGGCTGAGAACAACTCAAATGGTTCAAATGGCTCTAAGCACTATGGGACTTAACATCTGAGGTCATCAGTCCCCTAGACTTAGAACTACTTAAACCTAACTAACCTAAGGACATCACACGCATCCATGCCCGAGTCAGGATTCGAACCTGCGACCGTAGCAGCAGCGCGGTTCCGGACTGGAGCGCCTAAAACTGCTGGGCCACAACGACCGGGGAGAACAACTCAAAATTGTGGAATAAGCTAATAATAGAAACTACTTGGTAAGTTATTACAAGATAATAATAGAAAATACTAATTTTTATAGAATGTAACCTAAAGTACCTGCTTACTATAAAATTACCTCAATTTTACAATGAATTTACATTCCCTGCCTAATCCTCTCAACTGTACTCAGCATTTACTATAATATATACCACTCGTTCATAAGATTTTGTGTTAAAAAAATAAAAGATAAGTTGTAAAATGTTAGGAAGGTTACGTATATCCATTCAAAATATGAAAATTACGTCAAAACTAACAACATTGACGTTACTGAGAACAGCAAGCTTCAAGTGAAACTTCAAACAATAGCCGTAGGGGAAACGGTGGCTGTTCTGGGTCACGTAAGCCAAAATTGGTATAAATGTTTTATAGTTGTTTTGAAATAAGTTATAGCCCGCATCTCGTGGTCGTGCGGTAGCATTCTCGCTTCCCACGCCCGGGTTCCCGGGTTCGATTCCCGGCGGGGTCAGGGATTTTCTCTGCCTCGTGATGGCTGGGTGTTGTGTGATGTCCTTAGGTTAGTTAGGTTTAAGTAGTTCTAAGTTCTAGGGGACTGATGACCTCAGATGTTAAGTCCCATAGTGCTCAGAGCCATTTTTTGAAATAAGTTATAAATAAATAACGTATAACTGAGTTGAAACTAGAGCTGATCTCACATATGTTCTATCGGAGACAGAGCAGGAGATCTTGCTAGCCACGGGAGTACGTTAGTATCAGGCAGACGGTTTATAGACACTCCTGCTGTGTGAGGAAGAGCATTATCCTGTTGAAAAATGGCATCACTATACTATTGCACGAGGAGTAACAAAAGTGGACGCACGATTTCTGTGACGCACCATTGTGCTGTCAGAGTCTCCGCTGTCACTACCAGCTGTAGTTTATTTATTTAATCGTATGGCTAGGGGCCCCCTTCGCGCAGACCGTTCGTCGGGTGCCGGTCTTTCAATTTGATGCCACTTCGGCGACCTGCAGTCAAAGAGAATGATAGGATGATAATGAGGACAGCACAATACCCAGTCCCTGGGCGGAGAAAAATCCCCGACCCAGCCGGGATTCGAACCCGGGCCCAGAGGATTGACAATCCGTCACGCTGACCATTCATCTACCGTGGGTGGACACTACCAGCTGTGACCTTAAAGTATAACGAATCGCACCCCATACGAAGACACCAGGTGAAACACAGCTGCGCCTCTTCAAAACGTCGGATGAATGAAACCTCTCCTCAGGTCGCCACCATAGTAGCCGACGATGGTCATCTTAGGTATAGTAGAATTCTGATTCATCGTTGAAGGCAATGCAGTGCCATTCATCAAGAATCCATGCTCCCTGGTCAGGCATCACTTCAAACGCAGTCGTTTTTGTTGTGGTGTTAACGGCAACCTTCGCACTGGACGGTAGCTCCCTAGTCCGGCTGCCGCTACTCTAGGCCCAATGGTGCGGGATGACAGAAAATGTTACAGCGAGTCCTAGCCGGCCGCTGTAACCGAGAGGTTCTAGGCGCTTCAGTCCGGAACCGCGCTGCTGCTACGGTCGCAGGTTCGAATCTTGCCTCGGGCGTGGATGTGTGTGCTGTCCTTAGGTTAGTTAGGTTTAAGTAGTTCTAACTTCTACGGGACTGATGACGTCAGCAGTTAAGTCCCATAGTGGTCAGAGCCATTTGAACCAACCATGTAAACTTTCAAACGGAAATTACGGGTTTCGGTAATCTTCATATCTAAAATATGATAGTATGGCCGCTACGCTTTTCATATTAACAGAAAGCCTCAAACGGCACTTTCTGATAGCTAAATTTTCTCTTCCTGATTTCTGTATCTACAGAAATACTTCTCAAATCCTTGTACTGTGCAGAGCGGAGGAAAAATTCTACCAACATTATCAATTTTCTGATCCACCCAGTTTAGGTATTAAGCAAAGGAAAATTACTATGTACATACTTCCGTACGTGCCCTGACCTCTCTGCTCTTACTTTCGCGATCCTTACGCGAAGTGCACATGGGAGCAACATGATGGTCGCACAGTGTTTCAGATACAGCTTCTCAACATTTATCAACAGTGTTTCGCAAGAACACCGTCGTCTGTCTTCCAAAGATTTCCATTGTGAGTTTCCCAAGCATTTCTGTTACAGCGGGTGGACATAAATATGGAAACACCAAAAACGCAACACATTGCCATGCCTAATAAGATGTAGGAAGACCTTTGCCACTCAGAACACCTTCCTGTCGTTTCGGAATGGATAAATGGTCTGCGAAGGGAATCTTATACCATACTTCCTGCAAAATAGACGTAAGTTCGGGTAACCATGATGGAGGTGGACAGCGATCACGCATCCTTCACCCCAACGTAGACCAGAAAGAGTCATTAATATTATTAGGTGACTGTGGCACACAGTGGAGACGCGACTGTTCATCCTGGTGCTCACAGAATCAGTCTTGGACAATGGGAGCTGTGAATGACAATGGGCCCTGGCGTCTTTGAACAGAGTATCACCACTGGGGAACAAACTTTGTTCCATGGGTTATATCTCAGCAGCCAAAGTACTCACGTAATCTTCGGCAGTAATGCGACCTTGCAGAGTAACCATAGCATCCACGGAATACCACGATATGGCTGTCCAAATCCACGCCCGGATCTAGGGGAGGGGGGGTAGGGAGGGGGGGGGGGCAACAGGGGTATCTGCCCCAAGCAGCAATTTCATGGGCACGAAATTCATATTCTTGAAGAAAACATCCTTGTTTCACAAAAGGCCTAGCACGCAGCGCACGTTGATCTGTAGATTATTCACATAATTTTGAAACACACCCCTTTTGATTTTTGAACACATTGTAAGTTGATTTCTGGACTAATCATTAGTTGATTTTTGAATATGTGCATATTGTACGTGGTGTCTCTGCCAGACGAATCTCTGTCACATTAAAAACTAAAAAACTTCCCGGAGACAAAAGGGGACAGGGTATACGAACCGAACCGAATAAAATCGAACGGGTGAATGCCAATCGCTGTTTGTGTGGTTGATTAGGTGTGCGAATGGTAAGCCTTGTTATAATTATTAGCGAAATCCGTTGATTCAGACTACCAGAGTGGAAATAAAGGACTAACAGGAACAATAGATAAGAAAGATGACATATTATTGTATCGAAGAAAACTAAATTTTGACAGAATTTTTTTGCCAGAACGCTACACTATTAAAGGCCAGTAGTACAGTCCCCGTTTAGCAGCCGCTTAAGTTCTGTGCTCGGAATAGCGCGGAAAACGCGTTGTACGAACATGTAGTAGCACCTTACCGGACAATAAACGCTAGATAACTGAACCAATGATTCTGGCAGGGTTAGCGAAGTTCACTAGTGAATAAGTTTTGACAGTGGCAGGAATAATTACAGAATTACTGATGACAAGACTGTTAGAACGAGGAATGCGAAGAAACGGGGACATCACACAAGTTATATGGGAGAATAAGGCGATTTCATATTTATATAAAAATGTCGTACCACAAATATTTTTCTACGTCACGCTTGAGAAACTGGAGCATGTAATTGAAATGTAAAACTAGTTCCTAAAATAAAACTTTTTGCCTTTAACACGCCTAATAGGCAATTGATATTGGAACTTCGTAAATTATGTTCTGTCGTGTTATTTATGTGAACGAGGTAAATACAAATGTCCATTTGTGCTAAAAGATTCTCGCTTGTTTAGTGTGTGCCACAACTGCTGCTATATTAGAAAGGGCTATTTCATTTTATCAGTTACAAAATAGACGTAATCAAATTGAGAAACCGCGCCTCTCTTTGGTACTATTCGTATTAACAGCTTTTTCAGTATTAGACAGCGACATTTTAATTTTTTATGTCGCAAAACGTTTGACTAATTTTGATGAGGAAATAGATTCTTTCGCAGAAACGAAAGCACGATGTATAAAGCTTTACCAAGCTTAGGAAGAGAGAGAGAGAGAGAGAGAGAGAGAGAGAGAGAGAGAGAGAGAGAGAAAGTGCTGAGACTTAAGGACTGTGTACTGTCTTGCTTGCCTCATTGTCTTTACTGGTTTTATGTTCCTATGTTTAATTTTATGTCACGCAAAAGAGAAACTTATTAGCTAATACGCAGTAAAGAGTACAAATTTTATGAAGAGTTCTTATTCTCCTGGTTACAAATAATCCAACCAGTATTAATTGTGAGTTTAACACGAAAAAAAAGGGGATAAGGTGTAAAACCGGCCGACTGTGAGTAGCAGAGGCACCATAGAACGTTTCAATTTCCACTGTCCTGAGTATAGGCTTGATGGCTTCCATTACAAAATATACTCGTTTGAATTCCACAGAGCTAAATACAGTGACGTGCGACAGAAGACTACTGTGTGAAGAAGCGTGGCACAGCACTTTGGCACACTTAAGACCAAATAACAAGTCTTACGTTTCCATGAACACACATGTTTTGTGTATCAAACTCCTCAGAAAGATGTGCGCTACAAAATGAACATATTTTTGAAAAATCTATCCTTTTTTTACATTTTTAAAGTCCTACCTCAAACGCTCGATTGGGAAGAGTGGGGTGCCATTATCAAGTTTCTGCTTCGGCTCGGAGGTATAATCGTCAACGAACTCACGCCGTTTTTTCAGTCTTGAGACGTAAACTCGTCCAATGTGAAACAAGACTCATCCAGTCAAATGACATTCCTCCATTGCTCCACAGTCCACGTTTTATGGCTTCGGCATCATGTTTTCCTGTTATGGACATTTGTGTAACTAATGAGTGGTTCTGGGATTCCAGTTCGCCCTGCAATTTCCTACTTATCAGAAAGATGTGAGCTACAAAATGAACACATTTCATGTTTGTTTTGGTGACGACAGGGTTCGCGAGTGCGACATTCAGTTCCTTGATTTCTTTTGGAGCTGTCATCCTCTTATTTTTTGTCACAGTCCTCTCCAGTGATGATCCGTAACGATCACTGAAAACACACTTTCGTTCGCATTGTGACTTACCGGATGATGTTTTTCCGTTTTCCCTGTGAGCAGTCTAAGTCTTCGATACGGCGTCTCTTCAAACACCAAACACTTCCGATACCTTGGTTACGGCAGGATCCACCACACGAGCACTCACAGTCTGTTTATGTTTGAATTCACTTAGCTGCGGCATAATGCACTAACAGCCACACAAAACATTGTTCTGACAACGACTGACACATGCAACGTACTGAAGACATTGCAGAGATACCATTCTTAATCAAACACAACAGTGCAACCTGCGGGCTTGGTTAGCACCTGTATTTATGTTCAAGCGTGCATTTCTCGCAGCGTTTCCATATATTGTCCAACCCATATATATATCGCGCATCACTTACAACGTAAAGTAAGGCCATTACACAGCTCTCACGCCTACCCTCACCTACCTTGCGCCGATGCGAGCAGCTCTCGTCGACTGTAGGACCAATTTTCTGGGTTCCCTTTGCAGCGTCGCTCTTTATCCATCTATAGTCAATCCCATGTCTGCAGCAACCAGTTTGGGAGTTCTAGTTCCAGTATGAACACGTCTCGAACAATATAATCTATAAAGTTCCGCCCTTCCTTCCAGCACGAATAGCAAGGGGCACATATTTCATTTTCGCCACTGTCGCTAAGCAACGGAGCTATCGCACAACAGTAATCGCGGGCAACTGTCTGTTCTGCACAGAGCGCAAATGCAATATAGTTTCTTTTCTGGAATCAAGCTTGATGCAGTTTGCTGCATATCCATTACTGCGTTGTCAAAGAAACTTATAAATACTAATTTACGCCCAAGTCGCACTCCTACTTACGTGGTCGTTCCACTTCATGTTACATTGTACGCACACTGCCAGATATTTAATGGATGTGCCGACTTCCAGGGACTATTCTCCAATCGTATGACCATACAGTAGTGGGTCCTTCTGCCTGTTTATGAGCAACACGCTACATTCGTTTATGTTGAGGATCAACTGCCAGTCCATGAACGAAACGACGATTCTCCGCATATTTTCCTGAACCCTAATTGTCCTTCCTTCCTTCCTTCCTTCCTTCCTCCGTTCCCTTTGAAACTTAAGTAATTCCTTCACGAACTTCATACACATAAGCGCCACATGTGTCTCTCTTTTCGGTGTTATACCGTGAATGAAAGTATCTCTCAACCCTTTTTCTGTATATTACCTAACATGAAGTTAACATTTTATAAGAAAATGAATATTAGTACAAGACGCTTAGCCATTAAAATTAGCCGGCACCATAACGTTACGTTTTCCCTTCCTTCTTTTTCGGCGCTTCTTCTAATTTCAAGATCAGGGTAGCCTTTTTCGTGAATTTTCTGAATAAAAATCTACACATAGTCTTCTTGAGGAGGTGCAATGGTGAGGATATCTGATTGTAATCGAATCCTATTTGGTGCTTGTTTCTTATACTGAATAGGACACCAGTGTATTCCATAAATTTATAATTATAATGTCAACAGGGAAAGTAATTGATTTCCAACGACTGGATGCCAGTTGTTTCATTTCAGTTTTCCTGGAAATGTTGGAAATTGTTTTTCACAGTTTGAGTTTATGTCAAGTTCGGAATAAAGATGGTTCTGTTCGCTGCTGACAAGAATCAAAAATTATCATCGACATCTTTCGGTGCGCCAAGCCCCTTATGCAGTCCGTATTTCAAACATTTCCTAGACATACTTGTAGTTCGTATACAGCCAAATCGTTTTGGGGGCTAAGAGAAAACACTCCAAAAACATGAAATAATAATGAAATTTTTTCTGAAAAATGTTGAAGTTTTAGGATGGAGTCTTCCATAAAACTGGAGAGTAGCTGTTTTTAAATGGATGAAAAGGAGCGGGACGGTTGGGCTAGGAACTTCAAAGCGGTCAGGAACACCGACATCAATGTATCAGTGCAGGATGCCTAGACAGTATGCGACGATGTCTTGATGCGTTTGCTGATGTCTTAATATGCATAAAAATTTTGAACACGACGAAAAAATTCATTTGACGACAACATTACAATACATTACTTGAAAAATATTATAAACACTTTGAAGGCGAACAGCGAGAAGCCGATGTGTCAAAAAACAAAAAACAAAAAAAAGTGTTTCCAGGAGGAGCACTCAACTAATGAACCTGCAGTTACATTAAGTTACCATACTGCTTTTCAGCTTACAAACGGTCTCGCAGTTTGGTTTTCGCGTTACGTTGACAGCGTGTAAACTTGGCTACAACTGCAACTTACACACCTACGGTGTGACGTCTGTGTGGTTAGCTCCACAGCAAAATTATTTTTCCTCAATACAAATTTTCACGACTTTACAAGTCTACATCTACTATTATCTCGATGTGTAGACCTGCGTATACTTGCTGGTTTTTTACGCAATGAAAAGAAATAAATGAAAGAAATTCCAACAGAATCTAGCTGGCAGACTTCAAATTCAGGCTTGTCTTCGAATTAGCATTACTCGAAAAGTTGTACCAGAGATTTTACTTTAATGAAATGCAAAACAGGTAATAGTCATTGACATTCTGTGTTTTTGTGTTTAAGGTTTAAATAAAATGGTAACGAAATATAAATTTATCAGTTTTAATTTCTTCCTAAAACGGCAGTCATCATAATGCTGCAAAAGTCGTAAGAATTACCATATTTCTTACTTAGCTACCTCATTTTCCAGGCATCATCAAAATAGTAAAAGAGATGTTGAGTTTCATTTTCAGTCCTCACTGCGTTGAATTTCATTGTCAGTTCTCACTAATAAAACAGTCTTGAAAATAAATTTGCCACGAAACACGTTAAAGAACCACCTTGAAGCGATACAGGGTTGCTGACTGCTTTGGTATGAACGCGAGGCAGCTCGCACGAGCTGCTAAGCTGACCTGCCACAATTCTTGCTGTGCTTGTACCTGTGAAAGGACGGTCAGCCCTGCAAGAACCCCAGGCTCCGTGCAAGTGTCACTTCATGCAAATGTCGTTCTCTGCCAGCGTTCCAATTCCAGACATTGTGCAAACTGGCTGTGGCTCCATAATGGTGTGGGCTGTGTTTACATGGAATGTACTGCGTCCTCTGGCTCCAACTGAACCGATCAGTGACTGGAAATAGTTATATTCGGTTACTTGGAGACCATTTGCAGCGATTCGTAGACTTCATGTTCCTAAACAACGGTGGAATTTTTATGGATGACAATGCGCCATGTCACCGGGTCACAGTTGTCCGTGACTGGTTTGCAGAACATTCTGGACAGTTCGAGCGAATCATTTAGCCATCCAGATAGCCCGACATTTATGGGAGATAATCGAGGGGCACTTAGCGCACAGCCGGCCGCGGTGGTCTCGCGGTTCTAGGCGCTCAGTCCGGAACCGCGCGACTGCTACGGTCGCAGGTTCGAATCCTGCCTCGGGCATGGATGTGTGTGATGTCCTTAGGTTAGTTAGGTTTAAGTAGTTCTAAGTTCTAGGGGACTGATGACCACAGTAGTGAAGTCCCATAGCGCTTAGAGCCATTTTTTTGAACTTAGTGCACAAACTCCTGCACCGGCAACACTTTCGCAGTTATGGACGGATGTAGAGGCAACAAGTATTCTGCAGAGGAATTCCAGTGGTGTGTTGAGTCATGCCATGTCGAGATGCTACACTACTCCGGGCCAAAGGAGGTCCGACACAATATTAGGAGGTATCGCATGACTTCTGTCACCTCATTGTACTAATATCCTATGAACAGTGACGTCACGATGTCATTCGAGACAGGTATTACGCCAGTTAGTCAAGAATAAGGATAAACACATTTATTCAACAGCGATATATCTAAACTTCTTCCTTCGAATGACACAGCACCTGTTTAAGGTCATACAGCATAAATCGATGGCAAATCTAGTTTTTCTGAGTGAGATGACAACAATGTAAGAAACTCAAGTTTCAGTATCGATGTAGAGCTTAAGAAAAAACCGCAACACTGCGTAAAACTTCTTCGCTAACACTCGATAGTTTTACAGTCAATTCTTCTCTGGTTATAGCTACTCAGTTCCTCAGAATCATACAACAAACACTCAACAGCACAGTGGCTTTTTTTCATAAGCGCTATTCAGAGTTGTTTGATCAGAAATTAAACTGAACAGCAGTTAAAAGCTAGCAGTAAGTAAATATGTAACTTGAAGAAGACTAAAACTTTACATCGACCTGGAACTGTGCATGCAGACTTCAACAAAATAAAACATGGTGCATATCAGTTACTCTCTGTTGGTCAGTTTTATTCATTTGCACTGATAGGTAAAGTTCACTAATTATGGAATGACTGCTTGTTACAAAGGTCATCGACGTGACTGTTTATCCCTAGTACTGTGATCTTCCACCTGTTGATGTAATGGCCCACCTTTGCGACGCAAAGTAACTTGAATTCGACATTCAAAGTCTTCTACGCGTCTGTGTTGCGTGGTTGAAGGTGGAAGACTACAGATGTTCACGAACTGATTACGCAATCTGCACCGAGCGAGGTGGCGCAGTGGTTAGCACACTGGACTCGCATTCGGGAGGACGACGGTTCAATCCCGTCTCAGGCCATCCTGATTTAGGTTTTCCGTGATTTCCCTAAATCGCTTCAGGCAAATGCCGGGATGGTTCCTTTGAAAGGGCACGGCCGATTTCCTTCCCCATCCTTCCCTTACCCGAGCTTGCGCTCCGTCTCTAGTGACCTCGTTGTCGACGGGACGTTGAACACTAATCTCCTCCTCCGCAATCTGCGTAGGCAACGAAAAGACGGCACACGTACTACGAGCTGTGAGTCAGTTACATCCCAAATTTATTCGAGGGGGTCGACGGGGGCATGCACTTAGCACAGTCCTGGACGTTAGTGTTGGCTTTGCAAAAGCAGATCCGTTCCTTCTCCTTCAAAGAGCGCGTCAGTTGGCCTCAAAAAGGTTGAGTGAATTTTATTCTAGTCCTCCTATCAAGAAGAAAATCTGCGCAATACTGGGATTCGAACTCGAGTCATCCGCACTGCAGTTAGACAGACTGACATCTCGATTGCAGTAGCCGACCGGTATGTTTAGAATTTAAGAAATAAAATATGTTTAAACCAGGAAACCTTTCGGTGTCGTGGTTAATATAGTTACCTGCGACAGAAGACGTCCACTCATTACCACCGTATAGAATGGAGGGAACTGCTTACCGGCTGCAACACACAAAGAAATATGTTTTGAATTTTCTTCAAATAATACAATGGATGACACATACTATTATCATGACTTCAGATCTTATACTCGTGAAGTGACGCATAGAATTAATATTTTGTTTGCAAAGTATTGGTTAACCCTAACGCACTATATGGTCTAATAACGAGCAAAGAATACGCTATTTCAGGTACAAGACAAACAAGATTCCCAAGGAAGGAGAAAATTACTGATTCGGTTGATTGTTGATGTGATAGACGCGGAAAGGAAGAATTTCTGTAGTGTAGGGGGGATGAGTAGTTGGAGGGGAGGGAGGAGATGGAGGGAGAGAAAGTGTCGTCGAAGGCCGAAAGTATTGGGAATAACGGGAGAGAAAGCGGTAAAGAGAAAGGTATAAGAGGATCAGATGAAGCATGAAGCAGCAACTTAATCCGCTGTACTAGGTTATCGTCACTTATTCTCGTTCCTCTTGTTGCAGAAAACACTAGAAAATGTTTCTTCTTCTAACAAGTATCCGCCGTAGTCTTTCATGTGCACACCCTGCAGCATAGTGTGACTCTATTGACGCACGAACGCACTTTTTTGTGACAATCATTCAGCCAGTACAGTACAATTTCTTTTAGAGAAGCTTGTGGCGCCGGACCAACTTCTTGTTATTTAGTATGGAATCAAACATAAAAATATACTTATTTCTATTACTTTTAATTTCATGTGTATCTCAAAACTACAGACACCAAAATACAGCAGGTTGCATTGCTGAGTTGATAGATGCGACTACGCTAACTGCCAACATACTATCATGTTTTCTTATGGTTCGTTTTAAGCTGGGTCTAAAATGTATGCAATGAACATATTACAAGCTGTGCACCACGTACATTCAAACGCAACTGTGCTGACACCTACGTAAGTAAACGGTCTGATCAAAAGAATCTGGACACCTCTATGTAATCCGGGATTGCCCATCAGATTTCATGAGGCGGGTCTATTAATGTATACTGTGTCGTCCATAGAGAAGCAGGAATAATAGAATGGGACAATCACGAGAGCTCGGTGATTTCGAACGCTGTGTAGTCATCGGATGTCACCTGAGAAACAAATTCGTCAGGGACATTCCAAGCTGCCGTAGTCGATTGTTGGTGATGTACACTACGTGATCAAAAGTATCCTGACACCCCCAAATACATACGATTTTCATATTAGGAGCATTGTGCTGCCACTTACTGCCTCGTACTCTATATCAGTGACGTCAGTAGTCACTAGACGTCGTGAGAGAGCAGAATGGGCCGCTCCACGGAACTCACGGACTTCGAATGTGGTCAGGTGATCGGGTGTCACTTGTGTCATACGTCCGTACGCGAGATCTCCACACTGCTAAACATCCCTAGGTCCACTGTTTCCGATGTGATAGTGCAGTCGAAACGTGGCCACATACAGCACAAAAGCGTACAGGCCGTCCTCGTCTGTTGACTGACAGAGACCGCCGACAGTAGAAGAGGGTCGTAATATATAATAGGCAGACATCTATCCAGACCATCACACAGGAATCCCAAACTGCATCAGGATCCACTGCAAGTACTATGACAGTTAGGCGGGAGGTGAGAAAACTTGGATTTCATGGTCGAGCGGCTGCTCATAAACCACACATCACGCAGGTAAATGCCAAACGACGCCTCGCTTGGTGTAAGGAGCGTAAACATTGGACGACTGAACAGTGGAAAAACGTTGTGTGGAGTGGCGAACCACGGTGCACAATGTCACGATCCGATAGCTGGGAGTAGGTATGGCGAATGCTCGGTGAACGTCATCTGCCAGCGTGTGTAGTGCCAACAAATTCGGAGGCAGTGGTGTTGTGGTGTGGTCGCTTTTTTCATGGAGGGGGCCTGCACTCCTCGTTGTTTTGGGTGGCACTAATACAGCAGAGGCCTATATTGATGTTTTAAGCATCTTCTTGCTCCCCACTGTTGAAGAGCAATTGTGGGATGGCGATTGCCTCTATCAACACGATCGAGCACCTGTTCGCAATGCAGGGCCTGTGGCGGTATGGTTACACGATATTAACATCCCTGCAATGGTCTGGCCTTCACAGAGTCCTGATCTGAACCCTACAGAACACCTTTGGGATGTTTTGGAACGCCGACTTCGTGCCAGGCCTCACCGACCGACATCGATACCTCTCTTCAGTGTAGCACTCCGTGAAATATGGGGTGCCATTCCCCAGGAAACCTTCCAGCACCTGGTTCAGCGTATATCTGCGAGAGTGGAAGCTGTCATAAAGGCTGAAGGTGGGTCAAGATAATACTGAATTCCAGCATTACCGATGGAGGGTGGCATGATCTTGTAAGTCATTTTCAGCTAGGAGTCCGGATACTTTTGACCACACAGTGTATCTCTGAAGTGGAAATGCGAATAAACAAGCACAGTCAAATGAAGACCAGGCAGTGCTCATGTAATGACCAACAGTGACCGTCGAACATTGCAAATGATTCGTGAGTTCCAAAGTGTTAGCAACGATCCAGCTAGCGCAATGACTGTGCATTACGTGTTAAAAAAAATTGGGCACAATGGTCGAGCAGCTCCTCATAAGCCGTACATTCCTGTAGTCACTGCTAAGTGGGGCTTGAGGTGGTGTCAACAGCGACACCACTGGACAATGGATGAGAGGAAACGATTGATTTGGAGTGATGGATGCCCTGTGACAATACGAAGGAAGGGTTTGAAGTAACAACAGTGAAGTACGGAAGAAGTGGTGTTACGACATGGGGGTGTTTTTCGTGGTTAGGGCGTGGTCCCCTTGTTGCGCTTATGAAAACGCTAAATGTGAACACATGTTACAGCAATGTGTACTACGTACAGTAGGGGAACAGTTCGGGGACGATGAGTAGTTTCCCTTCCTGAACCAATCGGAACATCTCGGAAAGGGGTTAGAACGTCGACTTTGCCCCTTACCCCAGCGTCCTACTTCTATACCTTTTCTGGTTTCGGCTCTTGAGGAAGAGTGAGCTGCCGCTCCTTCACAGATATTCAGACAGCTCATTCAGAGTGCCCACATCAGAATTCAGAATGGCAGTGCACCTGTCATAAAGCTGCACACGTGAGAAAATGGTTTGTATGGATTTCTGAAATGGACTGGTCTGCACAGAGTCCCTTCCTGAACCAATCGGAACATCTCGGGAAGGAGTTAGAACGTCGACTTTGCCCCTTACCCCAGCGTCCTACTTCTATACCTTTTCTGGTTTCGGCTCTTGAGGAAGAGTGAGCTGCCGCTCCTTCACAGATATTCAGACAGATCATTCAGAGTGCCCTCATCAGAATTCAGTACTGATTACCAGTAGTAGGTGTCCAGATACTTTTGACCGGATAGCGTGGAACGGTCTTCTCACTGCAATGTTTCCGACTAGTAAGCGGCCGTCATTACTACCCATTGTTGATATATATTTTTCCGTTCCACATTTATAGTACCTCATTTTCTTTTGGCTTTTGTGTTGGTCGACGTCAGTCTTTAAGCTAGAGGCATGTGCTTCTTCAACAGTTTGATTCAGTCCTCTCCTGCAGGTACTTCCTGTGTGGTGTAAGACGATGTCAGTTATGTTGTAAGTAGAGTGTTGTGGCAAAAAACGAACTACTACCATTAGCAGTGAGCTCTTAAACTATGCGTTAAATATGAACCTTCAAGTGCCAGAATTAATTTCGAAACATAATTAAAACACCCCCCTCCCCTCCCCCCCCACACACACACACACAAGAAAAAAAAGAAAAAAACACACAAATTAAGCAGAAGTGAAACTAACTTAACTTAACTAACTTAACTTTTGACGATGAGCAACAAGTAACGATTCACCAAGAGACTGACCAAGAACTGAATATTTGCTTTTTGCTGATAGCGTCCAGCAGTGCACATGAGGATGTCCCTTCAAGAATGTTGTCACTGGTTTTCCAACTATGAAACAATTATTGAGACATCAATATCAGCACGTAATATATGAATAACATTTCCATCTAATATCTCAGTGAAACATCAACCCGACAGGTTAGCTGGACTCGGGTAGGCGCGCCGTCCCCGGATCGAATCCGCTTGGAGTATAAACGACGAGGGGGCGGTGAGCTGGTCAGCCTGGATGTGGTTTTTAGGTGGCTTTCCACATCCCACTAGGTAAATACAGGGCTGATCCCCATGTCCCGCCTCAGTTACACGACCCGCAGATATTTGAAAACGTCCGCACTATTTCATGGCTTACACTAGACACCGACAGCTGGGGTACACTACTTCCGTCCCGGGGGCTTCGGGTGGCGACCGGAAGGGCATCCGGCAACCCTCTGACACTAACATTGCCAAATCCATTGTAAGAGGGTCGACCCCGCTTCGAAGTGGGACAAAAACCCAAGAAAATGATGATCAATGATGATCTCAGTGAAGTATCACCTAACTCAGCAGCGCATTTAGTAAGCACTGATCGTCTTGACGGCAGTCATCGACCTACTTTTCTGCATCGATAACCTAATTTCATGCTAAGAGAATCTGCTTACTACTAATGGTCTTCAGGTGAAGACTTAATTCATTAAATGGACTCTGATGCAGCAGAATATTCACGTAATTAGAATCAAAAAGTTGAAACAAATGGCTGCGTCGCAGCGTGGCACTGTATCACGTACAAATAATAAAGAAATGACGTGGTTTAGGGGGGAAATAATACAGAAATGATACGCCACTTCGGCAACTTGCGCGTCGTTAATGTACCCTGTCATCCTTCCAGGGAAAGGGGCTGCGCAGTTTAATGTGGAGTTCAAACCTCGTGTTCCTTGGTATATTCGCACCATTGATAGATGAAGGCTGGCATAAAGGCAGACTGAAAAAATTTCCTTGTCTGGCCGTGATTCGACCCCGTGACCCTACGGTCTACAGGCACGCATTTTATCATTAGACGGACGTCTCTTACCTATCAGAAGACGTACTACTTTTACTCTCTCATCCGGCGTGATAACCAAGAATTTTCTGTCGGTTATGTGCATTGGTGCAGTCGGTCACAAAGGACAGATTTGAGTCAACTTGAATGAACTATAGTTCTTCCTGTCTTTGCATAGGATGAGGAGTATTGCATTGGAGAAATGTATTGTGCAACGAACATAAAAATGACCAGTGTTGAAGTAAAAGAGTACCAGTAGAAATATTGCCAGTCGGAGCAGGAGTGTAATATTTGTGGAGACTTACGGCAGAATGCTACTAATTTAGAATTAGAAATCAGGGGAGCCTAAGCCGTGAAGAAAATGAACAAATATGAGGCGTTACAGCGTTACAAGCATTCTAATCACGCGTTTTGACGCTATTTTAACGTGGAAAAGCCTTTTTTCCTGTTTCGTTTCAGTTCCCGACAATGCCAAATATATTATAACCGAGACATTAACGTAGGTGAGCAGGAATAGCATATAAAAAACGTAAGAAACTGTTGATAGCAGAGTCACTTAGTGCTGCAACCATTTAACTATGAAAGATTCTGTTTCTTTTGTTTTGAAACTTTTCCCTCGTGAACAGTGAGTGTAGCGTTTTAAGAGGAACTATTTACAGTAGGTGGCTATCATGAGCGCGCGAGTGTGTAAAGTTTAGTGTCATTTTTGCGCTGTTGATTGTAAAGTGAAAAAGAAATAAGAGGATCCAAACTTCTGACTACTCCTCTCGAACAGAACTAAGGGTCCGCTGAGATTAAGATTGCCATTCAGAAGACTGACTGCTTCGTATTCCTGATTGCACGGAACACTGCGTAGAGTTTTGAGATTTAACGCAAGACATAACACGATGTCTGTTTGGAACCCTGTGCTGCCACCTCCGCTTCTCTTGTCAGCCAAGTACTGCCGACGAAAACTCGTTCCACGTAATGTACAAGTAAACCGCTTCATGTTACGTACTGTCTGACTTATTTGACTAGTTTCGTTCATCAGTAGCGAGCATGTACATCTACATCTACTTGGATATTCTGCAAATCACATTTAAGTGCATGCCAAAGGGTTCATCGAACCACCTTCACAATTCTCTATTATTCCAAGCTCGTATAGCGCGCGGAAAGTATGAACACCTATATCTTTCCGTACGAGCTCTGATGTCCCTTATTTTATCATGGTGATCGTTTCTCCCTATGTAGGTCGGAGTCAACAAAATACGAGGCTTGTTTTTTTAAGTAAGGGCCGTTTTTATTTTTAAAAAAAGGTACAAATACTTTTGTAAAAAAACTTTTATTTTCTGATTCTACATACTTTTACCTATTTTTCTACATTGTTGCCTTGTTTATTTAAGCACTTGTCATACCGTACAACTAAGTTTTTAATTCCCTCTTCAAAGAATTCGGCCGCCTGCTCCGACAGCCAAGAGTTCACGGCCGCTTTCACTTCATCGTCGTCATTGAAGCGCTGCCCGCCAAGATGGTGTTTCAGGTACCGGAAAAGGTGAAAATCGCTAGGAGCAAGGTCGGGGCTGTATGGTGCATGGTCCAAAACTTCCCAGCCAAAAGAATCAATCAAATCCCGAGTCTTTTCAGAGGTGTGAGGCCTAGCGTTATCGTGCAGGAGCAAACCTCCTTTTGTCAGCATGCTGCGCCTTTTGTTTTGAATTGCTCTGCGGAGCTTCTTTAGAGTTGCACAGTAGGCATCTGAGCTGATTGTCGTTCCTCGTGGCATAAAGTCCGCTAGCAAAACACCACGCCGGTCCCAGAACACAGTTGCCATAATCTTGCGCTTTGACAGCGTCTGTTTGGCTTTGACCTTGACGGGTGAGGTTGTGTGTCGCCATTCCATCGATTGTCGCTTGCTTTCGGGAGTGATATGGGATACCCATGTTTCATCTCCAGTGACAATTTGACTCAACATGTCATCCCCTTCTTCCTCGTAACGAATCAAAAAGTTCAATGAAGTGGCAAATCTCTTCCCTTTGTGGTCCTCTGTGAGGAGTCTGGGTACCCACCGAGAACACAGTTTCTTAAAGTTTAGGTTTTCAGACACAATTTTGTACAAAACCGATCTTGAAACTTGTGGAAATTCCAAAGAAAGAGTGGAAATTGTGAATCTTCTGTCCTCACGAATCTTTGTTTCGACTGCAGCCACCAAATCATCAATGATCACAGAGGGCCGGCCTGAGCGTTCTTCGTCATGGACGTTTTCACGGCCATTTTTAAACTCTCTAACCCATTGACGCACTTTACCTTCACTCATTGCATTCAAGCCATAGACTTCTGTTAACTGACGATGAATTTCTGCAGCTGATAGGCTTCTCGCGGTCAAAAAACGTATCACTGACCGTATCTCACACGCGGCGGGCGATTCAATAATCGTAAACATTATAAGGCAGCACAGCGATGCGTACACGTCAGCTACAGAGCTGCAACTTGCATTAAGTGTGAACGGGAAGGATGCCGCCAAGTGGCGTGGTGGTTTGTTGCGGCGTCCGCGCGAACTACGGGACTATACGCGCGAACGGCCCTTACTTAAAAAACAACCCTCGTATTTTCGCATTCGGAGGACGAAGTTGGCGATTGGAATTTCGTGAGAAGGCCGCAACGTAAAACGCCTTTGTTTTAATAATATCCACCCCAAACCCTGCGTCATTTCAGTGACACTCTCTACCCTATTTCGCGATAACACAAAACGCGCTGCCCTTCTTTGAAGTTTTTCGATGTACTCCGTCAATCCTATCTGGTAAGGATCCCACCTCTAAAAGAGGACGGACAAGCGTAGTGTAGGCAGTCTCTTTAGTAGATCTGTCACATTTTCTAAGTGTCCTGCCAATAAAACGCTGTCTTTGGTTAGTCTTCCACACAACATTTACTATGTGTTCCTTCCAATTTAAGTTGTTCGTAATTGTAATTCCTAGGTATTTAGATGAATTTACGGGCTTCAGATTTGACTGATTTAGCGTGTAACCGAAGTTTAATGGATTCCTTTTAGCACTAATGTAGATGACCTCACACTTTTCATTATTTAGGGTCAATTGCCAAATCATCACACCATATAGATATCTTTTCTGAATCGTTTTGCAATTTGTTTTGACCTTCTGAAGACTTTATTAGTCGATAAACGACAGCGTAATCTGCAAACAATCTAATAGGGCTGCTCAGATTGTCTCCCAAATCGTTTATATATATAAGAAACGGCAAAAGGCCTGAAACACTACCTTTGGGAACCCCTGATGTCACTTCTTTTCTGTTCGATGACTTTCCGTCAGTTACTAGGAACTGTGACCTCTCTGACAGGAAATCGCAAATCCAGTCACATAACTGAGACGATATTCCATAAGCATGCAATTTCACTACAAGCCGCCTGTGTGTTACAGTGTGAAAAGCCTTCCGGAAATCCAGAAATACGGAATCAGTCTGATATCCTTTGTCAATAGCACTCAACACTTCATGTACATATCTGTGGTATCTGTAGT
This sequence comes from Schistocerca americana, assembly GCF_021461395.2. Lineage (NCBI taxonomy): Eukaryota > Metazoa > Arthropoda > Insecta > Orthoptera > Acrididae > Schistocerca > Schistocerca americana. The sequence continues at coordinate 496,289,262 of NC_060119.1, read as the reverse complement.
ATGTAAAAACAGTATTATTTACTCACTAAACCCGATTGCCTTTATGTGTTGCTGCTGTTAAGTACCGCAGTTTCCACACATCTCAGAATGCTCGCATCTGATGAGCGATTAAAGTCAATAAATCAAGTAAGGCGGGATCTTTGGCGGTTTATTTGTACAGGTGATGCTTGTCTCTGCTAACTGCATCTACCTTCACACTGACAGTGGTAACGTATGCTTTAGTCGAGTACCGTCGTACTATTGTGCATTAGCGAATTCCTTTTTGAGGACAAACAAGAGAAGAATCGTGAAGCAGTTATAGGGAACTGTAAGATTCACTGAAACGCGAATTGAAATATTTTTCTCTGAGCGTGTTACTGTCTTTCTATTATATAGAATTTGATTCGGAGCAGAGGTCTTCCACTATGAGTGCCTTTTCATTTGCATTTTTTAGCACCGGAAGGTTTCCATCGGTTCTTCGCCTACCCAAATGCTACCCCGAACAGTACACGAAGAACAGCCTCTACATTTTACCCTCTCGTGCTGCCATCTATCGAAGCGAGTGGCGACTATTCCGGGCTCATAGCCGTCCGTGCGGCGCGCTTCATGCATATTCACGAGATCCTTGTCGGGCCAAAGGTTTGTTACACCGCCCGCACATAACAAAGCGAGCTACCTGCCACGGCTTAAAGCGCGGGTGCCAGGGGCTCTTCTGCGACGCCGCGTTACACCGGCCAACAGCCGACTGTATTCACCACCACCAGCAAAGTCAATGGTACACAATGAATTGCTGGATGCTGCTGCCTGCCTGCACACAATGCCTCAACGCTTTAAGATCTGGAACATTATCTCACTTCGCTTGATTTTTTTCGAACAGAGACTTGTGAAAACGAAGTATTAAGGAGTCTTTCCCAGACTTGTGAAAACGAATTATTAAGGAGTCTTTCCCAGATTCTCGCTAAGTAACGTTGGTCCTACGTGTGTTAAGCTCTCTAAGTACGTCGCCCTTTACGAGGTACAAATGGGGAAAGACCGACGGATGCTTATGGTTACAGATGTTTTGTCATTTGTAGTTGAATACAGGAGTCTGGACGATTGTAACGTGCTTACATTAGCACAGTGGTGTTCAAAAAATGGCTCAAATAGCTCTGAGCTCTATGGGACGTAACAGCTTAGGTTATCAGTCCCCTAGAACTTAGAACTACTTTAACCTAACTAACCTAAGGACATCACACACATCCATGCCCGAGGCAGGATTCGAACCTGCGACCGTAGCGGTAGCGCGGTTCCAGACTGAAATGCCTAGAACCGCTTGGCCACACCGGCCGGCCCACAGTGGTGTTCAAATCAACCTTAGGACCGAGGACAGTTTCATCTTACATTAAGTTTTGAGTGCAGGTTTCTGATGCAAGTAAGTTACAAACGAGAAAATTGCTTCAAAAATATATCCAGTGAACCCTGATGTAGCGCCCGTATTTTCTAATGATGGAGGGGAAATAAATTTGGCTTCATACTGGTTGATTCAGCTTCCCCTAAATATGGATGTAATGTAGTCAACGTTTGGCGAGATTTTCAGATTGTCTCACTTGCTACGTGCGAACTGTTAGTCCTACGGAAAAAATGAACAGGACTTCTTTTGTAGGAAATGTAATGTAGTTAAATGTTATATTGGGATACATTTTCCCTGGAGACCACGGTTTTAAAGTTACTCAAGAAAAACGCGTTTGAAGGTCATTTACAAACAGGTCCTGTCCACTTTTTCTTTAGGACTAGTAGTTTGCATGTAGCGAGGGAGAGAGTACGAAAATCATTTGAAGAGGTTGTGTGTTGTAAAAAACCCAAAGATAAGGGCAACTGAATCATCCTTACGTTTACTTACGTTTATCCGTTTTACACTAGAATTAGGCTAAGTCTGCGACTGCCATACGAAATTTCCAAAGGTTATATGTTTTATGCTTCAGTCCCTATTTATTTCCAAGAATAACACCGCTCCACACGTTTCGGCTGCCTGCACACATCTTCAAGTGCCTCCACGCTATTATAATATTATTTAGAGTAGCTTTCTGTCTTTTGAGATGCATTCTTTTTGCTAGTGCTAAGATTTAGGTTTTTGCAGCATAATGTCTTCTTATTACTAATTAATGGAATATTTAAATTACGGCATCTGAAGACTGTGCCGTGTCCAACTGAAAAGGAGCGATCAGAAAAACTGAGGAGTTTTGGGTGTATTGTTCAGTGATTGGATTTCCACAATGCAAATGCCGATTCACTGGCTCATCGCAGGACTACAGTAGGCCTGCGCATTCGTTTCCACATCCAACAAACTTTGGCAATTTGTAGTGGGGTGGTTGATGACTGTTTACTTATGGTGTAGGCTTTTTGTCTGAAGCCGTTTTGTCGAATTAACTTGTTTTTTCACCCTGTATACACCCATATCGATATAAAACAATGACTCAAAGTGTACTCTTTCTCGAAAAAAAGATTTCTTGAATGAGACCGTTAATGTCATAATTACCAAACTCCATTGGTAGCAGTTAACAAGGATTATACCAGCCTACAAAATGTCCTCATCTGCAGAAACGCCAGCACATTTAAACCTCATGTTAAGCTTATTCCTAGGATCACAACACACAAAAATTGTCTGCGAAGATGTTGGGACGTTTACAGTGTATGCAGCAAAATTTCTGATTTACATCCCCAGCTTTTGTGGAGCAAGTAGTCGTGACGGAGACACATGCAGAAAATTAGTGCATCTTTAAACTTCATTTTAATAACACCATTCCTGGGATGTATGAGACTGAATAGAGTAATTTGATTTGTGTGGTGAACTTTGTTTCTGACATGTCCGAAAGAACAGACACCATTCCTGAGCTCGCAGCCGTACATATATATGACGAAATTAAGTTCTGACATCAGCCGCAATCGGGCACTGAAACGAATTAAGTACCGACACCATGCGCTACTGGACAGGGGGCACTACGTAAGCAGTGTGCAAGAAGATGGGAATTTGGATCGTACGGAAAGCGTGCTTTGACAGCTGAAACTGTTAAGGCGATCACTCGCATGAAGAGGTAAATCCAGGTTCGAGTCCCAGTCTGGTACAAATTTTCGCTTGTCTCACTTGAAGTCATTTCATTGCCCATTTGCGACCTATGTCTGAATTTACTTCATTTCATCACGAATATACGCCTCTGCGGTATTAAGAGTGGCGTCTGTTCCTTCGGGCGTGCATAATTACGTATAGTATGACGGCGGTCGGATCGGTTTAGTGCGGATGCACTCTCTCTCCTGAACCCTTGAGGGAATCCAGCGTGATGCGGCGAACAATGAGTATGGTGGACAGGGGACACTGCGTAAGTAGTATTCCACAAGATGGAAAGTTTTGTCTGACAGAAAGCGTGCTCGGATATCCAAAGTGGTTTAGGCGTTAAGCGAGAAATCTGGCTTCGAGGCCGGTCTGGCACGAATTTTCACTTATCGACACTGAAGTCATTTCACTACTCAGTTGCAGCTGACGTCAGAATTTACTTCATTTCATTATAAATAGATATACTTATCACAAGCGATATCCGCTACTATCGCATGGTACGAACGATATAATTTTTTATTCCAGAATTACTATTGTGCCGCGCGGGATTAGCCGAGCGGTCTTAGGCGCGGCAGTCATGGGCTGTGCGGCTGATCCCGGCAGAGGTTCGAATCCTCCCTCGGGCATGGGTGTGTGTTGTTAGCCCTTAGGATAATTTAGGTTAAGTAGTGTGTAAGCTTATGGACTGATAACCTTAGCAGTTAAGTCCCATAAGATTTCCCAGATTTCCCACACACACACACACACACACACACACACACACGCACACACACACAAAATTACTGTTGGATTTGTAGGTATATCATCAACAGTTTTCTTGTACTATCGTCATTTTAATTGTACGGTATACAAGATGTAACAGTGGGCAATTTAGAAATTTGTGGAGGGCACTGGAAAGCAAAGTAGTTTTTGCAGCTTATATCGATGCAGTGACAGAGTTTTATATGGATAATAAACGTAGATCAAAATTAAGTAACCGCCTGTGAGAAGAGTTTAAACAAGGAATTGCAGAAGATTGGTTCAGCTCTCCTACGTTCTTCAGAATATATTATGGTAAGCCATTTAAAACTGGTGGGAGAAAAGTCAATGATTAGGTTTCGATTTCGAATGTTTGAAGATAACGAAGTGATAGTAGCCAAAGGTGAAAAATACGTAACTTAGCTGTTTAGAACATTACTGGAGAAATGAGGTATTAAGATAAATGTTATAAAAATATATTATATGGTCGTAAGAGCGTAAGGACGTGATTTAAGATCCGAGAAGGGGAATTATAAAAAGTACAACCACATGTAAGCGCACTGTCATCGCACTCTAGAGGCTGAGGTGATGACCCTCTATGGTGGTTGGGACTAGCGGGTTCGTAGAGGCGGGGTAGCAGTGAAGCGGTGAACGGATTCCCTAGTGGTGGCCCCATGTGTTGTCGTAGAAACATCATCATTAAAATATTCACTTATTGTTCATCAACTACAGCAATCATGATAATACTCAGGGAAGTCAACGCCCCCCAGGAAGTGAGCTGTGTATGACCTGCGAGGATGCGTGGTCATCAGCAGGCAGCCTGACAGTCTGCAGTGTCAGGTAGCCGATGGTGATAAGAGCAGCAATTCTGTGAAGTCACCGACTACAACAGAGAGCAGGGTCTCGTAATGTAAACTAGAAGCTGCCCGCCAGCCCAAGGCGTTGTGTGCAAAGCGTGCAGAATCCTGCCATGGCCCCAGGGTGAATGAGATGGCTTCATATCAGCAGCAGTGGCTGCCCACACGAGCAGCGACAGGCAGCAAGGCGTTTGCCTGCACAGTTGACGGCGGCTGATGGGCTGCACGGCCCCAGACTCGAACGGGAGACTTCGATGGAAGAAAACCCGCAGCAGCTGAAATAGGCTTCTAGGTGGGCCTCTGGTTGGAGGGTCCACACGTCGGACTTGGCATAATCAGCAGGACCGAAACTAGCAGTGGCGGAGTTCAGAGAGGGTGAGCAGACAGTCGTAGGTCACCACCCAGGGCTGGTGATTGGCAGAATGCAACACCTTTGAATAAAAATGACGAGTATTTATTCGGATTAGGCCCATGCTTGTTTTGCTACAGCATCGATCTCCATTATGCAAGCTACAACAAAACCATGGCTTGGACGTGAAGCAGGCCACTAACGCTGCAGTGGCTCTGCCTTCCTGCGGCACCACTGAAATTACAACTCTACTCCCTCCACTAGCATGGTGACGTGGTAACTGCCTGAACCCATAGCGGCAGTTCTTGTCCTATCAGCAGTTCCTGACGTAACAGTGTCCGGTCTGTACTGGTCTGGTCTGTTTCTCCAGCTTCTTGCATCATCCATGGCAGTCGTCTCAATTTTACTCATCTCTGTCCAGTAAATTATTTTGCGGTGAATCAACACGGTGAGTTGAAAATAGCTCTGAGCACTATGGGACTTAACTTCTAAGGTCATCAGTCCCCTAGAACTTAGAACTACTTAAACTGAACTAACCTAAGGACATCACACACATCCATGCCCGAGGCAGGATTCGAACCTGCGACCGTAGCGGTCGCGCGGTTCCAGACTGTAGAGCCTAGAACCGCTCGGCCACTGCGGCAGGCCACTGTGAGTGGATGGAAGGCATGTTGAAGACGTACAGTATAAAATTAGGAAGTCAGTGGTCACAACCAAGCAGCTACATTGAAGCGCCAAGAAAATGCTATAGGCATGCCGATGCAAATACAGAGATATGTAAACAGGCAGAATATGGCGCTAAGGTCGACAACGCCCATATGAGACAACAAGTGTCTGGGGCAGTTGTTAGATCGGTTACTGCTGCAACAATGGCACGTTATCAAGATTTAAGTTAGTTTAAAAGTGGTGTTACAGTCGGCACACGAGCAGTGGGACACAGCATCTCCGAGGTAGCGATGAAGTGGGGATATTCCCGTTCGACCATTTCAAGAGTGTACCGTGTATATCAGAAACTGGTAAAACATCAAATCTCCGATTTCGCTGCGGCCGGAAAAAGATCCTGCAAGAACGGGACCGACGACGACTGAAGAGAATCGTTCAGCGTGATAGAAGTGCAAACCTTCCGCAGATTGCTGCAGATTTCAATGCAGGGCCATCGACTAGTGTCAGCGTGCGAACCATTCAACGAACCATCATCACTATGAGCTATCTGAGCCGAAGGCCACTCGTGTACCATTGATGACTGCACGACACGAAGCTTTATGCCTTCCCAGAGACCGTCAACAGCGAGATTTTTTGGGTTTTTTGGGGGAGGAGAACAGACAGCGAGGTCATCGGTCTCGTCGGACGAGAGAAGGACGGGGAAGGAAGTCGGCCGTGCCCTTTCAAAGGAGCCATGCCGGCATTTGCCTGGAGCATTTTAGGGAAATCACGGAAAACCTAAATCAGGGTGGCCGGACGCGGGATTGAACCGTCGTCCTCCCGAACGTGAGTCCAGTGTGCTAACCACTGCGCCACCTCGCTCGGTCCGTCAACACCGACGTTGGACTATTGCTCACTGGAAACACGTTGCCCGGTCGGACGAGTCTCGTTTCAAATTGTATCGAGCGGATGGACTAGTACGGGTACGGAGACAACCTCAGGAATCCCTGGATCCTCCTGATGGAGACTCTGTAATGGTGTGGAGCGTGTGCAGCTGGAGTGGTACGGGACCCGAGATACGTCTAGATATGACGCTGACATGTGACAAGTACATAAGCATCCTGTCTGATCACCTGCATCAATTCATGTCCATCGTGAGGATTCCTACGGACTTGGGCAGGACAATGCCACACCCCACACCTCCAGAATTGCTACAGAGGGGCTCTTGGAACACTCTTGTGAGTTTAAACACTTCGGCTGGCCTCCAAACTCCCCAGACATAAACATTATTGAGGACATCTGAGATCCTCGCAACGTGCTGTTCAGAAGACATCTCCACCCCCTTGTACTCTTACGGATTTATACAGTTCTGCAGGATTCATGGTGTCAATTCCCTCCAGCACTACTTCAGACCACAGTCAAGCCCCTGTTGCGGCACTTCTGTGTTCTCGCGGGCAGGTGTCCCAGTTTCTTTGGCTCTTCAGTGTACATTCCGTATTATAGAATAATAACATCCCCAAATTTAAAAGGAAGCGACTATATAAAAGTGTTGCGGAAACCACTATATCACAAGGGATTGAAGTTAGATCACTGACAAATAAAATGAATAGATATGTTGTATTGGAGAAGGAGTAGTAAAACCAAAATAATGGGCATGGTAGTGAATAAAGACATTAAATAAGTGATGGTAATAGCTTCAGCAGTGGTACAGGTCATAGAAAGAAAATGACTAGACTTTTATGGCCATAGACTTATGAGTCGTAGAGATGGTAACACAAAGTATGGTCACGGTAGGTGGAAAGGAGTTATACTGAAGAAGGTCTAGGATGCTGCAACTGCGGAGGTAGTGCCGGGAAGGTAGCTGGTAGCTGGTGGAAGATACTTGTACAGATGAAGGCACATGGAGACTGGGTTTCGATAGCCAGTCAATGATGCTGAAAAATAATCAATTCAATACATATCTACAGGGTGCATAAAGGACACTGACAACGCTCAGTGTATTGTGCGGGACAGCAAACCGGCCATTTTCCGAGAAAAGGACTCCTGCCTCCAAACGCATACGATGGTATGCACTGACAATAGATCACTTTTTCGAGTGGTTCGCTGTATACACCTTACTCACACACAGATGCACGTAAGGTAGGTGAATAGAGAGAGGTCCTGTTTCGTAGCCGGTTAGTTAGTTCACTTGATCTGACCCGACTTTATGTTTTACTTTGGGATCATGTGAAAAGTCTTCTGTGAGAGATATCTTACGTCAGAAGCTGCTACAGCCGTGCACGTTGCTTGTAGTTGAGCGTATCCCACACACACTCTATTGCGGGAAATACTTTTACGCAGAAACGTAAAAGACCTGTTCAGATGGGGATTTCTGGAAAGGAGTACGACAAAATTTTATGCGACGATGTTTGGCCTGCATGGAAGCTGAGGGCTGAAATTTTGCACAATTTTGAATAAAAATGATTCAACGAAGGGATTCACGAATGATTGCCTTAGTTACTAGTGAACGTTCCAGATTGTATGGTCGTAGCCTATGAAACTTTTTTGTCTCTGATGTTTCATCGAGATTTTAGTGGATTTCTTTAGAGGGGCTCTCGGCTTCGAAGGTCGGCAATACACAGTGGGAAAGGAGCAGCTATCAAGATGTCTAAGTCAGCTCAACACAAAACGTCGTAAAGAAAAAAGCTCCATGGCCCACAGTACAGCCCGGAAGATTCACCAGCAATTAAAATAAAATTATTACATCAATAATTGGATTTTTATCTCTGTCGGTAGCCCAACATGAAATGTTTCTGTCTTCTATTACAGCTTTCGAATCGGCCTTTCTAGGACTAGGGATTATTATTTCAAATTGATACATTTCGCTTCGGTGTCAGCTCTGAAAGTTGGTATCATCATCATCATCATCATCATCATCATTTACCATCAACGTGGGTTCACACTCTACATATATGGTGAACGAGAACCCCACCGAGAAACCGCAGTATGCACCAAAACAAGAAAACAGAGTCCTGTAAACCTGGGATCTGAAATGAATACCTTTAGACCTTTGAGCACTTGTTTATCTTCGATACTGCGAAACACATCTCTTCTGCTGCGAGCTCTTTGCTTTCCATATTTTGGGATGTATTAGTATTGATCAAAACAAGAAAAAAATGTGCAGTAAGCATGGGCCTTAAAATACACGTCTTAAGCACTTGTAGAGTAGAAAAGATGTGTTTTACAGTAGTGAAGATGTACAGGTGCTCATGGCTCTTAACGTATGCAATTTAGAGCGCACATTTACTGAAAATTGTTTCTGGTTTTGGTCCATGCTACTAACTCTCACAACATGGAAAGTAAAGAACTTCCAGTAGAAGTTGTATTTCGCAGTATTTAAGGTGAATACATGCTCACAGCTCTTAACGAATTCAGTTTAGAGCCAATGTTTACTAGACTTTTTTTTTTTTTTTTTTTTTTTTTGTTTTGGCCCATACTACTCCCTCTGAAAGTTTGTCGGAACTCTGGTTTCCATTGTAAAACAAACAATAAATGGGGCAAGACTAACATGTTACAAGCTCTATCATATGTAGAAGGTCCCTTTGACATGAGTATGTGGTTAGCAAAGACAAATTAATAATTGTGGCACATCTGGTGGATGTAAACGGAAGAAAAGCCAAGTTTCAATATCTAGTCGAAGACACAATCATTAGGAGGAAAATAGAAAAATGGTAAGGATTTTATGTCCTGCCGATGATGAGGTCATTAATGAAGGAATACAATATGGTATTCAGCAAGTGTGGTGAAAAACTTCAGGCGTGTCCTATTCAAAGAAACCATGGCAACATTCGTCTTAACTGGGTTAGGGAAACCACATATATTCTAAACCTCTATGAACGGTCAGTAGTTTGAATCACCGCCCTCTCGAATGGGAGTCAGGTGTCTTAAAACTGCCTGATCTCCCTCGGTCAAGTCATTAGAGACGAGTCACAAGCCTTGAAAGGTCAAAGAACGTGACCTAAATCAGACACGTAATTTTCATGGAATCCATCCCAGTATTCGCACACTGAGTGTTGGTGAAACCGTGGAGGACGAAAATCTGGATGGCCAGGCAGGTAACGGAGCACTGCTCCTTTAGACTGCGAGTCCAGTATACACTGAGGTGACAAAAGTCAAGAGATACCTCCTAATATTGTGTCGGATCTTCTTTTCATGGCACAGTGCAGCAACTCGACATGGCTTGGACTCAATCAGTTGCTGGAAGCCCCAGAAAGATTGACCAAGGCTGCCTCTACAGCCGTCCATAACTGAGGAAGTATTGCCAGTGCAGGATTTTGTGCATGAGCTGACCTCTCGACTTTGTCCCATAAATGTTCAGTTGGATTCATGTCGGGTGATCTGGGTTGCCAGACAATTCTCTCGAACAGCCCAGAATGTTCTTCATTCCAATCGCAAACAGTTGCGGTCCGGTGACATGGCGAATTGTCATCCATAAAAAATCCATCGTTGTTTGGGAACATGAAGTTCATAAATGGCTGCAAAAGGTCTCCAAGTAGTTCAGTAGGAAGAGCCAGTCTATTCCAAGTAAATACAGTCTACACCATTATGGAGCCACAACCAGCTTGCACAGTGCCTTGCTGACAACTTGGGTCCATGGCTGTGTAGGGGTCTGCACCAATCTCTAAACCTACCATCAGTTCTTACCAACTGAAAGTTGGACTTATCTGGCCAGGGCACAGTTCTCTAGTCGTCTAGTGTCGAATCGATATGGACACTAGCCCAGGAGATGTGCAGCAGGTGATGTCATGCTTCAGCAAAGGCACTCACTTCAGTTGTCTGCCGCCACAGCCCATTAACGCCAGACTTCACCGTACTGCCCCAACGGATACATTCGTCGTACGACCCACATCGATTTCTGTGGTTCTTGTCTGCTAGCACTGAGAACTCTACGCAAAGGCAGGTGGTGTCGGTCTTAAGTGAAGGCCGTCGGCCAGTGCGTTGTCCGTGGTGAGAGGTTAATGCCTGTAACTTGGTATTCTCGGCATACTCTTGTCTCAGTGGATCTCGGTATTTTGAATTCCCTAACGATTTCCGAAATGGAATGTGACCTGCACCTAGCTTCAACTACAATTCCGGGTTCAAATTCTCTCTGTTCCCGTCGTGCGGCCATCATCTGTTCAAAAACCTTATCACATGAATCATCTGAATTCAAATGACAGCTCCGCCAATCCACTGCTCTTTTATACCTTGTGTACGCGATACTACTATTACCTGTGTAGTATCATATCAATATCCTATGACTTTTGCCACCTCAGTGTATTTAGCAACGAGTCACTTCGCTTAGTGGGACATGAAGAGGCTGGCTCGTTCTCGGCCCGAGTCCAGAGCGATGAGCGGGAGAGTGTATGTGAGGTCGGTGCCTGCGGCCGGGCAGCGCGCCCGGCCCGGACTGGGTGGGCGTCGCGGGGGCGGCGTCGCTGTGACAGCCGGCGACGGCGGGGGCGGGGCGGGGGCGGGGGAGGGGGCGGGCGAGGCAGCCACAGCGCGGGCGCCTCCTGCCGGCCAGGCCTCATTACCAGACACGGACGCCTGCACACCAGCGCTACAGACATTATCTCTCACGGTCAAGTTGTGTTATAACTGCCATTTCGTTTTCCAGAACGGCTCTGGTGTTGGGCAGTCAGTGTACTATTCTTCAGGTAACTGCGTACATACGACTAAAAGTATTTTTTTATTATGTTATGATAAAAATACATTCATTTATCGGCATACCTGTCATCGTCGCATCTGTATGACGACCAATAACAGAAAAAGGCGATGCGATCATCGATTTTAGGATGTTTAGAAAAAATTGAAGTTTGTATTACATTCTTCACTTCACTATCCTCTAGTCCGTTTCCATGTTGATCACCGACAATCTCGACATGCAACTCTGCTCCGTCGGCTGTTCTTGCGTGGAATCAACATTTGCCGACCGGAGTGGCCGTGCGGTTCTAGGCGCTACAGTCTGGAACCGAGCGACCGCTACGGTCGCAGGTTCGAATCCTGCCTCGGGCATGAATGTGTGTGATGTCCTTAGGTTAGTTAGGTTTAATTAGTTCTAAGTTCTAGCCGACTGATGACCTCAGAAGTTAAGTCGAATAGTGCTCAAAGCCATTTGAACCATTTGAGCCAATCAACATTTTTTGGGTGTTTTTGAGAGCTCAAGTATAGGCAAGGTTGAAGAAAGATTTCTATCACAAACAAAATAGAAGGAGACATACACTGAAGCGCCAAAGAAACTGGTACAGGCATGCATATTCAAATACAGAGATATGTAAACCGGCAGAATACAGCGCTGCGGGCGGCAATGTCTATATAAGACAAGTTTCTGGCGCAATTGTTAGATCGGTTACTGCAGCTACAATGGCAGGTCACCATGATTTAGGCGAGTTTGAACGTGATGTTACAGCCGGCACAAGAGCGATAGCAAACAGCATCTCCGAGGTAGCGATGAAGTAGGAATTTTCCAGCTCGACCATTTCACGAGTGTACCGTGAATATCAGGAATCACGTAAAACATCAAATTTCCAATTTCGCTGCGACCGGAAAAAGATCCTGCAAGAATGGGACCAACGACTACTGCGACTACTGAAGAGGATCGTTCAACGTGACGGAAGTACAACCCTTCGGCATATTGCTGCGGATTTCAATGCTGGGCCATCAACAAGTGTCAGCGTGTGAACCATTAAACGAAACATCATCGCTATGGGATTTCGGAGCCGAAGGCGCATCGTGTACCCTTGATGACTGCACGACACAAACCTTACGCGTCGTCTGAGCCCGTCAACACCGACAGTGGACTGTTGCTGAATGGAAACATGTTGCCTGGTTGGATGAGTCTCGTTTCAAATTGTATCGAGCGGATGGACTTGTACGGGTATGGAGAGAACCTCATGAATCCATGGAACCTGCATGTCAGCAGGAGAAAATTCCAGCTCGTGGAGGCTCTGTAATAGTGTGAGGCGTGTACAGGTGGAGTGATACGGGATCCGTGATACTTATAGTTACGACTCTGACAGATGACACGTACGTAAGCATCCTGTCTGATAACCTGCATCCATTCATGTCCACTGTGCATTCCGACGGACTTGGCAATTCCGGTAGGACAATGTGACACCCAACACGTCCAGAATAGCTACTGAGTGGCTCCAGGAACTCTCTTACGAGTTTAAACACTTCTGCTGGCCACCAAACTCCCCAGTTATGAACATTATTGGGTTGGCTTGCAACTTAACATTCAGAAGAGATTTCCACCCCCTCGCACTCTTACGGTTTTATGGACAGCCCTGCAGGATTCATGGTGTCAGTTCCCTCCAGCAATACTTCAGACAAAAGTCGAGTCCATGCCACGTCGTGCTGCGGCACTTCTTCGTGCTCACAGGGGTCCTACATGACATTAGACAGGTGTACCAGTTTTTTGGTTCTTCAGTGTATTTGCCAGTGGTGTTGAACGAGTGCTTTAAAATAAATAACAATACTGGAGATGGAAACGAAAATTATGGAGAGAATACAAACAGATTTTTAAATGATGAAGTTCCGCAATCGTCGCGATATGAGAAAGAAGAATAACACGTAAGTAGCTTGCAACCTAAGCACACTAAGTGCACTTTCAAGATTGCAGACGGTCTGGTGCACAAGATATAAATGTAGCAAAAAGAAAGACACTTAAGGAAAAGAGATCGCGACACCAAACAATATTTAATGTAGAGTAATGAAACTTCGGGAATACGTTGGACTAGGTATATATTCAAGTTATTAACAATGTAAGACATCAAGTTAATGTACATGCGAGATAAGACATTGCAAACGTGAAATGCTGGTACATTAATATCATGTGCAACCACCAGAACGTTGAATGAAAGCATGCAGACGTGCATGTATTGTGCTGTACACGTGCCAAGTGTCTGTTTTTGGGATGGAATTCCATACCTGATACACTTGGTCAGTCAGTATAGAGACGGTCAATGCCGTTTGTGAATGACGCTGCGGATGTCGTCCAATGATGTCCTTCTTTATGTGCTCGACTGGACACAGGCAAGGCAACATGTCGACATTCTGTAGAGCATGTTGTCTTACAACAGCAGTATGTGGGCGAGCGTTATCCAAATGGAAAAAAACCTAGAATGCTGTTCGTGAATGGCAGAACAACACGTCAAAAGGCCAGTTTGACGAACAAATAAGCAGCCAGGTTGCGCGGGATAACCACGAGAGTGCTTCTAAATCCAGGCATAGGTCCAGTGTGTCTAGTACGCAGAAAGGTTGGTTGCAGACCTCCTCCTAACCAACACACGCCCATCACCAGCACAGAGGCAGATCCAGTTTTCATCAGAAAACACAAAAGACCCCCACCCCACCGTCCAAGTCGTAAATGGCGGTGCTTTTGGGTTCGTGGAATGCACGCTTCAGGGCGTCTGGCTCGGAACTGTTTTTAATGTAACCGATTTGTAACAGTTCGTTGTGTCACTGTGGTGCCAACTGGTGCTCAAACTGCTGCTGCAGATGCAGTACGATGCGAGACAGCCATACGCCGAACACGATGGCCTTCCTCCTCCGTAGTGTCATGTGACCGTTCGGAGCGCAGTCTTCTTGCGACCGAACATTCTCGTGAGCACTGCTGCCAAAAATCACACATAGTAGCTACGTTCCTGTCAAGTCATTCAGCATCATCACAGAAGAATCATCCAGCTTCTCGTTGCCTTGTTACACGACCTCTTTCGAACTTAGTGAACTGTTGATAGTAGCGTCTTTGTTGCCTTAAAGGCACTCTTGATTAAAATCAACCCATGACGTCCAATCTCAAAAGTAACTAACGCTCACGATCGTTGCAGCGTGTATCTAAAACAAACATGATATTCCACCTGATAAAGGCGCTATTAGCGCCACTGTTATTTAACTGGGGTGAAATCTGAATATACATCATCTTTCGGATGTAGAAATACGCTTACCAGCTTCCGTTTATTCAACAATGAAATGTGCAAAACAGCCGTGCATATTAGCAAGTTATTTTATTTTATTTTCGCTACCACTGTCGGCAGCTTAATATGCCATATTCAGGACCCAGTGCATCTCCCAAAAATTATCTATATTGACATACTGGGGCGATCTGCTTCTGGATGTCGTGACATCTCAAGTACTTCCTTCGAAGACTTGACTGCAACTGGAACACCTCAAACAGAAAAATGCAACAAATGGTATCGATTCCATTCTCTTTAGAAAATGTTGTGAATGTTCTATTTCAGTTGTTACAAATATAAAGTTAACTGCTCAGTTCTGTATGATAGTAATCATACTAGAATACGTCCACCGATTCTCCGTTCTGCGTGCGCTGAGTTTCCATATTCGGGGGAAGAAGGAAGGATGGGCCGGCCGCGGTGGCCTAGCGGTTCTAAGCGCTTCAGTCCGGAACCACGCGGCTGTTACGGTCGCAGGTTCGAATCCTGCCTCTGGCATGGATGTTTGTGATGTCCTTAGGTTAGTTAGGTTTAAGTAGTTCTAAGTTTAGGGGATTGATGACCTCAGATGTTAAGTCTCACAGTGCTTAGAGCCATTTGAAGGAAGGATGAATAGAATTTAACAGGCTAATGACGACGAGTCATCGAGAGCAGAAGAAAATATGTTCTTTCCTTTTCAAAGGAACACTGGTAATCGATTTGGGGATGTGATGGAAAACCTATCTCTGATTGGTCGACAGCAGATGTGAATTCTACTACTTCCAGATGCGAGTCCCGAGTGTTACATGACACAGCACCTCGCGTGGCCAGATCTGCGACGTAGACTTAAACCATTTTGTGGTTTAAGCTCACTTGTTCGTCCATACTTGCTATCAGACGTATAGTTATGGAAACATCGTTATACCTTGAGCAGAATTCTTCTTCTTTAACACCCAAAGTTGTTCCGATGATGTTTCACCATCTTCACTGCGTTCATTTATTTTCTGTCTAGTAACATACAAAATATTGCATGATAGTACTACAGTTTTGCCAACGGCCCTGTCGTAGTGGTAACACCGGTTCCTGTCAGATCACCGAAGTTAAGCACCGACGGCGTGGGCTAACGCTGGGATGGGGGACGATTCGGTCCACTGGGCATTGTTGGCAAGCAGGCTGCACTCAGCCCTTGTGAGGCAATGTAAGGAGCTACTTGATTGAGAAGTACGGTCTCCGGTCAGGTAAACTGACATATGGCCGGGAGAGCGGTGTGCTAACCACATGCACCTCCATATCCGCACCCAGTGACGCCTGTGGGCTGAGGATGACACGGCGGCGGTCGATACCATTGGGCCTTAATGGCATGTTCGGACGGATTTTAGTTTAGTTTTTAATAATACAGTTTTGGGATTGTAGTACTCATATTTATAACATCATTAGCAAAAATGTATTCCTTATTAACACATACTGATGTCAATATGGCTGTCATCTGTAGTACACATGATATTTTGCTCCAGTTTGTAATCTGCCATTAATAGGATCTCTTACTACTATATTACATATATTTACCGAAATGTTAGCCCTAAAATCAGAACTAATGCTTTTTTTCCCTCCGCTTGCTAATGATGGTTCAAAATGTTCAAATGTGTGTGAAATCTTATCGGTCTTAACCGCTATGGTCATCAGTCCCTAAGCTTACACACTACTTAACCTAAATTATGCTAAGGACAAACACACACACCCATGCCCGAGGAAGGCTTCGAACCTCCGCCAGGACCAGCCGCACAGTCCATGACTGCAGCGCCTAAGACCGCTCGGCTAATCCCGCGCGGCGCTAATGATGGATTATAGTACTGTCATTGTCTTACATTCTGCCAGCACTGGTTTGTTATTTTATTTTTTAACTACAGACTGTTAAGTTAATGTAACAGGCTTCCGAAAATATTGTGAGGATCTGTTATTTGTGATGGTCTTTGTACATTGTAGAGTGAAGTGGTGAGCTGTGTATGTAATTTGTCTGTATTTCCTTTTTGTTGCTTCCACTTCTTTCTTGTCTCTATGTAAACAGTACTTTCTAACATGCACTGTTAGATTACTAGATAGTCTGTCTGTTTCAGCATGTTGGTTTGTGTCCTCTTGGGGGGGGGGGGGGGAGTAGTTTGAATTTTGTAATGACAGTAGGTTCTGAGGTGTGTGTGTGTGTGTGTGTGTGTGTGTGTGAGAGAGAGAGAGAGAGAGAGAGAGAGAGAGAGAGAGAGAGAGAGAGAGAGAGACGCTGCCATCCCACAGGTCGGATACTATTACTAGCAATAACACCAGAAGCCTGTATTTTATGCTGTCAGTTGATTCGACCGTAAAGTTCAGAATCTAACCGAAAATGTGTCGTACCAAATCTGCTGTTAGCGATGACGCTGCCACCTCTCCTCTTCTTCTGACGTGTTTAATCTCACAGATAAACCACTGAGTGACGCTGCAATGTCAGTGTTAGAAAAGGGACTTAATTTTGCGCCTACTCCCAAGACCTTGCCCATCAAGGAGTTCATCAGTGCCGTTGAACAAGGTGTTTTAAAACTTCCGAATGATGGTGCTGAAGAAATAAGGCGAGAGGCTTGTAGATCAATAACCAGGATGCCTGCACCCAAGCAGAACGTCACCACTGAAGAAAGAAGAGCGCTCCGTTCTTTAAAAGAAGACAATGATATAGTAATTTTACCAGCTGACAAGGGTAACGCCACTGTTCTTATGCCTGCTACATCTTATTTTGGCAAGATGATGGACCTACTACAGGATACAGCGTATCGTCGACTCCAGAAAGATCCGACGGATGCCGTACAACGGAGGACATCCGCTCTCCTCAAATCCAGCCAACTTCCTGACCATCTGAAGAAGAGTTTAAGAGAACGAGCGCCAGTTCCGCCACGACTTTATGGCCTCCCTAAGATACATAAGGAGAATGTTCCGCTTCGCCCTATCGTTAGTAATATAGGTGCCCCAACATACCATCTAGCTAAACATCTGGCTTCTCTTCTGAGTCGCATGGTGGGGAAATGTGAACACCATATTCGAAACTCAGAAGATTTTATACGGCGAATGAAGAACCTGCGTCTTGAATCTACAGACTTACTAGTGAGTTTCGATGTGGTTTCCTTGTTCACACGGGTGCCTCTGATGGACTCATTACAACTTATAGGAGCCAAGCTGGAAGGGGACGTCTTACACCTTTTCAAACATGTGCTTACCTCGACTTACTTTTTATTTAACAACCAGTATTTCGAGCAGACTGACGGTGTTGCTGTGGGTAGTCCTTTGTCTCCCACAGTAGCAAATCTTTTTATGGAAGATTTCGAGGACAAAGCACTTCAGACGGCGGTTCTGAAACCCAAATGTTTTTGGAGATATGTAGATGATACGTTTGTGGTATGGCCGCATGGGACAGCAACGCTTCCTTCTTTCCTGGAACATTTGAACTCCATCCATCCAAGTATCTGTTTTACTATGGAGGTAGAAAGAGATGGTGAGCTCCCGTTTCTGGATGTTTTGGTGCGTAGAAAAGGAGACGGCTCCTTGGGTCACAGTGTGTTCCGGAAGCCTACGCACACAGACTTGTATTTACAAGCTACGAGCTGTCATCATCCCTCCCAGCGCAGCGGTGTATTACGGACGCTAGTGCATAGGGCTAGAGCCATCTCAGATCAGGACAGCTTATCGGCAGAGCTCAACCATCTCCGCTCTGTATTTGCCAAGAACGGGTACTCCGAGAAGCAGATCCGGAACGCGTTTCGACCAGCACGCTCCAAACCTCAAGAACAACCTGAAGAAGCAGATAACACCACGGGGTTGGTTTTTCTACCGTATGTCGGTGGCGTGTCTCTTAAGGTGGGCAGAATTTTCAAGAAACACCGGATTAAATGTGTTTTCCGGCCTGCAGCAAAAGTGAAATCAATGCTGGGCTCTGTTAAAGACAACCTCGGCCTAAGGAGACCGGGAATATACAAAATCCCGTTCCAGTGTGGGAAATCTTATATTGGCCAGACGTGTCGTACGGTCAAAGACAGATGCGACGAACATAAACGTCACACGAGGTTGGGTCAGCCAGAGAAATCTGCGGTTGCTGAACATTGCCTTGACACGGGACACGGCATGAATTATGAAGAAACCAAGATCCTCTCGCATGCTTCCACATACTGGGACTCCATCATCAAAGAGGCGGTCGAAATACGTATAAGCAGTGACCTAATTAACAGAGACATGGGGTTTCACCTGAGCAAAGCCTGGGAACCAGCCTTGGCGGCACAAAGGAATCGTCAGCCACAGATTAGCAACCGCACCGAGTCAATGCAGATGGGAAGCCTTAGCGTAGATGCTTAAATCGCGCGCCAACACCTCGCGCGCGCGAACGGGATCCGTCGCTCCCGGCCGCATTTTCCCGCGCCGCGGCGCGCTTCCGCAGACCGCGACCCGTTTCTCCAGCAGAGGACTCTGGTATTCGACGCTGTCTACGATTGGTCTTAGATGACGTTATGCCCCGCTGGCGCCTGCGCTGTTCTAGAAAGCCAGCATATATATTGGCGCGTTTCTCAGCGACGCGACAGTAGCACCTGAAGATGGTGGGCAGTTGTCTCGCTGAAATATTGTGCGGTTTCTACAATATTACCCGGCGTAAGTCCCGGGAACCTATCAAGCAGATGCAGCGCCGGGAAAGCCTCAAACAGCACAAATGACAGTTTGTTTGGTATATATGTCAGTTTTTGTGGAGTGTTTACCACTATGAGTATCTTTGAATTTCTCAACACATGAGTGATACGTATTCTTTGGCCAGCAGAGGTGGGAAGTGAGGGAATCAATTCTTGGACGGGCAGGGAGAGAGACAGTGTTGCACCAAGACAGAGGCCGCGCGGGGTTAGCCCCGTCGGAGGTTCGAGTCCTCCCTCGGGCATGGGTGTGTGTGTTGTCGTTAGCGTAAGTTAGTTTAAGTTAGATCAAGTAGTGTGTAAGCTTACGGACCGATGACCACCAGTTTAGTGCCATAGTATCTTACCAAGATTACCAGGACAGAGTGAGGATCTTGGATGGCAGACGTGTCGCACATAAGATGATTTGTTTGAGCTGCTCACTGATGTGACTGAGGATACAGAATGATTCTGAGAAGATTTCATAGAGAAATGACATTTGTGGAAGAAGATAACGCCCTCTGAATTTTATTAGCTGCAAGTGCTAATCGCGAAATATTGATGCGTAAATATATCATTATGTTTAAAGACTCCTACATGTTGGTATCCGGCGTGAATTATCAGTCGTGCATTCATTACTCTACTTGCTTTTCTCCCACTGTTGTTAGTTAACAGTATAACATTTAAAAAGGCAAAGAGAGATTTTCTGTCATTTAAATATTCAGCGTAAAAGTAATTTTTATATTATATGACAATACTGAAATAATGTTATTATTCAAGCTAGTTTGAGTTTCTTTTCTGTCTTATTGAAAGAGTTTAATATAATTGAAGAACACTACCCTTTTATCATTTACAAATATTTCATGAAACTTCCTCTCTCACATTTAGTGATAGGTGGTTTCGTAAAACCAGCCCTGCCACTTCTTGGACTACTGTGTGGACAATGAAATACATTTTCAGAAAGAAAACAAAAGTTTAAATTACAAAAAAAATGGTTCAAATGGCTCTAAGCACTATGGGACTTAACATTTGAGGTCATCAGTCCCCTACACTTTGAACTACTTAAACCTAACTAAGGACATCACACACATCCATGCCCGAGGCAGGATTCGAACCTGCAACCGTAGCAACAGTGCGGCTCCGGGCGGAAGCGCCTATAACCGCTCGGCCACAGCAGCCGGCTTTAAATTACAAAAGAAAAGTGAGTAAGAGAAGGCAGTCCACCAAGAAGTGATTTATTTCACGACCTGGAGTTCAGTACTGTGCGCAGGCAGAAGTCATTCGTTGCAAGGTACGTAACAATTGCAGGGCCTAAATGAACATTGCCGGCCGGAGTGGCCGAGCGGTTAAAGGCGCTACAGTCTGGAACCGCACGACCGCTACGGTCGCAGGTTCGAATCCTGCCTCGGGCATGGATGTGTGTGATGTCCTTAGGTTAGTTAGGTTTAAGTAGTTCTAAGTTCTAGGGGATTTATGACCACAACAGTTGAGTCCCATAGTGCTCAGAGCCATTTGAACCATTTGAATGAACATTGTGTGAAAATTAGAAAACAGTATTCACAGGTAAAATTTCGTATATAGTCAATAGATGCGTTTATCTAATAGGGCACATTCTGAGTACGTAGCAGTTAGCCATCGTTTGTCGTTGTTTCATGAGAAAGCCATCCTGTTGTTGATAACCATTCTTTATAACCAATCTATGCTATTCTTGACCGGGATCTGCAAACGGAATCTAAAAGTTATACAGTTTCCTAGTAAAACGTAATAGTTTCATCACGATCGTTCAATTACAATAGTGGAGCTATATTTACAAAATTGATAACCTCGCTGGTGGGGGATTGGAACTCCGTACCTCAAAAATTCCTTACCAGTCTTTTGACCAGCTTGCGAACACTTTGCTGAGTATGCACTGCCGTCCGTTGGGATCATACAACATATTTACGACCATGTTGGTCCTTTTTTTTAATGTCCAGGAGACTATATAAATCGCGGGGAAATCATGACAAATATTGTCTTTGGATAAAAATGTCATGTCTGTTCGTCTTCGTCTTTGTTACTACCTCTACTATAGGCCCTAGTGTAACAGTTATTTATGAATGTGGTCCGAGTTTCATCGAGCTCTGTTACTTGGCAGTGGCACATCATGCGAAACTCACTCTCGTCCTTACGTTTTGCACACCAGTGGAGTTATCACCGACGATATCGAATTCAGAGACGCGTGTGAGAATCGTTGTATGTTTTAGAAAGGACAACATTATACGCCAGGACTCTGATTGAAAGTAGTTGTTCAACAAGATCACGATTTCGGCTTGTTGTGCCATTCTGAAGTGATGGCTTACTATGACGTGTGTCAGTGTATATCGTTTCTTTAACATGACACTGTCCTTGTGTTTTCCATTTCTAAATACTCCCTGTGTGTAATACTATAGGACTCCTCATCATCTATGTAAAAGAGTGTAGCACTTTCTGTAACAGTTAACATCGAATCCATATCAACTACTTGATGGCGTAAGGGGCGATCAAAGTGTTTCCGCTCGAAGGCCTTACAGTCCAGAATCGCTGTGCCAATCAGGCAAAATCCCTGGGAGCATTGCAGCAATTATCCACACCTCCCCCCCCTCTCCCCCCCTCCCCCCCTCCCCCCCCCCCCCTCCCAACGCAGCAAGTAGAATTTACCTATTTTGGTAAAACACTGTGCCCTGCTCCGTGAAGAAGTCCTTAACTGCCTGCTATACACCCCAGTGCGACAGGAATCGTCGCCTTCACGGTGTTCTTTAAGGGATCATTCGCGTCATAATCGCTTGGGGAGGGTGGTAGAATGCCTCCCACTTGAGTTGTTGTCCGCAATGGATGAGACTGCCCGCCCAGATAGACGGGCGTCTTCTGTCGAATCGCAACCAGCATGGAATTTGCTGCACCATTCCACAAATGTTGTTTTCGACAGACTTGCTGCCCCATACACGTTCTTCATTCTCCGATGGATTTCTACTGGTGTTTATCATTCGGCAGCTAATAACAGAATAACAGCAACTTGATCCTGTTTGGATTCATTTGGTAGTAACTTCGCCGTCGTTCAAGTTTCCACATTTACCGCACGCACGTCGAAAAGACACGAATGTCACACTTAATGCCTTGCTTACATGTCGGTGCTTATATACTCGGATCAGAGTTGCGCTACATTGCTTATAACTGCAGCAACGCCCTGGAATGGAAACGCTTTCACCACGCCTTACAATTATTACTTGAAGTTCTGAGTTCATAGATTGGATAGCGATTATTACATGAAGTCCTACTTGGAATATGTGAAGGTTGTTGACTTGAGGATAGTATCCTCTTAAAAGAAACGTTATACATTGACATACTTCGTAGTGATCTGTCACTAGAGAATGGCATAAAAGGTCGAAATCGCGACTATGCGGAATAGTAATACATCTAAGAATAGTCCGTCGGAAAATTTAGTCTTTCGTAAAATATTGGAAGATTGTGGACGCAGGTAAACAGGTTGTAGTGTCATTAACACACTATAGCAGGTGGAAGGGCAGAGTAAGAAGGGGAAGACGGCAAAGAGACATCCTATCGCATCATCTCGAGTATCAAAGATAGTAAGTAGGCTGTTCAGGTTTTTTTATTGGTAACGCCACGTAGCGCTCTGTACGAAAATCACTGGTTGTTAGTCAGGGCAATTCTTTTGTAGAGATTATTGAAAGTCAGATTGCGTTGCGTTAAAAATATTGTGTCAGCTTAGTGTTGATCAGAATAAGTAAAGAGAGTAATGTCTGAGTACGTTCAGTTTTGCTCAGCTGTTTGAAAATCAAATAACGTAGAGGTTTATCAGCGCAATCATTCATAATTTTTTCTAAGGGGACGTTTCAAGATGTTACTCGTTGTGCCACCCAGCTGAGAACAAGGTCGTTGTCCGACAGGCGTGCGTCGCGTAACATTGCCAGCTAATGAGCGAGCAAGTGGAAGGACTTTCGCTGCAGATATAAATGGAGCTCGCGGCGTCGGACGGAGAGCGACGACACTGCGGCGCGTAATTTTAGCGTCGCTCGCTACGCCGGCGGTCGGCGGCGTCGGCGTCGCGTTCAGCTGAGCGCCGCGGGTCGGGAGGGGGGCCCGCCGGCGGTGTATTTATACGCGGGCAGGTGTCTCCATGGCAACACGCGCCCAGTGGGCGTGGCGGCCACGCCCCCATTCCTGGCCGTGGGCGCGTTTTATTAATCACCGGTCGCATTGCTCCATTACTCACGCGCCGGGCGCACGTGCCCGCTAGCCGGCCGCCGAGAGGAGCGACGCGAAGCGACGCGCAGACAAATCGCCGACGCCGCCGTCGCACGCAAGTCTGCCCCGTTTTTATCGTCGGCGATTTATTGTACGTAATTACGCTAAAACTGTTGCGTTATTTTCGGGACACGTTGCTGCAGGTCAGTAATTTCGGACGAATCTGCAGAACATGCGCCGTAACACACTTTGCACTGAAAGAAATTTCCATCCGACAAGGAATCCGGAAAGCACTAGAGTGGGTGACTTATCTAGAAACTGGAAGACGACATTACAGAAAGTGAAGAGGAAGTGATTGAAGATCAGACGAAAAATACACTATCTGATCAGAAGTAGTCTTATGTCTATGAGTTGACATTCTCAATGGAGAGAGGTCTTCCGAGGTAAGAGTGATTTCAGGTGTGCCACAGGGGAGTGTCGAAGGACCGCTGCTATTCACAATATATATAAATGACCTAGTGGATAACATCGGAAGTTCACTGAGGCCTTTTGCGGATATCGAGATGTTGTAACAATGGAAATTTGTGCTGAAATGCAGGAGGATCTGCAACGAATTGACGCATGGTACAGGGAATGGCAATTGAATCTCAATGTAGACAAGTGTAATGTGCTGCGAATACATAGAAAGAAAGATCCTTTATCATTAAGCTACAATATAGCAGGTCAGCAACTGGAAGCAGTTAATTCCATAAATTATCTGGGAGTACGCATTAGGAGTGATTTAAAATGGAATGACCATATAAAATTAATCGTCGGTGAAGCAAATGCCAGACTGAGATTCAATGGAAGAATCCTAAGAAAATGCAGTTCGATAAGAAAGGAAGTAGGTTACAGTACAATTGTTCGCCCACTGCTTAAATACTGCTCAGCAGTGTGGGATCCGTACCAGATAGGGTTGATAGAAGAGACAGAGAAGATCCAACGGAGAGCAGCGCGCTTCGTTACAGGATCACTTAGTGATCGCGAAAGCGTTACGGAGATGAACTCCAGTGGAAGACTCTGAAAGAGAGACGCTCAGTAGCTCGGTACGGGCTTTTGCTGAAGTTCGAGAACATACCTTCACCGAGGAGTCAAGCAGTATATTGCTCCCTCCCACGTATATCTCGCGAAGAACCCATGAGGATAAAATCAGACAGATTAGAACCCACCCAGAGGCGTACCGACCATCATTCTTTCCACGAACAATACGAGATTGGAATAGAAGGGAGAACCGATAGAGGTGCTCAAAGTACCGTCCGCCACACACCGTCAGGTGGCTTGCGGAGTATGGATGTAGATGTAGATTTAGATATGGGGAGTGTCCAGACTTCGCCTTTAAGAGGCTTTAAGTCTGTGGAGGAATGGCAGTCTCAGAAGTCTAAAGCTATGAAGCAAGGAACGTTGGTCCCGTGGATCTGAAGCGAAGTCGACTTTCTAAGTCATCCCAAAACTGTTGCATTGGGTTGTGGTCAGGCCAGTCCTTTTCAGGAATGTTGTTGTCCACATCCATTGCCTCTCGAATGCTGCTCTATGACAGGGAGCATTGTCATATTGACGCAACAAATAATTGCTTCCTAACTGTTCCCCTACTGTGCGTAGTAGACAATGCTGTAGAATGTAATCTTGTAGATATGTGGGATGTGTTGATGTTCTTCCGCACTTAGACTTTTTTCAAGTGCAGGAACAGGACAATACCCAATACCGCCTCCTCACACTAGTGCCACTGTACAAGATGGAAATTAACGTTCTCCAGGCATTGCCAAAACCGTAGCCTTCTATTGGATTACCATAAGGTATAGCGTGACTCGTCATTTCAGAACACTCGTTTCCACTCATCCACTGACCATTGGCCAGGCTCTTTACACCGCCTTGTGTGGCTTGTGAGGAGCTGCTCAACCATTGAACCCTCTAATTTGTTACTCCCTACGTACAGTCATCATGCTGTCGGGACTTCTGATACCAAAGTCTAACTCACTAGTGATTCCTTGCGCTGATTTCATGCAGCTTTTTACAACCACCCCCCACAATGCTCCACGGTCGCTGACCGCCATTGCACGACCTCTACCTGGTCTTGATTTAACTGTGGCTGCTTCTTCGCTTTTCCACTTCACAGTCACATCACCGTCAGTGGACTAGGGCACCTTTGGAAGGGTTCAAATGCTCCTGATTGATTTCTTACTCAGGCGAGATGCATTGACTATAATCCACATTCGAACTCACTCAGCTCTCCTGGCTGAGGCATTCTGCTGTTATTGTTTCTCTTCTGGCAACACCATACTCCCCGCCTCCTTTTACACTGGCGGCTCTACTACTTGTGATGTTAAGTGGTCAATTCCGCATTACATAGGGGTGTCCGATAACTTTTGGTGAAACAGTTTACGATTCTGAGGGAAAAATAGCACAAAGTTCTGAAAGGTCTAACAATTAGCGTAACTGCGTAATTATTTTAAGCAGAGTGAAATATTTTAATTGGTCACGATATTGAAATAAGTCTGTTGATGGTCCTGTTATATCGATATTTCATTTCTCTTCGTTTCCAAAGTTCCTGTCTTAGATCTTGACTAGGTGATCATTTCAGTGCCTCTCGTCGTCTACATCTACGTCTACATGGATACTCTGCAAATCATGCCTGGCAGGGGGTTCATCGAACCACCTTCACAAATCTCTATTATTCCAATCTCGTATAGCGTGCGGAAAGAATGAACACCTATATCTTCCCGTACGAGCTTTGATTTCCCTTATTTTATCTTGGTGGTCGTTCCTCCCTATGTAGGTCGGTGTCAATAAAATATTTTCGCATTCGGAGGAGAAAGTTGGTGATTCGAATTTCGTCAGAAGATACCGTCGCAACGAAAAACGCCTTTCTTTTAATGATGTATAGTCCAAATCCTGTATCATTTCTGTGACACTCTCTCCCATATTTCGCGATAATACCAAACGTGCTGCCATTCTTTGAACTTTTTCGATGTACTCCGTCAGTCCTATCTGGTAAGGATCCCACACTTGCAGCAGTATCCTAAAAGAGGACGAACAAGTGTAGTGTAGGCAGTCTCCTTAGTAGACCTGTTACATTTTCTAAGTTCCTGCCAATAAAACGCAGTCCTTGGTTAGTCTACCCCACAACATTTTCTGTGTGTTCCTTCCAATTTAAGTTGTTCGTAATTGTAATACCTAGGTATTTAGTTGAATTTACGGCTTTTAGATTACACTGTGATTTATCGTGTAACCGAAGTTTAACGAGTTCCTTTTAGCACTCACGTGGATGACCTCAACTTTGCGTTATTTAGGGTCAACTGCCACTTTTCGGACCATTCAGATATCTTTTCTAAATCGTTTTGCAGTTTTTTTGGTCTTCCGATGACTTTATTAATCGATAAACGACAGCGTCATCTGCAAACAACCGAAGACGGCTGCTCAGATTGTCTCCAAAATCGTTAATATAGATAAGGAACAGCAAAGGGTCTGTAACACTACCTCGAGGAACGCCAGAAATCACTTCTGTTTTACTCGATGACTTTCCGTCAATTACTACGAACTGTGACCTCTCTGACAGGAAATCACAAATCCAGTCACAAAACTGAGACGATATTCCATAAGCACGCAATTTCACTACGAGCCGCTTGTGTAGTAGTAGTGTCAAAAGCCTTCCGGAAATCCAGAAATACGGAATCGATCTGAAATCTCTTGTCAGTAGCACTCAACACTTCATGTGAATAAAGAGATAGTTGTGTTTTACAGGAACGATGTTTTCTAAGCCCACGTTGACTGTGTGTCAATAGACCGTTTTCTTCTAGGTAATTCATAATGTTCGAACACAATATATGTTCTAAAATCCTGCTGCATATCGACGTTAACGATATGGGTCTGTAATTAAGTGGATTACTCTTACTACCTTTCCTGAATATTGGTGTGACCTGTGCAACTTTCCAGTTTTTGGGTACGGATCTTTATTGGAACAGACGCGCAGTTTTTCATGTGGGTGGGTCATGCCACTGTGTTTGAGAAGAGCAGTTTATATTCTACGCACATTTTCGTACGGTTCTGTGTGTTCCTTTAAGTCGATCCAAGTGCCTTAGAGTAGACTACACTCTCTCAGAATTACTACGATCCCTGGGTGAGTCATCTGTGACAAAACTATTCCACTTTTTATTCAATATTTATTGAACTTCAAGAAGAATGTAGTAATCCCACTTCTAACGAAGGCAGGCACTTACAGGTGTGAGTATTGCTGAATCATTAGTTAAATAAGTCATTCTTGAACTATAACGACACAACTTATTGACAGAAGAAAAACTCGGAGAAGATCAGCAGGGATTCCAGAGAAATGTAGCAACACGCGAGGCAGTGTTCGGCCTACAATCTATTTTTGAAAGACACATTGAAGGAAGGCAAACCTGAACACAGGGATGGCAATATAAAACTGGAAGGAAAATATTTACAAAACTGACGTAGGACTGACCATTATTAATGAACAGGAGAACTGATCATCCTATAAAACGTAGGAAACCGTGATTCTGGTACAACAACTGGTTGCTATCACCTGTCTACGAATGTGCATCTCGCGCCTGCTCTGTCCCGAGCACTTCGCCGCGCCATTACGTTAAGCAGGTAGTACACTATCATATTTCTTTTACAAAGAAATATGATCAAACATTCGTCAAATTCCTTTGACAAAGATCTTTGACGTGGCGCTAAAAAGAGGTATTACAATATCATCACACTCTTGGTGGACAACAGTTTGTTACTATGCGCTGCAGTAGCATGTACCACAATTGCATTGCGTGTGCATTTGGAAGAGAAGCAGCGGAAAAAAGGGAACATACTTGGGTGAAGCCGTGGGGTTTACGTCGAGATTATAAAGGCATTAAGCAAAATTTTTTTCTGAGAGCTGCAAGTGGAGGACGTCAAGTCTTTTACAAATTACTTACGAATGGATGACAGTGCATGTCAGTACTTACTCGGTAAAGTGGCTCCCAATATTACAAACCAGAATACTCACTTCACAAATGCTACAGGTGCACAAGAAAGGCTCACCATAACACTACGCTTTCTTCCTACAGTAGAGAGCTGCTCTAGCTTACAATACAGCATCCCGGTGCCACAGAGCACATTAACCAAAGAAATTCAAGAAACATGTGAAGCGATTTATAAAGCAATGAAGGAGGAATATCAGAAGGTACATAAACGTTTAGTACACACAATACGGGCGATAAGAACTACTTTTTTTAATAATTTAATTAATAGAATTAGTGTTCCAACAATCGCTAACTTAATAAAAAGTACGAAAAAGATGAAGCACTTTTTAACTTGTAGGATCCAGGGTTAAAAAATAGACAAATTTGAATGGAGAGCTAAGAATTTCTTTTTATTTCACAGTGTTTTCTTCTCCTCTATTCCGGCTAGCTGAAAACCTGCCTGGGTGGTTCCAGATATAGAGGCGGATGGCTGTTACTGTGGCTGTGGAATTGAAGTCGCCTGCAGCATATCCCACCTGCCCATTGCTCACCCCCCACCGGAATCAAAGCACGGCTATTAAAAAATAGTCGAAGTAACACACCAACTAAACTTTGCAGTCATGTTTACAAACACACTACAGACGTAAAATAGCTGTAGCGGTCCCAGCGCTCCAAGCGGTTACATTTCATATTCCTGTGAACAGAAGATGAATAACTTTTGTGAGTCAAATCTACTGCGAGGCCCTAGATTTGGTCAAATTTCTTTCACGAAAGAACAGATTTGACAAAGTTAACAATTACACTGCCAAATTTCTTTGATATAAGTATTTGACATATCAGCTTTGGCAAAGAAATATGGTAGTATAACACCGACATCAGTGAGAGGAGCACACACGTCACATGACCACTTGAATGCATCACGAAATGGTGTTCACGGCAAAACTGTGCATGTTCATTATCGAGTGTCATGCGAAGCACAGGTCGTTGAAAACGTATGCAGAACTGTTTGCGCAAGAATTTAATACTGGTAGTGTTCCAGCGGAACCACCAGCAACGTTTGTAATGCAAAACTTAGTGGCAAAATAGCGCGATACGGGCTCAGTACCGAATAAAAGCCATAGCAGTCAAAAAAGATTTCGAACGCCAGGAAACATTGTTGGAGTGAAGGAAAGCCTCGAACGAAGTCCGCCGAAATCTCCAAAATGGCTCTGAGCACTATGCGACAACTTCTGAGGTCATCAGTCGCCTAGAACTTAGAACTAATTAAACGTAACTAACCTAAGAACATCACACACATCCATGCCCGAGGCAGGATTCGAACCTGCGACAGTATCGGTCGCTCTGCTCCAGACTGTAGCGCCTAGAACCGCACGGCCACTCCGGCCGGCTGCCGAAATCTCCATGCCGCTTATCTGTACAAGAGGGAATTAAGAGATCGTCGTACCGGAACATTGTCATAAAAGATCTGCATCTTTATCCTTGTCGCGCATCAGTTAAAGCTTCCAGTTGAATTTTCGCATGTTCTGCCGGTGGTTTCTGAGTGAACTGCACGAGTTAAAGCGTTCAAACGAACTTTTGCGTGTTCTGTCTGTGGTTTCTTTGCGGATGAGGCCTTGTTCAGCATGTTAGAGTAAGTGAACTCCCATAAGGTCTGCCGTTATGAAACGAAATGTCGCGAAAATGAACCACTGATTAATCGCAAGATTGGTGTTTGTACCGCAATATCTGGTGTCCGTATCTAGTTGTTATTCTTTCACCAAAGTGTTAATGCTGAGCGGTATGTCCACAAACAGTTTAATGTATATGTGGATCAACTAACAGAAGATGGACGACTGTATGGATATTTTCAGCAAGGTGAAGCAACAGCACACAGTCACAGGGACATGAGGTGTTCGGTGTGGAGAGGGCAATCAACAGTTGCAGTGCAATCTCCTGACCACAACGGTCACCTGATCTCTCCTCAGGTGATTTTTATCCATGCGGCAAATTTAAGGGTCTAGTGTACTCAAATATCCTCGTTACTACAAGAACTACAGTGGAAAACTGTCAACGCTCTTGCTGATATCCTTCAGACAGAGCTGCTACGGTTATCTCACAGTTGGATAAATTGAAAAGAACACTACATCGACGTCAACAGTGGCCATGCTTCTTTACAATTTGTACATAGACCATACTGCAGTTATAAGTAGAAGGGAAGCAGTTTTGGGAAGAGGGCGAGACAGGTTTGTTACGTATCCCGACATTGTTCAATCTGTAAACTGAGCAAGCACTAAAGACAGTTTATAAAAGGAACTATAGTTCAGGGAGACAAGGAAGAAATTTCTGGGGCCTTCCGATGATACTGTAATTCTCCCATAGACAGCAAAACACTTAGAAGAGCAGCTGAGAGGAATGGACAGTGTCTTGAAACGAGATTATAGAATTAGTATCAACAAGTAAAACAAGGTTAATGGAATGTATTTTAATTAAATCAGGAGATTCTGATAGAATTAGATTAGATGAGATAATAAAAGTAATTGAGAGTTTTGCTATTTGGGGAGCAACGTAGCTGATACAAAAAGCAAACTTACAGTATCAAAACATATGCTTCTAAAAAAGAGAAATTTATTAACATCTGACGTAAATTTAAATGTCACAAAATTTTTTTTTGAAGCTAATCTTCGTAAATAAACTCTAAATACATCGAAAAATAAGGAAATTGTATATGCTGGGTGGTTATAAATAATGTGTGGCTGTTCAAAAGGGTACAATGTGGGCTGTAATTATCGTATGGCTGCGAAACTTGGTAGATATTCTAACGTATTAATACGGTATCGATGTACGCTGGAAAAATATTAGTTCCAATATTGGCCACCAGGTGCATATCTGGCGCTGTGAATGCTAGAAAGACGTGTAGAAATGATTCCACAGTCATGGATTACGAATGGAACTTGGGCAGAAAAGATGAAACACGTGTGAAAGACATAATGTTACTATTATTATTAACCGCAGCTTACACAATTTGTTAACTACGAGGACCAGAGATGTCGACGAGATGCTGTACAGAGCCAGATTCGCACTCGGTTCCCAAAATTGGAATTAATTTTTTTTGCACCCTAAATCAGTTCCGTATTAAGACATTGGAATATCTACCAAGTTTCGCTCCCATACGATAATTACAGCCCACACTGGACCTCTGTGCGCAGCTGCATTTTAATTATAACCACTTGGTACATATTGTATATGTATATTTCTCTCTGGGGGCGATCTACACTCCTGGAAATTGAAATAAGAACACCGTGAATTCATTGTCCCAGGAAGGGGAAACTTTATTGACACATTCCTGGGGTCAGATACATCACATGATCACACTGACAGAACCACAGACACATAGACACAAGCAACAGAGCATGCACAATGTCGGCACTAGTACAGTGTATATCCACCTTTTGCAGCAATGCAGGCTGCTATTCTCCCATGGAGACGATCGTAGAGATGCTGGATGTAGTCCTGTGGAATGGCTTGCCATGCCATTTCCACCTGGCGCCTCAGTTGGACCAGCGTTCGTGCTGGACGTGCAGACGGCGTGAGACGACGCTTCATCCGGTCCCAAACATGCTCAATGGGGGACAGATCCGGAGATCTTGCTGGCCAGGGTAGTTGACTTACACCTTCTAGAGCACGTTGGGTGGCACGGGATACATGCGGACGTGCATTGTCCTGTTGGAACAGCAAGTTCCCTTGCCGGTCTAGGAATGGTAGAACGATGGGTTCGATGACGGTTTGGATGTACCGTGCAGTATTCAGTGTCCCCTCGACGATCACCAGTGGTGTACGGCCAGTGTAGGAGATCGCTCCCCACACCATGATGCCGGGTGTTGGCCCTGTGTGCCTCGGTCGTATGCAGTCCTGATTGTGGCGCTCACCTGCACGGCGCCAAACACGCATACAACCTTCATTGGCACCAAGGCAGAAGCGACTCTCATCGCTGAAGACGACACGTCTCCATTCGTCCCTCCATTCACGCCTGTCGCGACACCACTGGAGGCGGGCTGCACGATGTTGGGGCGTGAGTGGAAGACGGCCTAACGGTGTGCGGGACTGTAGCCCAGCTTAATGGAGACGGTTGCGAATGGTCCTCGCCGATACCCCAGGAGCAACAGTGTCCCTAATTTGCTGGGAAGTGGTGGTGCAGTCCCCTACGGCACTGCGTAGGATCCTATGGTCTTGGCGTGCATCCGTGCGTCGCTGCGGTCCGGTCCCAGGTCGACGGGCACGTGCACCTTCCGCCGACCACTGTCGACAACATCGATGTACTGTGGAGACCTCACGCCCCACGTGTTGAGCAATGCGGCGGTACGTCCACCCGGCCTCCCGCATGCCCACTATATGCTGTCGCTCAAAGTCCGTCAACTGCACATACGATTCACGTCCACGCTGTCGCGGCATGCTACCAGTGTTAAAGACTGCGATGGAGCTCCGCATGCCACGGCAAACTGGCTGACACTGACGGCGGCGGTGCACAAATGCTGCGCAGCTAGCGCCATTCGACGGCCAACACCGCGGTTCCTGGTGTGTCCGCTGTGCCGTGCGTGTGATCATTGCTTGTACAGCCCTCTCGCAGTGTCCGGAGCAAGTATGGTGGGTCTGACACACCGGTGTCAATGTGTTCTTTTTTCCATTTCCAGGAGTGTAGATTGATATGAAAATGGAAGTAACAAACTTCCAAATGCCACGATTGCTTTTTTGGAAATTTGTGGTAAGATCTTATGGGACCAAACTGCTGAAGTCGTCGGTCCCTAAGTGTACACACTACTTAATGTAACTTACGCTATGGACAACACACACAGCCATGCCCGAGGGAGGAATCGAACCTCGACGGGGTTAGCCGCACGGACCGTGACAAGGCGCCTCAGATCGCTTTAGTAGAGCATTTACTCACACTATCGATTTCCGCGAAACTAAGTTTCCGTTGTCGGATCTGCAAAGCATAGATCGAGTAAGCACAAAAACTGGGTGCGAGATATCTACATAACATTTTTAACGTAATTTGGATCCGTAACGTACTTTATGCATTACACTTCTCGTCTATCTGTACAATAATTTATGTCACATATCAAATAGAGGTACCAAAAACACGAATGGTGTAATATATCGGGGTGTCAAAGGTAAAACAATCACTACATGAGTGGGTAGTAAAAGTGGTAGATATTACAATCAGCCGTCAAGTGGCTGCACAATAGTAACAAACTGAAATACAGTGTTTCGGATGAAGTCTAGGCAAAAATAGAAATCCATATACATGATTACAATGAAATTTTGCCGAGAATGATCCAAATCAGAGTATAATTTTTTTGTAATTTTTTTATATTTTCAAAAGCAACTCCTTGAAAGAAATTTTTACTATAAAATATTTAACTTTATAATTCTTTATTAACCTCAACAGGGGATACTGCATATACATAATCACTATCATTCAATGTGGCTTAATAAACAAGACAAATGGTGTGTTCAAAGTAAATACTTCGATGAACAAGTCGTTAAGGCACCACCTCAGGAGTAGAGAACAAAACACAGTACGATAATTCGTGTTAAAACATTTTAAAATATTCTATTGCATTTATAGAAAGGCAACATGAAAAGGCCTTACCATTGTGATCTTTATACCCTTATACAAATATTCCAGACTATACAATACCAAGAGTACAACACAAATTATGAGCGAATTATGAGCGATAGCTATTGCTCGATGTCTAGGTGAATTTAATCGAATTGTAGACACCAAACGTTGGTCCATTTTGTGACATATGAAAATAATGTAATCAATGGTTTATAACATAGCGTCCTACAACCACTACACGTGCCTTATAGTACTGAGCTCGTGCGTTAATAGCTCAAAGTTTAGGTATTAGATTGTTGCAC
Source organism: Schistocerca americana (assembly GCF_021461395.2). NCBI lineage: Eukaryota > Metazoa > Arthropoda > Insecta > Orthoptera > Acrididae > Schistocerca > Schistocerca americana. The sequence goes on along the minus strand of NC_060119.1, from coordinate 496,254,875 downwards.
GAGGTATGGGTATAATGAGACTTAGTGTTATTAATAAAGAAAATATCAGTGACAAAACATAGTCTCGCTGAAGAATAAGTGCAACGTCATATATGGTAGAGGTTTAAGCTACTAACTAGTTCCAGATCGTAGCTCTACTAAAGCGAAGTTTGTTACTTCTATTTTCAGACACACACATTTGTTTGTACATATATCTGCGTGTGTGTGTGTGTGTGTGTGTGTGTGTGTGTGTGTGTGTGTGTGTGTGTGTGTGTGTGTGTGTGTGTGAAAGCGCAAATCAGTCTCTAGCCATTGGGTGCCTTACACAGATTTCGCATCAGGATGAAACAAAAGGTAAGAAAGAGGAGAAAAGAGAAATCCTAATTATCAATCGAGACAAAGGCATTGTACAGATGAGCAATTGGAAGTAACGTTGAAATAGTTACTGTATGGGACTGACAATGTGACTTTGAGTTGGAAGTAATATTGTTACTGTTAATGTTACAAATGTTAATAATAATAATTGAGTCTGATTACTGTGTTGCATATCTTCAAAGCAGTTTCTGGATAGCTTTTTCGTTTCTTCGTGTGCAGTTGTAACTAATACTATCTTTTCCTTACATCGAATCTGTTCCATTCTCTTAGACAATGAACTAGTTAAATAATCTAAAGGCTACGGACACATCTTTACCTTCTTTTGTGATTACAATTTTGTGTATTTATATCTTACTTCCATCAGTGTATATTCCAGCGTACTGAGAGGCCACAGTTTTGTACTTCTCTTCTCGCCTCAGTAGTATTACTAAAGCTGTTGAAATGAACAAGTAGTCGAATCTTTCTGACAGACGCCCTATTTGGTATTCTTAGTCATATTTCTTAGCTGCCACTACTCAAAGGTTCTGGGAAATACGTTAGCAAACATCTCCCGTTAATAATGCAAGGAATATCGATTTGACATTGTAAACGCTGACTATATCGACAGAACGAATTTACGACAGAACGAATTTATAGACAGAACGCAACATGGGCAAGTGCTGTTTCCTCTTCTCCCTACTTTATCATATATCCCCTTCTTTCTGCTTATTCACCGTGGCCGTTGACTACTGCTTATCTCGCTTTTCTTTTTGTCAACAGAATAACTGCTAAAGGTGCACTGTCTGCGTAATAGCCGTAACAATCACGTTATGCATGTGGAATCGCCAGAAGCATTTACGGTAGTCATGGCTAAGGACGTTGAAGAGAGTTTGCAATCTACAAAATATCACTCTAGGGAAAAACTCTGAAGAAAGAAATACACGTTATTCTGTTGGTTGGTTAGTTGGTTGATTTGTGGGAGGGGACCAGACAGCGAGATCATCGGTCCCATCGGATTAGGAAAGGACGGGGAAGCAAGTCGGTCGTAGCCTTTCAAATGAACCATCCTGGAATTCGTCTGAACCGATTTAGGGAAATCACTGAAAACCTACATCAAGATGGCCGGACCCGGATTTGAACCGTCGTCCTCTCGAATGCGAGTACAGTGTGCTAACCACTGGCGCTATCTCGCTCGGTACGTTATTCTGTGAAAACACGACTGTAACATCAAAATCCATCTGCCACTGCAAGAAACAGTCAGTAAATAAGTTCTGAGGAAACTGGTTAAAATTTCTTTGTTCCTAGCTCTATACTAGTTTAAGAACAGAAGCTTTTCTCTGCGTATGAAACTCATTACTTATCGTCAAGTATTTCGTAGCAGACAAGATGAATGGTTCAATTTTAGGGTACTTGTTCCTTTGGCCTTTGTATGTATGGCAGCAAACAGCACATTTTGCCAGACGCTTGGGACGGTTTTCGGACCGGAAACGGCAGAACTTGGGAATCACCACGTATGTAAACTGCATAGATTTTTTGTGGCGGAAGGCTTATAAGTGGACTAAGGTCACTTTCGGGATTCACCATCGTAGAAACAGCAGGCTCCACGTACGACCGACGTCTTAGGTGCGCGCCGAATGCAACAGTGTGTTAACGCTAAGCGCCAACCTACCCCAGAGGAACGACTCGCCATTCAAGTAGCTGTGGAAAAAAGCAAACCCATTTGCGCCATAGCTTCCGAGTGAAGGTTACTCCATACGAACGTCTACACAGACCTGTAGTATGTGTGCACCAACGACGGTGCATCGATGGAAAAAACTGACATTGACTTGCAATATCAAAACTATTATGCTTATCATTGGCGACGGATAGATTTCTACGATGAGTCGGATTCTCTGCTTTCTTCGACGGGTGCGCTTCTGTACCTCCTACGGCAAAAGCACGACAACAGCCCTCTGCAGTTACATACTTTACTCATATGCCCATTCGTCAGAGCCAGTCGAATAGGTCTACGATCTCCTCGTTCCGTAGACCTTCAAGAAGGATATTTGTGCCCCACATGGTGTAAGACACTGTGGACCTTCAGATTAAATAACAGAATATTATTATCTCCAGTAAATTGTTTGGATTATTGTTCTATAACTGTACAAAATACCTGTGGCACACTTATTGTCATCGTTAGTGAAAAAAAAATTGCTTGACGCACTGTTCCGTTGAATCCATTTCCCCCTCACACATTTAGCAATCGTTGCACTAGAGCCGATTGTCTGTGTGATCTGTCGGTATGATGCTCCTATATCCCTCATGCTCATGATTCGAATATTGTCAAAGCCAGAAAGACGGCGATAATTAGCTGCACCTGCACGTCCTATAGCCATTATGTGTAGCGAACACCACAAAATGTCCTATCAAAGCAAGCATCTCTACACGGAGCTCTTAGATACAATTAACTTACTCTCATAGATATGACACCCGTGCTCAGATAGCGGCTGTTATCAGACTGGCAAGAGGACTGGTCGAGGACATTTAAATTCAAACGCACTCACTGCACACTGGTTCATCAGACGATTCCAAGAGTATCATGGTATAATAAGACTAAAACATCAAGGAGCTTCACGACAGTTATAGAACGGCTGAAGTTTAGTAATTGGAAGTACAACAAACACCTCTGTCGACTCAACCTCACCGTCATCCCTCTCTGTGTTTGCGGAGACGAAGAAGAGCCAAACTACATAATCCTACAGTATCCTCGTAACGTGTATCGCATAAACGTCCTTGCAAGTAATCTTCGAGCTCTTTGCAATCAGTTCCAAAGCAGCCTCCAAACATTGTTAACATCCAACGATATACCAACACATAAACTACTGTACGAGTTAGTCAATAGTACCAACTTCAAGTCAGTTCCCCGCTATGCTAACGAAAACTCTCAGAATGGCAGGGGGCGACCAACGCTCAATTAACTAATTACATACCCACGTGCTAGCCAGCAGGATATGAAACGCTCAGTCTCTAAATGTATGTCACTATGTACCTGAATGCTTGTGTAGCTATACGTATGGTTGTAATACCCAAAACTGGTTCTTGTATGCTGTTGTCATGTGCTGTCTGGACGGGGCTTACAGGCCTGTACATCTACATCTACTACATGTGTAGTTATACGTATAGTTGTAATACCCAAAGCTGCTTCTTGTATGCTGTTGTCATGTGCTGTCTGGATGGTGATAATCGGCCTGTACAGACATTCGGTTCTTTTCCGAAGCTTTTGAAACAATTCTTATCGGACATACAAAATAACATTGTACTGTTAATTTAAATACGTCGTCATTAGTATGGATTGTATTGCGAACATCCCAAATGTGTACCAACGGCGTTTTATCATCTGTTACTGTGTTACCAGTACGACTTTTATAGCATACTGCATCTGTGTATTCTGTGTTACATCTTCGCCTTGTTTACTCGTTTCAGTTTACTATGACTGTTGGTTATCTCGGGAACAGTCTTCCTTAAACCTATATAACTTGGTGCCAGGATGAGACATAAACTACTGTCTACTCTGAGTTGTCCCAACAAACTGGTGGTGAGATGGCTATATGGGCACATTACAAAAGCCAATTTAAAAAAATAATGATAATAATAACATCTTGAAAGGAGGATAAAAAATGAACATCAACAAAAGCAAAACGAGGGTAATGAAATGCAGTCGAATAAAACCTGGTGATGCCGAGGAAATTAGATTAGAAAATGAGACACTTAATGTAGTAAATGAGTTTTGTTATTTGGGACGCAAAATAAATGGCGATGGTCGAAGTAGGGAGGATATAAAACACAGACTGGCAATGGTAAGAAAAGAGTTTCTGAAGAAGAGAAATTTGTTAACATCGATTATAGATTTAAGTGTCAGGAAGTCCTTTCTGAAAGTATTTGCATGGAGTGTAGACATGTATGGAGGTGAAACATGGACGATAAAAAGGCTAGACAAGAAGAGAATATAAGCTTTTGAAATGTGGTGCTACAGAAAAATGCTTAAGATTAGATGGGTAGATCACGTAACTATTATTTGGAGGTACTGAATGGAATTGGGGAGAAGAGAAATTCGTGGTACAACCTGACCAGAAGAAGGGATCGGTTGGTAGGACTCATTCTGAGACATCAAGGGATCACTAATTTAGTACTGGAGGGAAGAGTCTTGGATAAAAATCTTAGAGGGAGACCAAGATATGAATACACTAAGCAGATTCAGAGGGATGCATGTTGCAGTAGTTATTCGGAGATGAAGAGGCTTGCACAGGATAGAGTAGCATTGAGAGCTGCATCAAACCAGTGTTTGGACTGAAGACCACAACAACAAAATAACAAAAAAACTTAAAAAATAAGGAAACACTTACATGAAAAGTTCCTTTAAAGTTAAGCACACAAAAGCCCTCATGATCTTATGCTCCCATCGATCTTCATCGGTAGGAATGCTATTTATCTCTGCTGAAACGCGCAAATATGACTTTCTAATCAACACATCGCACAAGTTTATAAGTACTGGAGTATCAGTCCCCCCCATGAACCATGGACCTTGCCGTTGGTGGGGAGGCTTGCGTGCCTCAGCGATACAGATGGTCGTACCGTAGGTGCAACCACAACGGAGGGGTATCTGTTGAGAGGCCAGACAAGCATGTGGTTCCTGAAGAGGGGCAGCAGCCTTTTCAGTAGTTGCAGGGGCAACAGTCTGGATGATTGACTGATCTGGCCTTGTAACATTAACCAAAACGGCCTTGCTGTGCTGGTACTGCGAACGGCTGAAAGCAGGGGGAACTACAGCCGTAAATTTTCCCGAGGAAATGCAGCTTTACTGTATGATTAAATGATGATGGCGTCCTCTTGGGTAAAATATTCCGGAGGTAAAATAGTCCCCCATTCGGATCTCCGGGCGGGGACTACTCAAGAGGACGTCGTTATCAGGAGAAAGAAAACTGGCGTTCTACGGATCGGAGCGTGGAATGTCAGATCCCTTAATCGGGCAGGTAGGTTAGAAAATTTAAAAAGGGAAATGGTTAGGTTAAAGTTAGATATAGTGGGAATTAGTGAAGTTCGGTGGCAGGAGGAACAAGACTTTTGGTCAAGTGATTACAGGGTTATAAATACAAAATCAAATAGGGGTAATGCAGGAGTAGGTTTAATAATGAGTAAAAAAATAGGAGTGCGGGTTAGCTACTACAAACAGCATAGTGAACGGATTATTGTGGCCAAGATAGACACAAAGCCCATGCCTACTACAGTAGTACAAGTTTATATGCCAACTAGCTCTGCAGATGATGAAGAAATTGATGAAATGTATGATGAGATAAAAGAAATTATTCAGGTAGTGAAGGGAGACGAAAATTTAATAGTCATGGGTGACTGGAATTCGTTAGTAGGAAAAGGGAGAGAAGGAAACATAGTAGGTGAATATGGATTAGGGGGAAGAAATGAAAGAGGAAGCCGCCTTGTGGAATTTTGCACAGAGCATAACTTAATCATAGCTAACACTTGGTTCAAGAATCATAAAAGAAGGTTGTATACCTGGAAGAATCCTGGAGATACTAAAAGGTATCAGATAGATTATATAATGGTAAGACAGAGATTTAGGAACCAGGTTTTAAATTGTAAGACATTTCCAGGGGCAGATGTGGATTCTGACCACAATCTATTGGTTATGAACTGCAGATTGAAACTGAAGAAACTGCAAAAAGGTGGGAATTTAAGGAGATGCGACCTGTATAAACTGGAAGAACCAGAGGTTGTAGAGTGTTTCAGGGAGAGCATAAGGGAACAATTGACAGGAATGGGGGAAACAAATACAGTAGATGAAGAATGGATAGCTCTGAGGGATGAAGTATTGAAGGCAGCAGAGGATCAAGTAGGTAAAAAGACGAGGGCTAGTAGAAATCCTTGGGTAACAGAAGAAATATTGAAGTAAATTGATGAAAGAAGAAAATATAAAAATGCAGTAAATAAAGCAGGCAAAAAGGAATACAAACGTCTCACAAATGAGATCGACAGGAAGTGCAAAATGGCTAAGCAGGGATGGCTAGAGGACAAATGTAAGGATGTAGAAGCTTGTCTCACTAGGGGTAAGATAGATACTGCCTACACGAAAATTAAGGAGACCTTTGGAGAGAAGAGAACCACTTGTATGAATATCAAGAGGTCAGATGGCAACCCAGTTCAAAGCAAAGAAGGGAAGGCAGAAAGGTGGAAGGAGTATATAGAGGGTTTATACAAGGGCGATGTACTTGAGGACAATATTATGGAAATTGAAGTGGATGTAGATGAAGATGAAATGGGAGATAAGATACTGCGTGAAGAGTTTGACAGAGCACTGAAAGACCTGAGTCGAAACAAGGCCCCGGGAGTAGACAACATTCCATTAGAACTACTGATGGCCTTGGGAGAGCCAGTCATGACAAAACTCTACCATCTGGTGAGCAAGATGTATGAGACAGGCGAAATACCCACAGACTTCAAGAAGAATATAATAATTCCAATCTCAAAGAAAGCAGGTGTTGACAGATGTGAAAATTACCGAACTATCAGTTTAATAAGTCACAGCTGCAAAATACTAACGCGAATTCTTTACAGACGAATGGAAAAACTGGTAGAAGCGGACCTCGGGGAAGATCAGTTTGGATTCCGTAGAAATGTTGGAACACGTGAGGCAATACTAACCTTACGACTTATCTTAGAAGAAAGATTAAGGAAAGGCAAAACTACGTTTCTAGCATTTGTAGACTTAGAGAAAGCTTTTGACAACGTTAACTGGAATACTCTCTTTCAAATTCTGAAGGTGGCAGGGGTAAAATACAGGGAGCGAAAGGCTATTTACAATTTGTACATAAATCAGATGGCAGTTATAAGAGTCGAGGGGCATGAAAGGGAAGCAGTGGTTGGGAAAGGAGTGAGACAGGGTTGTAGCCTCTCCCCGATGTTATTCAATCTGTATATTGAGCAAGCAGTAAAGGAAACAAAAGAAAAATTCGGAGTAGGTATTAAAATTCATGGAGAAGAAGTAAAAACATTGAGGTTCGCCGATGACATTGTAATTCTGTCAGAGACAGCAAAGGACTTGGAAGAGCAGTTGAACGGAATGGACAGTGTCTTGAAAGGAGGATATAAGATGAACATCAACAAAAGCAAAACGAGGATAATGGAATGTAGTCAAAGTAAATCGGGTGATGCTGAGGGAATTAGATTAGGAAATGAGACACTTAAAGTAGTAAAGGAGTTTTGCTATTTAGGGAGTAAAATAACTGATGATGGTCGAAGTAGAGAGGATATAAAATGTAGACTGGCAATGGCAAGGAAATCGTTTCTGAAGAAGAGAAATTTGTTAACATCGAGTATAGATTTAAGTGTCAGGAAGTCGTTTCTGAAAGTATTTGTATGGAGTGTAGCTATGTATGGAAGTGAAACATGGACGATAACCAGTTTGGACAAGAAGAGAATAGAAGCTTTCGAAATGTGGTGCTACAGAAGAATGCTGCAGATAAGGTGGGTAGATCACGTAACTAATGAGGAGGTGTTGAATAGGATTGGGGAGAAGAGAAGTTTGTGGCACAACTTGACTAGAAGAAGGGATCGGTTGGTAGGACATGTTTTGAGGCTTCAAGGGATCACAAATTTAGCATTGGAGGGTAGCGTGGAGGGTAAAAATCGTAGAGGGAGACCAAGAGATGAATACACTAAGCAGATTCAGAAGGATGTAGGTTGCAGTAGGTACTGGGAGATGAAGAAGCTTGCACAGGATAGAGTAGCCTGGAGAGCTGCATCAAACCAGTCTCAGGACTGAAGACCAAAACAACAACAACGGAGTATCAGTTTGGCAGCGTTTTGTAAAGATGTTCAAGGTGTAACATTTTCTATTAGCGGCGTCGCTGCCGGTGGTCCGCGTCTCTCGGTGCAAGGTGGTAAACTCCCTCACTGCGGTCGCTGTTCGATTCAGCTGATGATACTGTAGTGTTCAGTGAGTGCTAATTCCGCCACGTAGCCTCAAGAGCTTTAGGAAATTCTGCTGACCCTATGACTCCAGATACCCGTGGGCTACTAACAGGACATGACAACAGCTTCATACGTTATGCTCGCGTTATGATTCACTATGTGCTTTAAGAATTCTGAGTTGCTCTAGCGACAGCTGGCCAGGTCCATATTATATTCACGTGGCATCGAAACGAGAACGCAAAGCTATCTTCCATTGGGCGAGACCAAATTGTGGAGTTACTTACATTGATGTTGACTGTCTTGAGCCGGCCGGTGTGGCCGAGCGGTTCTAGGCGCTTCAGTCTGGAACCGCGCGACTGCTACCGCCGCAGGTTCGAATCCTGCCTCGGGCATGGATGTGTGTGATGTCCTTAGGTTAGTTAGGTTTAGGTAGTTCTAAGTCTAGGGCACTGATGACTTCAGATGTTAAGTCCCATAGTGCTCAGAGTCATTTGACACTGTTTTTTTTTTTTTTTTTTTGTCTTGACAGCAGGGCCAACGACGCTAACGCACAGGTGGCGTAAGTTGGACTGATATCCGAAGTACGTCGACATGTACTGTTTGGAATTTAGACGTACAGTTGAATACTAGCAACGACAACGACAACAGAAAATAAGAGGCAGTCAGGTATGCTACAGTTCCTCAGCCCACGACGTTGCATATACCCTAGGCGACTTGCCTTATTTGACAGACTAAAATTTAGCCAAAGATATTTTCTCAAATATCTGCATGGGCTGCATATCATGGAGTATCATATCTGCTGATATGAAGTAAAGGAGAGTAAAAGGTAAAGTTTGTGGTGGAAGCCAGTGACCGGATTATCTGCCTGAATGCAGATAGGGTGCAGCCTTTGTATTCGCCTCGGCGTTAGGAGGGGGAGTGTGGCGGACCATTTGCCCCGGCAGCCTTTTACCCCCAGAAAAGTTTCTAGCGTCTCATTTTGACAGCAGACTGAGTGGATCTAGGATCGCTCTGGAGAGACTGGAGCGACAAAGAGTCTCTGCTCCTATCCAGGATTCAACCGAGGACCTCCAGGGCAGTAGTCTAGTGCTCTACCCACTTTTTTTTCTTTTTTTAGTTTTAACCCAGCGATCACAAAACCATATTCGCTTCATTTCTTTCATAAATAACGAAGGAGAATCAACCGACAACCAAGAATCGACAAAAACCAGTGGTTTCGTAGTCTCACTCCTTGATCGCTTTTTTTTATCTAAACGAGACCAACAAGATAAAAAAAGAAACAAACCTGCAAAACATTATACCTGAAAAGCGGCCATGACTAGAAAGCCACAAAGACCATATAACTCATACCGATACCTTGACGACGAAATATAAGCTTCAACATACAGGCGAATAAGTCGCGATACCGTGGCAGGCGAGGACACTTCCAACGTGCAGTAGTCGTATACTCTGCAGAATATCTGACCCCCAAGTAACTGACAGTAATATAAAATTCACAGATATGTTATAGCTGAAAACTCAATCGACTGACATCGACGGGCGGGTAAGGACTGCCCGCCTGCAACAGTGTGTGTGTGTGTGTGTGTGTGTGTGTGTGTGTGTGTGTGTGTGTGCGTGTGTGTGTATGTATGTGTGTGTGTGAAATCTCATGGGACTTAACTGCTAAGGTCATCAGTCCCTAAGCTTACACAGTACTTAACCTAAATTATCCTAAGAACAAACACACACCCACACACACACACACACACACACACACACACACACACACACATCCATGCCCGAGGGAAGACTCGAACCTCCGCCGGGACCAGCCGCACAGTCCATGACTGCAGCGCCACAGACCGCTCGGCTAATCCCACGCGGCCGGCCGAAGTGGCCGTGCGGTTAAAGGCGCTGCAGTCTGGAACCGCAAGACCGCTACGGTCGCAGGTTCGAATCCTGCCTCGGGCATGGATGTTTGTGATGTCCTTAGGTTAGTTAGGTTTAACTAGTTCTAAGTTCTAGGGGACTAATGACCTCAGCAGTTGAGTCCCATAGTGCTCAGAGCCATTTGAACCATTTGAATCCCACGCGGCGGCTGCAACAGTAAAACGGCCTAGACGTGTTCATGTTGTGTGTGATAGATGAGGAAGTCCCATGCCTCCGTGGGGACGCGCACACACAACCACTTCGTATCGTAATCGAAAAACGCAATGCTTCCCCGAAAAACGACTAGATAGCTTTGTCAGTTTCCCAGACATCATCACGGGAATGGTAAAGACCTGAGCAACGTAGTGTGCTTTGCACAAGACATAGGTATCCAGGATCAGAATTTTCTGAAGCAGATTAAGGTAATGTTAGAGGACTCGACTTTGCATCTTCTCCGACTTCCAATTAAGTGTAGCCATTTTAATTAGAGAACGAGCGATTATGACTCCCAAAGTCTTATGTCGATCGACGACCCTTGCCCAGGTGATGACAGAATCATCAAAATCCCGTAAAATCAACAACCAACATTTTGTCTCCGTTGATGCAGGCATGAGATACAAGGCATCTACATCTACATTTATACTCCTCAAGCCACCCAACGGTGTGTGGCGGAGGGCACTTTACGTGCCACTGTCATTACCTCCGTTTCCTGTTCCAGTCGCGTATCGTTCGCGGGAAGAACGACTGCGCGGAAAGCCTCCGCGCGCGCTCGAATCTCTCTAATTTTACATTCGTGATCTCCTTGGGAGTGTAGGTAGGGGCAAGCACTAGATTCGATACCTCATCCAGAAACACACCCTCTCGAAACCTGGACAGCAAGCTACACCGCGATGCAGATCGCCTCTCTTGCAGAGTCTGCCACTTGAGTTTGTTAAACATCTCCGTAACGCTATCACGCTTACCAAATAACCCTGTGACGAAACGCACCGCTCTTCTTTCGATCTTCTCTATCTCCTCTGTCAACGCGACCTGGTACGGATCCCACACTGATGAGCAATACTCACGTATAGGTCGAACAAATTTTTTTCAAGCCACCTCCTTTATTGATGGACTACATTTTCTAAGGACTCTCCTAAAGAATCTCAACCTTGCACCCGCCTTACCAACAATTAATTTTATATGACCATTCCACTTCAAACCGTTTCGTATGCATACTCCCAGATATTTTACAGAAGTAACTGCTACCAGTGTTTGTTCCGCTATCATATAATCATACAATAAAGGATCCTTCTTTCTATGTATTTGCAACACATTACATTTTTCTATGTTAAGGGTCAGTTGCCACTCCCTGCACCAAGTGCCTATCTGCTGCAGATCTTCCTGCATTTCGCTACAATTTTCTAATGCTGCAACTTCTCTGTATACTACAGCATCATCCGCGAAAAGCCGCATGGAACTTCCGACACAATCTACTAGGTCATTTATATATATTGTGAAAAACCCCTGTGGCACGCCAGAGGTTACTTTAACGTCTGTAGACGTCTCTCCATTGAGAACAACATGCTGTGTTCTGTTTGCTAAAAGCTCTTCACTCCAGCCACACATCTGGTCTGATATTTCGTAGGCTCTTACTTTATCAGGCGACAGTGCGGAACTGTATCGAACGCCTTCCGGAAATCAAGGAAAATGGCATCTACCTGAGAGCCTGTATTCAATATTTTCTGTGTCTCATGAACAACTAAAGCGAGTTGGGTCTCACACGATCGCTGTTTCCGGAATCCATGTTTATTCCCACAGGGTAGATTCTGGGTTTCCAGAAAAGACATGATACGGGAGCAAAAAACATGTTCTACAATTCTACAACAGATCGATGTCAGAGATATAGGCCTATAGTTTTGCGCATCTGCTCGACGACCCTTCTTGAAAACGGGGACTACCTGTGCTCATTTCCAATCATTTGGAACTTTCCGTTCCTCTAGAGACTTGCGGTACACGGCTGTTAGAAGGGGGGCATGTTCTTTCGCGTTCTCTGTGTAGAATCGAATTGTTATCCCGTCAGGTCCAGTGGACTTTCCTCTGTTGAGTGATTCCAGTTGCTTTTCTATTCCTTGGACGCTTATTTCGATGTCAGCCAGTTTTTCGTTCGTGCGAGGATTTAGAGAAGGAACTGCAGTGCGGTCTTCCTCTGTGAAACAGCTTTGGAAAAAGGTGTTTAGTATTTCAGCTTTAAGCGTGTCATCCTCTGTTTCAATGCCATTATCAACCCAGAGTGTCTGGATACGCTGTTTCGCTCCACTTACTGATTTAACGTAAGACTAGAACTGCCTAGGATTTTCTGTCAAGTCGGTACATAGAATTTTTAGATAAGGCATCAACAGTAGCTTTGAGCAATGGAATCTCAGTCGGAGAACGGACACTTTGTCCGCATATCAGAGTACCGAGATCGTCTCGCCCAAGTGTGCCCGTCCCTCTAAATGAGTGGCGATCCTTCGAAGACGGGACTCATGTCACAGAACAACAATGACTCTGAAAGCGAACTTTCTGGTATCTGGCTGCAGCCGAAGCAAATGGACCTCCATGGACGATAGAGGGCAGTGTCGCCGCAGCGGTGCGCTCGCCTAGTAAGTACGCTACCGTCTCGCCACGTGAATACACCGACCAACAGTGTCCCTCGCGGCCGGCATAATTAGCGCCGGACCTCGACTGCTTCGTTAGTCGTATTCTTCGCCGGGTAGCGTTCGTTACGCCGTGTCTCCGCCGAACTGCTGACTACTCGTCAACAATTTCGCTTTGGTATTGGTTTTCCTCTTTGGTCTTGATTTAGATTGAGGCTCTTACTTGACCTGTTGACAGAGTTGTGTCGAAAGTTTGTTGCACTTCGTTGTTGCATACGTTGCTCTTGAATTGCTCTTGTTGTCTTGTGTCCGCCGTTCGATCAGCCCTGTTGCCCAACAGTCCTGCCTTGAGTCTTCATCGTTTCTCTCCTGTTTTGCTGAAGTGTGGTCCGGTGTCCGGCTACTCGCGGATACAGACTTCCCTGAGGAAAACCCCTACGGATGTTAATCGGGGGTGTCAGTTGGCCATTGACTGCCACCGAAGCTTGAATATCTGTAAACAAATCATGCAAGACCCAGCGGCCTCCAGCACCTGCAACAGGAATCTATTGTTGATACGGTCCAACACCCTGTCAAAATCCAGAAACGCCAGTGCAGAAGGTACAGAGATAACAGCGGCCATCGACACGACAGCAAGGCTTTCAGCTACCGCGATCAGAACAGTACGACCAGGAATACAACTCTGAGATCGCAACAACTTTCTACAGCAATGCAGACATGCGGCTACTCACTGACATGGTATGCAGACATGCGGCTACTCACTGCCATGGTCACAGTATTATAACCAAAATTTAATAAGGTAATCGGGCGAAATTTATCAGTTGCTGCCTGATCAGAGCTTTTAGGATTTAACACAATTTTGCTGACCTTAAAAGATTGTGGCACCAGCACCCACGCCCCCTCCTCCTTTCTACACTTCGTTCAAAAGGAGCGTAAAAGTAAGCCCAACAAAGGTCAAAAACGCACATAAAACTCTTTTGGCGGACCATGCAAACCCGACGATTTACGAGAAGGCGATCTGACACTGTCACATTGACAAACGACTACAAACGCAGCGTTATGTTCAAGTGTAAGTCTACGATCCAGGGCCCGAACAAACAATTCAGATGACGTATCGACAGGAACGGGTACTTCACATAGCGAACAAACGAAAGGATGGCTGACATTGTGTTTAGTGTTTCTGGGATTATGAAACAGTTAATACCTTAGAAGCCAGAAAGGCATCTGGCCCAGACGGTATCCCCGTAACATGTTATGTTCACTGTGCTACAAATATAGCTCCATTCTTATCCGTCATCTATCAGAGATCATTGGAACGGCGAAAAGTTCCACGGGACTGGAAGAAGGCCCAGGTCATAGCAATCTATAAAAAGGGTAGAAAATTGGATGCACATAATTACCGGCCAATTTCACTGATATCGATTTGTTGTAGAACCATAGCACTTATTTTGTGTTCAGACATAATGACCTTTCTAGACTCTGAGAAGCTCATCTGCAGAACCCAGCACGGTTTTAGGAAACAGCGGTTATGCGAGACACAGCTGGCCCTCTTTGTGTATGATATACAACAGGCTCTAGATACCGGCTCCCAGGTTGATGCCATATTTCTCGACTTTCGAAAGGCGTTCGACTCAGTTCCGCACTGTCGCTTGCTACAAAAAGTGCGCGCTTACGGTCTATCCAATGACATATGCGGTTGGATAGAAAGTTTTCTAACAGACAGGGAGCAGTATGTCGTCCTGAACGGGGTAACTTCAACAGAAACTGCAACTTTATTAGCCTGTAACAAATCAATCTCTACGTACGCAGTATTTGTACGAATTTGCTGACGGTATCGCGCGAGCTAACAGCAAATAAATAAAATAAAAATACAAATAACAGTCGTTGACTCTAGCTCGTCAGGAGCGGTGAGTTACGGTAGGTTATAGCAGTTGCTCATAATAATACAGCTCGACAGCGAATATTGGCAAAGGGACAACAGGTACCAGATGGAGAAGTCAGTACTCAAACGAGTGCCGCCTTTCCTAGAAGATCCTAAGTTCTGATAGGTGTTCAGCTGTATAATTAAACGGAAAAGCAATTTCGGATGTCAAATACTTGCTTGCCGATACGAAGACGAGCTGCGTGTAATCCATTATTTACTTCAATCTCCCCTGACACGGAAATAAAATTCTTCTCACAGGAACCACAAGGCGCTTCTTGCCCCGCTGTCTTCAAGATAAAGAGAAATTGCTCGGAGCAGCGAGTGTTCGGCCGTCCGCAGCGTGGACGAGTTCGTTCCACTCGAGAGCTGCCAGTAATAGCCAGCACGAGCAAATTCAAATAAATCTCGATTACAGCCTCCCAGCTCTCGCAGCACATCGGGAAGGAATTCGGAGTCGCCAACTGCGGCAGCTACGAACAAAAACAAAAATGACAGACGGCTTAAACAGCGCTTCCATGACTATTCATGACGAGAAGAAGAATGTAATTCCTCCGGTCGACCGGCGTGATGAATTGCTGGCAGGAGAGGCCGCTAAGAGATCGGGGCAGCGCTGCTGAAATGTGCGGATGAAGACGTAGCGATTGTTATAAGGCCTGTGAGATCTCGGCCAGGTATCGCGTAATAATCGACGGACGGCGGCGGTAAGTACAGGCCGGCGATCACGTTTCACGGGGTGGAGGGCTCGGCTGGCTACCACTGTGCGCCTGAGAGCTGCCGACGCCGCCTCCTGCGCACGCCGTGAACTTCCGGAGGGGAGGAGAAAGGTTAGAGTTTAACGCCCCGTCCACAGCGGGGTCAAATTCCGGTGGAACACTGAACTATGTGACCAATAGCGAACCGTCTCGTGAACCTCCCATACCCACCGTAAATTAAGCTAATATCGTGTAGGAACTCTGAAAGCAGCCTGTACTGCCTTCATCATCGCTCAGATCCTGCCATCATGAACGTTGAGTTTCTACCTCTTTAAGTTTATGGCAACTTGATCGTTGGTGCGGAAGCCACTCTGTGGTTTGGTTATCCCTGGTTGTAGCTACCGCTGCACTCTCAAAACAGAAATCTTGGTGCACTGGCATCCGTCCTCTGCGGCTGGATGGGTCACATTCTTGCAGAGGGCTACAGGGTGAAAAAGGTATCACGTGAGTAGTTGATTCTGTTTGTCCACCTCGACATTTCCTATCGGTCTTACGGCAAACTAATACTTCTTTTCATCCATCCTTGCTGGGAGGGTCGATACGACCACAGACGATGTGTATACAGGGTGTTTCAGAAGTGGTGGTCAATATTCAGGTATATAACAGGAATGATCATTCGAAGCAAAAATGTCAAGTAAACATGGGGTCTAAATAGCATACCTTAAGAGGTATCAGCAGTTCTTGACCTTCTATACTGTGAAACAAATCTCTTCTACTCCAAGCTCTTTGCTTTTTATATTTTGGGAAGTAGTAGTATGGACCAAAACAAGAAAAATATGTCCACCAAACATGTGCTCGAAAATGCATACCTTAAAAGTTATGAGCACTTGTTCATCTTCGCTAGTTTGTATATATGCATTTTAATTGATAATGGGAAATAACTCGATATAGTGAGATACAGAGATGAGATACAGCAAAATGTTTCAGATAAAAGTTGTAGATAGTAAAGAGGATCACACAATGCTACTAATGTTCGTGACCTTGAAAGTGATTTTCAAGATGATTTGGAGATTAAATGATGCATAAAATGATACATTATTCAAGGTCACGGCGAGGTTCAATGAAGGTCAAATAAGCAAGAATATCTTTAGTTCCAGTAGCGACTAAATAGGAACAGAGTTGGGATACAGCAAAATACAATGATAGACACAATTTGGAAGGGGCATCCCGAGGAATGAGAGGCGAGGGGACTCACTCAACGACTCGTAAATCAATGATCCACGTTTTATTTGTGTTCTTCCTGTCTTGCAAGGACTAAAAGACATTTATATATTTTGATGTAATTATTTTGCTAATAAATATGTTAATTAACATTTAAGGTTCAAATCTCTCTTTCGTCTTTTCAAACCCGACTTCACAATTTTGGATTTCCATTAAACAGAACTCAACCTTCGAATAACTTTTGATAATTACCTGTAAGGGCACGTTATTGGTAATGATACATGTCTTTTGCCTCTTCCAATTTGTATCTAACATTATATTTTGCTGTATCTCTCCTCTATTCCAAGTTATTTCCTACTATAACTACTTGAATAATCCATCATTTTATACGTAAAATTTGGCGCTCTTTTCAAATCGTAAATCAAATGTTAGGATTCCCTTTAAAAAAAATCACTTTAACGTCCAAATCACTTTCAAGATCACGGTCAAGGTCACGGCCATTAGTAGCTATGCGTGACCCTATTTGCCACCTACAACTTATACCTAAAACATTTTGTTGTATCTCATCTACAGCAAATTTCCGTAAGTGCGTGCAAAAATTTAACAGGACATAGAGGATGCGCCATTGAATAATTTGAGGTAGTGGGGACGACGGTTCCAATCCCGCGTCCGGCCATCCTCATTTAGGTTTTCCGTGATTTCCCTAAGTCGCTCAAAGCAAATACCGGGATGGTTTCTTTGAAATGACACGGCCGACTTCCTTCCCCATCCTTCCAATAATCCGATGAGACCGCTGACCTTGCTGTTTGGCCTCTTCCCCCAAACGGTCCACTCTCCTTAGGCTAGCTTCTCCGACCCCGTATTTCCTACCTCAAGTTGTTCAGTGGTGCATTTCCTATGTCCTGTTATGTTTTGCACGCTCTTACGGAAACACCCTGTTTATCCCGAATTATTCCTCATTATGGATTAAGTTGGTCCATGTACCAACATCTGTATTTTCATCTCTGATTAATTTCAGAGCTAACCGATTTCGGCATTCCATTATACCATCATCTGGCTCTGTACGGTAACAAAGTAACTACGCTTATATTTCCAGACAGAATATCATGCAAAAGTGAATCAGTATCCACGCAGCGTACATAATACGGCTATGCACTCGCAGACAATCTAAGCGTAACACATTTACGTTAACACTGAAACGATTCACTACGCACTGCATCAACAACGACATCCTGAGACTGGAGCAACTGGACTCCAGGAATCACCTCTCCACAATACAGCCCCTCTGCACAGTTGAACACATACCAGACGGATCCAAACAAACAAAGCAATGGGGCTGTGTTCCTAGATATGCAAAAAGCCTTCGATTTTCTCGGCCACAACGGTCTCATCCGCACACTCAGCGACGTTGGCTTCCCCAATGTAGTCGTACGCCTCATACATTCATATCTCACGACAAGAACACTGGCATTCAGGGCAAACAAACAACAAGACATGGTATTCGAGCCGTAGTACCCCAAAGCAGCATCCTGAGGTCCCTCTTATTTAACCTCTGCATTAACAATATTCCATTAACACAAAACACGATGGTTGCAATCTGCGCGGATGACGCTGCCGTCCTGGGCAAGACTGGAAACCGTCGAACATTAACTCACGATTAAAACAGCACTCAGAACTGCTGAGCCTTGGTTGGAGCAGTGGCGTATTAAGGAAAATGTCGACAAGTGCGCTGTTCTGTTCACACGCAGACTGAAGCAGCCTGGCAAATACCAACAATGCTCAAAAATAATTCTACACACACTATCTATACGCTTTCGTGAAAAAGACAGATATCTCGGTGTCTGGATGGATCGGAAACTCAAGTGGAGAGGATGGAGCACGTACAACACGTTGCCAACAAAGCGCACGAGAGGTTCAAACATCTGTACCCGAGGTTTAAGAAGCCAATCGCACTGAATAAGAGGGTGTCGAGATCCATATACACGACACTTATCAGACCCCTGATGTCACATGCATCTTCAGTCTGGGGATATGCAACTCTGCAGGTCATACAGAACAAAGTTCTGCGAATGATAAGCAATGCTCCACGATACACACACCGCGGACTTACATAACAAATACCGCCTCGATACTCTCGCGGTGACATTTAAAAAAATCGCCACACGACTATATAGGAACTCAAGACACTTGAACAACCCTTTCATCCTGAATCTGAGGAACTACGATCACAACCTCAGTTGGAAGCTTAAGCACCCAAAAACCGTCTCCCTTAGAGAAAATTAACCACCAATGGAAGGCTCAAATGTGTAACCCCTCACTACCGGTTTCTGCATGAAATTTAGCCGTGAATTACATCCTGTTCCATAAAATGTCTACGTATTACCAAAACCACATACCCACAAACTGTTATCCAACTTAAACTCGCATGCTAACCTTTGATTAAAAAGAACCTAGTTTGAATTGAACTGTAACTGTCTGCATACAACTTGTCTTCATATATGAAGATGGTATCTGTTCTTTCTGACCGGGACTCGAACCCGGGATCTCCTCCGGGTCGAGTCCCGGTCGGGGCACACATTTTCAACTGTCCCCGTTTATATTTATCAACGCCTTTAAGCAGCTAATGATCTGTATTTCATTGTTATTTCATTCTTCGAGAGCTGCAAGATCATCAATGGTATCTCTTCTTTCATACATGATCGAAAGAACAGATACCATCTTCATATATAGATAAGGCAAATCGGCCAATGATGTTCTTTAGTGCGGATGCACTCACATTGCTAAAACTCTTAAGGGCATCGGTAGATTGACTGCCGCGAGTAATTAATATAGAGGGTAGAGACAATACAAATGTAGTGTGTGGACAGTAAGCTGGAAATGTGGGTCTCACGGGGAATTTGCCAGTGATAAGTCCCTGTAGTCGCAGTATCTTCTGTGTCCTCGATGGCTCACTCGGATAGAGCGTCTGCCATGTAAGCAGGAGATCCCAGGTTCGAGTCCCGGTCGGGGCAAACATATTCGATTGTCCCCGTTGATATTTACCAATGTCTGTAAGCAGCTAATGGTCTGGATTTCATTGTAATTTCACTTTTCTTTATATTAAATGGGCAACTGAAGTAAAACAATTTTCTGACATCAATCACATTTTTCCTCTTGCCTCGCGTCTTGACAACATTGTTGCAGATTTCTCGAAACCACAACAGCAACCAGGCACTGGCTAAGCTAGATCTCTGTTTCTAGATTTCTAAATAGATATTCAGACTCTTGCGTACCACATGCTGCAACGTGGTAATGCATAATGATTAACCTTCTTTAAACAGTGAAATGGAGAGAATGACAACGATTTCAGAATGAAGTATATATTCAAAAAGACGGAGTAAAACTGCGAGTGATCTACACACATGACATTGGTCTGAACAATACTACGCTTAACAAACTGAAAAAAATGATGTGAAAAGGGTACAATGTTAACAGAGAAGTCCAGTGAAAAGTAAACAGCTTAATCAGTTGAGATCTTAATGCATGACTCAGGGAAATGGGTTGGTCTTTCTCTCAGCTCTGAGCAAGTTAAATAGCTCACAATAATTATTCTAAAAAAATTAGCTGCCCAGTGCTGCTCTTTCCTCAAACTACTCTGTAGAAATAATAACATTATTCAAAATTTATACTCTTTTTCTTTTTGCAGTATATAGATCATATTCATCCGTGATGTGCTTTACAGTAAATCATTCTTCTTCTAACAGATATAATCACAAGTCAACACGGCACTACTGAATACGTCCATCACCTACCACACTTCAATTAAGAGGGCCGCGTGGGGTAGCCGTGCGGTCTGAGGCGCTTTGTCACGGTTCGCACGCTGCCCCCGTCGGAGGTTCGAGTTCTCCCTCGGGGATGGATGTATGTGTTGTCCTTAGCTTAAGTTAGGTTAAATTAGATTAAGTAGTGAGCAAGCCTAGGGGACCGATGACCTCAGCAGTTTGGTCCCATAGCCCTTACCACAAATTTCCAAAATTTCAACTAACAATACACCAGACTGCGCAGAGGCAGAGAGTGTGCTACAACAAGATCAAAGATTGTTTATCAGTAACATAATTTGCTATCTCTCAGACATGCGCATCGATAACTTACAAAAACCAAAATGACATGACCACCTTATTAAGTAATGTGTAAGCTTAGGGACTGATGACCTTAGCAGTTCAGTCCCTTAAGATTTCACACACATTTGAACATTTTTGAACATGACCACCTTACAAATGGAGCATACGAACAACACTAAATGGGTGAACCTCTGCATTACAGAAAACCTGACTGACCGCCAACTGTACTCATAAAGCCAACCAGAAGGCTTAAACAGGATAGTCGGACAGACTAGACACAAACAAGCTTCATACAACTGCACACAACGAGCGACCAATTTTATAATCAGACTGACCATTTAGGTGGCGACATGGTATGTTATAGGCACGCTGATGCTGCAGCTGGCTCAGCAGATTTCATAGGAGACCATCTACAACTGTAACATCTCCACACTAAAATATCCTAGGAACCAAGCATGAACTGTCGCTACTGGAACAAACCCCCAGTAGCTCTACTAACCGCCCAGATTATCGCAGAAGTTTTCTCCCCAAGGCATTTACCATGGCATTATTTGTCCTCTGCCCTTAAAGCCGTTACCCTTCAATCGCATTCTATCAACTACCTCCTAGATGGGGCCTTATAAGTGGTTGATCGCACCCAGGTGTGCGGAAAACAGCACTGAACCGCATCCTGTGAAGCGTACATCTGATTGCTGATCATATTGCGCAGGTGACAATGGAACTTTTGTGATGGTCACCGTGTTAGTGCGGATGGGGAGGCGCTCCACTTCCTCTTAAGAAAAAATAAAAATAATAGAAATTAACGCACTGGGCAACTACTATTACTGTTCATTACGAGACGGCTAGCCATTGCTCAGTCCGTTGTGTGTTACAGAACATATAAAGTAACGGCGCGACATGAACGGACGTTATAGCTGGGCGTTGTCCGGTGCAGCAGACATAGTGCGCCCAGAGCCATGTCTC
Organism: Schistocerca americana; assembly: GCF_021461395.2. Classification (NCBI taxonomy): domain Eukaryota; kingdom Metazoa; phylum Arthropoda; class Insecta; order Orthoptera; family Acrididae; genus Schistocerca; species Schistocerca americana. The sequence goes on along the minus strand of NC_060119.1, from coordinate 496,233,157 downwards.
CAGTCTCCAGGACAAACGAGTGGCGACAACAAGCGGGGGAGGGGGTGGTGGGCGGGCTTAGAAGGCAGAGGTCGCGGATCTCCCCGATGGCCAGCCCGATACTGGCTGGAGTGGAAGGCGTCCCGATCTCGAACGACCACACCCTCTGTCGTGTCGAACCGTTACCTGGAACCTATCTGTGAACGCCCTTCTTCTTACCGAGTACCGCCGCGTCAAATAGATAATCTTAAGTTCATTGAAGACTGAGAGCTGAGTGAAAAAAAGGGGGAAAAGTCTACAGTGTCCATTCATGGCAATGTAGCACAGGGCCTGACCCGCGACACGATCAGAATTGATGATAGCACATGGGAATATTTAAATTCTCAACGGGATTTTAGTTCAAAACGCGCCTTGGCAAACGGTGTAGGAAGACCTTTTTGTGTACAGGGTGCGCCATTATCCACACCAACCAAAAAATCTTTTGCCAAAAAGAAAAATAACGTGGCTTAGCTACCAGCGGACCATTAATCTGCTTTACAGCCTTTCTTGTATCTGTGTTTGTTACGAAGACGTGAACACAGTACGTCTGTTTTAAATTTCAAGATTTTTTTTTTTAAATTCAATAATCCACTTTCTCTCCCCGATGGCTGTTCAAAGACGTGTGACAGTGTACCATCCGCATAAATATGGTATTATTAAAAAGGTTAACACAAAGATGACTTCAACTCTTCTGTGGTAGCACAGCCAGCCGGAGTGGCCAAGCGGTTCTAGGCGCTTCAGTCTGGAACCACGCGACCGCTATGGTCGCAGGTTCGAATCCTGCCTCGATCATGGATGTGTGTGATGTCCTTAGGTTAGTTAGGTTTAAGTAGTTCTAAGATCTAGGGGACTGATGACCTCAGATGTTAAGTCCCATAGTGCTCAGAGCCATTTGAACCATTTTGTGGTAGCACATAGTGCAGGTCATAAGGTAGCGTAACTCGTCCACTTGCTTGGGTTGACAGACAAATGGAAACACAGGAATAATACACGTCGCTCATTCGGTCAACAGTCGTCAGTAGAACGTTTGTGTGTGCACCATAACGAGGAGAATGCCACTCATCTTTAGAGAATGTAAATCAGCAGACTATTAATGTCTATAATTAAATTTCCTGGGAGATTAAAATTAAGAGCCGGACTAGGACTCGAACCTGGGACCTTTGCCTTTCGCGGGAATGTACCTGCGAAAGACGTAGGTCCCAGGTTCGAGTCCTGGTCCAGCCCACAGTTTTAATCTGCCGGGAGGTCAGCGTACACTGTGCTGTAGAGTTCAGTTCATTATGGAACTGATATAATGTTCTCTTGTTTATAATAAAAGTACAAATAGTACAGTTGTGTACTTTTAAACGATATATTGTTACAATAAAGGCAGTCCATGGGTAAGAAATGCTTCGTTATTACCTTTCTGTTGTTGTGATTGAGGTAGGCTGAAGACACTTGACTGCATAACTAGTACACATTTTTCTTCGTTTATCTTCAACTCAAGTAATTGGACCCTCTATGTTACCCCTGGTACCTGCGTTGTCAAATTCAGTTTTATGTTACACTTTTAATAAAGTCATATTTACGTGAATGGTTCACTGTCAAAAGTTTTCGAACAGTCTTGAGGAATGCTATTTACTGCCGTTCGTGTCTTTGCAACAAACAAGAATTACAAGAACGGCAATACGTTGGTTAATATCCCCCTGAAATTTAAAGAATATTTGATCGATACATTTTTTTTTTTTTTTACTTTGCCTCTGCTCAACAGATTATTTAGGATGGTCAATATCAATGGGACACATTGTATATCACGGTTCTTCTGGAGCTTCAAATTGTAACTAGGCTGATCTCATAAGGTAAGGAATAAGATAACTTATGATTGGAAGTATCGTCGACGACGAGGTCATTGGAGTCGAAACCAAACTCAGATTTTACAGTTATGCGGAAAGGAAACGGCAGAAAAAGGAGGAAAGATTAAGCTCAAGAGTCCTGTTGACAACGAGTTTATTGGAGACGGAGAGCTAAGTCGAAATGAGGAAGGATGAGGAAAAAAAAGGACAGCGTTGTTTTAAAAGTAACCATCTCGCCCTTTGTCTTAAGCGATTCAGGCAAACCACGTAAGACAATGGTCTGCATCGTCGGATGACTAACCGAACTTCACTTCTCACGAATGCTAAAATGGTTCAAATGGCTCTGAGCACTAGGGGACTTAACATCTGAGGTCATCAGTCCCCTAGAACTTAGAACTACTTAAATCTAACTAACCTAAGGACATCAAACACACTCATGCCCGAGGCAGGATTCGAACCTGAGACCGTAGAGGTCGCGCGGTTCCAGACTGAAGCGCCTAGAACCTCTCGGCCATTACGCCCGGTTCACGAATGCCATTCCAGTTTCTTAACCACTGCACAATTTCATTCCATGCGATTTATGATACCGGTCTTTCACTGTATAGAACAATACCTAATGGTGATTTTCAGTTATCTTTAATCCCAGAGGATTGGATTGGATAGTTTGGAGGCAAGAGACCAAACAGCGAGGGCATCGGTCACATCGGATTGGGGAAGGACGCGGAAGGAAATCGGCCGTGCCCTTTCAAAGGAACCATCCCGGCATTTGCCTGGGGCGATTTAGGGAAATCACGGGAAACCCAAATCGGGATGGCCGGGCGCGGGATTGAACCGTCGTCCTCCCGAATGCGAGTCCAGTGTGCTAACCACTGCGCCACCTCGCTCGGTAATCCCGGAGGTTAATGGCAAATGCACATCGGTTTACTATCGATTTTGGTCTGTGATGATTTCTCAACATGCTAGAAATCATATTACGGTTTGTACTACTGGATATTTTGGGTGTGTTCCTTTTGAATTTTTCACTGACAACTCATTGCGCTCGTAGTTGCTTTTAATGCATGAGCTTCCTTAAAATTTACGTTCACACCTGAAAACGATCATCGTACATCGAAACAGATAATAAATTCATGTGTTTCTGAATAAGAACAATACATAAAGGTAGGTAAAATGAACATTCTTTAAATCACTGTCTTCATCCATTGTAAATGAGATGAATGGTTATTTTTATGCGAATAAAGTATCGCGACACTTTCATGTTTTGTATAGAGGATTGCAGAGGTAGGTGTTGTCTCCTGTTTCAATAGTTTGGTATCCTTACTAGTCTTTGAAGTCGCATTTGCTTGTGGTTTATGTAGCTGTAAATCTCAAGTTGACACCTGTGGTCATTTAAAAAGGAAACGGATAGGGGAGACATGGAGAGTGAGTGTGACAATGAGTATTCAGGCGTAGTACTTGCCTTTGATGTCAGCTCACGAAAACTGTTGATACTCTGCTTTTTGTAAAGAAATAAAAACTCTCAGCAATAGCTATTGTGGCTGGAATTCACAAAAAAACAAGAATGAAGACATCAGATAGGGAACAGCCTAAAATAATCAGGCGGCAACGCATGGCCCCTTGTCTTTGTGGCCGGCCGGGCTGACAAACGGTCACGCCCACTCACCATCAATCAGTAGGGCTTCCCTGTTGAGCACAACAAGGCTCTGTTCGACCGCGCAGCCGAGTCGTCCGACAGGAAGTGCTCTCACGAATGCCTCTGAGGTCGAAGACCACCCGGATGGTCGTACGGAGCAGGACCCAAAAATAAGCAACAGTGGCCAGACAGACACATATTTTAACTTTCCCGTCCGCATGTACATTGTAACGAATACTCCGTGTTCTTCTATCTGTCCTGATTCTACTTTTCTTCAAGAATTTGATGACCACAGCCCTTGCAGCTGATAGTTTATCCCTCAGTATTCCAACACGCAATCTTGAATCCGAAGCGTAGTTTATGGCTAGTACTACAAATATTTGGCTCTAAGCACTATTGGACTTAACATCTGTCATCAGTTCCCTAGACTTAGAACTACACTTCTGTCCATTAAAATTGCTACACCAAGACGAAATGCAGATGATAAACAGGTATTCATTGGACAAATATATTATACTAGAACTGACATGTGATTACATTGTCGCGCAATTTGGGTGCATAGATCCAGAGAAATCAGCACGCAGAACAACCAACTCTGGCCGTAATAACGGCCTTGATACGCCTGGGCATTGAGTCAAACAGAGCTTGGATGATTTGTTCGGGTACAGCTGCCCATGCAGCTTCAACACGATACCACAGTTCATCAAGAGTAGTGACTGGTGTATTGTGACGAGCCAGTTACTCGGCCACCATTGACCAGAATGTGCTGGACAGGGCAGCAGTCGAACATTTTCTGTATCCAGAAAGGCCCGTACAGGACCTGCAACATGCGGTCGTGCATTATCCTGCTGAAATGTAGGGTTTCGCAGGGATCGAATGAAGGGTAGAGCCACGGGTCGTAACACATCTGAAATGTAACATCCACTGTTCAAAGTGCCTTCAATGCGAACAAGAGGTGACCGAGACGTGTAACTAATGCCACCCCATACATCACGCCGGGTGATACGCCAGTATGGCGATGACGAATAGACGCTTCCAATATGCGTTCACCGCGATGTCGCCAAACAGGGATGCGACCATCATGATGCTGTAAACAGAACTTGGATTCATCCGAAAAAATGACGGTTTGCCATTCGTGCACCCAGGTTCGTCGCTGAGTACACCATCGCAGGCGCTCCTGTCTGTGATGCAGCGTCGAGGGTAACCGCAGCCATGGTCGCCGAGCTGATAGTCCATGCTGCTGCAAACGTCGTCGAACTGTTCGTGCAGATGGTTGTTGTCTTGCAAACGTCCCCATCTGTTGACTCAGGGATCGAGACGTGGCTGCACGATCCGTTACAGCTATGCGGATAAGATGCCTGTCATCTCGACTGCAAGTGATACGAGGCCGTTGGGATCCAGCACGACGTTCCGTATTACCCTACTGAACCCACCGATTCCATATTCTGTCAATGGATCTCGACCAACGCCAACAGCATTGTCGCAATACGATAAACCGAAATTGCGATAGGCTACAATCCAACCTTTATCAAAGTCGGAAACGCGGTGGTACGCATTTCTCCTCCTTACACGAGGCATCACAACAACGTTTCATCAGGCAACGCCGGTCAACTGTTGTTTGTGTATGAGAAATCGGTTGGAAACTTTCCTCGTGTCTTCACGTTGTAGGTGTCGCCACCGGCGCCAACCTTGTGTGAATGCTCTGAAAAGCTTATCATTTGCATATCACAGGATCTTCTTCCTGTCGGTTAAATTTCGCGTCTGTAGCACGTCATTTTCGTGGTGTAGCAGTTTTAATGGTCAGTAGTGTACTTAAACCTAACTAACCTGAGGACATCACATACCTCCATGCCCGAGGCAGGATTGGAGCCTCCGACCGTGGCAGCAGTGCGGTTCCGGACTGAAGCGCCTAGGACCGCTCGGCCACAGGGGCCGGCTACAAATATTTATTCACGCTTACTTACCATCTTTTAGCGTCTACTTTCAGTAAGAAGTAATCATAAGTCTTCTCTTTCTCCGTTTGTAGTCTCCTTTCACTTCCATAAGCATCAATTGGACCGTCAACTGCGATGAAAAATTTTATTTTTAAGATTTTATGATTCTTAGACACGTACTTTAAAATTTCTTCAGCTGCTTACTCGTGTCTGCATACTAATCACATACAACATAATATCCAAAATATCGTACAGCGTACATTCACTGAACTTATAACCATTTTGATGTTACTAGATGGTTTCTTTAGAACTTTTTTTTGTCAGAACTTTTTCAATTAGGTATATATTCAGTCTCATTAGAAATAAACATTACAAATTGATTTCGTTGTCCTTTACAAAGATACGTCGTAAATCTACTCTTATATTTAGACCTGATAGTTCTCCAGGCTATAAACGTGTATTCTTTCTCGACGTTCGACGTGTTTGCGTAAAAAAAACTCATTTCGAGGTAGTACGAGCTCATTTGTACTGGTTAGACTACTACTGTTTCTTGCATACGTTACTCTGTTAGTAAGAACACCAGGGGAAAACAGTTAATGCACGTCGTAAAGCACACTCTAATCTGTATAACATGCAAATCCATATTAATATGTTGAAAAACATACAAAAGGGAATACGCCTACAAATGCAAGCATATTACTTCAGAAAGTAAAGAGAGGTGGTTTGATTCCCGCTCAAAGGAATGTACTGCAAGTGGTCACTGGATACACTGCTCGTCGACTTACCTTGTGAAGCTGATAATTACAGGTGAACAAAAACCTTCGCTTCGCAGCTACTAACATAAGGCTTCGCTACGCAGCTAAACAGGATCATACATCTAGCACCGGCATTTGCTGGCCCGGGACACGTGGTACGTGATGAAGATGGAAATAAATCTCGAGGATAATCACGCGCCCCTGAACGTGAAACTTAGTCGTTAACATTTTACAAACAAGACTGCCATACAAGTTAGACCCGTTAAGCAGCACTATAGTTAATCCACCAACAGAAAGTGGAAGCCCATCAGCAACTTCCGTTGGGAGATAACAGCGTACATAGTGCAAGGAAATAATTTCATACAGTATTCAAATTCCAGGGCTAGAACACTCGAAGTTAATTCTAGAAAGAGAGTCACTAAAGCAATCAACTAACCTGCATTCCACTGACAGTGGCTACGTAAGCGTGGTACAGGATCGTTTCGGTATCCTGGCCTAGATAGGTGCGGTGCTCAAATCTACCCACAAATCAAAGCCTTTCGGTTCACGTGACCCGTCAGTAAAATGAATGGACTGATCAGCTTGGGAGAAACATCGGATGTGGGAAAACTAGATTAAAATTAACGCAGAAGCTTGTAACGGCAATATGTTCGTTACACACAAGATCATCGTGTGACTTCACCAATTAAAGGAGCAAGCGGTTCCGTCTGGACGTCCCCCCCCCCCCCCCCCCCCCCGCCCGCCCCTCTCCCAGTACAGAACTTACACCATGAATGCCTAAAACAAAAACTGGTCCTTCCAAATTTCTGTCAGCCAAGCAAGACTGGCAGCCTTTTCAAAAAACTCCACGATATTTTACAGTCAGCCAAAAGACAATCACACAAGGTGTACTATCGATTGACTCATGCAAGTGTCTTCGAAAATTTCAGCGCGTATAATAACTAGTGCTAACAACGAGCGGTCCCTATGGGTTGGGTCGACGTTTTGGAACCACCTGTATGGTGGTGTTGGTTAGTCTGGTGGACCATCGTTTGCGAGTAATCAGCAAAAAAGTATTCCTCGCAATAAACCAGAGCTCAGCGGTTAACTTACTTCAGTGGTACGCTGAAGGTAGTGGGCTGAACACCCGTTGGTTGGAATCTACAGGGTGACCCAAAAGTCGGTTAACATTTTAAAATACACTAATTCAAGATATAATGCAAGGAGAGAGGTGAAACTTGACACATATGCCTGAAATTACATGGGTCTTTATTGAAACCAAAAACGAGTGCAAAAACTGGCTAACAGGTGGCTCTGGACAAAACACTTCAGTAACCCCGCTTGAGAATCATGTGCAGAATGAGCTGTAGTGAGAAAGGGAGTCAGAAGCGCCAGCAATCGCGGCCTGTCGACTTTACCAAAAAAGGCACTTTTAATGAAGCTTTACTATCAGAATGGAGGACTCGCTATTGCAGCTTTACGATCCTACCGAAATAAGAAGGGTATTCGAACGGATAAAGGTCCTGTGGCAGGTGACGCTGTGAAGAACATGATCACGAAGTTGGAATACATGGGTTGTTGCGACGATTCAGCTCAGGAAGAAACGGAAACTTAGGCGTGTTCATCTCCACAGGGTGAAGTCGACGCTCTCGAAGCCGCAAATTGCAGTGGAATTCCATGTATTGCAGTTGGAGAGCACTGAGACGTCACTCTAATGTTATCCGTACAAAATGGAGCAGCATCATGACCTCTTGTACAAATTGTTTGGAGAGGATTCCATGCTGAGCCAACTCTTCCATTACGCTCAGCCTCCCAGGTCACCGGCCTCAATCCGTGTGACTATTGACTGTGTGGTCACCTGAATCGGCAAGATTACCACGACCGTCCGATGTATTTATGGGTGAAAAGGACGGCAGTTTCTCACCACACCTACCGCTATGCTGTACAGTGCTGTTCACAGTATCGTCTCTCGACTACTGGCGTTGTTGGTGAATGACGACGTACATGCTAAGCATTCGTTACAGATAACGTCGTATTTGCTAAAAATCAACTCCGACACTAATTATTGCTTTGCCATCTGTTGGTCCCCTTGACATTTCAAGAATGTGTGTCAATTGTTCCCTCTCTACCTACATGAATCCATGAAGTATTGAATTTACAAATGTTAATGGACTATTGGGTCACAGTGTACTTCGGCCTATTCCTTTAATGATCATGCTAACGATTTTATTTGCTCTCATTTCTTATTTCCTTTTATTCTTTTTTCATTGGGAATATTTTCCCATACGACTTCAATTATTTTTATTTATCTACTTCCGTTCAGTTTCTTTCTTTTCGCAGTTCTATATTTTCTTTAGTGTTATTGCAATATTTATTTATGTTTCCCTTTTTATTTCGATTAATCTTCATCTGCGTTATTTTGTCCATGGTGTTAGAAGAATTTATGTTTTAAATTTTTTTATGGTGACTACTACCAAGAAAAGTACATCTTCCAACGACAAATACATTTTTGACACCAGTGGAGAGCCAATATAAATAGAATATTTCGTCCTTTGCTTTTTTTTCCATAGCTCGGTATTTCTAAACGATGAAGTACTACGACTGATAAAAATATTTAAAATTACATGGACAACAATTTCAAATAAAAAAATTAAAAGCAAGTAAATCTTAGAGCAAATAAGAAATTAATACGATTGTTAAAATGATGCGGCGAAGGACTAGAAATGAGAAACAATAATTATACTTAAATTAAATGGTTTAACAAAACTATCGGTAACAGTAGTTTGAGTAAAGATGTAAAAAAGGTAGACTGCATCCGACATGAATCAATAGCTTAGCCAGTAGCTTACGCCGCTTCGTGGTCTTGACATTTCCAAGGTTTCAGTGGATTATAAGAAATTTCACAATTTTTGTCAACTACTCGCAAACGAGGGCCGAACAGTTTAATGGCTGAAGGGTGTGATCCCTACTACGCTAACTTACGTTACCGTATCATTATAAGTTGTTGTGCTTATTGCTAGGCGTTGTGACCCCGTGAACCAAGGGTCTCTATCCGGAACGGTTACCAAGTTATCTTAGAGCCTGCTGAAGAAGGAGATCAGAGATCTTCGTGATTTGATCTTCCTCTTGATCCCTTGCCCTCGATCTTCTTCTCTAGGTTTCCTCCATCTTTTCTCACAATAGGGCCAAATTACTGGAGAATTTTTTGCCTGAGACGAGAAGAAATGTGGCTGGAGATACTGATTTGTTTCGTGATTGACACATTTGTCCTTTCTGTCCATTTTGTGCGGAGCACCCCGCGCCAGTGCCAAGGCTCACATGCACCAAAGCGCCGTTTGTCTCTGGCCTTAAGGGTCCATGTTTCGCCACCTTAAAAGAAGACGGAAAACACAAATGTTTCAACAAGCCGGACATTTGTGGTGTTCGTTATTTCTCTGTTCTGCCAGATATTGATGAGTTTCTTCATAGCCACTCTCTCTATCCTAATCCGCCTTCTTATCTCATCTTCACAGCTGTCCATGTCGCAGATGGTTAATCCAAGATAGATTACAGAATGCATAACTTCTAGTATGTTTAATCGACCTGTGAACTGAACCTGTACTCCTCGGCCAATCATCATAAGTTTGGATTTAATGCGGTTAGGTTCCAGTCTATTTGATAGAGGTGATTATTGTAGAGAATTCTGATCAGTGCTGCCAAGTGTGGTGGGATACCAAATTCTGCACGCGCCGCTGCGACTTTTCTCAGCCAACGCAGCCAAAGGTTTTCCTACAGTCATGGAAGCAGATGATGATGGGAACACAGAACTTTTACAATGTTGTCCTATGCTCAGAATCTGTTCACGAGTTCCGTCTGACATCACAGTATAGGTTTTTTCGAAAGTCGATGACAAACCTGGGGACTTTCCCTTTTAACCAATGAAATAAAGAGAAATACCAGCCACTGTTTTTAGACAGCACTTGAATATGTGAATGACGTCTTTATGGCGCACGACAGTCCGATGGCTATTTTTCCGTGTCGACAACCTTTAGTGCCGTGAAGTGATAATGCTTTTACCGTTTTTTCTCTAAATGAGCTGTGTTGACAATCTGGTCAGTATATACAATCTGCTTTGTCCACTTAAAATTTCGAGATACAGCGAGCACTAATAAAATGTGTTGAGAATGCAGTTCAGTTTTTCCTCCAGCACACAAGTGGCTGTACGCAGCGAATTCCTCTGGCCAGTGAAATACTGAGAAAGAGATTTGCGATCAAGTAACAACAAACCAAGCAACTCATGAATGTGATACAAAACGTTTCATGATCAGTGTAGCATCTCCAAATACCTGTAGAGATTTCTGGCTTCTTAACGGAAGCACTGACTTCACAGCCACAGAGTAATTGCCCACACTATAAATTTGAAGGTCTGAACGGTGATGGACAAGCATAATCACACGGCGTAACGTACACTCCAGGGCGAAGGTCAAGAACGCCACTGGAACGTGCGCTGTCTTGGCAGCCGACCTGCAGCAGGATCTTTGCCAGATGAGCTTCTATTTTCATCTCTTACCGTAGATTCTTGCAAAGGTTCAACGAACGCTAACGAATAAGACTGGATTCAGCACGCTTTTCATCACATTTGGTTATTGTAAAATTTATTCTAAAATAATTATTTAACATGCTTTCATAGTTCCGACGTATTGTAAAAGACCTTTCCACTTATTATCGCCTCATATGTCTATTGCACGAAGTATTTCCTTGAAGAAAGAAAAAAAATTTAGAGTTTATCTCTTCTTTGTCATGTAGTTCACTTTCTAAGGAGCACTAGCGACTGAGGCGAGGGTGGAGGATATATGTGAAGGAATCACACAGGTTTACACCTGTAGCCTTCCAGCTGAATTTATATTAGATTAGTTAGCAGTTTAATATCTTCATCATCAATTCATTTTCATTTCTCCTTAGAGGGCAGCTGACCGGATATTTTTAGGTTTGTATTTGACTTTCTGCGAGAATCCAAAATAGCAGAAGTTGATTACGTACAGGTTGTTAGGAGACAAACACGCAAAGACACAGAAGTGCAGCTTTACGCACAGGTCAGCTCGTTATATGAAGATGACTAACTTTAGTAAGCAGACCATTTGCTCATTGGGAACATCCAATATTTGAAGCCATTTTGACTATTTTTCGACCTTGACTGTCTCAAGAAATATTAGGCTGTCCGATGCTTTGAGTGGACGAACTCTACAAGTGTCTGAATAAGATATCAGTTACCATACCGAGCAGCCAAAGCTAGTTTCATTTCTACAAAGCATAGCGATAATGACGTCAAGGGAAATAATTTTACACATCAAAATATTCTCAACTATTCTTCCATTTACAACCAATCACGTTGCAATCGACTCTGCTCAAGACGGTAGCAAGGCATAGAGACCGCATTTATTGAGAATGTGATCGAACTGTCGGACGCTGGGACCATTTCCAGAAACTCATGTTCGGCGTAATATCTATGGTACATTTATTGACGGACACATACATATGCAATATATCACTACTAACAATTGAGGTACGAAAAAAAATTTAGAAATAGCAATGAAAGGAACTGTATTGACGAAATAAATATAACAACATCTGGAGAACAACAGCCACCAATAGTGTTAACAAAAAGATAATAAATACACGCAAAGGCGATGCTAATGAATGGAACATAATGCAGTGGTTATTACACCCACATATCTTCCCAAAAACAGACTGTATACGGAATCACAATTGCAGAGGATGTTAATAATATCACTTTTTAAAAAATACACTCGAATGTTATAAATACTACGTAAAATATACAGTAAAATCGCTAACACAAAGCAGTAGAGTATCTTTGATTTAATTTCTTTAGAAGTTCTAGAGGACTTGAGAAGCCACTAACTAAATACTGCAACAGTTAATTCAGGACAGAAATGAGTATACCTCGAAAATAATGACGCAGCGACTGCGAAAAAAAATTGCTGTAAATTCATTTGGTGGAATAACGTTTAACAACAGCGTTTCCAGGCACCTATTTCAAATTGTGAACAATTGCGCAACAATGTAGAAACTGAATCAGTTGAGGGTACAATACACTACAGTCTATTAAAGCAATGCGGATGCAAGACAAGCATTTTGTAGCTACCATCTTCAGTACACACTGAACCGGTCTGAACAGGCCTCAGAAGACCCAAAGGTGTCGACCGACCGCCGCGCCATCCACCACCAATAGGCGTCACTGGATGCAGATAACGAGAGGCATGCGGTCAGCACCCATTCTCCCGGCCATTGTCAGTTTACATGACCGGAACTGCTACTTGTCAATCAAGTAGCTCTTGAATTGGCCTCACAAGGGCTGAGCGCACCCCGCTTCCCAACAGCGCTAGGCAGACCTTGGTGGTCACCCATTCAAGTGCTAACTAACCCTGACAGCGCTTAACTCCATTCATCTGACGGGAACCGGTGTTATCACTGCGGCAAGGCCGTTGGCTGTTCAGTATCACTACCCGGCAAAAAAAAAATAAAAAAATAAATAAATAAAATAAAATAAAATAAAATAAAATAAAAAATAAATAAATAAAGGACTGTTTTCTGTACCGCAGTTCTGCTGTGTGGTCTGCACACGCTCTCGCTATTGGCACATTTACTTGTGAGCTGTGTCTGTGTTATCTGACGACCTACTCTGATAAGTTCATTACCCCGATTCCGATGAGTCAGGTCGGTTGCCGCAAGCAATCCTCCACTTCGAGCTCTGTCACGCATGTTAAGGTTGGCACCTTCGTTTTCTTCGTTAAGAGGACGGACAACCCAATGCTGCAGTTATTCATGTCGAAATCATCACCATACACAGCTTATTCTTCTATGGATTTCAGTTGGAGACACATTTTCTGCGGTTAGAAACTCGATTACAGCACGCTGTTTCTCACGAAACGACATAGTTACTTTACACATCAACATGTTACACGCAACATTCGGAGCCCTTTAGCAGCAGATGGTTGCAATTACCGCCAGCGAGTACTATGGATGACATGTGATACCTTGACAGATATTGAGAACAGAATAAAAAATTTGGTAGCATTACTTTTCAGCACGCCCTAATGTATGGAAGAGATAGCTATTGTAATAGAAGGTGAACTAGCTAACAAAAAGAGAATGGCACCGTCGAAACCGTTAGCAACGTCCAAACTACCACTAGGGTATTAAAAGGCAAAAGATCAACAGCAAAATGTATAATAATAATCGAAGCAGAAGAAATGAATTAAAATTTGTGCCGCGGCCGGGACTCGAGCCTGGGTCTTCCTGCTTCCTATGCAGAAATGCTAACCATTACACCCCCGCAGTACTATGGTCAACATTGCTGCACAAACTATCCAACATGACTGCTCTCCTCAATACAAACTTCAATTCATATCTTCCGCTTATTTTCCCTTACATTGTCACTACTGCCAGGGCTCTCCGACATTGGAATGGCACCCCAGCGTTGGACGTAATGGGAAAGTCCTGTACCATAGGAGATCTTACAGATCTTATAATTAAATGTATGTCAGAACGTTACAACACGGATACTGTCGGAAGATGTAGTTTCTTAGATTGCATAGCAAACATAACGTAAAAGAAGAAGCAAACGAGAGGCAGGTGCATAGCCAATCATCAGAAAGTAAGACACGTTGGCTACAACATGTACAAAGGATGCAGGAATGAAAAGTGCCCAATACATCAAAACACGTGCGACCAATTAGGAAGAGTAATGCGTAATTTCAACCGGAATAGACTGGAAGCCTGATTTAGAGTGGAAGATCATGATGACTTTTTAAGACACATAAATACGATGTCTTTTGGTAACGATTTGAAACTTTTCGTCCCATTAAAAGATTTACTGAGTCGCGTGCGCTGCGAGAGGTGTGAATAATTGTGTTGAGAGTACACTCAAGATGGTCTTTCCAATACTAGTCAACGAGTTTTGTACCACGTATCGCTCAAGGTAGTGTACGCATATTATACAGCAACAAGACGGATATGTCTCGGAATGGAGAAGTCCATTCTTTTGCTATAGCACCGGAAGAGCCAGGGAAATAGCCGTGGCGCAGACACGCGATCCAGCAACGCTTATTAAGATGCATCGGACTTCGAAGCAGGGACAGCTCTTATCGCGTCGCGGCTATCGACGTTACGTTGTAAATTACTGCCCGAAATAGCTGAGTTTATATTCAATATTCTAATGCGTCATGCTCAGAAAGTAAGATATTTATGAGTCCGATCAGCTGCGCGCGATAAGGAACATCTGTCCGGAAAGGATCAGGACTCACTTGTCCAGTCGGATGCTAAGCACTCCGATCGTAGTGCCGAGATTTTGGAAGAGCAAGGTTGGAGGGCTGGTGGTCAAGACGGAGACAGTATCCCTAAACCCACACACATAACGCACATCAGTATCAGAAACGTGAGCAAAGTTACTTGGTGTTATAATAGACTAGTGAATTAGAAATTGAACAGCTAAAAATCACTTCGTTGCGATATGAAAGCTTCGAGCTATACACAAGGGGTTCAAACAAGACTTCTACAGCGTTAAAATCGTATGGAAATTTATTCAAATAACCCGCAGAGCCTGCTCTGTTGTCGCTTGAAAGCGAAAGGCATCTATTTTTCCACGAAACAGTCACTTTGGGGCTTCGTGACTAGCATTTGTGATGCGCCCGGCCCGGCATCTCACCCAGAGCTAGTTCCCTCCGAAACTCAACCGATAACACTGTGAACCACTTCGGTTAAAAGAGCCGCTAACGAAATTTCAACGAAAAATTGAGGAATGAGAAACATTGTAAATGAACAGACAGTTGTCTTACATCCGTGTCCATATTTCACAAGCCACGTTAAGGTATGTGGCGGAGAGTGCATCGCAAACTACTGGCACCATACTACTGGCACCACCTCCTTTTCCTGTTCCAGTCGTGAATGACGCGCTCAATGAACGACGATTTAGTGAACTCACGGTTGTGAAATTCAACTTTTTTCGGCATATAGTTCCGAAAAACTTCCCGTGTATAAGTACTAAGGATGATTTTAAGGTTTCTTCATATAGAAGAAAATTGGGAATTTTAGTTAGATTAGTGCTGTTTCGACTTGTGAACTTGGGTGGTGTTTTGTACGAGCAGAAATTAGAACTGTGACGTTCTGCTTATCGGGAGGAAGTTGAGCAAGGAATGTTCCTGTTTTCTCTCTTTCCTCACACTCCCTTTAAAAGACGCTCAAATAACAGCTGATTCCAGTCCAGACGAGACCATTCTCATTAGGAACCGAATATTAAATCCCCAATCACTGGCAACGGTTTATTACATTTAAATGTTAATAATTAGCCATATGTTTCGTTATGACTGTTCGGTAAATTCCTTCAGTGCACGAAGCCAGGGGCCCAGTTTTCTCGCAGTTGTTGTAAGTTCCATGGCATACCTAGTATTTTCTACTTGTAATTATTTCCCCACATTAAAAGAAATTGTTCGGTAAATCGAACTTCAATAAATTCAGTAAGTATATTGCAAAACTTTCGCTAAAGCATCTTATATCTACTAATAAGAACGAAGAAAACTGCTGTAATACGTTTCAGTTATATTCTTCAAGAAACCATTACACATAACGTAATGCGCCTCGTACTCCCCTATCTGAAACTAAATGTTTCAGTTCAATTCAAATTCGGTGTTGATTGTAACAAAAGCTTCGCCTGGCGCAACGAAACAATATTATCTCAGTCAATCAGTTATACATTGGAACGACTGACTCTACAGAATTTCTCATTGTCCTTACAGTCGCAGTGCCATCGCGAAATTGCATGACTGGTGAAAGAGGCAGTGCTGACCTTTTATCTCCCCACCCCCCCCCCCCCCCCACCACCCACACCCCCTCCCCGCCAGCTCTTCCGCATCCTGCATGGTGTCGTCACAAAATCTCTTTCTAGGACAGTTTTGTAACGGTTTAGCATAAGATAAATCTCCATATTTTTGTTTTTGTCTGGCCGTTAAGCTGTTTATGTCATAGGTTCTGTTACCATCAAACATCATTTATAATGGGAGTAAAATTAACATACTAATTGTCGTCATAGGCGAACGATTTTAGAATTAAGCTGCACCTCCATACGTCTGGCCTTGTTAGTTATGGTATTCCGTTCCACCGCTGAAGTTAACAGTTGAACAAACGGATATTCTCACAAATACTGCATATTCGTTAAACTTTAGATCTGACAGCATCGGTTACCGTGAGTAATCAAACAGACTACCACATTCATACCGACATTTATGTCATCTAAAGCGCTCATGTTTAGCTGGAAATTAGTACGATTGTCAGTAGTCTACCCACAGACCGAGCTATGAACTTTCTTCGTGACCACACATTGTCCCACGTCATACACTATCAGGGAGGGACAAACTCACCAAAATTACAGTTATTCAATGACTGTCCTGACACACATACAATATTTACCAACCCAAAATGTTGATGGAAACAGCAGACTACTCTTTCAGCGAGTCAAATATTGCTATTAAGGGTTCAGCGTTTCAAGCTCGGTATACGGTTCCTGTTCCGCCGACAGCACACCAACTGCCTTTACTTCTACAGATCGCGGTCGCCGCCCTTACCAAATTCGTCTTGAACGACACAGGCTCAGCGAGGCGTGTACCATTGCGGAAGCGAATAAACTACATCTGTTGTGCACTTGGACAGAATAATCTACACTACTGGCCATTAAAATTGCTACACCACGAAGATGACGTGCTACAGACGCGAAATTTAACCGACAGGAAGAAGATGCTGTGATATGCAAATGATTAGGTTTTCAGAGCATTCACTCAAGGTTGGCGTCGGTGGCGACACCTACAACGTGCTGACATGAGGAAAGCTTCCAACCGATTTCTCAAATGGTTCAAATGGCTCTGAGTACTATGGGACTTAACTTCTAAGGTCATCAGTCCCCTAGAACTTAGAACTACTAACTAACCTAAGGACAGCACACACATCCATGCCCGAGGCAGGATTCGAAACTGCGACCGTAGCGGTCTCGCGGATCCAGACTGTAGCGCCTTTAACCGCTTGGCCACCCCGGGCGGCCCGATTTCTCGTACACAAACAGCAGTAAACCGGCGTTGCCTGGTGAAACGTTGTTGTGATGCCTCGTGTAAGGAGGAAAAATGCGACCATCACGTTTCCGACCTTAATAGAGGTCAGATTGTAGCCTATCGCGATTGCGGTTTATATTATCGCGACAATGCTGCTCACGTTGGTCGAGATCCAATGACCATTAGCAGAATATGGAATCGTTGGGTTCAGGAGGGTAATACGGAACGCCGTGCTGGATCCCAACGGCCTCGTATCACAAGCAGTCGAGATGACAGGCATCTTATCTGCATGGCTGTAACGGATCGTGCAGCCACGTCTCGATTCTTGAGTCAACAGATGGGGTCGTTTGCAAGACAACAACCATCTGCACGAACAGTTCGACGACGTTTGCAGCAGCATGGACTATCAGCTCGGAGACCATGGTTGCGGTTACCCTTGACGCTGCATCACAGACAGGAGCGCCTGCGATGGTGTACTCAGCGACGAACCTGGGCGCACGAATTGCAAAACGTCATTTTTTCGGATGAATCCAGGTTCTGTTTACAGCATCATGATGGTCGCATCCGTGTTTGGCGACATCGCGGTGAATGCATATTGGAAGCGTGTATTCGTCATCGCCATACTGGCGTAGCATCCGGCGTGATGGTATGGGGTGCCATTGGTTCCACGTCTCGTTCACCTCTTGTTCACATTGACGGCACTTCGAACAATGGACGTTGCATTTCAGATATGTTACGACCCGTGGCTCTACCCTTCATTCGATCCCTGCAAAACCCTACATTTCAGCACGATAATGCACTACCGCATGTTGCAGATCCTGTACGGGCCTTTCTGGATACAGAAAATGTTCGACTGCTGCCCTGTCCAGCACATTCTCCAGATCTCTCACCAATTGAAAACGTCTGGTCAATGGTGGCCGAGCAACTGGCTCGTCACAATACGCCAGTTACTACTCTTGATGAACTGTGGTATCGTGTTGAAGCTGCATGGGCAACTGTACCTGTACACGCTGTCCAGGCTCTGTTTGACTCAATGCCCAGGCGTATCAAGGCCATTATTGTTCTGGGTACTGATTTCTCAGGATCTATGCACCCAAATTGCGTGTTAAATGTAATCACATGTCAGTTCTAGTATAATATAGTTGTCCAATGAATACCCGTTATCATCTGCATTTCTTATTGGTGTAGCAATTTTAATCGCCAGTACTGTGTTAGCGTCAGATATGTACATATTGCAGCAAGAGACCCGGAATATGGCATATAATTAGCGCTCTAACAAATAAAATCTCAGTCAGACTCTCGATGGAATGCAAGGAAAGGTGTCGCCCTGAACTTACCATGGTTCTCGTGTACAGAACAGGGAAGATGACCCCACAGTGAATGCGAGTGATGCAAAAGTGTACGGTAATGAAAGTGATGTGATCTGTGACGATATTACGCGATAGGTTCGTGGTTAAGTGTCGATATCGTCGACAGCACTCACAGTTGAAAGCTACCTAATCCGCTAACAAAGCAAGTGCTTTTTCCATATCCTGCGCACGACAAACAGCTCTAGGTAACCATAAATTTGTGTTATGCTTTAATAACAGTGGCCACAACGATTTTTCTTTGCAAAATTCAGTTCTAACTTTACAGTGTAGCATAACGTTCCGTATTAAGTACTAACAGCAGCCTTGTAATGTTACGTGCGCTCGGGGATGAGCAAAGTAAACACGGATCGTGTGTCGGCGTCTCTTCTGTGGCGGCAATCTATCAAGGGGAGTCGGCTTGCTTTGACAGCGCAGCTAGGAAAGAGCGCCGCCAATTGAGGGAATCCGCTTCTTGGAAGAGCCGCGACAATTAGACACATCCTCGCAGCTCAGCCGTCATGACATCCGCGGTCTTCCCAGGAGCACTGCTTCCGGCCCATGGCTCCTCACGTTAGCGCCGGCACCGAGCAGAAACTGTGTTCTCCACTTTCAGTGTCAGAACAACAACCACTGTGTACCGAAGTCCCCTCTGTGGTTTACTAGACAGCATCGGGTAACGACATGCAAGTCTCGTGTTCATTCCTCCTGCCACACTATGTAAGGTTGCGGGTTATCCAGAGGAGAAGGGGCAAAACAAGTCAAAATGTTCTGCTGAGTTATGTCCTATCAGGTTGTTATTCTGATCAACGTTATACAGGACGTACAGTGAAGACACCATAGGTAACACTTACGTGTCCTCCACGAGCAGCAAAGCACGCTTGGCAACGCCACATCACAGACAGCAGGAACCGCTTGATGATAAATGGATCCGGAGTGTCCAACAACTGCACAGGTGTTATACACTACTGCCCATTACAATTGCTACACCACGAAGATGACGTGCTACAGACGCGAAATTTAACCGACAGGAAGAAGATGCTGTGATATGCAAATGAATAGCTTTTCGGAGCATTCACACAAGATTGGCGCCGGTGGCGACACGTACAAAGTGCTGACATGAGGAAAGTTTCCAACCTATTTCTTATACACAAACAGCAGTTGACAGGTGTTGCCTGGTGAAACGTCGTTGAGATGCCTCGTGTAAGGAAGACAAATGCGTACCATCACGTTTCCCACTTTGATAAAGGTCGGATTGTAGCCTATCGCAACTGCGGTTTATCGTATCACGTCATTGTTGCTCGCGTTGGTCGAGATCCAATGACTGTTAGCAGAATATGGAATCGGTGGGTTCAGGAGGGTAATACGGAACGCCGTGCTGGATCCCAACGGCCTCGTATCACTATCAGTCTAGATGACAGGCATCTTATCCGCATAGCTGTAACGGATCGTGCAGCCACGTCTCGATCCCTGAGTCAACACATGGGGACGTTTGCAAGACGACAACCACCTTTACGAACAATTCGACGACGTTTGCAGCAGCATGGACTATCAGCTCGGAGATCATGGCTGCGGTTACCCTTGACGCTGCATCAGAAACAGGAGCGCCTGCGATGGTGTACTCAATGATGAACCTGGGTGCACGAATGGCAAAACGTCATTTTTTCGGATGAATCCAAGTTCTGTTTACAGCATAATGATGGTCGTATCCGTGTTTGGCGACATCGCGGTGAACGCACATTGGAAGCATGTATTCGTCGTCGCCATATTGGCGTATCACCAGGCGTGATGGTGTGGGTTGCCATTGGTTACACATCTCGGTCACCTCTTGCTCGCATTGACGGTGCTTTGAACACTGGACGTTACATTTCAGATGTGTTACGACCCGTGGCTCTACCCTTCATTCGATCTCTGCGAAACCCTACATTTGAGCAGGATAATGCACGACCGCATGTTGCAGGTCCTGTACGGGCCTTTCTGTATACAGAAAATGTTCGACTTCTGCCCTGGCCAGCACATTCTCCAGATCTCTCACCAACTGAAACCGTCTGATCAATGGTGGCCGAGCAACTAGCTCGTCACAATACGCCAGTCACTACTCTTGATGAACTGTGGTACCGTGTTGAAGCTGCGTGGGCAGCTGTACCTGTACACGCCATCCAAGCTCTGTTTGACTCAATGCCCAGGCGTACCAAGGCCGTTATTACGGCCAGAGGTGGTTTTTCTGGGTACTGATTTCTCAGGATCTATGCACCTAAATTGCGTGAAAATGTAATCACATGTCAGTTCTAGTATAATATATTTGTCCAATGAACACCCGTTTATCATCTGCATTTCTTCTTGGTGGAGCAATTTTAATGGCCGAAAGTGTATATAAGTATTGCTGCTCATTAAAACCGCGACACCACGAAGGATAAAAGATAGAGAAATTTTACTCACTTTGTACATACAGTTTAACAGGAATAATAAACGATCAATCTTTGTAGGTGATATGGGGCTGTACAGCAAGCAGTACCTGTGCTGAGATTAGAGGTGAAAGGTGTTTGCAGCATTCATTCTATGGTACAGCCATGTCCGACCGACTTCAGAGAATTGCGGGTAGCTGGATGGATGCACCGACGGATTGCTGCAAATGTTCGAGACTATATCGTGGCGTATCGTTGCTTTCAACAGCAGTCTGTGGAACATTTTCATGCCTGTAGACCAAGGTTTGGGTGTCAGTGTAGTACAAAGGCATGTCAAGACAGACACACTATGCGAGCAGCCGTGGCCGACCGAACATCATCCACGGACGAAATCTGGGCACAAGTTGCACCTATTCTGTCATCGGAAACCGCCTGCTTCCAGAAAGACTAAGAATGAGAATGGACGTGGCCAGGATACCACTGACATCACGACACCACCAATCATGGCTACTCTGATGTGAAAGAGATGACTGGAGACTGGAATGGTGATCTGTTACCTCCAGTGACGACATTAGGTTCTGTCTCTGTGCGAGTGATGGACGTAACGTGGACGCCGTAGACCTGGTAAGCTGCCTATTACGGAGTGCATTCGCCTGCGACGCACAGGTGCCATACAAGGATTCGTGGTGGGGGCGAGGACGGCATCACTTACAACTCGCAGTCACATTTGGAGTTTCTGCAGGAGTAAAGCAGCAAACCCCGGAATACTTTATAGTCTATTATTCCTGTTTTACTCTCGTTTATTCGACAGGAGAGTGACGCGAATTTTCAGAAGAACATTGCACGTCAACGCGCAGCAGCTGTGAAGCAACATGTTCCTCGTAATATACAACAGATGCCCTGGCCAATAACATTACCACATCTCTCGCCTATTGAATATGTATGGGACGTGACGAAACGGGAACTTACTCGTTCTCTAGGACTTGCAAGAACTATTGCCAAACTACAACAAAGGGCGCAAGATGCTTGTGACAGTAAATGGCAGTCCGTCGTTCTGCAACTTTACGATCGTTTGCATATGATAATACACGCCAGCGACTATCCGGGCATCCTTTACTGCGACACATGTGTTCATTTGGTCTGAATTTACAATCACATATACCTTACTATCATGAACTACCTGTCACTTCACTTGTCAATAAAATGACCTTGTCCTTGGGAGTGTTAAACAATATTCTCAGTTCAGTTACTTACGCGAAACCGTTCACGAACCTGGCCTACAAAATATTGGTTACGAATTTCACTGTCGCAAAATGGCAGCAGCTTTCGGGTATAGCAAAAACTGCATCTCAAAATACACAAATAGACTCTACAATACCGTCGTCAAACCTGAGTGTCTTTATGGCGCTGGAACACTAATTTTAAACAGAAAGGGGGATATTAAAGAAATCTAAAAAGAGAATTGCAAGTAATCAGTAAAATTTTATGTCCATATTATACCGAAGAATGAACATACGGACTAAGAGCAAATGAAAAAATTGAAAAGTATCTCAGAAAACGCAGGCTACAATTCTAAGAGGGTATTAAAGGTTAACTAGACAGGTTGTGGAATTCTACAACAACCAGCGATCAAGTAGAAATTGCAACAATAAAAAGAAGGCCTGCTGGTGATATTGCTATCCTGAGTGAAAGCGAAGAAGAATTACGTGATATGCTGAACGGAATGAAGTCTAATGAGTACACAGTATGGAGTGAGAGTAAATCTAAGAAATACGAAGTTAATGAGAAGTAGTAGAAATGAGAACAGCGACAAACTTATCATCAGGATTGATGGTCACGAAGTAGATGAAGTTAAGGACTTCTGCTACCTACGTAATAAAATAACCAATGTCGGACGGAGGAAGGAGGACATCAATAGCAGACTAGCTATGGCAAAAAAGGCATTCCTGGCCAAGAGAAGTTTACTAATATCAAATATCAGCCTTAAGATGAGGAAGAAATTTCTGAGAATGTACGTCTGGATTACAGCATTATATGGCAGTGAAACATGGACTGTGAGAAAAAAGGAGCAGAATTGAATCGAAGCATTTGAGATGTGGTGCTACAGACGAATGTTGAATATTACGTGGACTGATAAGATAAGGAATGAGGAGGTCCTACGCAGAATCGGAGAGGAATAGGAATATGTGGAAAACACTGATAAGAAGAAGGCACAGGATGATAGGACATCCTCTTCCATGGTACTAGAGGGAGCTGTAGTGGGCAAAAACTGTAGAGGAAGACAGAGATTTGAATACATCCAGCAAATAATTGAGTAAGTAGGTTGCAAGTGCTACTCTGAGATGAAGAGGTAAGCACAGGGGAGGAATTCTTGGCGGGCCGCATCAAACCAGTCAGAAAAATGATGACAAAAAAAAACTATGTCGGTTAGTGAGAAACAGCGTGCTGTAATCCAGTTCCTAACCACAGAAGACTTCGTCCGCACATGGTACGCCCTCTCCCTCAGCATGACAACGGCACAGAAGACACGAACGCTGCGCATCTGGAACAATCTGACGCTTTCGGTTTGCTGTCATCGATCATCCTCTACACAACCCCCACTTGGCCCTAACCGATTTTCACCTTTTTACAAAATTTGAAGAACACCTTCGACGACTTTGATTTGATAGGGATAAAGCCTTGCAAGCAGAGGTGAAGCTGTGGCTCCGTAGATTTGGAAATTTATGGTAATGAGTTATGAGACCAAACTGCTGAGGTCTTCGGTCGCTAATCTTACACTCTATTTAATCTAACTTGAAGTAACTTACGCTAAGGACGACACACACACCCATGCCCGAGGGAGGACTCGAATTTCCGACGGGGGGAGCCGCGCGGACCGTGATAAGGCGCCCGAGACCGCGCGGCTACCACTCGCGGCTTTGTGGGTCCGTCAACAAAGTCAAACATCCTACAATGATGGTATCAACAAACTGGTCTCTCGATCTGGTCAAAGTGTTCGTCATCAGGGCGACTATGTTCAGATTTAAATATGTTGACATGAAGAATAATGTTGCAGAACATTAATAAAGTGTGCTTTATTTAAAAAGCTTCAAGAGTTTACACATAAAAAATTCACAGGCATTACGTTTCGGCACGCCCTGGTACATCTACATACGAAGAATATTTTATTGCCGATGTCAGCGGATGTGTTTTTGTAGGAACAAAACAAGAAGTCTGTTACTATGAATATAAACTCTAAGATTAAGAAAAAACACCACGAAGGAATTTCCCGGATGAGACGGAATTCGGTAGATGCGCTGTATATGTACAGATAAACAAATGACTACAATTCCAGAAAAATTGAATCATTTATTCAAGAGGAAGAGCTTCACAGGCACTTAAATGTGTGTCCGCAGCTCGTGGTCGTGTGGTAGCGTTCTCGCTTCCCACGCTCGGGTTCCCGGGTTCGATTCCCGGCGGGGTCAGGGATTTTCTCTGCCTCGTGATGACTGGGTGTTGTGTGATGTCCTTAGGTTAGTTAGGTTTAAGTAGTTCTAAGTTCTAGGGGACTGATGACCATAGATGTTAAGTCCCATAGTGCTCAGAGCCATCTGAACTTAAATGTGATTTGCAGAGTATCCATGTAGAACGCGTTGGTCCACTTCTGGCAAGCAGCTATTCGGCTTGCAATTCATTGACAGAGTTGTTGTACGTCGTCCTTAGGGATATCATGCCAAGTTCTGTCCAGTTGGCGCGTTGGGTCGTCAGAATCCCAAGCTGGTTCCAGGGCGCTGTCCGTAACGCTCAAACGTTCTCCATTGGGGAGCGATCCGGTGACTTTGCTAGCCAGCACGAAGACGAGCAGCAGAAACTCTTGCCGTGTGCGGGCGGGAATTATCTTGCTGAAATGTATGCCCAGAATGGCTTGCCTCGAAGGGCAACGTAACGGTCTGTAGCATATCGTCGACGTACTGCTGTGCTGTAAGTCGCCGGGAATGACGGTCAAAGGAGTCCTGCTCTGAAAAGGATTGTTGCCCAAGATCGTCGCTCCTTGTCAGTTGCTATCCCACTATAGTCACGGGTGTCTGCAGACACGTCTTCCGCCTAGATTCTCATTGACTATAGAAGAGTTATCTTGAATGATGAGGCTCGCTTGGAACTGAGCCCTGACAACCAGCGAAGACGAAAGGCATTTGGATGCCAATCCGACTGTAGGCTGTAACATGTGATCTAATCACCATTATCTGGTATATTTGAAGAAAGTTACGGACTCTCTTCGTCGCCGAATTAAGCCTCTTAAGAAGGCTAAAGGCGATGTTACACGGTATCAGCGAGACTTTCTCGGGGTGACTAACTTTTCCTACGGTTTGCTTATACACTACTGACCATTAACATTGCTACACCACTAACAAGACGTGCTACAGACGCGAAATTTAACCGACAGGAAGAAGATGCTGTGATATGCAAATGATAAGCTTTTCAGAGCCTTCACACAAGGTTGGCACCGGTGGCGACACCTGCAACGTGCTGACATGAGGAAAGTTTCCAACCGATTTCTCATACACAAACAGCAGTTGATCGGCGTTGCCTGGTGAAACGTTGTTGTGACGCCTCGTGTAAGGAGGAGAAATGCATACCATCACGTTTGCGACTTTGATAAAGGTCTGATTGTAGCCTATCGAGATTGCGGTTTATCGTATCGCGACATTGCTGCTCGCGTTGCTCGAGATCCAATGACTGTTAGCAGAATATGGAATCGGTGGGTTCAGGGGGGTAATACGGAACGCCGTGCTGGATCCCAACAGTCTCGTATCGCTAGCAGTCGAGACGACAGGCATCTTATCCGCATGGCTGTAACGGATCGTGCAGCCACGTCTTGATCCCTGAATCAACAGATGGGGACGTTTGCAAGACAACAACCATCTGCACGAACAGTTGGACGACATTTGCAGCAGCATGGACTATCAGCTCGGAGACCATGGCTGCGGTTACCCTTGACGCTGCATCACAGACAGGAGCGCCTGCGATGGTGTACTCAACGCGAACCTGGGTGCACGAATGGCAAAACGTCATTTTTTCGGATGAACCCAGGTTCTGTTTACAGCATCATGATGGTCGCATCCGTGATTGGCGACATCGCGGTGAACGTACATTGGAAGCGTGTATTCGTCATCGCCATACTGGCGTATCACCCGACGTGATGGTATGGGGTGCCATTGGTTACACGTCTCGGTCACCTCTTGTTCGCATTGACGGCACTTTGAACAGTGGACGTTACATTACAGATGTGTTACGACCCTTGGCTCAACCTTCATTCAGTCCCTGCGGAACCCTACATTTCAGCAGGATAATGCACAACCGCATGTGGCAGGTCCTGTACGGGCCTTTCTGGATACAGGAAATGTTCGACTGCTACCATGGCCAGCACATTCTCCAAATCTCTCACCAATTGAAAACGTCTGGTCAATGGTGGCCGAGCAACTGGCTCGTCACAATACGCCAGTCACTACTCTTGATGAACTGTGGTATCGTGTTGAAGCTGCATGGGCAACTGTAAATGTACACGCCACCCAAGCTCTGTTTGACTCAATGCCCAGGCGTATCAAGGCCGTTATTACGACCAGAGGTGGTTGTTCTGGGTACTGATTTCTCAGGATCTATGCACCCAAATTGCGTGAAAATGTAATCGCATATCAGGTCTACTATAATATATTTGTCCAATGAATACCCGTTTATCATCTGCATTTATTCTTGGTGTAGCAAATTTTAATGGCGAATAGTGTATATACTGTACTGTGAGAATACTATCAGAGAGAATGAGGTGTGTACTCGACAATGTGGACGTACTATGGCACTACTTAGGAGATAGTTTTACATTCATCATTAAATGGCTTTTTCTTTGCTGACTGTCTTGACCTCACATCTTGATTCATTTCTTAAGTAATCGGATCTTCGAATAGACGTACCCAACTACAGCTACCTTCCTGTATCGTGAAGAGGTAGGCGAGACTATTCTTCGATTCGTCCAGCCATTTAGTGCTGCTCTTCCTCGTGGTGTTCCGCCTTCGATTTTGCCTTGCATGATAATATTTTCTAAATTATACCCTTGTCGTCTTAAAATTTGCCCAAGGAGCCGGATGCTGCTTTGACTTACGTGAGAAGATGAACATCTTGTGATTCTAAGTAATTCTACAAGGTATTCTTAAATTACCGGCCGATCGAGGTGGCCGAGCGGTTCTAGGCGCTACAGTCTGGAACCGCGAGACCGTTACGGTCGCAGGTTCGAATCCTGTCTCGGGCATGGATGTGTGTGATGTCCTTAGGTTAGTTAGGTTTAAGTAGTTCTAAGTTCTAGGGAACTGATGACCTCAGCAGTTAAGTCCCATAGTGCTCAGAGCCATTTGAACCATTTTTTGATATAAACCTTATCGATTAAAAACCATTAGTTTGGTCTTTTTACATGCCTATCTCTAGACCAAAACTTGAACTAAAAGTCTTCATTCTTGGGAACAGATCGCTAAGCTCTACCTCACTTCCCAAGCGGTCTAAGGCACTGCAGTCATGGAATGTGCGGCTGGTCCCGGCAGAGGTTCGAGTCCTCCCTCGGGCGTGGGTCTGTGTGTTTGTCCTTAGGATAATTTAGGTTAAGTAGTGTGTAAGCTTAGGGACTGATGACCTTAGCAGTTAAGTCCCATAAGATTTCACACACATTTTAACATTTTTCTACCTCACTTCCCACAATGAGGGTAGCGTCATCAGCAAAACGTAGACTGTAGATTTTTCAGTCGGCAACTGTAAATCCTCCAGCCTAGCCATCCCTTCCACCCCTAACAACATTACCCGCGTAGATGTTAGAGACTAAGATAATAATACACATCATTGCCTGATTGCATTTGTCACATCGAAAAAATTCCGAGTACTCAGCATCCACCTCTATTGTTGGAGCATAACTGTTATACAGAAATGTAGTAATAATAATAAGTATTTCGGAAACACAAACGCGTTAATAACATGCTACAATTGTTCAAATGTTTCAGATGGCTCTGAGCACTATGGAACTTAACATTTGAGGTCATCAGTCCCCTATAACTTAGAACTACTTAAACCTAACTAACCTAAGGACATCACACACATCCGAGGCAGGATTCGAACCTGCGACCGTAGTGGTCGAGCGGTTCCAGACTGAAGCGCCTAGAACCGCTCGGTCACACCGGCGGGCGCTACAGTTGTCCTACATTACACAGACAAGGATCTTTTTATGACCTAGAAAACAAATGAAGGGAGAGGCACATAACTCAATACATATTTCAGTTTTGCGTTAGTCGTGCGTTAATAAAGAACCCGTTTTTACGAAGAGTGCTTCTCTATGCAGCAGTTTTCGGCCACTTAAACACGTGTCAGCAGGCGTGTAGGAGGCGCGGCGACGCACGGCAGGCAGGCAGCGTGCGGCGCGGAGCCCACGCGGGAGACGGACGGCGCGTCACGGCCAGCCAACACCTGCTGTCATGTCGGCCACGCCCCCCGCGCTGTCGCTGTCATAACGCCCTCTCCGTCTCTCCCCGGCCTTGTTCATCGCCGCTCGCGTTTCGTGTCGCACACCCAATAGCCGCAACGACTCTTCACAACACACCTGCCACTACAGTCATTGTACTTGTAGGGTAAGGTAGCTCGAATCGTGACAATTAAAGAATTACTTTGCTTGGTAGGGCAGTTTAAATATGCAGTTTGTTTTGTGGCCACTGAAACTAGTTTTTAGTCTATCAGCCAACTTCCACATAAATGTAAAAATATTGTCTCAAAATGAATTTTCAGCCTTTCCACATCTATACCTTCAGTAAGTTTAAAGTGCTTGGTTTGCTAATCTGTACACCATACTCAGGATAAGAAATCCGCGACGACATAACAATTCGCAAACGACAAACGTGACGTTATTTTGACAGTTATACGTAATGAAAGTACACAGGAAACAAAATATAAATTCTTAGCAAATTCAACTGCTTAAATTGGCAAATCGAAAATCAGTTGGTTTGCAAGCAGGTATCAAAAAATATTTCTTAATTTTACAGCTTAATTGCCTCTAAATTTTTGGCCTATGTGTTATGTCCAGCCAGTGAATGCAAAATTTGTTCTCTTTCTTCTACTTCTGTAAATTTAATGAAATGTTGTAGCCATCGGAAAAACAGGTCTGATGTAATCCATCCATTTGTCCAGCATCCGAATGTTGTGTCAGATGGAGCTCTCCATTTAAGACATCACTGATTCTGCTCTGCTTAAATATTAATATCAGATGTATGAATTCGCCTGCTGCGTTCGTTGCACATACACTTGACGTTGTAAGACTCCTTTCTCCGCTTGTAATTGCACCCACTTGGCATTTGCCTTTTCCAGCAATTGCTTTAGACGGTTTGTGAACTTTGGATAAGAAACTTTCATCCATGTTATACATTTGGCCATGTTGTACATCTAGTTTTTCCTTGTATTTATCGCCGGCCGCGGTGGTCTAGCGGTTCTAGGCGCTCAGTCCGGAACCGCGCGGCTGCTACGGTCGCAGGTTCGAATCCTGCCTCGGGCATGGATGTGTGTGATGTCCTTAGGTTAGTTAGGTTTAAGTAGTTCTAAGTTCTAGGGGACTGATGACCACAGATGTTAAGTCCCATAGTGCTCAGAGCCATTTGAACCATTTGAACCTTGTATTTATCAAAGAACACATTGACAAGCTGTTTATAAAATTCCTTCCTTCGTTCAATCGATATTGCTCCGGGAACTCCCAAGGACAAACTATGATGATCTTTCATAAACATATAATACCACTTTTTATCGGCTATGTTTTCTTCTTTATTGAAGCGAAGCGGTACATGATATTCGTCAGCAAGCTGGTAGGCAAGTTTCCTTAATTCAGTAATAGTTACTCCACGGGAACTAGACTCTCAATTAATTATACGTCGTGCTAATTCATCTTCCATCTCCGCTGTCATATCATTAGATCTTCCGTATTTTTATGTTT
The DNA here is from genome assembly GCF_021461395.2 of Schistocerca americana. Taxonomy (NCBI): domain Eukaryota; kingdom Metazoa; phylum Arthropoda; class Insecta; order Orthoptera; family Acrididae; genus Schistocerca; species Schistocerca americana. The sequence continues at coordinate 496,203,182 of NC_060119.1, read as the reverse complement.
TATTTTAACTTTTAAAATTACAACGCAGTGTAGGCTTTGGTATATTATATCTTCTAAACGCTTTATAAAATCCAATTTCACCATTTTTCAGTAAAGCTTCGTCCATATCCTTCTGCTCCTACTTATTGTAAGCTCTCTTCGTCATATTGATCAGCTGAAATAAACAGCTTCTTATTTGGTACATATTTCCCATCAACGCCTAAGCTGTACCGGTACGATTAACAAATTCTCCACAGGTACAATTTAGGCAGCGATACCTCTATCGTTTCAAGCCAGATCTACAGGCCTCACCTCGAAATTTTCTACCGTTTGATTATGATTAAATGAATGGCAGGGCACCACTACAATAGATGTAATTCAAAAAAATTGCTTTATCGTCGTATTCTTCTCTGAAATTGCTTGCAAAAGTACGAAAGAATGTAATAAAACAGTCAAACAAGCTAATTTAATTATTTTTCTATCACAACAGGGGATAGATCAGTCTGTAAGAGAAGGACCCGCGAACATATGGTTCTGAGTTGGAATCCCAGCCTGGTGCGAATTTTTAATGTGTTTCCAAGTTTCAAGAAAATTACCGTCCATTGATATTTTAAGTCATCGAGATTAATTCTGTCACACTTTGATTAGTAAGGAGAAATTCTTCTGCTACTTCTTTTATGGTAAATTGGTAAATAAGCAGAAACACGTGTAACTGTTTGTTTAAAAAATTGCGTAGCAGTCACTGGAAGCAGTCACATCCAGCTGCAGTCTGGTAGTAATCGTACGATGCAATTTAAAGTAGAACGACTACATAACAGTAATCGAAGGCGAGGCAGATGGCAGACTGAGATTCATTAGAAAAATCGTGAGGAAGCGTAGTCCACCGACAAATGAGGTAGCGTACAAAGTCCTCTTGGGTCAATACTTGAATACCAGAGAATCCATGCGAAACTTCCGCAATTTTATAGTTTAAAATAATGACAGTATTTGGAATTAGTATAGTTGCTGGGTTAAATGTAGTTGTGGGAATGAATAGAAAAAATCTTCAAAAATGAACCGAACGACGAAAATAATAATCACATATACATGATACACCCTTTTATATAAATTTCCATGTGTCCAAAAATGCGTTTTACATTCGGAATGTTTGACCCGGCTTGTGCGACGGGAAGAGTTCAGAGACTGTCAGCAGGGCCATGTAACATGTAACTTTAAGCACGTTAGGCCGTAGTAGCAATAGGTAAGTAACAAATCAAGGCGATAACGATAAATACGTTTGTCATCATCTCGGAAAGCATATTCGTATACGAAAGTCTTACTACACTACGTGCAGAGATATTGGACTGCCGCAGTGGTCACGATTATTATCTATGAGAATGCTGTATACAAGTTACCTAGTTATTAAGTGCTTTAAAACAAATAAAATGGTTTTCGCAGTAATATACTACGAAAAGGGGGTCTCTTATTCGTGCTTAACAAGCTAGCTTTGCAAAATATAGATATGAAACTGGGCCTCAATGTTGCCCTTTGCCGCGTCGCAGGATAATGGGGAAGGGGCACCACATTAGTAGAGCGTGGATAAATTGAAAATTGGAGTTCGACGAGAGGCGTGCTAGAGTAGTCTGTGTAGCTGCAATGACCACTTTGTCCGGATGTAATTGTTTATTTCCGCGTCGAAGGTTTTGTGTTGCATAGCGTCCATTAATATTGTACCCCATGGCGCACTCTTACCGCCAAGCAACACTAAAATTACAGTCGAAGCGAATATGCACGACCACGTGCTTATGAAATTGAATAGTTCATTCGCGAAGAGCTACGCCTGGACCCATAAGAAGCGATAGGTACTCATTTCTCTATCACTGGCAGCATCGTCTACATTAATATGACGACGGAGGATGCACGGGCTGCTGTACTCCGACAGCACGCACATGGATTAAAATTCAAACATTCTGACAGAAATATTGGGACGGTAGACCACTCTGGTTTGGGTCATCGAACAACTCGGGTGTTTGAACTCCCTTTCGAACTACCCCAAGACGAGGTCTTTGAAGCCTTCCGATCCTACAGCAACGTTGTGGGCCATATCGCGGAAAAATGACAGACGTTCACGATATACCACGTGTTAAATGGCGGCCAACAGATCAAGGTCGAACTATTCAAACACCTGCCATCCTATCTGGTCATAGGTAGTGTGCGAGCCATCGTCATGGCAAACCGCAGGCATGTGCAGGATGTGGAACAGGAAGGCCATATTAGGTCCGATTGTCGCCGTTTTCAGCTCCAAACGCGATGCTCGCTTCTGTAGCAGACGCCTACACCTTGGATGTGAACAACCCAGGTGCATCACTTCAGTATGCTCATGTTTTCCCACTGGAACTCCCCATCAGGAACGACAGTGTGGATGAGACTTCACCAGCACCATCTCCCTAATGGCAACAAGACCCACAGCTGTCTAGAGCTGGATGAATGCGACGGACATCGCACCAAGTGTGGCGCCTACCTCTGCTTTCCTTCAGACAGGCATGACATCAGACGACTAATAGCCACATTCCAACATGGAACAGCACCTCCAAAGGCAGCAGTCCGAAAACGGACAAAGCGAAGTCGAACGCCCTCTGACGACACACTCATCATATGCCATCATGGGTAGTGGACCAGATACCAGACGGTGATCTCCTTTTGAGCGCCTCGACGACAGGAGTGGCCACTTGCAACGTCAAATTTGGGAGTGTCCTTTCCACCACCTGAGATATGGCCTGAGAATGACAGATCCCATGGAAGGAGGTTTCCCATTTACCACCATGGTAGCTTCACCACCCCTAGCCCTAGATGGGCATGACAGTCGCCAGCCATCACTTTCTGTCTCCTGAGTTGACAATGTCGACGACGGAGCAGATCAGGATGCTGGCCTATCCGTCGCAGGACGCCCCTCAGTGGTGCCTGACCCAGCTTCCACCCACTGATAGCAGCCACAGTGGCTGCGCCATATGTTTGACGACAGCTGGACATCTCCCCAGGACTGCTGTGCCAACAGGGGGAGCAGACCCACAGCACTACCGCATCGCGACAATGGATCTAGCCACCATTTGAACTCTCAATGTTCAGATACACCGTTTACGCTGTTGATATAAAATAGCCTCCTCCAAGAAGTGGTCGTTGCTGATTTCTACAGTCCCACCAGCTACACAGCCCACATATCTCATTGCTTTGACAACAGTAGTGGAGTGGCCATCCTCCTCTAGGCAGTGCTCCCTACTGAAAATGGAGTATACTTTCCTAATGCTAGGGGTATGATCCCCACACTGTTCAGTGTCCACATCACAAATCTACATGCTGTGTTCGTCTCCATCCAACTCCATGAACGACACACCTTCTTTGCTGACGAGGTAACATCGCTATTTAAAGGTCGCTTGCATGACATGGTCCTCAATGGAGACTTCAACTGTACACAAGGGTCTACTGATCAACTCCCACGACTTTCCCTGAGTCATTATAAACCAACTTCAGCTTAATGATACATGGACGAAGGTTCGTCACAAAATCCGTCACAACCATGCGGGTTTCACATATTATATGGTGCAATAATTCAGTCGCCTCGACGGTATCTGCCTCACACATTGCCTTGCTGGCGATTCTCGACATGTCAAAGTTTGGCTCTGGCTTTCTCTGACCATGGGACCTACATCTGCAATGTCGTCCTTGCCAGCAAATGCGTTGTCCAGTTGTAGCCTATGGAAATCAGTCATTGCGCACCTGACTGCCGCTGAATGCCAACAGATCATTGAGAATGCTTGAGCCCACTGTCGACGATGTCGCCCAACCGACATATCCACACTATCTTGGTGGCCATCCAGTGCCAAATTGGCTCTGTGCACAGCATTGCTAAGATGTGCCAAAGACATCAAGCCTTAGCATGCAAGTAACACGCACTTCTATTACATGATCCTATGTGACTGCACTTTGATGGCATTCGCTCCCGCCTGCCAGGTGATCGTGCATCATGCTATAGCATGGATCACTTCACTCATACTACGACGGTTGGAAAGGACTCTTTTCCAGCCCTGCACCTATGATTATATGCTCGTGAAACGCCGTCGATGTACCACCTCCTTACAGAACGGCAGTGCCGTCTCCTGTGTGTTCCCTCCCGCTGCTTCTTCCTTTCTTATCCTGATTTAGTGACAGGTTAGTTGTTTTGGGACAGGCGTAAATAGACGGAAACCCCTAAAGAGATGCAGTTCTTTTTTCTTAGGTCACAAGTGGCGGTGACAAGCAGATCTTCTTTTTATATTTTCGTTTTTCTGTCCAGGGGAGATAAAAAAATCTAGTTTATTACAAAACATAAAAACTCGGTGGTCTGGGAAAAAAGTGGACTCATGGATTGATGTTACTTTCTTAGTTGCTCGGTATGGATTCGATTCTCGCTGCCGTCATGTATGAAAAAATAAAAATAAGCAAAAAAGTTCAATAAAGTGGTCGGAGTATCTGCCTAATAAGCAGGACACCTGGGTGCGAATCCCAATCTGGCACAAATTTTCAATTTTCCCCATTGATTTCAAACAATGTCCCCTCGCAGCCAATGTCTGTAATACCTTTGTGTCTTATTACCAGATACGAGTGATAGAAGAAGTAGAGAAGATCAAGGAAGTCCGCCGTTTCGCTATAGGTTGGTTTAGTACACGTGGAGACGTCTCGGTGAAGATGCTCAACCAACTCTAGTGGCACACGCTGCAAGGTAGGTGTTCCGCAGCACTGCGCGGTTCACTGTTAAAATTCTGGGACTGTACGTTCCTAGCCCATTCTCAGCTTAATAATCGTTCTTTCCGCAGACCATTGGTAACTGGAATAAGAAATGGGGGAAGTGACAGTGGTCTGCAAACTACTCTCCGCCACACACCACCTGTGTTGTCTTCATCATCATTTCATCCCCATCCGGCGCGCAGGTCGCCCAGTGTGGTGTCGACTGTAATAAGACTTGCACCAAGGCGGCCGGACCTGCCCCGTAAGGGGCCTCCCGGCCAATGACGCCAAACGCTCATTTCCGTTTTCCACCACCTATGGAGAACAGATGCAGATGTGCAAGTAGATTACCGTAGTTGGGTAACACATTTTCTGGTGAAACAAGTATCACATCTGGCAAATCTACGATTTTATAATTTAAAGTAGGGGACAAATGAGCAATCTACACTGATGAGCCAAAACATTATGACCACCTTCTTAATAGCTTGTTTGTCCGTCTTCGGAACGAAATACATCACTTAGGAATCCGATTTTGTTGGTAGATTTGTGGAGGTATGCGGCGTTAGATGGTGACATTAGATGTCTACGCACAGGTCATGTAATTCGCGTAAATAACGGGTCGCTGATTCGGGTACGCGGTGATGTCACCCGACAGCGACCCAGAAGGGTTCCATAGGATTTACATCAGACAAATTTGGTCGGGGAGGCGTCAGCGTAAATTCACTGCAACGTTCCTCAAACCACTGAAGGGGGTTTTTTGCTCCGAGACACGGACAACTACACTGCTGAAAGATGACGTTGTCGTCGTGGAAGACATCAAACGTGATTGGATGAATGTGATTCGCAACTGTCTGCGAGTCTTCGATTACTACCGCAAGTCACATATAAGGGCAGCAGAATGTCTCCCAGCCGGCCGCTGTGGCCGAGCGGTTCTAGGCACTTCAGTCCGGAACTGCGCGATTGCTACGGTCGCAGGTTTGAATCCTGCCTCGGGCATGGATGTGTGTGATGTCCTTAGGTTAGTTAGCTTTAAGTAGTTCTCAGTTCTAGGGGACTGATGACCTCAGATGTTAAGTCCCATAGTGCTCAGAGCCATTTGAACCATTTGAGAATGCCTCCCATAGCATTATAATGCTTCCACCAGCCAGCACCCGTGGCGCGCTGCGCGTTTCGAGCAGCCGTTCACCTCGGTGACGGCGATTCTGGAGACGACCATCGACTTAGTTAAACGAAAATGTGATTCACCCGAAGAGCCGATACGATTCCATTGATCGACGGTCGAATCCCGATGGTCCCGTGCCCACTGCAGTCGCAATTGACGGTAGTGGTGGGTTAACCTGTGATCACGTAAGGGTGGTCAGCTGCGTAGCTCCGTGTTCAACAATGTACGACGAACGGTGTGCTCCGAAACACTTGCGCGTGCACCAGCATCGTGCTCTTTCGGCAGAGATGCTCACTTCACAGAGAAGACAAGCCTCCGGACCCCACCTCCGAATCCTACGTTCTGTGAAGAGTCGTGGACGTCGAACCATTTAGCGCCTAGTGGTAATTTCACTGTCCTAGCTCTTTCTATACAGGCTCACGACAGTAGCACGTCAACATTCGACCAGCCCCGCCGTTTTTGAGATACCCCTTCACAGTTTCCGCGTAACAATAATCTGCCTCTTACCAACATCCAACGTCGCTTATATCAATGGATTTCCCCATTTGCAGCCGCTATCTTCGCTAGGGCGATTCCCCGTCCGTGTCTGCTCCGCTTACATACTTTTGTTACCGCGTCTCGTGCCCGCAACGCCAGCAAGCGTCGCGGTGGGCAGTGGCCATTATGTTTTAGCTTACTAGTGTAGACGTTATGCAAAACCAAGTGATAGACAAAGAACGTTCCTCTTTTATTTGATAAAGAAAAAAATGGCTCTAAGCACTATGGAACTTAACATAATGAGGTCATCAGTCCCCTAGATTTAGAACTACTTAAACCTAACTAACCTAAAGACATCACACACATCCATGCCCGAGGCAGGATTCGAACCTGCGACCGTAGCAGCAGCGCGGTTCCGGACTGCAGCGCCTAGAACCGCTCGGCCACAGCAGCCGGCACGATAGAGATATCACTTATCTACACTAACGGAAAAAAAAATCGGAACACCAAGATGATGTGCGACATGAACGAAAATTAGTAGGCGGGTTTCTATATCCGAAAGATGATGTCATTTCAAATTTCGCTCCAGTCGCATAAGAGTGGCGCTATGAGTGCTGCTATGAGGTTGCAAATCAAGTTTGCTTTAAATACACGCTGTAACTATCGTGAGCGTCGGTTACCTTTGAGACTAGACGTGGTGATCTGATGTTAGTCCAGAATACCCTTAACATGACAAAGATCCCATTATCAACACCTCCAGGAGTTTGAATGAGGTCGTTTAATAGGGCTACGAGAAGCTGGATGTTTCTTCTGCGATATTGCAGAAAGACTTGGCAGGAATGTAGTCACTGTACATGATTGCTGGGAGCGGTGGTCACGAGAATGTACGGTTGCGACAAGAATAGGCTCAGGATAGCCACGTGGCACTACAGAGAGGGAACACCATCGTGTTCGACGTACGGTTCTGGCGCATAGTAGTGCTTCTGCGGCAGCAACTTTAACAGCAGCTGCCACCAGTGACGAAACTTACTGCTAGAAATCGGTTACTTCAACGACAGCTCCGAGTCAGAGGCCCTGTTGCGTACATTCCACTGATCCCAAACTACGATCATTAACGACTTCGGTGGAACCCGTCTTGGCTGCTATCGGGCGCGAGAGCTCATTGGAGGGCAGGATGGAGGTCTGTTGTGTTTTCTGATGAAAGCTGGTTCTACCTCGGCGCGAGAGATGGCCGTGTGTTGATTAGAAGGACGCCACTTGAGGACCTGCATCTAACCTGTATGTGTGCTAGACACACTGGACCTAAACGTGGAGCTATGGTTTGGGGTACGATTTCGTATGGCAGCTGGACCACTCTCGAAGTTATCCCACGCACCCTGACTGCAAAATTGTACGTCAGTCTCGTAATTTGACCTGTTGTGTTGCCATTCATGAACAGCGTTGGAGGGGATGTTTTCCAACAAATTGGAAATTTGTGGTAAGTTCCTATGGGACCAAACAGCCGAGGTCATCGGTCCCTAGGCTTACACACTACTCAACCCAACTTAAACTAACTTACGCTAAAGACAACACAAACACACCCATGACCGAGCATGGATACGAACCACCGACGAGGGAACGCGCGAACCGTGTCAAGGTGTCTGAGACCGCGCGGCTACCCCTCGCGGCGTGTTTCCCAACAAGATAACCCTCGGCCACATACCACTGTGGTAACCCAACATGCTCTACGGCGTACCTTGACCTGCTCGATCACTAGATCTGTCTCCTATCGAGAACTTATGGGACATTCTCGAGCGACAATTCCAGCGTCATTCACAAACAACATCAAGAAATACTATTACATGGATTAAGATTTACTGTAAATTTATTTATGGATTCACAAGATACCTCTGCTTACTGCAAAGCTTTTTGCATGCAGGAAGTTTAGCATTTTTTCGAGTGTTATCTCCCGTGCTTTTCTCTTTCTAGAATTTTTTGGATGGCATCTGTGCTGTTCAAGTAAGAGTCCTGTATGCTTCTGATATTATGTTCAGAAAGTGCGAGAACACTAGAAAGACGCCTGTCTGGAACTCAGTCGGACGTCTCTTTTTCACGCAACCATCCCGGTATTTGCCTTAATCGATTTAGGGAAATCAGGGAAAATCTAAAACTGGATAGGCGAACGAGATTTGAACCCTTGTCATCCCGGATACGAGTCCAATTTGGTAACCTGATCTCTTGGCCTCTGATATTGGTATGCGAGTGCTTTGTGCATCTTGAATAGCAACTCTTTAAATACACAAGCATGAATTCTTGTAAAACAAGCAAAGGATGTAGAGTATTCAGTCCAATTAAAATAACTTCAAATGTTACTATCTTTGCTACCCGTCCGGCTATCGTGGGGGCTAACGCACAGTTTCCCGAGCGGCAAGGCGTGCCGGTCCCCGGCACGAATCCGCCCGGAGGATTAGTGTCGAGGCCCGATGTGCCGGCCAGTCTGTAGATGGTTTTTAAGGCGGATTTCCATCTGACTCGGCGACTGAAGCGCCTAGAACCGCTCGGCCACCGCGGCCGGCCAAGACGCGTGGTCCAAAGAGGTCCAACATGTGTGAAAATGAAATAAAGCACAATCTGTAGCAGTCCCAAAACACTAACAAAAGTTGTTTGATAGACAATGTAACGGCATTAAACAGTCTACCTTTCGGACGAATAGGAAATAAACTGATTCTATACCAAGTATCGAAACCAAAGCACAAAGAATAGATTCACACACGCGATACACGATTCTAACCCATGAAAGTTTCAGAGAAATTTTCTATCTTCGATTTTATGGTCACACCTTCGACATGTGAATGCGTCAGTGACCTGAATGTTAATCACATTTTCTTTGGCTGCCACAGGAAGCATCAAGAAACTACGAAAATAATACAGCATCTGATGACCTCTGGAAATACTTTACCAATAAACATTAAAACTCTATTAGCAACAGAAAACTTTAAAGTGTATATACTTTAAGGTTTACATACTATACGATTTTATAATCGACGGTCAGATAAGAATACAGGAAAGAGATTTTTTTTACATTATAGTATAACAAATACCTTATTTGCTTAGATCAGTGGCTTAAGTTCAGTTTAAATGGGAGTAACAAATAATTGTTGTTTTTACGATTCTGAGGCTGGCTCTATTGGTGATGTCCAAACGAAATCGATAAACTTAATAAAATCGCAAAGCTAACTAAAAAAAACATTTACGCATGAATGATACGATTCCCGTGAACTAACAGCTAACTCATACTACAAATATGCTCATGCTGTACACCGTAGAAGTAGACCTTACCACATTTGAACGCTGAAAACAGGCAGTCACTACATCTTACTGCAAAATAAGACATATTCTGAGCACGCCAAAACACAAAGTGTTTCTTCACACTCGGTCAACTCAGCCGGGTGTCAAACTGCTTCCTGAAAACATCACAGACAGACCCAAAGGTAAAACTCCCTGGGTATACGGTCGACCTGTTATACAAAACACTGTTTCTTCCCGTAGACCAAAACGTGTTTCAGCTCATTTGTGCTTTCATCAGTCGGTTTTCGTTATTCAAATATGTAAAATGTAAACTTGTTTTATGTGTTCATTAACAACACAAAAATTTTTGTGGATTGCCATTTACAACAGGTTCAAATTTTACAGGTTTGAATAAAGAAGACCGGTACATTTACACTACTGGCCATTAAAATTGCTACACCAAGAAGAAATGCAGATGATAAACGGGTATTCATTGGACAAATATATTATACTAAAACTGACATGTGATTACATTTTCACGAAATTTGGATGCATAGATCCTGAGAAATCAGTACCCAGAACAACCACCTCTGGCCGTAATAACGACCTTGATACGCCTGGGCATAGAGCCAAACAGAGCTTGAGTGGCGTGTACAAGTACAGCTGCCCATACAGCTTCAACACGATACCACAGTTCATCAAGAGTAGTGACTGGCGTATTGTGACGAGCCAGTTGCTCGGCCACCATTTACCAGACGTTTCCAATTGGTGAGAGATCTGGAGAATGTGCTGGCCAGGGCAGCAGTCGAACATTTTCTGTATCCAGAAAGGCCCGTATAGGACCTGCAACATGCGGTCGTGCATTATCCTGCTGAAATGTAGGGTTTCGCAAGGATCGAATGAAGGGTAGAGCCACGGGTCGTAACACATCTGAAATGTAACGTGCACTGTTAAAAGTGCCTTCAATGTGAACAAGAGGTGACCGACACGTGTAACCAATGGCACCCCATACCATCACGCCGGGTGATACGCCAGTATAGCGATGACAAATACACGCTTCCAATGTGCGTTCACCGCGATGTTGCCAAACACGGATGCGACCATCACGATGGTGTAAACAGAACTTGGATTCATCCGAAAAAATGACGTTTTGCCATTCGTGCAGCCAGGTTCGTCGTTGAGTACATCATCGCAGGCGCTCCTATGTGTGATGCAGCGTGAAGGGTAACCGCAGCCATGGTCTCCGAGCTGATAGTCCATGCTGCTGCAAAAGTCTTTGAACTGTTCGTGCATATGGTTGTTGTCTTGCAAACGTCCCCATCTGTTGACTCAGGGATCGAGACGTGGCTGCACGATCCTTTACAGCCATGCGGAAAAGATGCCTGTCATCTCGACTGCTAGTGATACGAGGCCTTTGGGATCCAGCACGGCGTTCCGTATTACCCTCCTGAACCCACCGATTCCATATTCTGCTAACAGTCATTTGATCTCGACCAACGCGAGCAGCAGTGTCGCGATACGATAAACCGCAATCGCGATAGGTTACAATCCGACATTTATCAAAGTCGGAAACGTGATGGTACGCATTTCTCCTCCTTACACGAGGCATCACAACAACGTTTCACCAGGCAACGCCGGTCAGCTGCTGTTTGTGTATGAGAAATCAGTTGGAAACTTAGCTCATGTCAGCACTTTGTAGGTGTCGCCACAGGCGCCAACCATGTGTGAAACTGTCGGGAAAGCTAATCCTTTGCATATCACAGCATCTTCTTCCTGTCGGTTAAATTCGCGTCTGTAGCACGTCATCTTCGTGGTGCAGCAATTTAGTGGCCAGTAGTGTAGCAAACTCATACTACAAATATGATTATGTTGTACACAGTACAAGTACACGTTACCACATTTGAAAGCTGAAAACAGCAGCCACTCCATCTTACTGCAAAATAAGACTTATTGCGAGCACGCCAAAACACAAAGTGCTTCTTCACACTCGGTCATCTCAGCCGGAAGTCAAACTGCTTCCTGAAAACCTAACAGACAGACCCAAAGATAAAACTCAAAAAAATGGTTCAAATGGCTCTGAGCACTATGGGACTTAACATCTGAGGTCATCAGTCCGCTAGAACTTAGAACTACTTAAACCTAACTAACCTAAGGACATCACACACATCCATGCCCGAGGCAGGATTCGAACCTGCGACCGTAGCGGTCACGCGGTTCTAGACTGAAGCGCCTAGAACCGCACGGCCACACCGGCCGGCAGATAAAACTCCCTGGGTATTCAGTCGACCAGTTATACAAAACACTATTTCTCCCCGTAGACCAAAACGTGTTTCAGCACCTGTGTGCTTTCATCAGTCGGTTTTCTTTATACAAATCTGTAAAATGTGAACTTGTTTTAAGTGATCATTAACAACACGAAAATTTTTGTAGATTGCTATTTACAACAAGTTCAAATTTTACAGATTTGAATAAAGAAGATTTAGTTGCATAACAGATGTACCTTATACCCAGTAATTTTATCTGCGAACATGACCAATTAAAGAAAGGAAAACAAAATGATGAATTGTTACAGAACTGTAACTTTGCAGAAGTTGACTTCCGTTAACTAATACGCTAAATAATGAAATAGTGGAAGTTGCAGATTCAAAAGTGGCAGATGCCAATGTAACTGCCAACCTCCATACGCTTTTAGTGAAGTGTTGTTTAGTGTGGGTGATGATGAACCCAGTTGTCCTTCCCCTCGACCGGGTCCGCGTCTACTCGTCATGCAGACGTGCGGTGCAACGCGCTCAGCGTGACACGGGGCTGGGAGTCTGTTGCCGTGAGGCAGGCGCCCCGAGCCAGCGCCTGCACGGCGCGACGTCCTCTACCCGCACAGCAGCTCGGCTGGGCAGCCGCCCGCGGGGTGACGGATGGGTGTCCGGCGGCGGGTGCGCCACGCCCCCGGCAGGCGGCGCTCAAAGCGCGCTCCGCCAGGAATAGCGGCCGGCCGACACATTGTCTCTCGTTAGCCAGACTAATGGTGGCCGGCCAGCGTCAACACGGGCCGCCTTTGATCCGGAGAAATGGCCGCCACTGCTCCCGAGATTACGGCGGCGGGCTCTGGCGAAATTTTCACAGCCTCCTTAATTTGTTGCCTGACCCAATGTCGCCGTGAAAAAGCGATCCCCTCGGTGACACGCGTCCTGTTCTCGTTCTAATCCCACTTTGAATTTATTTCAAAAAAGATTTTGTCTGTGATATATTGGTGTACGTGGTATGTTCAAAAAAACAGAATCACTAGTTCTAAATGTGGAAAAATGTAAGTCAGTGAGAATGAATAACATTCCGGTAAAGTGTTTCTAGTGTCCTCCTTGACAGAGTCAAGTCTTTTCAATATCTGGGCGTAGTATTGCAAAGCGATATGAAACGGAACGGGCATGTCAGAACTATAGTAGGGAAGCCGAAATGTGGACTTCGGATTATTGGAAGACTTTAGGAAAGACTAAAGAAGTCCACGTGCTGGGCGCTGGTGCGGCCTATTCTTGTGTACTGCTAGAGTATTTGGGATCCGTACCAGATCCAATTGAAGGAAGAGATCGAAGGCTCCTAAATTTGTTTTCGGTAGGTTCGAGCAACATGTAAGTGTTACTGAGATGCTTCGGGAACACAAATGGGAATCCCTGGAGGGAAACCGACGTTCTCTACGAGAAACACTATTGGGAAAATTTAGAGAACCAGCATCTGAAGCTGACTGCTGAACGATCCTACTGCCAGTAACATATATTGCGCGAAAGGACCACGATGAAAAAATATGACACATTAGGACTCATACGGAGACAAATAGAGAGTCGTTTTTCCCTCTACGCGCGGGATTAGCCGAGCGGTCTAGGGCGCTGCAGTCATGAACTGTGCGGCTGGTCCCAGCGGAGGTTCGAGTCTTCCTTTGGGCATGGGCGTGTGCGTTTGTCCTTAGGATAATTTAGGTTATGTAGTGTGTAAGCTTAGGGACTGATGACCATAGCAGTTAAGTCCCATAAGATTTCACACAAACCATTATCCCTTACAGTGTTTGCGGGTGGGATAACAAAGGAAATGACAAGTATTGGGTACCTTCTGCCTCGCACCTGACGGTGGCTTGCGGAGTGACTATGCAGATGTAGATGTACAAACCACCAATAGGTGGTGATGGAATGGTTCAAATGGTTCAAATGGCTCTGAGCACTATGGGACTTAACATCTGTGGTCATCAGTCCCCTAGAACTTAGAACTACTTAAACCTAACTAACCTAAGGACATCACACACATCCATGCCCGAGGCAGGATTCGAACCTGCGACCGTAGCAGTCGCGCGGATCCGGACCGAGCGCCTGAACCGCTAGACCACCACGGCCGGCTACTCCTTCTGATCATTAGTCATGAAATGAGGAGTCAATTTTGCTGCAACTCGATACGTGTTTAATTTTCTGATTGAAATCTGATGTAATCTGCCAATTCAGATTGCGACCTGTTTTTCTACATTTCTAACAGACTACGGTTGACGTTGACTAGATTATTGATTATGCGAATAAGAGCGCCGCCAGTTAACGGCGAATGTCTTACTAATCGATGATCATTTTTAACTAATGCTCATTTATGAATTGCGAGAACTGTTTGATCTATTTTATCATCCCCATCAACTTACCCCAAAAGTTCAGACACTTCAGTAAATGTTTGTTCCACTTTCACGCAATATTCAAGCTGCGTTCTTTATTCTGCAAACCAGACAACGCAAAAATTCAAGTACGCTGCACCCACCGTCGTTCAGATACACTCCATGACAAAAATCGTGCAGCACTCCAAAGGGGAGGAGGAAACAAAATAAAACTTCACGGGCTGAGAGGTATGTTATTTCAATGAATACACAATCAAGAACTTGGCACTGTGAGATTACTTATTAGTATGATGTTGCGCTCCCTCTGATATGGATGCAAGCACTGACTCAGATGGGAAGGCTGTCGTAAAGCCGTTGTGTCCTCTCATGGGGCAAGTTGGCCCACAGCTGTTGCATCTGGCCCTTGATATGCTGGAGCTGGCACTAGAACGGAGTTAACGTTCCATCCGGTCGCACACATACTCCATCGGGGACTTATCAGAGGATCTTTCTGGTCCCTAAAGTACCTCATCGTCACGCGTTTCAATAGAGACTCGTGTCGTGTGAGGACAAGCATTGTCCTGTTGTCAGTGGCATCAAGTTTCTGTCACATGAGAGGTAACACATGAAAACGCAAGATGTGCGTGACTTGCCGTTGTGCCGCCAGAATTCGCTCAGTCACCACCAGCCTCGCCCTGAAGTCATACCTCGTGGCTCCCAACACCATGACTCCGGAAGTAGCGCTATTGTGCCACTCCAAAACAATAGAAAAATGGGACCTCGCCCTAGGTCACCATCATACCCGCTGACGATGGTCAACCGGAGTAGTGCAGAACTGCGGTTCGCCGCTGAACAAACTGCGACGCCATTAATGAGCAGTTCACGTTTACCGGTCACCGCACCACTCCAAATGCAGCCGTCTTGTGTTGCGGTGTTAACGGCAGCCCACACGTGGAACAATAATTCCCTAGCCCGGCTGCTGCTTATCTGCAACAAATAGTGCGGGGTGACATAAAATGTTACATGTTTTTGGATGTTGGGAGTAGACGCAAAGTGGTTATGATGTGCCTGGTGCACAATACAGCGATCGTCGCTTGTGATGGTCTGAAATGGTCGACTGGAATCTGGACGACGAATATGCTATCCCTCACTTTCCAAAACAGTCCAACATCGGGCCACTGCCACATTCGAATGCCCCATAAATCTGGACATTGTACAATTCGACCAGGCTGACGAGTGAAGATCTAGCATGGGATTCCCTTCATACTCTATCAGGTGCTGATAATGCTGTCTCATACGAGCATGATGCATATCTTCGTCCTTTACAGTGATAACGTAACATCTGATGCTATTCACACTCATTATGTACCCTACCAGGTCTGGTAACAGCACTAAACACGACCATCACTAATGTATTCTGGTGGCCGTCTATCTGTCACACAGAACTGAAAGTATAATCATTTACATATCCGCCAATGGTGTGTACACGTATGACGTTACATTCACAACCGACGCTCTGGGTGCTTCACTTCTTTCTTTGACAGGCATTGTAACAATAGCTCACTTACTGATCCTCTCTGACTTGTTTCAAGGGTCACTCCTAATTCATCCTTGAAAAACAAAAAACACAGTGCTTTAGTAGGCATTGTGTAGTTCGAGGTTGTATGCCTTTGAAGGGACTTACCCAGCCAGCAGCCAGTGGCAACGAGACTTACAGTTTGACGTCGACTTCGAACCATGCTTTGGCTCGGTATTTTCACTTCAACAGACGTCGCAGAAGGTGGAAGAACTGATAAGTGACAGATATATATCGTAGGGCCGACCGGGCATCGAACCGGAGACTGTAGTCTTAGTTCGCCTAAAACTGATGCGCCACTTCTTCTGTTAAAATGGCAACACATCTTCGGAGATTCGCGACCACCTCAAATTTTCACGCTCATCTCAGTGTTTGATTGTGCAGACAGAAATGGTATTCGCATAGTTACCGTTGTGCAGTGGTTAATAGCACTTTAAGTATGTTTTGTCACAGGCTGAAGGAAAGTTTATATTGTAAGCACTAACTTCCATTTTCTGAGTTACGCGTTGACTTGCCTCGTTGCATTAGGGGGATTAAACGGTTGTAGTAAATGTAATTTTATTTCATCACTGTTGTATATTCTAACAAGTTCCACAGAATTTCTGTGTGTGCGTCTGTAGGAACTGGTTCCTCCCCTTAACAATCGGCTTAAAGCGGACAGGCTGCTTTAGCCTCACGTTGGCAGCGTTCCACGACGTTTCTTGGAGTACGCAAG
This sequence comes from Schistocerca americana, assembly GCF_021461395.2. NCBI lineage: Eukaryota > Metazoa > Arthropoda > Insecta > Orthoptera > Acrididae > Schistocerca > Schistocerca americana. The sequence goes on along the minus strand of NC_060119.1, from coordinate 496,186,654 downwards.
CCGCAAGTGAATACTCGTACTAGTACAAGTTGTAATAGTACAACGCTACCAGGACTACTGCATACAAATAGGCACTACTCGGCTCTTTAATACAAGCTCGGAAGTGATAAGCATGATGAAGGAGATCGGTCGTGGCGTTACCAAGGAAGCCATCCCAGCACTCGCCTTAACTGGTTTAGGGAAACGGGAAACCTAAATATGTATGACCTGACGGGTTTAGAACCCGTTTCATACCGAACGCGTGTCCGTTATGATAACTATTGCGTCTTATCACTTGGTTATGCGGTGCGAATAGCAGAAGGAACTGTTGCTCAAATCATAACACAAACGAGCTGACTGGACATTTAGGATACGTGTTGTCGACTGAATTGCATTTGCAGCTGTAGTTACGGGAAATATTACTCTCGAAAACCGGAAGAGGTCGGATAAGCCCACAGCGTGGTGTTTGACGGATGCAGAGCATCCAGTACTTCGGTATCAGGGAGGAAATTACGTTACCGCTGGACACCGAAGAATAATATACAAGATAACTAAATCGTTAAAGTCAAACTGAAAAGCGCCCGCTTGTTTCATAGCACACAAATATATTACGGGCGTCTCATTGCTGCTGAGGCGAATTGTTATTTATTTATTTATCACATGTTTTAAGCTTACTACTAAATAGAATGCTAACAATAACACGTGTAATTTACGACTACAAATAATTATTTAAATTTTTAATATAATCAACTGCTTCGTTCGTTGGGATCATGATATCGATGGAAGTTCCACGACAGATCCTTTTGGAATGTGACGAACGGTTTGCCTTGGTGCTCCACAAATGCGTTTGGGAGACGTCGAGCGTATCTGTGTTTGCGCTGTTGACGTACGCAGGAGCACAATATTCTGGCGTAGATTAAAGTGCAAGGTGCGCAGTGTTTCGGCGGCAGAGCCCCAAGGTTCTCAGAGTCATTCTCGTAGGTCAACGACCAGTGCAATGTAGCCTCTCGATATTTTCATGCTGATTGTGTTGAACTGTTTATCGTCCATGTTTCATTTCCGTGCTCCGGCCGCGGTGGCCGAGCGGTTCTAAAGGAGGAGGAGGAGCTTAGTGTTTAACGTCCCGTCGACAACGAGGTCATTAGAGACGGAGCGCAAGCTCGGGTGAGGGAAGGATGGGGAAGGAAATCGGCAGTGCCCTTTCAAAGGAACCATCCCGGCATTTGCCTGAAGCGATTTAGGGAAATCACGGAAAACCTAAATCAGGATGGCCGGAGACGGGATGAACCGTCGTCGAGCGGTTCTAGGCGCTTCAGTCCGGAACCGCGCGACTGCTACTGTCGCAGGTTCGAATCCTGCCTCGGGCAGTGATGTCCTTGGGTTAGTTAGGTTTAAGTAGTTCTAAGTTCTAGGGGACTGATGGCCTCAGATATTAAGTCCCATAGTGCTCAGAGCCATTTGAACCATTTTTTTTCACTTCCGTACGACGCTACATTCCAGACAAGTTCCTCCAGAAAAGACTTCCTAACGTTTAAATTTGTATTAGATGTTGACAGATTTCTCTTTTCCATATGTGCTGTTCTTCCTACTCCCAGTCTGCATTTTATTTCCTGTCTCTTTCTGCCACCATCCGTTAATTTGCAGCCCAAATAGTAAAAGAAAATGCCTCGTCATCGTCTGGTTTAATTCCACAACATTCCATTAACCTTGCTTTACTTTCGTTGCTGTTGATCTTATAACCTATTTTAAACTGCTGTTGCAAGTCCGTTGGAGTCTCAGAGAGAATTACGTTGCCATTGGCAAACCTCACTGTTTTTATTTCTCCTCTCTGAACTTTAATTCTCCTCCCATATTTCACCTGGGTACCTTCAGAGACTGTCCTTCCCTTCTCAGCTGCTGCATCCCTTTCACTTTTATAACTGAAGTCTGTTTTCTGTAGAAACAGAAACAGCCTTGTAAACGTGAAGGTGGATCCTCATGTTCCCAAAGCTGTTCCGACTAAGCTGGGAAGTTTCGCTGGAACGCTATTACACATGCTCTATACAGTCTTCGATTTCTCGCCATGCGATTTCCAGACTTTTGGAGCTCCGAAGAAAGAAATTCGTAGCCGTCAATTTCCTTCGGACGAAGAGGTGCAGGTGTGAGTAGAATTTTGGTTCTGTAGGAAAACGCAAACAAATTTCCATTAAGACACTGACCGACTTGTCTCGTAATATAAGCAGTTATGGCGATTACTTTTCAAATAATAAACAGTTTACATAGTTTTTACTATCTGCCTCGTTTGCTTTTGACTGCTCATTAAAAATCATTTTTCACGTATACTGAATTGTTCATAAACCTTGGTATAGCCCTAAATCCAGTCAACGATGACTGACACCACTTTAATAATGTCCAGATGGCTCTTTTTGCCGATGACTGTAACAGTGTTCTGCGACTTCGTTATGAAGCGTTGTTCAAATGGCTCTGAGCACTATGGGACTCAACTGCTGGGGTCATTAGTCCCCTAGAACTTAGAACTAGTTAAACCTAACTAACCTAAGGACATCACACACATCCATGCCCGAGGCAGGATTCGAACCTGCGACCGTAGCGGTCTCGCGGTTCCAGACTGCAGCGCCAGAACCGCGCGGCCACTTCGGCAGGCTGAAGCGTTGTTCTGTGGCACTGGCTGGTGAGTGGAACCAATTGTCTGCTTATATTCTCGTCTGGCAGACTGATTCCCACTTGGGAACCATTCGTGTGACGTAAGGTGGATGCGTAAAATTGTGCTTGCCGTGTGCGCCCTCTTTGTAGCTTACCTTTAACCAAGTTGTGCGTGAGTCGTAGGCAGGTTGGCTTCTTCCATGTGGGCTGTGTCTAGTATTTCCTTGAGGGTATGTTAGCATTACTATACTATACCTTCACAAAATTTTCATTCGTTTTGCATCTTGACCATAGGAAAACCGAATAAAATAAATCTGTCCGTTTCCTGCGCACGTTGCTGCTGGGGCGAACGTACCCTCATTGTACCTGCGTTGGTGTTTGAGCATCTGTTCGGTACTTCCCTCTCGTGAACAAACAACACACCGTTGGGATCATGCCTGCCAACTCACTGGCTACTGGCGAAAGTTTTTCCTTTGTCTGTCACCCTCATATTAGATTGAAGAACTCGTTTCCTATATAAGGTATGTGTTTAAATGTCATGAGAACTGGCAATATGATCACTAAAACAATGTTTTGAAAAATGACCTTTATGATAGGTAGCTACAAATGTGCTCACTTTGAGGAGGTACGAGTATATGGAAATTGTTGTTGTTCCTTGCTCTTGGCTATTCTGAGTTTGGGATGATTCCCGGCTAGCTGCCTTGGCATGATTTACACAATCTCCTAAATTCGTTTATGCGAATACATTTCTTAAATCGCTTAAGCGAATACAGTTTAAGTACTTTCTATAGGGTACCACCACGGCGTTACTCTTTATACCTTTCTCTGCCGCATCATGACGGTAAATGTAGGTACAGTGCACTCAAACAGCTTTCTACACTACATCTTCCAGGTAGTTAAATTGTGTATTGAATGTGCAAAATGACAATTATTGAACTATATGAAACAAAATCGTTAGAACTTCTGAACGGTTTGCGTTAGGACATTCAAACTGCACGATTGGCCGCGTGGCATGATGGGAATTTGTATGATTTGGTTTAGCGACGAAACCCACTTTCATGTTGATGGGTTCGTCAATAAACAAAATTGGTGCATTTAGGGGACTGAGAATCCGTATTTCGCCTCACCCTCAACGGGTGACTGTGTGGTGTGCAACGTCCAGTCACGAAATAATCTGTGCGATATTCCTTGATGGCACGGTGATTACCGAACGGTACGTGAAGGTTTTGGAAGATAATTTCATCCCCATTAACCAAAGTGACCCTGATTTCGACAAGATGTGGTTCATGCAAGACGGAGCTCGACCCCATCGAAGCAGGACAGTGTTTGAAGTCCTGGGGAAACACTTTAGGGACCGCATTCTGGCTCTGGGGTACCCAGAGGCCACTGGAGTGGGCGTCGATTGGCCGCCATATTCTCCGGATCTGAACACATGCGAATCCTTTTTGTATGGCTATATTAAAGACAAGGTGTACAGCCATAACCCAAAAACCATTGCTGAGCTGAAAACAGCCATTCAGGAGGCATCGATGATCCGAGTCTTCAGCGGGTCACGCAGAATTTCGTTATTCGTCTGGGCCACATCATCTCCAATGATGGCAGTCGTATCGAACATGTCATAACCAAAATCCGAACATATTTAGTGACGTTTACATGGTGAATAAAGTGTATGCACGCCGTATTTTTTAACTAATTTTTGATTGTCACCCTGCATTTTTTAATTTTTTGCATACCGGATTCCCAAACGTCAAGCGTCTGAGGCACGAGTAAAAATGAGCGGGGTCGTGAAGTTCGCACATAATGCTAAGATACTAAGGTAAGGAAATCGGTCCGTATCGCAGAGACAGGAAAATTTTCATCTGCTGACGTCGCTATCTGCGTACTCTGTGGTTTGTTTAATGGAAAATTTGAGGATAAGTCGGCCGCTGTGACCGAGAGACTCTAGACGCTTCACTCTGGAACAGCGCTGCTGCAACGGTCTCAGGTTCGAATCCTGCCTCGGGCATGGATATGTGTGATGTCCTTAAGTTAGTTAGGTTTAAGTAGTTCTAAGTTCTAGGGGACTGATGATCTCAGAAGTTAAGTCCCATAGAGCTCATAGCTATTTGAACCATTTTTTGGAGGATAAACAAGTTCCTACAAGGCTGTGCTCAGACGATAAGCGTCATAATTTTAGTACGTGACTGATATTTCTAAGAAGAAACGTTGATTTTTTTAAAACAGATTCTGAGAACCGGATGAGTTAGTGGACATATACATTTGAGTCCGCTAAGAAATATGATAGAACACAAATCAGTAAAACTTCAGTCAAGATGATAGCTCCGTATATAAGCACTTCTTCAGAAAGAAGAAGGTAGTGTTATTGGACCTCTACTGTTCCTTGTATAACCGATATAGGAGGCAATCTGAGCAGACCTCTTAGGTTGTTTGCAGAAGACTGTGTTGTCCTTTATCGTCTAGTAAAGTCATCAGAAGAACAAAACTAATTGCAAAACGATTTCTATAAGATGTCTGTATGGTGCGAAAATTAGCTATTGACCGTAGATAGCCGGCCGTTGTGGTCGAGCCGTTCTAGGCGCTTCAGTCAGGAACCCCGCGACCGCTACGGTCGCAGATTCGAATCCTGCCTCGGGCATGGATGTGTGTGATGTCCTTAGGTTAGTTAGGTTTAAGTAGTTCTAAGTTCTAGGGGATTGATGACCTCAGATGTTGTCCCATAGTGCTCAGAGCCATTTGAACCATTTGAGCCCTAGATAATGAAAAGTGTGAGGTCATTCACATGACTGCTAAAAGGAATCCGTTAACTTTGGTTTATACTATAAATCAATCTACTCTAAACTAAACTAAACTTCGTCCTAACAGGCCTTTAAGCCCCAAAGAGCAGGACAGACCGCCGCGGCACCCTCACAGGGTGAGGATACGAAAGAGCATTCGGTCAGCACACCGTTCCACGGCAGTTGTCAGTTATCGTGACCGGAGTCGCTACTTCCCCATCAACAAACTCCTCAGTTGGTCTCACATGAGCTGAGGGAATCCAGCTTGCAAAGAGCACTCGGCATAACGGACGGTCACACAGCCAAGTTTTAACCAAGCCCGACAGCGCATAACTTCTGTAATGTGACGGGAACCGGTGTTATCACTGCGGCAAGGCCACTGGCGGAATCAATCAAATGTGAAGGCTGCAAATTCAGCTAAATACTTGAGAATTTCCATTACGAACAACTTAAATTGGAAAGAATACACGAAAAATGTTGTGCAAAAGGTGAACCAAAGACTGCGTTTTACTGGCAGAACACTGCAACAGACCTACTAAAAAGACCCCCTACACTAAAGGTTTGTCCGTCCTCTTTTGGAGTACTGCTGCACGGTGTAGGATCCCTACCAGGTAGGATTAAAGGAGTGCATCGAGAAAGTTCAAAGACGGGCACCACGTTTTATATTATTGAGAAATAGGGGAGAGAGTGTAACGGACATGGTACAGGATTTGGCATTGAAATCATTAGCCGGCAGGTGTGGCCGAGCGGTTCTAGGCACTTCAGTCTGGAACCACGCGACCGCTACGGTCGCAGGGTTCTAGGGGACTGATGACCTCGGCTGGTAAGTCCCATAGTGCTCAGAGCCATTTGAGCCTTTTTCTTTCTTTTTTTTTTTTAATCATTAAAACATAGGCGTTCGTCGTTGAAGCGGTATCTTCTCACGATATTTCACCTACCAAGTTTCTCCTCCGAGTGACGCCAACCTACATAGGGAGAAACGATCATCATAATAAAATAAGGAAAATTGGAGCTCTCAAGGAAAGATGTAGGTGTTAGCTCTTTCCACGCCCTGTTCGAGAGTGGAATAAGAGAGAATCATTGTGAAGGTGGTTCAATAGACCCTCTGCTAGGTACTTAAATTTGATTTGCAGAGTAGCGTGTTGACATGGAGGGCGTGTCGATGTGGAGGAATTACTGACAAGCGTATTAAAACTGCGTGACGGACTGAGACTCGAACCCAAGACCTTTGCCTCCCGCGAGTAAGTGCTCCGCTATGAGATTATGGCGGAAGGAGAGGTGTATGGAGGAGTCTTCTATCATCCTCGTGCAGCTCAGTCGGTAGAGCACTCGTCCGCAGATGGTAGAAATCTCGGATTCAGGTCTCGGTCCGGCACATAGTTTTAACACGCCAGGAAGTTTCATACCACCGTCAGTTCCGCTGCAGAGTGAAAATTCGATCTGGGAAGAATAAATTACGTACTTGAAAAGCTTATTTTTCCCGTACAATGCTGTGCTACATACGTACCTCCTCAGACATATCTTCCTCAAATTAAAGCCTGTGACTGACAGTAGACTTTCTTTGGACAGAATTTTCCTATTTGCCTGTGGTGGTGGTAAATTCCTATGGGACAAAACTGCTGCCATCGGTCCCTAAGCTTACACACTACTTAATCTAACTTACGCTAAGGACAAAACACACACACACACACACCTGTGCTAGCCTGCTTTTTATGTCGTCCTTGCTCCATCCGTATAACGTTATTTTATAATATAATAGGTTTGTTTATAAATAAATAAATCTTCTGCTACTAGTCACGATTTTTTCTTTATTTTACTATTCGCACGACACGTTTTGAGAAATAATTCCCATTCTCAAGTGCGTTTTTTTGGTGTGTATTAAGCCATTTCTTTTTATGTTGTCAGTGTGTGTGAGTCTGCTTCATTTTGTTGACTTTTACTGTAATACATAAGAAACGCGATTTTTAGTTGGGTATCAATTCTTTTTGTGAGGTTAGTGGCTAAAATTTAGAACAATTTGTACTTACAGTTTTCTAATGGTCCATTTGTGTAGAGTCTCACACAAACTTAACAAATGGACCATTAGAAAACTGTAAGTACAAATTGTTCTAAATTTTAGCCACTAACCTCACAAAAAGAATTGATACCCAACTAAAAATCGCGTTTCTTATGTATTACAGTAAAAGTCAACGAAATGAAGCAGACTCACACACACTGACAACATCAAAAGAAATGGCTTAATACACATTAAAAAAACGCACTTGAAAATGGGAATTATTTCTCGAAACGCGTCGTGCGAATAGTAAAATAAAGAAAAAATCGTGACTGGTAGCAGAAGATTTATTTATTTATAAACAAACCTATTGTATCTACAGTCGCAGGCTTTGAAAAAACCATTTATAATGGATCAAATCAACGTTATTTTACTTTCAAGGTAGTAGAATTCCTCCATATGGCCTACTTCGTCGCTCAACAATTTTTCTGTGCGTTGTTTAATAGCCAATTTCATTACATCAAAATGAATATTCATAAAACAAAAGGGTAAAACATTGATGTGTTTCTAAGTTTTTGACAATATTCCTAGCCAACCAAGAGAAAGAAACAGGTATTAGGGACGAATTTAGATAAACAGTCAAGAGTTACGAGGATTTCAAAACTGAGCCTGAACCTTAAAACCGAGACGCCCATGTTTGAGTGTCACGAAGATGCTGAAGAAACTGAACTGGCAGGCGCTTGAGAACTGACGCAAACTATCCCAACAGAGCCTACAAACGAAGTTTCAAGAATGAGCTTTAAATAATGAATCCATAAATATACTAAAAACTATTACTTATCGCCCCCTACCGATCACGGCGACAAGATCAGATCAATTACGGGACGCACAAACGCTTCATACGTGAGTGGAAGGGGAAGAAGTTGTAATAACTAGTACGTCCTGCCAGGCACTTCACAGTGGTTTATAGATTATAGACGTACTATTTGACAACCATATTATTGCAGTTCGCTTCCCTTGGCCGTTGCCGGAAATATGCAACGACGTTACAGTAAACAAACACAGCGGTGGCTAAGGAAAACTCATCGCCCCGTGAATGTCTTACGGATAGCCGTGCTTATACTATCAAGTGCTTGCCGGCTGGTGTGGCCGAGCGGTTCTAGGCGCTTCAGTCTGGAACCGTGCGACCGCTACGGTCGCAGGTTCGAATCGTGCCTCGGGCATGGAAGTGTGTGATGTTTAAGTAGTTCTAAGTCTAGGGGACTGATGACCTAAGATGTTAAGTCCCATAGTGCTCAGAGCCATCAAGTGCTTTAGCGCACTGTCGCAAAACATCACGATTGAACCTGATGATAAGCCGAAAAATGGTTCAAATGGCTCTGAGCACTATGGGACTTAACATCTGAGGTCATCAGTCCCCTAGAACTTAGAACTACTTAAACCTAACTAACCTAAGGACATCACACACGTCCATGCTCGAGGCAGGATTCGAACCTGCAACCGTAGCGGTCGCGCGGTTCCAGTCTGAAGCGCCTAGAATCGCTCGGCCACACCGGCCGGCTGATAAGCAGACCGAAGCGTCCTCACACTCAGATACAGTAATATTGTGGTCTACCAGTAGCTGAAGATCCAAAATAGTTGGTAGTACCTGCTGAATACTTAGAAAAAATGACTGTCGTATACCGAGCTTTCCCATACTATTTGAATTTCCTCGGCTGTTCCATAATTCACGATTTTGTGATAAGTATTTTATAAACTTATAACTCTCCGGCTAGAGGTATGGTCCATGTATAATATTTGCTGTTATTTACCTTGTTTTCGTCACAGTTTTGTGTATTTATGGCTCTGTCACGAGAAAGATAGTCTCTGTCTGTAAACAAACAAGTGTATGAGGGCATTACGACAAGGCTGAGGGCTCTCTATTATTCATTCTTTGAGTGTGACTTATTTGCCCGGCTGGAAAGCTGGATAGGGATGATACACGACCGCCGCGCGCTGTCGTGACTCTGCTAACACACGCGAGCCCCGGCACAAAACCACAATATTAACACTGTTCGACGCGACGGCTCAGTCGCTTATAAATTTATTTCTGCCCAAAGCCGGAGCCCATAAATCGCATCGGAGGAGAATCCTCCTTATCCGAGGGAGAGCGCTCACATGTGAGCAGGCTCACGTGCCCGTATGAATACGCCACGGCCGTACATCACGGCGAGTAGGTGTCGCGAGCCCGGCGTCGGGAAGCCACAGCCCTGGTAGTGGGAGGGGGGGGGGAGAGGAGAAGGGGGCGCCGGCGGTATCGAGCGACGCCCGCGCCGGCGTCGGCCGCCGACGCCAGGCCGGAGAGAGAGGTGGGGGGGGGGGGCGCCTCGTGGGGGCGTGGCCGGCGAATAAATCAGCGGCCGCGCTCCGGCCGCAGCCCCAGCCTCCCACAGAATGAATAAAAATAGCGGCGGCGCAGCGCCGCGAAGCACTGCACTCGGCCGGCGGCCGCGTCCGCACGGCAGAGGCGGCGACGTCGCGACGGTCTGCTACAACGCACTTCCAGCAAACTGCAGTGCGCTGCTCTGCGATACCACCGTCAGCTTTGGAAATATACTACCCGATCAAAAGCATCCAGATACTCCTATGCGATAAGGAATTTGCTTCTAGATATCAAGAGGTATTGTAGAGAAGTAAGTGACACCGGATGTTTCGGACAGGAGAGCTCAGTGACTTCGAACATGGACTATTTATTGGATGCTCCTGACTAACAAATACATGATGGACATTTCAGTTGTTCTAAAGCCAAGTACCAGTCGACTGTTGGAGGTGTAAACGTAGTGGAAAGACAATGGTTGAACAACGACCAGACAGACTTGTGTAGTGACGGACGCGTACCGTCGAACATTGCTAAGAGTGTTGAATGTCTCTTCAGGTTTGCTGCCGGATCCTAAAATCAACTTGATATTTCGGCGATCAAACTGGTCGCCATCTTCAGGAAAATACTGCTTCTGCTGATGAGTCCCACTGAGAACTGACGCCAGGCTGCAAATCGACGTCCTATATAGGCCACCGTTCAGTACACGGCGCACGCGCCGCCCATCACGGTTGCTGCCCTCCAAGACAGGGAGGCGGCGCCGCCCTTAGTGGAACACTGCTGGCAACGATATATCGCACTCAGGGTCGCACCGAATAACGTTCAATTTTGATGCGGCATAATACAGTATTCCACGTCTTGCTATGAGGAAACCCATTGTCTCTGTTGATTAAATTATCCACCAACCTAATTTCAATCGCCTCTTTATTGACACTGTTCCAAAAACCTGAAATGTTGGCAACTACCACAGTTTCATCAGATTTCATACTGTGTCCCTCATTTAAGCAGTGTTCTGCTACTGCCGATTTTTCCGGCTGTTGTAGCCTCGTATGGCGGCGACGTTCCACACACCTGTCATCCACTGTGCGAATCGAACGGCCAATGTAAGCTTTCCCACATTGACACGGAATTTTGTACACACCGGGTTTCCTAAGCCCCAAATCATCTTTCACAGAGCCGAACAGTGCCCTAATCTTAGAAGGTGGACGGAACACACTCTTAATGTTAAAATTCCTTAAAATTCGCCCAATCTTAAACGATAAGCCTCCAGCATAAGGAAGAAAGGCCACCGATCTATGTTCCTCTTCATACACCGGAGATGGTCCAAACTCCATAGCCCAACGAATTTGCTTCTCAGAGTATCCATTTTCCTTAAAATCAGACATCAAATGCGCAAGTCGCTAGGTTTGTTGCTACTTCTTCCAATGATTTTAGAAATTGTGATGTTTAGAGATGGGCACAAGATTTACGCGTGGGCAGTCAAGCAGCCGGCCCAGAGCCTGTGCGAGTTGGTTGTAATTTGGCCGCCCGGCGGGTAGCCTACACTAGTTGCAGAAAATGGCTCTCAGCACTGTGGGACTCAACATCTGAGGCCATCAGTCTCCTAGAACTTAGAACTACTTAAACCTAACTAACTTAAAGACATCACACACATCCATGCCCGAGGCAGGATTCGAACCTGCGACCGTAGCGGTCTCGCGGTTCTGGACTGAAGCGCCTAGAGCCGCTCGGCCACAACGGCCGGCCACACTAGTTGCCCCTGCCTCTTAGCGAGCTTAGAGGCGCATGGCAGTACCAGTATGGGGCAGCTTTGGAAGAGGTTAATTTAATGTACGCTGATGTATGTCTCTTCTAAGCAAATCAGTACAGAGCGAGGTGGTTCATTGGTCAAGACACTGTACTCCTTTACAAGAGGACGGTGTTTCAAAAGTCCATCCAGTTATGCAGATTTTGGTTTTCTGTGATATTCATAAACCTTCTTCTAAATTACTAAAAATTTTTGTATTCAACATCTTCCGTTTCATCTAAATAATTTAATTTTTCTTCGTAATTTATTGTTATTACTCTGATTATGCACAACCACAGTTTCTCGCCCAACTTCTCCCCAAGCAACTGAAAAATACAAAAATCGTGGCACTCTTAAAAACTAACAAATCACCGGATCTCCCACAGAACTTTCGGCCAGTTTCCCTGCTTGGTGCACGTATAAGCTCTTAGAGACATTTATTAACAACAGAATTAGAGTATGTATTTTAGAACTCATTCCAACAGAAGAAGCGCGATTTAGGCCTAATCAAAGCTGCAGTGAGTAGATGCTAGCTGTGACAACTTTCATAGAGGCTGGTTTCCAGAGGAAACTAAAAGCACCTGCAGCCTTTATCGACCTTACGGTAGCATCGTCTGGAGAGATTTTCAAATTACTAAAATTTAATTAAACGTCGAACAACAGCATCTCGTATAACCATGATAATAAACCGATCTTTGAGGTTTGCTTCGGTGAAGACGAAAGTTCAATTGCGAAATTAAATAATGGTCTACCACAGGTCTCGGTTCTCGCACGTCTTCTGTTCAGGCTTTATATTTCTAACCTTCCAAATCGCCAAGAAAATTCTGCTATGCATATAATATCGCTCTGGCTTGTCAATCAGAAGAGCTTCGTCAATCGAAAGGAACACTAACAGAGGACTTAGCGGCCCTTAACTCCTATTTCAAAAAAACTAAGACTGAAGCCTACTACCAGTAAGTGCGATATATGTGAGTTTCACCTTAACAACAAACACGCTAACACTGAGCTCAAGGTGCACTTTCATGGCAGTATTCTTCGTCACAAATCCTCGGGTATTTTGGCATCATACTCGACCGCAGTCTTATAAAAAAAACTTGTAAATCACATCAGCCAAGACAAAAAACTCGCAATAATGTCATTAAGAGGCTGTGTGGTACAACCTGGGAGGCGTCAATGGAGATTTTGCGTACATCGGCTGTCGTATTTGTTTTCTCGACCGCAGAGTATTGTGTGGTGTAACAATTGCCTTATCAGCCCGGCTGATATGCAGCTCAACAACACGATGCACATGATTAAAGGTACAACCATATCAACTCCTGTCTACTAGCTTCCCCTGATAAGCAATACCTACCCACCACATGTTCGCAGAACTGAGAGCCTGCTTAGAGAGTACCACAATAGGCCTATACAGGAGAATAAGGAACTACCCATTCATCACTACATACCAATCTTAATAAGATATAGGCTTCGTTCGAAACTCCCGGCACTACTGTATGCTGAACAGCTAGCTGCAAGTAACACCAAAGTAAGAGATCTCTGTAACGAGAAGTGCCAGCGCATCGGTAATTGTCAAGAACGGGAATGGTTCGAGAAATATAACTGTGATACTGTGGTTATCTAACTTGACAGGAAACTGTGGGTCAAATTAAATAGAACCCGCTCTGGATGTGGTCAGTGCTCTGACTCACTCTAGAAATGGGGTATTGTGGAGTCTCCGAGATGTGACTGCGGTACAATGAAACAATCTATCAGACATATCAGAGAAGAGTGGGTCATACGATGCTATAGGAACACGTGGAATGATTTTATGAATGCCAGTGCCACAACGGTTGAATGGATTAGAAACCTAGATACTAATATTCAGTCGAAAAAAATGGTTCAAATGGCTCTGAGCACTATGGGACTTAACTTCTGAGGTCATCAGTCCCCTAGAACTTAGAACTACTTTGAACTAACTAACCTAAGGACATCACACACATCCATGCCCGAGGCAGGATTCGAACCTGCGACCGTAGCGGTCGCGCGGTTCCGGACTTAAGCACCTAGAACCGCTCGGCCACTCCGGCCGACCCAATATTCAGTCGATTTACTTTTTTATGCAATGACATTTATTACATATTACGAGTATATATGTACCGCATCTGTATGCCATAACAATGATGATAATTACTCTGATCATTTATTGTTCAAAACAGTATTTGCTAGTAATGTGGAACAATGTATGGTATTACATGAAAAACTGTTAAATGTGCGGCCCGCTTATAAAATACTAGACAACAGTTCTTTAAATATGTAGTAATGAAATAAAACAGACTCTTAAATCACTGAAGGTGAATGCCCTGACGTTTCCTTTGAAAGGGTTTGAGCAGTACCTTCCCCATCCTTTCCGAAACGGACATTGTGCTCTATTTATGATGACTTCAGTCTCGACTGGACGTCAGATTTTAATCTTCCTTTTAAAAAAAAAATCACTGACCACCTGTACACAGTGCTTCATTTTTTCATAACAATATAATACTGTACGCAATGTACGCAACAGTTTTGCCATTCACATATGATACGGAAGATTATACGTACAAAGAGCATCGCCATAAAACTGTAAAAACTGAGAAAGATTGTAGGCGAAAAAGACGACCGTTCAGAGAATAACAAGAAATCCGAATTCATAAATTACAACCCGAAAAAAGAGGCATCTAGGTCAACCATTTGGCAAAGCAGTAAATGAATACAGTGTGTCTGGAAAAGTGACAGCATATCAGCGCTACCGAAGAAATAAATGGATGACTTTATGAAACAATGGCTCCGATTCATTTGACCAACTTGATACTCTGACAGAACTCAGCAAAGCACTATCGGCTGGGAGAGACAGTGCCCTGGAAACTGGCAATACAGATTTGTGCATGCTACCCTCACTCTCCTAGAACCAGTCGCTTTATCCAGCAACATTTAGGACCAAGTCCCTCTATAAACAAAAATATTTCTTCGAAGTGTAGAACTATGCTACAAAACTGTGAAGCAACGTGGCTGTATCTAATCAAGCATACTCATTTAGTTTAGTTTTTTCTCCATTTGCTTTGTCGAGTACTGTTCATGAAACGTGTTGGCAGGAAACTCAACTTTCACACCCACGTCAACCCCGCAGCCTCAAGAACTAGCTCGTACTCAAACCAGCGGGTGCGAGCTCTGCTGCACACTAACTGTCGCTGTACTCTGTGTGAATGTGGCACAGTGCCAGTTTCACAACAGTCACGTGCTTTTATGGCTAGTGTCTGGACCCACAAACCTTGCAACGACAGGAACAGTTGCTCACGTAAGGATATTCATACTAGGCTGACGGAGACACTTGGAATTTTGTCTACTGACGACACCATCCCGTAATCGTGCATCTGGCAGCAGACGTCTCGCTGAGACGAGGAAACACAAGCAACGTTCAGAAAAACACAGCCAGTGGCATCACAAAGTCCATCTGCAAAGCTGCAGGGTGGAAACATGCATTTGATTGTGATTTCAGCTCAGTTCAATACATTCTCATAGGTTTTGGACGTTTTATCTGAAAGTTCTAAGCAGACCGTACACATTTAATAATCATTATAGCATACAACAGAGTGTTTTTCTCCATAACTGACAGCATAATAATAGAAAGGAATATTTATTTAGAGAGATTTCTATTGCTGAGTTATGAACATAGTTTATTTAGTTATTTTCCGGAGGCTTACAGCAACGAGCTACAATTTTTTAAAAAGAACCTTATTTTTTCTATATGTAGCTATTGTATTTAAATAAATTATGTACAAATGAATTTAAATCAAATTTATATTAATTTTAGTTAGGGAGCTGGAAGAGTTCCAAGTTTTATGGGTGGACGCAACATGCAGTATACGAGGTGTGCGAGAAAAGTAGTGAGACTGATTCTTATCTTCCAAAGTTTTCATGTTTTACAAACGACAATATTGTCACCTTCGGCAGTTATATATCGGCGGAGTCGTTATTACCAGTTTTGGTACAGACGAGGAAAGGGTTCAACTGGTAGGTTCTTTAACATATCTATCACATTCTTTTGAATGTTTTCTAGCGTCCTTTTTAAACATTTTTCAGTTTCGGGAAAAATAAAGTCACAATGACTCAGATCAGGTGAATAGGGGGGTGTGGAACAACAGGAATGCCATCTGGGGTCAAAAATTCCATGCTGGACTGGCCGTGTGACAAGGGGCATTGTCATGCTGCAGCGTCCATTTGTCTGCAATGTCCGGTGTTACGCACTGTAGAAACTACAAATCAGCATTGTTTTCATCTTTGATCTGGTCATTCGAGATTTATTTGAGCCAGGAGATGTCTCAGCGTGCCACTGCTCAGTTTGTCGCTTTGTCTCAGGATCGTATTCAGAAATCCATGATTCGCCACCTGTGACCACACGACTGAAACATTTGTTCTCATTGCCAGTCCTCTCAAGAAGTTCAACACACACGTTTCTTCCACCTTCAGCTCAGTTGCGAGGTTTCTCGGCATCGTTTTGACACAAACCTTTAGATCTGCAAAGCTTCGGTCAAAATTTGATGTACAGTAAAAGTACAGTAACCAATGTTCCACCCTCGTGGATTCCCCAAGTTTAACACATAACTTGATGGCATAACGTTGCTCTAAATTCCGCTGTTCCAATTTCGTAACACACAACAAAAACACAATTTCAGTTATGGCGCTCTCAAAAATCACGTGATAGCTGTACGAAGCTGAAACTCGGACTGAGCATCTGGAAGGGATGAACTCTCCGGTCCACACAGGTAGAACAACACAGCGCTGCCAGATCTCTAACAGTATTGTCAGTTTCATTACTTTTCTCGCACACCTCGTACAATTGGCTGGCTCAGCTGGAGTATGTTCTGGTCGTGGGATGTTCATTTAAGTGAGGTGTTCAAACGAGTGCCCATTTTTTTGAGTGCACAACTCAGTGTGTCTACTAAATGCCCTGCAGACGAGATGAAAAGATGGTGGTGTCCCGGAGAGACAAGCTTCCTCGATGCATTGTTTAGGTTCATGTGCAGTTCAGTTGTAGAATGTATCCTTTACATTGCTGTAAACAAGGTTGATCAGAATTTACAAAAAAAAGTTTAGGTCTGAAACGGATACTGATGTAAAACAAACATAGCCTATAATGACATGTATCTGATGCTCGGAGAATATCGACACGACGCCAATGAAGCAGTCATGGCTTATACGTGAGATACCCTGATGGAAGAGCTACTGATAGACACTCTTACGTTTTGAACGATTTCGAGAAACAAGTAGTTTGAAAAGGAATGACGGTAGTAGACGAAGCCCACCATGTAGTGAGGATATGGAAATGTTTGTTTTAGGCTTCAAAGCACCACAATGTTCATTTCAGTTTGCGAGTTGTTACTGCAGTCACTGGTATCGACCTTACACCTGTTTGTCGTATAATATACGGTCACAGGTTTCGCTCATACCACCTGTCACTGACTCAGGAACTGCATGGAAATGAATTCAATTAGAGATTACTTTCTGCAAATGGGCCGTGAATAATTACATTATGAATGTCTTAAAAAGTGTCATGTCCTCTCATGAAGCCAGATTATGGTATACTGAATTGTCATAATACGGATTACTACCCCACAGAAAATCTTCGGTCGATCGTTAAAGGAGGTGGTGCGGAATCCACAGAGGTGCAACCACTGGCCGGCCGGAGTTGCCGCGTGGTTCTAGGCGCTACAGTCTGGAGCCGAGCGACCGCTACGGTCGCATGTTCGAATCCTGCCTCGGGCATGGATGTGTGTGATGTCCTTAGGTTAGTTAGGTTTAATTAGTTCTAAGTTCTAGGCGACTGATGACCTCAGAAGTTAAGTCGCATAGTGTTCAGAGCCATTTGAACCATTTTGAAACCACTGATTGACACTACTTCACACGTGACAGGTGAGATGTATCGAGATTTTATTGTCTACGGTTGCCAACGGCCTTGCCGCAGTGGCAAGACCGGTTCCCGTCAGGTCACGGAAGTTAAGCGCTGTCCGGCTGGGCTAGCACGTGGATGGGTGACCGTCCGGTCCGCCGAGCGCTGTTGGCAAGCGGGGTGCACTCAGCCCATGTGAGCCAAACTGAGGAGCTACCAGGTGACTTCAAACGGCTCATCGCGGGAGTTTGTTGCTTCGTGTCAAAAGGCGGCTGTACATCTCGTTTACAGGTCGTTTAGAAAACACATTGAGTTATGCAGTCAAGGAAATGGACACTCGTTTGAACTCCTCACTTAGATGAACATCCCGCCAACAGAGCACTCATTTGCACGCAGTCAGTTGTGTACAGCATGTTGCATCCGCCCCTAAAACTTTCAACATTTCTAGCTCCCTAACTAAAGCTGATTGAAAATCGATTTAAATTGATTTGTATACAATTTTCCTTAAATATGTCAGCTACAAGACAGAAAAAATAAGTTTATGTTTCCTCGTTGATGTAACACTCTGGAAAATAACTAAATAAACTTTGTCACTAACTTTGTAGAAAAAGTAACGTTCTTACCTTTACCTGTCAAAATAAATATTCGCTTTATTTATTATTTTTTAAGTTACAGAGACAAATACCTTTTTGATATATCCTGTATATACAAGCTGCTTCAAAAATAGATATTTCAGATATATATTCCCCATACGTAGATAATAACAAATGTTCAGTGCAACACGTGTCCGGAAATGCTCTGTTTCCGCGTTATGGCCTCCTACACAGTGATACTCACTGAAATGCTATCCCTGCGCCATTGCGACCAAAGTTAATTATTCCAGCCTTGAATTCGGCGAGCAGTTGAGAGCGCGTTCGAACAGACAATTACACGTGAGACGACGGCGGAAATCCTGTATTTTGTGGTAAAACAAATAAAAATTCGTATGTAAAGGATTAAAAATAACGATAGCGAAGAAAATAGTGTGCTTTGACATATTAAAGCAACGCAAAAGAAATCAAAAATCATGATAGTCTGTAGAAAGTATGGTAGATACGAAATTACAAGCACAAAGTAAGTGATAGCGTCACATGAAACTGAATAATAAAGAAATGTCCGCTGAAGATAGCACCAAGTGCTGAAACATGTTTGAGTAGAACAAAATTAAACAAACGACGGATGTTCAATATATACTATAGCTTCTGCAGCCACGTTTCTTCATCTTCAAGCCCGTTAAAAGGACACGAGAATCGATAACCATCCGAAATATACGACGCTTCCTCATAGAGTAATAAAACGCTTTTCGTGTATCAGGTAGCTGTTATATACAGTAGGTGGACGAAAATATGAAAACAACAAAAACAGAACACGTTACCATGCAGTATGGGGTGTAGGAAGCACGCTACAGTCATAGACCGTGCGGCTGGTCCCGGCGGAGGTTCGAGTCCCTCGGGCATGGGTGTGTGTGTTTGTCCTGAGGGTAATTTAGGTTAAGTAGTGTGTAAGCTTAGGGACTGATGACCTTAGCAGTTAAGTCCCATAAGATTTCACACATATTTGAACATTTTAGGAAGCACAATGGTATTCAAAGCAGCTTCCAATCGTATCTGAATGGACAAATGCAGGTTCTCAAGGTAAACTTATACCAATATCCCTGCAAAATAATGGTAAGTGCAGCTAACGATGACTTCTCTCCAAAGTAGACCACAGAGCCTCAATAATTCTGAGATCTGGTGAGTCTGGTGGCCAAGTGAGCAGCGACAATTTGTCCTCGTGCTACAATTGCAGTCTTGGACGATGCGAGCTTCATATACAGGGGGCCTGTAGTCTTGGAAGACGGGGTGACCATTCGGGATCAAACATTATCCCACGGAAAATAATTGATCAGCTAAAATTGTCATATAAACCTTGATAGAAGTGCGACATTGCAGAAAACCCAAGCGGACCATGGAACAGCACGATACGGCTGCCCAAATCATCAACGAAACCCCGCCATGTTTTACGGTTGCGACGTGCTTAACTAGGCCAGAAACTGGAAACAGTGTGAAACGAGACTCGACCGACCAAGTGACTTTCTTCAATTGCTCCACAGTCCAGGTTTTCCTTTTAAGGGCATCTGCATCACGTTTGGGCTATTTTGGTTATGGAAAAATCTACCATACGAGCACTGTATGCCCATCTTCAAATTTACTTAGCTTCGACATAAGGCACTCGACGACATTGTACAGGTGCCATTCGTGATCAAATACAACAGCGCAATCAGCAGGCTTAGCAAGCATATGCACTTATGTTCAAGCATGCATTTCTCGCGTTATTTCCATATTTACGTCCAATACTATGTCCAATCCCTGTCCAACGCCTGACCGACACAACATAACCAGCCCGATCTTCTAGAGCTCAGTTCCATGCGCCTGAAACCGAAACGAAAATCTCTCGCATCTAGGCTCATACAACATGGGCAAGGTCCCAAACTTTCAAATTAGAAAAATCGGCAAATACTGAATAATAAAACGCAAACCTAAACCTACACAATTTTGACCTCTCCTCAGCGCCTTGCATTGAGCAGTTATACTGCACACATTATGTAGCAAACTCGTTTTAGAGAGGAGCTCACCGCTATGTTTTGAATCATGCCGCTGTAGTCTAAGCTACGGCCGTACCTGCGCTCGTACTGTTAACGTTGTCAGTTTCCAGTCTCTTCTTTCGTTGCTTATCGTTAGATCTGTACCACTGTCGTCTTTTGAAAGTCTTATGCTTCTGTTCCTTATAGCATAAATTCTGCGTCACCACTTATATGCGATGTTTCAGTATATTTAAACGCTCCAGACGTTGTCTGCGGTCGGAATCAGCAACGACGGTAGAAAGTGATGAAATGGCGCTAGTTTTAGGAAATTGTGGACTTGAAGACAAAAAAGTCTTCGTCTTATTTTCTTCTGTTTATGTATAAATTGAAATCGCCTGCTCGCTTCCATCTGTACGCTCGAGCTAATCAGAGGAACTACTACTCTCCCGGATAGACGCGCGTGTTAATGCGGCCGCTTCCAGGAGGGAGAGGTACGTCGGCGTCGAACTGAACTCGCCCCGTGGATTAACGACGAGGGGTCGGCTCGCCAGCCAGCCTGGATGTGGTTTTTAGGCGGTTTCCCCACATTTCTTTTGATTCATCAGTTTTCTGAATGCTTTAAAGGGGCCCACCACGAATTCCTCTCGTGTGCCAACCTCTTCATCTCAGACTAGCAGTTCCAACCTACGTCCTCAATTATTTGCTGGTTGTATTCCAATCTCTGTCTTCCTCTACGGTTTTCCGTCTACAGCTTCCTCTAAAACCACGGAAGCCATTCACTGGTGTCTGGTGTCCTGTCAACCTGTCCCTTCTGCTTGTCAGTGTTTTTCACATATTCCTTTCCTCTCCGATTCTGTGAAGAACCACATCATTCCTTACCTTATCCATCCACCTAATTTTCAACATTCGTCTCTAGCACCACATCTCAAATGTTTTGAATCTCTTCTGTTCCGGTTTTCCCACAGTCCATGTTTCACTACCACAGAATGCTCTGTTCAAATGTATATTCTCAGAAATTTCTTCCTCAAATTAAGGCCTATTATTGATCCTAGTAGATTTCTCTTGTCCAGGAATGTCCTTTTCGCCAGTGCTAGTCTGTTTTTGATGTCCTCCTTACTCCGTCCGTTATTGTTTATTTTGCTGTCTAGGTAGCAGAATTCATTAACTTCATCTACTCTGAGCCCATTAATCCTGGTATTACGTTTCTCGCTGTTATCATTTCTACTAATTCTCATTACTTTCGTCTTTCTTCGATTTACTCTCAGTCCATATTCTGTACTCATTATACTGTTCATTCCATTCAGCAGGTCACGTAATTCTTCTTCACTTTCACTCAGGATAGCAATGTCATCAGCTAATCATACTGATATCCTTTCACCTTGAATTTTAATCCCTCTCCTGAATGTTCTTTTTATTTCCATCATTGACTCCTCGATGTACAGATTGAACAGTAGGTGCGAAAGATTACATCTCTGTCTCACATCCTTTTTAATCTGAGCACTTCGTTCTTGGTCGTCCACTCTTATTATTCCCTCTTGGCTCTTTTACATACTGTATACTTTCTCCCCATAGCTTACCCTTATTTTTCTCAGAATTTCGAACATCTTGCACAATTTTACACTGTCGAACGCTTTTTCTAGGTCAACAAATCTTATGTACGTGTCTTGATTTTTCTTTAGTCTTGCTTCCATTCTCAGTCGCAACACCAGAATTGCCTCTGGCCTTTCTAAAGTCAGTCTGATCGTCATCTAACACATGCTTCATTTTCTTTTCCATTCTTCTGTACATTATTCTTGTCAGCATCTTGGATGCATGAGCTGTTAAGCTCATTGTGTGATAATTTTCGCACGTTTCAGCTCTTGCAATCTGCGGAATTGTATGGATGATATTTTTCCGAATGTCAGATGGTACGTCGCCAGACTCATACATTCTACACACCGAAGTGCATAGTCGTTTTGTTGCCACTTCCACTAATGATTTCAGAAATTCTGATGGAATGTTATCTATCCCTTGTGTCTTACTCATTCATAAGTCCTCCAAAGCTCTCTTAAATTATGATTCTAATAGTGGATCCCTCATCTCTTCTAAACCGACTCCCTTTTCTTTTTCTGCCACATCAGACAAATCTTCCCTCTCATAGAGGCCTTCAGTGCACTATTTCAACTTATCCGCTCTTTTTCCTCTGCATTTAACAGTGGAATTCCCGTTGCACTCCTCGTATTACCATCTTTGCTTTTAATTTCACCAAAGGCTGTTTTGACTTTCCTATATGTCTTTCCGACAATCATTTCTTTTTCGATTTCTTCACAGTTTTCATACAGCTATTTCGTCTTTTCTTCTATGCACTTCCTATTTATCTCATTCCTCAGCGATTTTTATTTCTGTATTTCTGAGTTTCCCTGAACATTTTTGTACTTCCTTCCTTCATCGATCAACTGAAGTATTTCTTCTGTTACGCGTGGTTTCTTCGCCGTTACCTTCTTTTACTTACGTTTGGCTTTCCAACTTCTGTGATTGCCTTTTTTTAGAGATGTCCATCCTCTACAGTTGAACTGCCTACTGAGCTAATCCTTATTGTTGTATCTATAGCCTTAGATAACCTCATGCGTACCTCGTCATTCCTTAGTACATCCGTGTCCCACTTCTTTGCATGTTGATTCTTCCTGACTAGTCTCTTGAACTTCAGGCTACTCTTCATCACTACTACATTGTGATCTGAGTCTATATCTGCTACTCGACACGGCTTACAATCCAGTATCTAATTTCGTAATCTCTTTCTGACCGTGATGTAACCTGATTGAAATGTTTGCATATCACCCGCCCTTTCCCACACACCACTAGGTGAATAACGGTCTGGTTCCCACGCTCCATACACGCTCCGCAATCATTTAGAACACTTTCTCATAAGTGAACACAGAAATTTGGTCTCCTTAAACACTGAGTCAGAATCAGGAACTACTGTACTGATTTTGATCATGTTTTGACTCATTCATGTGGAAGGTTTGTGTATGTAATTTATAAATATTTTTTGGAGGTATTCTGCAGTGTGATGAACTGAGGTGATGTGAAAATGATGCCATTTTACGACCTTGCGTTACAGTCTCCACACCGACTCAAGATAACAGCGTAGCTTGAGTAAATCCTAACTGGCCTAGTGCTTTTACGGTGAAATGCATGGAAAGTGAAGTTTGCGGGTATAGAATGCTGCCCAGAAACTTTTTCCCCCCTCACTTCCTTTTAACCTACCATTCACTCCTCTGTGATGTAGACGTCAGCCAGAAAATAAATGTGTTTCGAATTCCACGTTGAACTGTATGTCCCCTTTCTCGAGCTGAACAATTGGTTAGGAACACGTAAGTCAACCAAGTGACGTCCAAATGATTTCAATCGTTTTAAAACATAGCATAGTGAAAAAACAAGCGAATATAAAATCGATGGTTTTCAATTTCTAACGCAAAAAGTATAACTTTTCGGAGAAACTGATTTAGAATGGGATGCAGCTTCGCTTCGTTTACAAAGAAAGTTTTTCAGTCGCACAGCAAATGACTCAACTTCCAGCTTCCCTAGAATCAAGGATATATGTGAACACGATTCTTCGCGTAGCAGGGGGACAAAGTCTGCCATAAAAGACTGCAACAAAGAAATGCAGCAATGATTCTCAAGAATGAATCACTGCATACTAATATTCGCAACAGGTATGCTGTCACGGGCTACATATTTTCATCAGCTGTGATTATTTTTCCTTTTTCATTTTATTTTCATTGGACCTTCAAACGTGATCCACTCAGGCAGCCTCCGATACATAATCTGCTACAAATTAAAATATATATACATCCAGTCACACACTCCCGCCCATTATTCGCATAGAATGTTTCATTAGCTTTCAGCTTTCCTTGAAAAAAGCATAGAAGCGAATACGATTCTTTGCGTGGCAGGGCGACAAAGGTTAATTACCTCAGGATGTGCTACCAGAAATACCACGAGATGTCACTCCAAATGCTAATTAAGTTTGGAGCAAATAACATTCATGCCTCCTGAGAACTTACCTGGCGTGCCCTGCTTGCATTGTGTAAGTTATATGAAAGTGACGATATTCAGTTAACTAACGCTGTTCTCTGAGTTTCACGCATAACTCTCTCCGCAGCATCCCGTAAGTATAATTACCGCAGCACCAGCCATGTCGTCCGGCCATACATATTTTGTGCTACCCATTTGAGGTTTATGTAAACGAAAAGCATTGAATCATTCCTTAGGAAATTGATATTGGATTGTCGGTTTTCAGTTCTTTAATGAAACTACACGAGAATTATTCGTAACTCAATAAAATCGTATGGATTGCGTACCCAATATCAGCTTGAATAATTTCAACAAATACAGAGAGAAACGAAAACTCTGTTGCTGAAAGAAGTTACCTAAAAGGTTACCCCGAACAACAACGTTGCACAACGGATTGTTCAATTCATTGCCCTACACAGAGAAGTCGAATTACAGAATGCCAATTCTCCTCTGCAACAGTGTAACATACATTTTCATTTTAAAAACAAGAAAATGACCAGTGCGACCATCTTAGAGAAAACTCTAAATAAATTAGACTGCCTCTTTCTCTGGGCAGCTTATTTTCAAGTTGATAAAACTTCTGCGTATTTACCAAAGAACTAAAAATGTTTTTGATCATAGGTTAATCATTTAATACATACTGATAAAGTAAATATCTGACCAAGACACGATACAAAATGAAACTTAAATATCATACGACCTGAATGTTTTAATGACAAAAATTGCATCAATAATCATTGCAATATCTACTTGTGGAAAATACATTTATAAATTGTAAGTAGGCTGTTGAGGTTTTTATATTGGTAACGCCACGTAGCGCTCTGTATGAAAATCACTGGCTGTGCTGTGTGCAGTCTGTGGCTGGTTTGCATTGTTGTTGGCTATTGTAGTGTTGGGCTGTTGGCTGTTAACAGTGCATAGCGTTGCGCAGTTGGAGGTGAGCCGCCAGCAGTGGTGGATGTGGGGAAGTGAGATGGTGCATTTTTGAGAGCGGATGATCTGGACGTGTGTCCGTCAGAAACAGTACATTTGTAAGAATGGATGTCATGAACTGCTATATATATCATCATTTTTGAACACTATTAAGGTAAATACATAGTTTGTTCTCTATCAAAATCTTTCATTAGCTAACTATGCCTATCAGTAGTTAGTGCCTTCAGTAGTTTGAATCTTTTATTTAGCTGGCAGTAGTGGCGCTCGCTGTATTGCAGTAGTTCGAGTAACGAAGATTTTTGTGAGGTAAGTGACTTGTGAAACGTATAGGTTAATGTTAGTCAGGGCCATTCTTTTGTAGGGATTACTGAAAGTCAGATTGCGTTGCGCCAAAAATATTGTGTGTCAGTTTAAGCACAGTCTTATGCAATTTTTCTAAGGGGACGTTTCAAAATGCAAATAAGCTCATTTCTCTCACAATAGGGTATCACTATAAATAATTCAGACAGTTTCATAGAGCTATTTTGCGAAAGTATATTTTGCGAAGTACGGTGCAATTGCTATTGCTCATGACGTTCAGTTCGATGGCGAAAGAAAATGATACCGACATCTTTTATGAACTTTCATTTGTTATTTATTCGTAAAATTTAAAATGTCACTAAAGTTGCTCATTGAGTGTTACTGCTGTGGACGGATATAAGAAAAATCCCATCAGTAGTTTGAGGTTTATAACAGAATATAGCAAATGTTGACGTCATTAAATAGGCTCCGTTACTAAGAATCTCGTCGAAGGAGAATACTATTGTCTTTAACGGGTTCTGACATTGAAGCTTCTTTGTTACAAACAAGTACCGGATTATGACTGCAAAGTGTATCATCGATTTCAGTGGCTTAAGAAGAGTTGATTTTGGAGTTAAGGTACAACAACAAATTCTTTTCATTCGCTGGAAAAGCTCGAAATTCAGGTTTTGGATACGCCTGTTCTGCAAACGGTAAATCAGTCTTCTTCATTTCGGTCCGCGAGATATGTTTCCGCTCCCACGTGCGTTATGATCTCAGAGTTCATCCTTATTTACTTCTAAAAAAATGCTTTAGAACCATCCTCATTTCCGATGTTTTGAAGCCGATACTGTTACTTTTGGATCTGTTTTAGCTATTCCTTACATTGAAAGCTTGTCACCTACAAGATTTGCGTTGTTTTTCTTTGCACTAAAGAGACGTTTTAGATGACTGTTTTATGTGTGTGTCGCTGTTGAACACGAGTATTTTGACCCTCTTTTCTCTGCTACTGAAGTGTTGTGTGTACTTCTTATGGGAAATAGTTTTCTCGTACCTTATTTTACTACAGTTTGATGTTCGCATCGTCAATGCGCCAGAGTCCACGACATTCAAAACAGAGCTGTCCCGAACAGTAGTTGCTCGCTTCTTTCACTGTCTTCCATTTTCTGTATGTTTAGACTGAGCGTCAAAGGCTAGAGAACAGTGATTTTTTGTTTATCCTTCATTTCCTTTATTTGTATAAATTTACTGAAATAAGTAGTGACAGGCTTAGTAACATGCGTCGTAGATCAAAAAAGGATATAGTAGTTTGTCGTCTGCAGAATGTAGACAGCCTGAAACTAAACTTATCGCACAAATATTAATAGAAATATTAGCTATGAAATCAGTAGGTTTCCTCTGACTTCACTTCCCTCTACTGCGTAACAGTATTATTGAGAGTAAGATATTTTCAGCCAGCAACGTGTAATGGAAAGCACGTCTAGTCGGAAGTACTTTGGCGGAGTTCTCACACAAAAACACCACCTTTACATGATCGCAAGCCATAGCTTCAAAACCGCCGCCGGCCGCACCACGCAAACTCACGCAATAATTAAAATACAAAAAAAAGATGCTATATATAAGTCGCGGTCGAATCAATTAACCCGAGCGTTATTGGAAGTTAATAACCGCTATTAAGGGCGTGGCGAGCGTTAATCGATCTCGAGACCGGAGCTAGATATCGATAATCGCGAGTCGGCTCTCTGCCGATCGCACACTATCAGATAACGGCGCGAGCTCATGTGGAATTTATAATTCAGTACCCAGTACTTTCCGGAATGGATCTTCATCGGTTTACTACCGGCGACGATAAAAAACGTAGACAATAGGAATACTTTCGCATAAGCTTCCACCTTTAACTACGGCGAAATTGGCTCATAAATACTATTGTCGCGCGGAAACTAATTAATAACTGACCAAAGATACGATCTACTGCCATTCCGAGGAGCGGTACGTCGACAAGAGTCAACACAATTACCGCAAGAGCACCGACGGCGCGTCCAGTCGTCAGATCTCCAATAAGGGAACACGCATTACCAGTAATCGCCGGTGCGCACTTACTCCCCCAAAAACTCACAAACAATTTCCCCGGATTATTTTCAGCGGAGATAGCATCGGGAACAGGTGAGCGTTCTAAACCATTCCCGCTGGAATTAGTTACAGTTCAAATTACAATCGGAGGCGCCGTAAGTTGGCGGTACATTGTAATTAGCCTGTATCTCAATCTGCTAATACCACTGCCTGTATCTAGTCGACAGCGGACAGATGCTATCTTCCGGCGATCAGAGCCAAAAGGAACTTTCATACTACTTTGTACTGGGGATAGTGGGATCCGGTAAACAGGAAAATTTATGAGACTGGGTTCAAAGAGGATGTGTCGCGCCGTGTAGATGATTTCCGTCCCATAATTCAAGACGACTTAATAGCTGTGGCGTCAGTCCTTCCGTGGTACGAGGCTACATCAGAGGCACCTCGGGGCGAGACGACACGCTGTCTCTAAGTGACACGTGGGCGGTACTCCTGACACCTCCATACCGGGCTTTGATGGACGCTTCTTCCGGACTTTGAAAGACAAGCGTAAACACGATAACGTCACTGAAGGTGTTTACCTGAAATATGAGGTGCCAGCTTGATATATATCCATTTCGAAAATGTGTTAGATGCTCCGAACTGTCCCTCACACATTTTTTATCAATGCTAATAAATACAACGAGTTTTTTCTCAGATCAACTAAGGACCACGTGACAATTTCAATTCCTTATTTGTTGTTGTTTTCTTTTCTTCCAGTACTCTTTCGTCTGTTCGCTGTGTATCTCCTCCCTTCCTTCTGACCACCTTAGACCGGTCTTTTCTATCACTCTCCTACACTGGACTACTCCCATATTCATTACTTTTCCCCTGACCATTTCTCTTTCGACAAATGAAATGACACAATTCAGAAAATTTACTGCTCTCATATAGATATGATTTCATTATGCGAACTGAAGCGGTGAGCTAAAATTCGTAGCGAGAACGGGAATCGAACACGGGTCTCCTGCTTACTACGCAGGAGCATTAGCTATAAAGCCACCTTGACACAGCAGATCACACCACTCCACGGATTACCCTGACACACCTCCCGCCTCTAGATCCAAATTCTCACTGCCGCACCACTCTACCTCAAATTCCCCCTTTCACACCAACAGAGTTGCCGAGTCTCTCCATGTTCTGGAACAGCGCCTCAGCATCGAACGTAAATGGGGGTCCATCCTGAAACCCAGGCGCAGGTACTTATACAAATGAAATGACACAATTTCGTAAGACATAAGTTCGTGTGAAAGGGGTAATTTTAGTTGACTGGGTTGGCAGTGAGAATTTTGTTCGAGGAAGGGAGGCGTGCCAGACTAATCCGTGCAGTTGTGTGAACCGTTATGCCACGTGGCTTAGTTGCATTCTGACTTCGGCGGTGCTCCGACTCGGACATCTCTTTACGTCCATGCCGCGGAAGTTCTCGCGTGCGATTGTTTGCCTATCAGGCGTACTGCCAGGTTCTGAAGCAACCGATACAGAATGACTCATGCATACCGAAAGTCGACTCTCAAGATTTGGTTCTCGAATGAATATGTGCGACCGAAAGCCTATGAAACTGAAAAGTTTCTAAGAGACAAAGTTAAATTTTATGACTAGAATATATTGGTTTACGCCTCTCCATAGTGAGCAGTGTCGTCTACGTCAAACTGATTAATGGTACATTGTGTGACAAAATAATTCGAGATACTAAACATGTTCTCAAATTTCCTCACTGCGACGGACATGTTGGAGAGATAACTATTGATCATGTAGGACTGGGATTACGAGGCATACGCATCTTCGAATTTTTCTTTGAGTTGAGCTACGGCGACTGACACAGGACATGAATCTAATCGATACATGGAAGACAATACATGGCGACAGCCACGGCTATACATAAGTTGCAAGTCCCTCTGCAAGTTGCCGTGCGCCCATATGGAAGGGTGCTTAACCACGTGGAGGACAAATTGTCGAGCTTTGCGACCGACCCCATTCTCAGTGGGGTGCGACAGATCAGAGTAGATCTTGCACAACATGTACCCTCATATTTGTTCATTGGCGGATGCACAGCAATAGTCATCTACGATGGACACCTAAAAACATGCTCTGGATGCGGAAAAGAAGGCCACGTTCGTTCAGAATGGAACCAGCGGAAGTTTGTGCAATTTCCAACTGGCGAACCCGTGCCTGCGTCCACGCCGACGCCGCTGACACTAACGTATGTTGTCGCGTTTCGAACAGATCCCACCCCGAAGAATGACCAGCTTCACCATCCTGACAGTTTATGGCAACCGCCTGCAGCAGAGACTGCCACCTGTGAAGAAACGACATACACTCCGACCACTCTGGCGCCGGCGACGCCGTTGACCGACGGCAGGGGATCGATAGGAGGGACGGAAATTGGTGCTACAGTTGTGCCGACAGCTGCTTTCATTCCTGAGCGCCAGGAGTCTCTTCCGCACTCGGACACGGAAGTGTACACGCGCAAACAACGATCGCCAAAGCGCCACAAGAAACGTCGGCTAGCGCCGTCGGCCACCTGTTTAATGCACTCCACGGCAGACGGAGTTGTGTGTAACGACGACACAGTGAATCCGGATGCGCAACGGGAGGTCATTCCTTCCTCATTGAAGAACGACGCGACTCATACGAGACAGGGGCTGAAAACAGACCCGGCGGTAGGAGTCCCTCCATCCACCACAACAACACATTTGCCTTTGATCAGCCCGGCTAGAGAAACACGACGACAGATGGAGCTTCAGCACAGGAAGTGGGGCCATAAACCCGATAGTGATCCATAGATCGACGACGCAGCCGCAATGGAAGATGCAGCGTCCTCCGGTTGTTAACCACACAGAAGATGCAGCCGGCCGCACAGCCACCATTTCGCCGAGCAGCAGCACACAACATAAGCGTCTATCTGCGCTTTACGCACTGGGAAACAGCGGCTGGCGTATCGAACAGCCTCTATTAAGATTAACACATTTAGAACGCCAGTCAAATTGCAATTATTACTAGACATGCTGCGTGCGTCAGATGTCGACATCGTCCTTCTGCAGGAAGTATGTATCGAGTGCTTTCCCGATTTCTATGAGTATCATACGTATATTACACCCACTACAGACGGCGGGGCAGCGGACCAGCGATACTTCTACGTGAAGACATAGTAGCCGAGGCTGTGGACTACCTGCCGTCAGCGCGAGGACTGGCGGTCACAGTGCTAGGAGTACAGACCGTTAACATCTACGCTGCGTTGGGATCCGACAGAAGGCGCGATCGATTCCGGTTTTACGCAGAGGAGATTGCGCCACTATTCTTGGGCCGTTACGAACATGGCTTATTTGGAGGCGATTTCAACTCCGTCCTCGCACTAAAGGATCAGCACTCACACTATAATTCATACCAGGGGCTACGGCGACTGACACAGGACATGAATCTAATCGATACATGGCGACAGACACGGCTATACATACGTTGCAAGTCCCTTTGCAAGTCGCCTCGAGCTAATTTACGTAACACGTTGTCTCGAATCTGCGATCCTCGATGCAGAATTACAGCACGTCGCCTTTTCAGAACAAATAGCATAGTCGGCATCACCGGGTGTCGCTGTGTTTGGACATTGAATACCGACGCCTAATCGAAGACTCTTGACACATATGTGAACGACGCTCCCGACATAACGTTGCAAAGGTGGCTGGAATGCGTTAAGTCCTCAATACGCAGAGGCTTGACTGCATACGGAAGCGTGCGGATGATATGGAGGCGCCACATGATGAAACTTTATTTCACGATGCTCCGCCAACTTTCTGTACAAGTGTCTTCACAGGATCGAAGTGCTGCTATAAAACGAGCGCAGGCCCAAATAATTTCCAGAAAACGAAGCTATCTTGGTGGAGTGGGGGTGGGGAGGGCGTTGCAGTCCGCGCAAGGGCCTTTGAACGAGTCCGTGGAGAATCGCCGTCAACATATCACGTAATCAGGGGAAAACAACATAGCCGCAGAGCCTTAACACAGACGATCCTACTGCCGGATGCTCGACGTATAGCATCGCAAAAAGAAATTGCCAATGCCTTTGTGGAAGAACATGGTCACCTCTTTGAAGAAGTGGAACACGACGAGGCAGCCTTCCATGACGTCCCAGGAACGCTGTCCACGTACCTCGACGCGACGGCCGAGCGAGAGTTAACGGGGGAAGTCACTGATGACGACGTAATAGAAGCGCTCGATAAAGCAGAGTCGAACAAGCTAGAGCTTTACCAGGCATTTAAAGTCCTCATGACTTCGCGATGGAAAACCACGTAGCGCGAATTGATGTCCCCCGATGTACCTGTTCCACCGATATTTGTGGAAGGAATGATCATCCCTATCCACAAAACGTCCGGTGGCACAAAGACACAGGCCTGCCGGCCTTTCTTAATTGCTACTACAGGATGTGCACCAGCATACGTGCAGCCCGTTTCACGCGTACTGCGCCAAGTGATGTCACTCGATCAAACCAAGCTAGGAGGGGATAGCAATATACAAACAGCACTCAGCGACTACCACTGGCAACAACATGTCATCTCCGGGGTGCACCTGTGTCGATAGATATCGATCGCGCGTTTGACAGGGTGAGCCATGCCTATCACGTGGAAGTTTCCATAGACTGTTGTCACCGTCGTGTTGCGACTACGCGGCGTCTCATACAGAGCGCTCACCAAAGGACCCATGGTAGGGTCCGTCACCGTCTTATGACCGGTCAGACAAGTTTCCCGCTATCCACGGTACTTTATGCCATCGCTCTCGAGCCCCTGCTCTGTGGGCTCCTGAACCGACTCGAAGGTTCAAATGGTTCAAATGGCTCTGAGCGCTATGGGACTTAACCTCTGAGGTCATCAGTCCCCTAGAACTTAGAACTACTTAAACCTAACTAACCTAAGGACATCACACACATCCATGCCCGAGGCAGGATTCGAACTTGCGACCGTAGCGGTCACGCGGTTCCAGACTGTAGCGCCTAGAACCGCACGGCCACCGCGGCCGGCTCGACTCGAAGGAATGACGATAAGGCACCACAAGTTTACAGGCAAAACATACCCGGATGACCTAGTGTTTCTAGCACGGTCGGGTTACGTGGCAAGAATAGCTCTGCATTCGATTAATTTGTATGCTATGGATAGGGAAGTCACATGGACATGGAAAAGTCGGGAGCAATAACCATCGGGAGAGGATTCCCAACGGAAGTATGGCACCATTAGAGCCGACAGACAAGGTGAAATGCTTGGGAATTATCTTCACTACAGACGTTCGAAGCACGGTGGCTCTCAACTACATATATCTTCTACAACAATTCGTGCAAGTGTTCGAAGTCACAGGTTAGGGGCACTAGACATGATACACGGGCCACCCTTGCCAACACATATCTAGCTTCTTGCATCCCCCACCTAGCCCAGGCTCTTCCTATGCCGGTAGTGTTGGTACGCCGAATCCGGGCGGCATTAGAATATTTCATGAGCACAGAGCTGCTTTTAAGGTCGGATACGAAACCCTCACGCTTCCTACTAGTCGTGGAGACCTGGGCGTAGTCCACGTTCGCAACCGAGCAATGGCGATCTACGCAAGCACGATGATCAAGATGTGGACTAATCACCAGAAAAGTCTGATGGGCACCTTGATAGTCGAAATGGCACCATCTTCTCCTATGGCACTGATAGCAGTGGCTCACGTCACACCATCGCTTGCTCACATACGAATCTTTTTTGTGGAACTCAGTTCTGTACACATGGAATTACCGTCTACCAGGACTATTCGAGGACGGCCGAGTAATGCCACAGAGAGGCGACAACCAACAGTGGCATGGTCAGTGGTATGGTGTGCATCACGTACACCTTGATAAGAGGATACGCGCTCTGTGGTATCAGGTATTAAATGGGAAATATGTGACTAGTTTCAGGTTACATAAAAGTCACGTGACGAATACGCTACTGCGTCCACAGTGCAATGCTATAGATACAGATGAACATCTCCTGCTATGCAGGCCTTCGGCGGCAGTGTGGTGTTTGGTTCAAAAAATGATCGCCTTTCTCCTTCGGGTGGAGCCGCAAGCAATAGCACTACGGATACTACATCTCCCAGATATGACTTATTTTCCCCGAACGAAAACCAATGCCGTTACTTTGGTTCGGGGTCTGACTGTACTTTACCTTTTCTGAGAGGGCAGGAATAATGTGCTAGACTTTTGGGCCTTAGTGCAAGAACATCACTCATTGATTATACAAAATTCGAAATGCCGAACATATTATGCTTATATTTTAGGTAGTGCCTTGTTTGATGTTCCACCCAGGTGGGGTGTACCGCGTAGGAGAATGTAATTATTGCATATAATTGTTCTGAACAAGAAAGAACCAGAACAGTGGAGAGGATCCACCACTATACGTGAAGATGTACCCAGCACCAATACGGGATACAACGGGATCGGCGAGGAACGTTCCCACGAAGAGGGACGTGGTCCGTTATTGTTTTCTACTGAACGAAGAAGTTTATTTTATCATTGTTACACGACTTATGTAAAAAAAGTTACGTTGAAAAAGTCCACTTATTTCCGTTCTCCAGAAATATTAGTGGTCTTAAGGGCACGTGACATTGTAAGGATAGTGTATTAGTGGAGAAAAGACGAATGAGGGGAAAAAAGTGGCTAACACACCTACCTAGTAAGCAGGAGACCCGTGTTCGATTCCCAGTCTTGGTACAAAATTTTCACTCACCGATTCAGTCTACGTACATAAAATTTCTCTTTCTTTCTTCAGGGCTGAGCATTACATTTTTCTAAATCCTTGTTTGCTTCGTTGATCCAAGTTGTTGTTGGATTCTTACCCCACGACTATTTGAAGATCTTTTTGCCTAATCTACTGTCTTGCGTTCGATACAAATGTCCGAAAAATACCCGTCTTCAGTTTCTCTTTAGATCCGAAATGTTTTCTATGTTTCGATAAACATCATACTTACTTCATTCCGTAGTTTCTCGTGGGCCTAATGTTTTCCTAATTATTCGCCTTTCTAGTTTTTCTAATTTATTTAAATTATATTTTAATGTTAGATACTCGCTTGCATGCAGACATTCTGACATCATTATTGTACACTAATGACTTATTGTTGCCTTCTTAGACAGGTTCTTTTTATTATGAAGGTGCTTAATTATACCATATACCTTTCCCATTTTTTGTAACCTTTCGTAACCTTTCCTCCATGGTACCTTTTTCCAAATAATTTTCGTGAATTATCTTCCAAAGGCATTTGAAATCTGGTTTCGCCGGACAGAGCGGATCAGGTTGTGGAAAGGGGCCAAGATCAATTACTGTTAGTTATACAAGAACACACAGCTTTTATTCCTCGAAACCAATGCACAGTTTTTTCTTTAGAACAAGAAAGATAAATTCACGGCTGAGGCCCCAAGTAACCTCTGCAAAATAAGTTTAGATGATTCCTTCTAAAACACCAGGATTTAGAGTAACATCTGAAGGCCTTACTTAAGAAAAACTGCAATATCTGATAAGGAAAACTCAAATTAATTCTTCGGCTGAAAGCCAAAATGAAAAAAAAAACTTTTTGCTTAATAAAAGAGAGGCTTTAAGATAAGCTTTTACACAGTACAACAGAAAAACATCTTAAGAAAACTTGAAGTATCTTGTCAGTTGAAGGCCCAAACATTTACTCAAAAAAATTAAAGACAACCTTAACATAAACATTTACAGAACACGGCTGAAGGCCGTTTCAAGAATTCAAGATAATTAAAGAGAAGGCTTACATACAAGGATTTACATATTAAAGCCACAGATTCTGAAACAAACGCGGCTGAAGGCCTAACCACAGAGCAACAAGAATTTTAAATAAAACACGGCTGAAGGCCTAATCCTAAAAAAAGTTGTCATGAATTTCGGCTGAAGGCCATATACGACACATAAAACAGACAATATTAGTACACGGCTGAAGACCTGGCACAGTACCTGGCACCAAATTAAATGACGATTACAAACAACAAACAATGGTGCTCTGGAGTGTTCCAAGGGTCGGCCTGGGAAGGAAACTCAAACAACAGTTTAGGTGAGACAGGCAGCCAAGCGCCACACTAAACAATCGGGTGGCAACACGACGTAGGGACGGCTGAAAAACCAACCAACAGCCTAATCAATTCCATCAATTCCCTTCCACACGACACACTCGCTGCTCTATTTCAACAGACCGACTGACTACTCCAGTACGCAGACAACATTCATCTGCTCACTGAAAATCACAGAAGCTACACACAGTTCCACATAAACACACTTGCACAAGAACTCGAATAATCGTAAAAGCAATCACCGTGGGACAAAAGGACAAATGAATTCGACACACAGAGTGTTTCCACAAGCGGTCGGCGACCAAATACACATAGTCCGATGAGACAATCGACCGAACGACCAACCCAGGTCGGCAATGGTCGGGCGAGCTTGGCTGTCCTTAGCTGACTGCAGCTCCAACCCGATTCAACTCGATG
The DNA here is from genome assembly GCF_021461395.2 of Schistocerca americana. Classification (NCBI taxonomy): domain Eukaryota; kingdom Metazoa; phylum Arthropoda; class Insecta; order Orthoptera; family Acrididae; genus Schistocerca; species Schistocerca americana. The sequence goes on along the minus strand of NC_060119.1, from coordinate 496,150,751 downwards.
TCCGTTCTGAATTCGTAGACATGGTGACCCGGGCACACTGGCTCGGACCCAACCATGCAGAGGTATCTCTTGCCCAGGGCCACGACATCTCTGCGCAATGAAGGAATCGACCACGTCTGGCACGATGACCAAGTGATGAGGCCTAGAAACGGTCAAAGACCGAATACACGTCGCCCGATGAGACGACCACCCGAAAGACCAACCAACGGTCGTCCCGCTCCAATCTCCTTCCGTCGGACAGTTCAGGTGTGTCACCAGCGGTCGGCGAGCACTGGCTGTCCGCACCTCACTGGCACTCCGTTGCCGAGACACACGACGGCCCGCAAATACTACCGCTCGCTCCACAGATAGTACGATAGAGCACTTACCGTTAAGCTTTTTTTTATTTTTTTTTAGGGCGAATGAATAGGGTATATTACGATAGTTACCACCAGAGCTGTGTTGCCCGCCAGAGCCAATGAAGTGTTACATGACTTTAGGCAGATTGCTCTCTGTTTTAGCAGTCGACAAGAGACGTATGTATTTAAAATATTTTTGACTTGTTGAGCCAAACATCCAGTCAGACGTTTCAGTATATTGCAGAGTAAGTGGCTCTGCCATGAGTTCTTATGTGTTGTTTTTCATCTACTATTGTGCTACTTCTCTTTCAATCGAAAGTTTTAAAACTGATTATTTTACTGTGCGTTCGTTTCGTGTGTGTGTGTGTGTGTGTGTGTGTGTTTGATGTCATTATATTGGTTTTCGAGTGATTAAGGATCTTTTAATTCTAGTTAAAATATTATGGGTTATCTATTTCGACCACACTCGTCTCATAAAAAAACTTAAAAAAGAAATAAAGTCCTAGTTTCGTACATCCAATCAAACAAACCATCATAATTATCATCTCATTCTCATAGTTCGTAAAATCGTACGCCTAGTCTGACCTCAGATGTTAAGTCCCATAGTGCTCAGAGCCATTTAAATTAATGGTTTGTTTGGAGCGCCAGATGGAAATACCTTCCTAATTTTTTTACGTAACTGTTGTCAACCTAGCGGAATATACAATGAATCCCTAACGATTGTTCACTACTGCATTTTCTTTCTCTCTCTCTCTCTCTCTCTGTGTGTGTGTGTGTGTGTGTGTGTGTGTGTGTGTGTGTGTGTGTGTGCGTGTGTGTGTGTGTGCGAGCGCGCGCTGCGCACGAGCGCGCACATGTCTTGAATGACATGAAAGTGCTTTTTCGCTTTTCATTAATGTAGAGATATTTTGGAGAGTAAGATTGTGGCTAGTCGTGGAGAGAGTTGTAGAATGTTAAATGTGGAACGTGGAACTAATAACAGTCAGAGATTGGTTCAAATGGCTCTGAGCACTATGGGACTTAACAGCTGAGGTCATCAGTCCCATATAACTCAGAACTACTTAACCTAACTAATCTAAGGACATCACACTCATCCATGCCCGAGGCAGGATTCAAAATGGCTCTGAGCACTGTGGGACTCAACATCCGTGGTCATCAGTCCCCTAGAACTTAGAACTACTTAAACCTAACTAACCTAAGGACATCACATACATCCATGCCCGAGGCAGGATTCGAACCTGAGACCGTAGCAGTCGCGCGGTTCCGGACTGAGCGCCTAGAACCGCTAGACCACCGCGGCCGGCGGCAGGATTCGAACCTGCGACCGTATCGGTCTTGCGGTTCCAGAATGTAGCGCCTAGAACCGCTCGGCCTTTCCGGCCGGCCTCAGAGATTGGATAAAATGTGCTGGTGTCCGAATGATCGGATTTTTTAAGATGTTTTTGGAGAGGCTCATGGAAGAGCGAGGCGAATAGGGTTGCGTGACGTTATTCTAATGATCATACATTGGGCGTTATTCTACTATTCCATATATTGTGTAACTGGTGACTTGTCTTTCATGTAAACTTGGTCATTCAATAGTGTTTTCTTCCCTGGTTTGGTTTTTGTACCTGATAATTTTTGCAGTGTTAGAAGGCTTGTTTTATAGTTTATTCTGATTATTTTCGTTTCTTCTCCTCTTGAAGTTGGTTTCTGACTATATTCTCTGAAAGACTCTGAAAATGTGGAATGGTTTGTCCCATACTTCCGAACTAACATGTTTTTCTTTTATATCTGACATCTGACGTTTTGCTTGTTCGGTACACATGCATGCCATTACAAGTGTTACTTTGTAATTTATATATAACTCAATCTAATAATAGTCTGTTGACAGTGTTGGAGTGTATTTTTGGATGTAATTGTCTGCTGTGTGTGCTCTGTTTACGCCTTGTCTTTTGAAAATGTTGTTTATTTTACATGTGAGTTTGTGTTTGTATGTTACTGTGTGCCATCTTGTGTGTTATCTTATGTTTTCCTGAATACACTGCGTTGTTTTGGCGCTGAGTGTGCGTGATTGTATGGGTTGTTATTTGTGGTTTTGTGTTTAATCTAACTCTTTTGTTTTAATTTTGATGCATAGCTTTGTGACTAGGTTACTACTACATGTTTTTTTGTTTCTATCTGCAATATGATGTCGGGTTCCGATTGGCAGTTTTCTTTGTTGAACGGAACTTCGTTGAGTCTATGGAGAATGTGTTGAAGTGCTGCTTGTTTTTGTGAGTTTGGATGTTTGGAAGTTTAGATGATGATTGAGTTCATAGCTGTAGGTTTATGGTAAATTCAGAAAATGCACTTGTTAAATTTTTTCAGTTCTGAATTTTATCTTTCTATATGCCTTGTTAATGTCAGAGCGCAGTCTTTCATTTTTTTGTGGTTCATTTTATGAAAAAGACCATAATAATCAAATTAACTTCCTTAATATAACAATAAAAAACAAGCACATATTTCAAGATTTACTCCTTCTGGATTATAGAGATTTTCGATAATTTGGATGATCTACAGTGCCAGCCCAGTGCCTAGCCCAGATAAACGAGGTTCTCCTGTACTTAAATTATAAAATGGATACGTGTAAACACACATGATATAAAAGTTACGTTCCAGGTATTACATATAACGTCAATTAAAAAATATACAGTGATTACTAAATGAAACAACAAGTTTACTGTCACCAGCCACAGTTCGTCGTCTGCGTACAGCGTCAGACCAAACAGTGGCTGGTAACAGCGAACTTGTCGATTTTCTGTCAGAAACTTTCAGGGATGATGGAGAATTTGAGTTAAGGAACCCTGGTCTGGAAACGACCGAGTCGAAAGATTTCAAGCGAAAATGGTTGTCCCACTTCTGACAATGAAATACCTGTACTGTTGTTGCTAAGACATCGTGAAGGCAACTTACAGAGGTGGTATGGCCCAAACCAAGAAAAAATGCCTGGTAAACGTAGGCTTTCGTATACGATACTGAAGTGTCCGTGTCGTTCATAAATACGATACAATGTTCCTTCGAACATGTATGCCTGTGCGAAGGAACAGGTTATGCGATGACTACAGCCGTTATGAAGTATATGAAATGTAGTCGCAGTTGCGAATATGGACAACCATCAGCTCTAGAATGCATTGACGACAGTGAAAATTTGTGCCAAACTGAGACTCGAACCCGGATTTCCCCCTTATCGCGACAAGCGGGAAATCGTGGCTCGAATCCCGGTTCGGCACAAATTTTCGTTGTCGTCATTCCGTTCTACAGCTGATATTCGCAACTGCGAATACGTTTCATGTTGGCTCTAAAAGTTATATGTTAAGAGCTGTGAACCGAGAGGCACATCTCTTCTACTGCAGTTTCTTTGGTTCCATTTTTGTAGAGTAGTACTATGGACTAAAACAAGAAAAAAGAATTCCATTAAATATGGGCTCTAAAAAGCATAACTTAAGATTTAAGGGAAACTGTTCAGTAGAAGAGATGTCTTTCACCGTAACAAAGAAGAACAAGTGCACATAGCTCTTAAGGTATCCATGTTAGAGACTATATTTGCTGGACTTCCTATGTTTTGGTTCACACTACCACCTCTGAAAGTTTCCTACTTTATGATCTTTACAACTACAATACTGGTACATGTATTCCACTGCCAGAGGTATCAGAACGATTTTTACTTTTAACTTCCGACTCGATCGTTTTCACATCGGGGTCTCTTCCTACCTCAAATTAATATATTTACCCTTCTCCATAAATCCCTGAAAGTTTGTCACTTCATCAGGGAATCACCCATTATACGCTGAAGAGCCAAAGAAACTGGTACACCTGCCTAATATCATGTAGGCCCCCGCGAGCACGCAGAAGTGCTGCAACACCACATGGCGTGGACTCGACTAATGTCTGAAGCGGTGCTGGAGGGAATTGACACCATGAATCCGGCAGGGCTGTCCATAAATCCGTAAGAGTACCAGAGGCCGGAGATCTCTTCTGAACAGCACCTTGCAAGGCATCCCAGATATGCTCAGTAATATTCATGCGGAAATGTTTAAACTCAGAAGAGTGTTCCTGGAGCAACTCTGCAGCAATTCTGGACATACGGAGTGTTGCATTGTTCTGCTGGACTTGCCCAAGTCCGTGGAATACCCAATGGATATGAATGGATGCAGACGATCAGACAGGATGCTACCGTACCTGTCACATGTCAGAGTCGTATCTAGACGTATCAGAGGACCCATGTCACTCCAGCTGCACACACCCCACACTATTACAGCCTCGACCAGTTTGAACAGCCCCCTACTGACATGCAGGGATAATGTATTCGTGAGTTTGTCTCCATACCCGTACACATCCATCCGCTCGATACAATTTGAAACGAGACTCGTCCGACCAGGCAACATGTTTCCAGTCATCAACAATCCAATGTCGGTATTCACAGGCCCAGGCCCGGCGTAAAGCTTTGTGTCGTGCCGTCATGAAGGGTACACGAGTGGGCCTTCGGCTCCGAAAGTCCATATCGATGACGTTTCGATGAATGGTTCGCACGCTGATACTTGTTGATGGCCCAGCATTGAAATCTACAGCAATTTGCAAAAGGGTTGCGCTTCTGTCACCTTGAACGATTCTCTTCAGTCGTCGTTGGTCCCGCTCTTGCAGGATCTTTTTCCGCCCGCAGCGACGTCGGATATTTGATGTTTTATTGGGTTCCTGATATTCACGGTACACTCGTGAAATGGTCGTACGGGAAAATCCTCACTTGTGTGCTAGCTCGGAGATGCTGTGTCACATCGCTCGTGCGCCGACTATAACACCACGTTCAAACTCACTTAAATCTTCGACAACCTGCCAGTGTAGCAGCAGCAGTAACCGATCTAACAACTGCGCCAGACACTTGTCTTATGCAGGGTGAAAAGTATTTAAACCAACAAACTCTGTGTGGTTGTAGGGGACATCAAAACAAATATTTTTCCCTAACATCATTTTTTGCTATGAGGAGTATTTAAACCGGTAGAGGAAGATTTCTTTGGCGGCAAATTAACTAAACCATCAAATACTTTTCCATTTTTTTCATGACCAAGAGACAACACATTAACACAACCCAATTTCAATTACACTAGATTTTCAAAAAGGCCTCCATTGACACGTAAACAAAGGTTACACCGTCGGACCATGTTCTGTCTGACACAGGCAAAAACCCCAGGGGTATCCCGAATTGTTCCTACTGCTGCTACTATCAGGGCAATCAGATCCTCTTCTGATGCAACAGGAGTTGCGTAAACAAGGTTACGCATCTCTCCCCACACAAAAAAGTCCAGAGGGGACATATCTGGGGATCGAGCAGGCCATGGTACAGGACCACCTCTGCCAATCCACGTTTCTGGGAACCGTCGGTCCAGGAATCGACGCACACGACGACTGAAATGTGCCGGCGCCCCTTCGTGTTGGAACCACATGCGTTGTCTTGTGGGGAGCGGGACGTCTTCCAGCAATTCTGGCAATGCTCTGGCGAGAAAATTGTAATTCTGCCCGCCATTTAATGGCCTAGGTTGCAGATACGGCCCAATTAAACAGTCCCCAACAACACCGACCCACACATTAAGGAAGAGCCGCACTTGATGAGCGCTAGTAACTGTGGCGTGTGGGTTATCCTCACTCCAAACATGCGAATTGTGCATGTTGAAGACTCCATCACGCCCGAACGTTGATTCATCGGTAAACAACACAGAGGACGGAAATGTAGGATGCATTTCACACTGTTCCAGGTACCACTGCGAAAACTGTGCTGTGGGTGGATAATCAACTGGTTCCAGGTTTTGGACACGCTGCAAGTGAAACGGACGTAACAATTGCTCTGAAAGGACTGTTCTTACATTCGTCTGATTCGTCCCCATGTTACGTGCAATTGCACGAGTGCTGATTGAAGGATCCCGCTCCACATGCTGCAAGGCAGCTTTCTCAAATTGCAGCGTTCTTACCGTGCGACGGCGTCCCTGTCCAGGTAATCTGCTAAATGACCCGGTCTCACGCAGACGTTGGTACACAGCAGCAGAGGTCGCATGATGCGTGATACGGCGATTAGGGTATTGTTGTTGGTAAACCCGCTGTGCAGCTCGTCCGTTGTGGTGCGCTACGTAGTACTCACCAACCATTCCAGTGTACTCACTCCAGGTATATTGCTCCATTAGTAAACAGACACAATGCACTACTACACTGATGGACAGCAGTTGCCTACAACTGATGAGCGTAATACGCCCTCTAACAACTGAAGATCGTAATACGGCCTCTAACAACTGTAGAGTGGAATACGGCCTCCAGTGGTTTAAATAATCCCCATAGGAAAAAATGACATTAGGGAAAAAAATTTGTTTTGATGTCCCCTAGAACCTCCCAGAGTTTGACGGTTTAAATACTTTTCACCCTGTATAGGCTTTGCCGACAGCAGCGCCGTATTCTACCTGTCTACATATCGCTGTATTTGAATGCGCATGCCTATACCGGTTTCTTTGGCACTTCCGTATATAAATAAATAATGCTGCAAATAAAAACTCCGTCTCAGTACTCCATATATGGAGAACATGTTGGAACAGACAGCACTGAATAAAGCTCTCGAATGACTACCAAAAAGCCCGGGACGCCGTTCGGCCGGCATTACGGACCTCCAGCAACGATGCCGGCGGACCGGCGGCGCGCTCGTTCGCGGCGAGACAAATGGTGGGCCGTGTGTCGGGCCGTACCGGCCGGCCTATTTTTCGGCGGGCAAAGTGGCGGCGCCGGTGGCGTCCGCCGACCCCTGCGCCGGCCGCCGATAATGACAGGTTAGCACCGGATGTGCCGTCGCGGTTTATTTAAATGTGACGTACTAATTACCCGCCTTTTCTAATTAAGCCCGGGTCAGAGGTGAGGCGGCGAGCGCTTATTTCTCCGGCTCCCAGGCGACCCCGCCACACAGCCTCGTCCGACCCGAACCGACCCTACCCGACCTCGACCGTCCCTCCGGCCCGGCGCGCTCAATTTCGCTCGGTGAATCTATAACGGCAATTGATTCGGCCGCCGCGTTTAACGCCGCACCGCGCTCGCCGTAAACATGCCCCCAGCGCCGGGCCCGGCGCTTCTGCGAGCCCCCGACTCCCGCAGCACATACACACAGGTGGTAATTAAAGCCCGCGTGATCGAGTGCTGGCCAGTCGAGCAGTCGCGCTGCAGAAGTAATCGCTCGATTGTGTCGTGACAGCTGCGCCGTGTCGTCGGCAGTCACAAAGTAACCACGGCCTGCTTTCGTGGGTGTTCACGTGTACCGTTTCTCACAGACCGCATTCCGTGTGCCAGAATCCGTACGAATATCGTACTACGTGGCACTCCATTTTTGAGGCAATGATATCACAACAATAATCTCAAGATAGCCGATAGCAAAAGAATATACACTTTACTGAAAGGGTCTCTCCAGGGAACACAAACATTAAACGAGCAGTCATCACACGCTATTTTCGTATATACATAGACAAAAAGCAAAATTTCCATGAACACATGCGCATTGTCACAAAAAAAGCAGAAAAAGTACCATACAAACTGGCAAGACTAAAGTCAGAACAGTTAGACTCCCCTTGTCAGTTACACGGACATACCACTGTGCTCTCTTCGAGTCGGTACTTAGCTTTGCCGCCAGCACATGGACTTACAGATTGAGCCTATCAACAAACCGGACCCTCGTCAGACGATGACAAAGGAGCGGCATACTTAGATTATCGGGAGCTTTCGGCACCACCTCAGTGGACTCACTCTGTGTGGTGCTCGGAATCTCCCCCCACTAGACATTACGATAAAATATAGAGCGGCTAACTACTGGCTTAAGGTGGGTAGACACCATCAGTATCGAAAGATCATTGGAGTACAATTGTCACGAAAAGCCAATTGAAAAATTGGGGGACGGCTACTTGGAAGGTGAGTGGGACATAAGTGATAACGGCCTCAGGCTAGACCAGTTCTTTTCCGATACAAGGGAGAGATTAAAACTCAAATATACCGATCCCAGCCGCGGTATGATCCACTTCATAACAGGACACGACCCTTATCCCCCTCACTTAAGCTCCTTGAGCCGGCTGGGGTGGCCGAGCGGTTCTAGGCGCTACAGTCTGGAACCGCGCGTCCGCTACGGTCGCAGGTTCGAATCCTGCCTCGGGCATGGATGTGTGTGATGTCCTTAGGTTAGTTAGGTTTAAGTAGTTCTAAGTTCTAGGGGACTGATGACCTTAGAAGTTAAGTCCCATAGTGCTCAAAGCCATTTGAACCATTTTTAAACTCCTTGAGTCTGAGGCACACACCAACATGCACATGTGGGGAAGAAGGCTCTCCAGAAGACTTTGTCTTTTTCTGCGGACGATATACCAACATCAGACACACAATACACTTAAACCTCAACAATATTCAAGGCACCATACACGCAGTGCTCAGAGACAAAGACAAATGGACCATGTTAAACACACACACTGAAGATATATCCAAAGCATGAAGATGACATCTGTTCTTTCGGACATGTCCGAAAGAACAGATACCACTGGTGATCTTGCAACTCTCGAAGAACGAAATTACAATTAAATCCAGACCATCAGCTCCTTACAGGCGCTGATAAATATCAATGGGGACAGTTGAAAATGTGTGCCCCGACTAGGACTCGAGCCTGGGACCTCCTGTTCACATGGAAGACGCTCTATCCGACTGAGCCACCGAGGACCTATAGTGCGACTGCAGGGACTTATCTGTGGCACGCTCCCCGTGAGACCCACATTTCCAACTTAATGTCCACACACTACATTTGTAGTGTCCCTGCCCACTATACTCATTACTCGGGCAGACAGACTACTGATTCCCGTAAGAGTTTGAGCAATATGAGTGCATCCGCACTGCAGATGATCATTGGCCGGTAAGCCTCATCTATATGAATCTGGTGTCCGAAAGAACAGGCACCATTGGTGATCTTGCAGCTCTCGAAGAATGAAATTACAGTGAAATCCACACCTTTGTAGCTGCTTACAGGCGTTGATAAATATCAACGGGAACAGTTGGAAAAAGTGTGCCCCGACTGGGTCTCGAACCCTGGATCTCCTGCTTATATGGCAGACTCTCTATTCGACTGAGCCATTGGGGCACAATGCTGCAGAATGTTTTCATATCATACCGCCTCTAGCGTTTTCTTAAGCGCTATAAGGCGAGGCGACCAAACCCTAACCACAAAAAGAAATCCCATACCACAGCACCACCTCCTCCGTGTTTCACTGTTGGCCCTACGTTACCCAGGCATTCGCCAACCCCAAATCCTTCCATCGGATTGCCAGAGGGTATACCATATCTCATCATTTCAAACAGGTCGTTATCAGTCATCCTCTGTCAACAACTCTAGAGTCTTTTGTCGTTGACGACAGTATGTGGTCCTATCAGGAGCTCCTCAAACATTGTACCACTTTCTTTTGAACTCCCTGGCTGGACTTTTGGTAGCACTAACGAGAGATTTCTTCCGAGGATTCGATGCAGTGATTTACAACCACCCACCGCGATGTTCTACGGACCAGCCCGTCAGTACATGAGGTCTGTCTCGCCCCGATTTAGCTGCGCTGATGATGATGTTTGGTTCGTGGGGGCGCTCAACTGCGCGCTCATTAGTGCCCATACACAGGTCCAGTTTTTTCCACACTCCAATTTTTTACGCAGTCCAATCTAGCCACTATCACGAATGATGATGGTGATGGAATGATGAGGACAACACAAACACCAGGTCCCCGGGCAGAGAAAATCCTCAACCAGGCCGGGAATCGAACCCGGGACCCGTGATCCAGAGGCAGCAACGCTAGCCACAGACTACGAGCTGCGGACATATTTAGCTATTATTGTTCCTTCGCGTTTTCTCTTTACATTCACCCCACCAACAATGTTCTTGAACACCTTTAGAAGGGCTGATATGTTCTTGACGGATTTTTTATTCATGTGTCATCCAGTACACGTTCAAAGTCACTGTGCTCTCTGCCCTACCCATTACGTTGTTATTGCTTTTCTACTGACAACACAATACTCGCCGCCTCCTTCTACACTGGAGAGTCCGCCTTTCGTGTTCCAGTGGTCAATTCCGCATTATAACGAGCGGCTACTTTTGATCAGATAGAGTATATAAAGTTCTTCCATTGGACAGTTACTTATGACAGCAACTACTAGAAATTGGCAGTCTCGTTCACAAATTTTATTTCCTGTGATTCACGGCGCCAAAAAAGTGGGAATATGCAATAGTAAGTACAAAGAACAAGACACTGTAGGGTATTTTATAAGCGAATATAGCCACTCCAGTTGCGGGCTGAAGTTGAATGGAAAAATAGCGCCTGGTGCTGCATCAGTTGAGCATTGCTATAAAGACCGCCTGCCACTCGCTAAATGACTATTGTCGTATAACAGACACAAATGTAAATGCGCCATTTGGTCTTCCACTTGCTCTTGTGGCGGCATCCCGACCGTTCCGGAGTAGCAATATGGGCCGTGATGCAAAGTGTGCCCTGGGATGGGACGCCATTCGGAAGATATGGTCTGTCCGGAGACCAGCTCTGCCTGGGGACACGGGGCGTTTGAAGCGCCGCCGCACCGTAAGTCAGCTCTGAGCTGCCCGTGTGGGCCGGCGCGGGCCGTTACCGCACGTTCCTAGCTCTCTGACACTCCCACTTGCATCCTCAAGGACTTTACTCGACTTATCAAACATAAGACCATACAGCTGGTGAATCTTAGCTGATTGATGTCCTTCACTCATTTCGGTACAGCAAAATGTAGGATCACACAAGGTTATACTGACCCTAGAACTTACTGTAGAAAAAAAAGGCACACCTACGTTAACACTATTGTATATTTAGAGAAGACTTCTGACAATATTACTGAAATATTTCCTCTGAAGTTCTGAACGTAGACGGAATAAAATACAGGGAGTGTCAGGTTGTCTGTGACTTGAACGGAAACCAATCTACAGTTATAAGACTAGAATAACATGAATAGCAAGTAGTAATTGAGAAGGGAGTTAGGCATGTTATAGGCAAGTCCAGATGTTTGGAAATTCAGCAAATTGTGAAGGAAACTGAGGGGTAATTCGGTAAGGTAATTAAAGTTCAAGGAGAAGAAATTACAAGTGTATGGCTTCTTGATGACACTGTAATTCTCTCTGAGACGACAAAGAACTTGGAAAAGCAGTTGAACGGAATGGATAGTGTCTTGAAAAGATGTTATAAGATGAACATCAACGAAAGTAAAACAAAATGTAGTCGAATTAAATAGCTTGACGTTGAGGAAGTTCGATTAGAAAACGAGATACAAAAAGCAGGAGATGTGACTGTCAATTCAACTAAATACCTAGACGTAACAGTTGCAACGGTCACATAGACAATGTTGTGGGGAAAGCGAGCCAAAGACTACATTTTATTAGCAGAACATCTAGAACATGCAACAGCCTTACTAAAGGGACTGCCTACATTACGCTAGAGTGATGCTGCACAGTACTGGACCCTTAGCAGACTGCACTGACAATGGACATCGAAAAAGTCCAAAGGAGGAAGTAAAATTTTTATTATCGCGAAATAGGGCGTCATGGATGATTGCCTGGATCTCCGCCTCCTTTAGATTCTATAGATTCTTTAAAATCTTGAAAACACATGCTCTCTGCCTCGCCTTCCGCATCCCCTGATGTCATCCAACACTTATCCTATACTAACACAATTCCCACACCTAGCCGCGCGGGGTAGTCGCGCGGTCTAAGGCGTCTTTACGGTACGCACGGCTCCTCCAGTCGGAGGTTCGAGTCCTCCCTCCGGCATTGGTGTGTGTGTGTGTGTGTGTGTGTGTGTGTGTGTGTGTGTGTGTGTGTGTGTGTGTGTGTGTGTCGTCCTTAGCGTAAGTTAGTTTAAGTTAGGTTAAGTAGTGTTTAAGCTTAGGGACCGATGACCGCAGCAGTTTGGTCCCATAAGGTCTTACCACAAATTTCCACTTTTCTCCCACACCTACTTCTCTTCTTGGAGCACCTCGGGTCCATTAACTGCAAAACCCACCTGCCATGGTCCACCCTCTCCCATCAGAACTTCAACCTACTCTCACTACTCAACGATTAAATGCGTCCCGAAATATACCCTTCTTTCCCATCCTGTGCACAACGCTCCACCTCATATTTCAAATGGTTCAAATGGCTCTGAGCACTATGGGACTCAACTGCTGAGGTCATTAGTCCCCTAGAACTTAGAACTAGTTAAACCTAACTAACCTAAGGACATCACAAACATCCATGCCCGAGGCAGGATTCGAACCTGCGACCGTAGCGGTCTTGCGGTTCCAGACTGCAGCGCCTTTAACCGCACGGCCGCTTCGGCCGGCACCTCATATTTCATTCCCCCTTCTTCATATCAGTGACTATTAGTAGTTATCAGCGGTTCCACAGGGCCCAACTCATTACTCCATAGCATTAACATGATCATCGATCATTATACAGGGTGATTATAATTAAACTTTCAAAACACTGTAGGAATAACACCACTGGTCAGAATGACGTAAAATTGCAAAGGAATATTATCAGAAAAGGGAGAAAACGTATGGCAGAAGAGGAACAGTAGTATGAAAATTGATCAATAGATGGCGCTATATGTGTCAGAATACGTAAATGAAAACACCTGTCACGCGCACGACCCATTGAAGTTGCTATAAACACGTCGGGTACAAGGCGTACACGCGTCTCCGGTGTTCGCCATGAATACCGCACTGCAGGATCGCGCTCTGAACAAGTTCCGGACACTGAAGGGTCTGAAAAAAGGCGTGGTTCCAATGACTGTCGTGGGTCTGGTGAAAATGACTTGGAAATTCGAAAAGACGGCTTCTTTTGCTGTGCAGCCTGGTAGAGGGAGGAAACGAATTGATTCGACGTCAGTGGAAGCAGTGGCCATAGCAATGCAGGAGGAGACGAGTGGTGGTGTGCAAACGCGTAGTGCGCGGAGTATTGCCCGAAAACTGAACACACCCGTGAGCACGGTGCGTAAAATCCTACGAATCATCCTTCTTTGTTCTCCATTCAAAATTGCCCATGTGCACCAATTGCTTCCTGTTGACCTGCCAGCAAGAGAGACCTTTGCTTTAGAATTTCTTGCTCGCATGGAGGTAAGCAATGATTGGCCGTGGAAGATTTTGTGGACAGACGAAGCCCACTTCCATCTGACAGGATATGTCAATACATAGAATTGTCGAATATGGGCAACGGAAAATCCACACGCTTATCAACCAGTACCACTTCATTCTGAAAAGGTCACTGTGTGATGCGGATTTACGGCACCATTTATCATTAGGGCCATATTTTTTCCAAGAGACAAGTGCTTCCGGGTCTGTTACCTGCACCGTCACTGAGAAGGGCTATGAGTGTCTTTTGCGCAACCACATCATTCTAACTCTCCAACAGCGCGGATGTGTGGATGGGATCATTTTTATGCAAGATTTCGCACCTTTGCACATTGAAAATCCAGTTAAGAAGCTGTTGAAGCGCCATTCCGGAAATGCTAGAATAATCAGCCGCCATTGACCTCCAGCCTGGGCGTCCCGATCACCTGATCTTACTCCGTGTGACTTCTGGCTGTGGGGCTCTCTCAAATATGTTGTGTTCAGTGTTAAGATTGCAAACGTAGCTGCATTGAAGGTACGCACTGCGCAACACGTTCTGAACGTGACCCCGGAATCACTTCGATCAGCTGTGGAACATGCTGTTTCTCGATATCAATTTGTTGCAGAAAACGGTGGACAGCATATTGAACATGTGTTGCGCCAGTCACACGGAAATTAATAGTCCGATTTGATTGGTATGGATGCTTTTTATGCGGTTTTTGGTCTCAGGACAGTTAAAAACCAATGTGAGTGATGCTTTTTATTGGGTTTTTGGCCTCAGGACAATCAAAAACCGATGTGATTGATGCTTTTTATGCGGTTATTGCCCTCAGGACAATGAAAAACCGATTTTTCCCATCCGATATGATATGACCTTGCCGTGGTGGATGGGCTTACGTAACTGACATCAAATCTGTACACCCATGCACACTGAGCAGTACAGTTTGTTTAACGTCAGACGTATACCTTAGGCATTGTTGTATGATTCATTTGTCGTTTGTAGTCGACAACTATTAAATTATGATGCTTACAGCGCCATATATTGCTACATTTTGTAATTACTTATTTTTCTTCCGCCATATGTTTTCCCCGTTCTCCTATAACATTCCGCTGCAGTTTGACGTCATTCTGACCAGTGGTGTTATTTCTACAGCGGTGAAAGTTTAACTTTAAATATAATCACCCTGTATTACAACTGTATCTAAATCCATCTAAAAACTTTTCAAAATAATTGTTTCTCCAATGAGTATATTTAAGTGTCAGTTATTGCCACTATAAAATAGGTGAAGCACCCAGAAACATGTTTATATGGTTCCTCATACATGTACGTATCATTAGTGATATGTTCAAATGGTTCAAATGGCTCTAAGCACTATGAGACTTAACCTGAGATCATCAGTCCCTAGACTTGGAACTACTTAAACCTAACTAACGACATCACACTCATCCATGCTCGAGGCAGGATTCGAACCTGCGACGGTAGCAGCAGCGCGATTCCGAACTGCAGCGCCTAGAACCGCTTGGCCACAGCTGCCGGCTTAGTGATATGTAAATGATGGGAGTTACAATAGGGTTAACATCACAATACAAGCGGCTGCGTTTCGAGTAGTGCCGTGACCAGGAAGCGTGGTCTATTGATGAATGGCGTCGCCTTGTGTTCAGCTGTCAGTCGTAGTTCTGCACTACCGCTGACTACCATCGTCAGTGAGCACTGCAGCGAGCCGAAGAGAGGTCACATTCTTCCAACAATCTCGAGAGGCCCAGCGGTGTTACTCCTGCAGTCGTATTGTGGGGAGACATTGCGTACGACCTCAGGTCGTAGCTGATACACTGACAGGACAATGGTACGTCACTGACAGCATGTGTCCATATGTATTACACCTCATGCGATGGTACTGTGGTACCATTTTTGAAAAGGACATGGCATGTGCCCCAATGAATTGCCCTCCTGATCATGAGGTGCTCCCATGGGCAGCGAGAACACGCATATCTGTCCCCAGTAGGATATGTGTGCAACCAGCTTGGACGTCAACTGCGTTCCATCGCCAATAACCACTAGATAAGGGACCAGTTACAACAGTTGTACTCCAGACTGCCTCTGGAGAGCATACAAAGGCCTTATGACACCCTTGCTAACCGAAATATTGCGTGAGTACACGCCAGAGGTGATCCAACGTCAAACTGTTAAGTGAGCTCATGCCGGAAAGTTCTTTATAAATTTGGCTCGATACTGTAATCACTTAAATAACATCACATACCCTGTCAGGCCGACAAGTTTAATTTCTTTTCCTGCTCCACTTCTGGATGCTTCACTTTTTCTGTTAGACAGTGCAGTACCTTCGGCTGCAGAGCGGTTCCAACCGCTGCTAGGACGCCCACTCGTAGGAAAATGAAATAATAATAAAAGAAAAATAAACTGCAGCTTCAGTCCGTTGGCTCACTTTGAAGGTCTGCGGCCGTCTTGTTCCTTTTTTTTTTTTTTTTTTCTTCCTTTCATCAATGGTGTGACTGATTTGATGAGGACCGCCACGAATTCCTCTCCTGCGCCAACCTCTTCATCTCTGAGTAGCACTTGCAACCTACGTTCTCAGTTATTTGTTGTGTGTTCCAGTCCCTCTTTTCGTCTAGATATTTACCCTCTACAGCTCCCCCTAGTACCATGAAAGTTATTCCCTGATGTCTTAACAGATGTCATAGATGTCATACCACCTTGTCCTTTCGTCTTGTCAGTGTTTTCCATATATTCCTTTCCTCGCCAATTCTCTGGAGAACCTCCTCATTCCTTACTTTATCACTTCAGCTAATACTCGGCATTCTTCTGTAACACCACATATCAAATGCTTTGATTCTCTTCTTTTCCTGTTTTTCCATAGTCCATGTTTCACTGCCATACATTGCTGTGCTCCAAGTCTACCATCTCAGAAATTTCGTTGTCAAATTAAGGCCAGAAACACCCTTCTAGCCAGTGCTAGTCTGCTTTAGATGTCCTCCTTGCTCCGACCTTCATGGGCTATTTTGCTGCCGAGGTAGCATAATTCCGTAACTGCATCTACTTCGTTATCACCAATCCTGATGTCAAGATTTCGCTCATCTCATTTCTGCTATTTCTCATTACTTTCATCATTCTTCGATTTAAGCTCAATTCACATTGCGTATTCATTGACTGTTCATTGCATTAAGCAGATCCTGTATTTCTTCTTCATTTTGAAACATCCCCTTAGAAAATTTTTATAAATGACAGTACTGGAAAACCTCTACGTTATTTGATTTTCAAACAGCTGAGCAAAACTGAACGTACTCAGACATTCACTAAACTGACACAGAATATTTTTAGCGCAACGCAGTCTGACTTTCAATAAACCCTACAAAAGAATGGCCCTGAATAACAATAACCTATACCTTTCATGAATCACTTACCTCACAAAAATCTTCGTTACTCGAACTACTGCAGTACAGCGAGCGCCAATACTGCCAGCTAAATAAAAGATTCAAACTACTGAAGGCACTAACTACTGATAGGCAAGGTTAGCAAATGAAAGATTTTGATAGAGAACAAACAATGTATTTACCTTAATAGTGTTCAAAAGTCAAAATATATATATCAGTTCATGACATCCAGTCTTACAAATTTACTCTTTCTGATGGACACACGTCCAGATCGTCCGCTCTCAAAATTCTGCCATCTCTCTCCCCATAGCCGGCCGAAGTGGCCGCGCGGTTCTGGCGCTGCAGTCTGGAACCGCGAGACCGCTACGGTCGCAGGTTCGAATCCTGCCTCGGGCATGGATGTGTGTGATGTCCTTAGGTTAGTTAGGTTTAACTAGTTCTAAGTTCTAGGGGACTAATGACCTCAGCAGTTGAGTCCCATAGTGCTCAGAGCCATTTGAACCATTTGAGCCATCTCTCCCCACATCCACCGCTGCTGGCGGCTCACCTCCAACTGCGCAACGCTACGCGCTGTTCACATCCAACTGCCCAACACTACAATAGCGAATATTCCAACAATGCCAACCAGCCACAGACAGCACACAGCACAGCCAGTGATTTTCATACAGAGCGCTACGTGACGTTACCAACTAAAAACCTAAACAGCCTACTTACAACTTTCATTGAGGACAGCAATGTCACCACTGAATCTTATCATCGATATCCTTTCACCTTGAATTTTAATTCCACTCTTGAACATTTCTTTCATTTCCGTAACTGCTTTTTCGGTGTATAGAATCAACAGCAGGGGCGAGAAACTATGTTACTCTCTTACACCCTTTTTAATCCGAGCACTTCGTTCTTTGTATTTCAGTCTTGTTGTTCCCTCTTGGCGCTTGCACATATTATATACTATGCCTCTTTCTCTACAGCTTAGCGCTATTTTTCGCAGAATTTCGAACATCTTGCATCATTTTACACAGTCGAACGTTTCTTGATAGTTCTTCAGTCTTGCTTTCATTATGAAGCGAGACGTCGCAGTTGCCTCTCTGGTGCCTTTACCTTTCCTAAACCCAAACTCATCGTCGACAATCTAATAAATTCTCAATTGTTTTTTGTCCGGAGTATCAGTTGAATAATTGGGCTTATTGCGATGGCAAGCCGAAAATCTAATGGATCCTCCGTAGCAGTTTAACTGGACTAGGCAGCAGTGCGACAGAGGAGTCTCAGCTAGGCCGGCGTCGACTGGTGCCGTATCTCAATGCCGGCTCCAGCGACGGACAGGCGTAGAGCTGCCTCGTAGGAGGGACCATCCGGGCCGGCACGCGTGTTGCCGACGGCCGAGGGAGGCCGGGTTTGCGCAAGCGCTGGGGGCTGCGGCTGGGCGTTCTGCCCTCGCATTGTATGCTAATGGCGGCCGCCGTCGCTGCTCTCCGCTTCTCGGAATCCGACACGGGGTTCGGCGCGCAGCGCGCCACTCTGCCGTTCACCCTGCGACCGGCCCCGCCCTAGCACCGCGCCAGCTCGCTTATTTGGCTACAGGATGGCCCTCGTTTCTCGGGCTTTTTTACGTCCTGCACATGTATCACCGAAGTCATAATACCTCATTACTCATCATCTTCTTCTTCTCCTCCTTCTTCTCCTTCTCAGACTCATCCTCGTCCTACATACACTGGCTGTACAGGTGGCTGCTGGAAGAGCCCATCGCGGTTCCATGAACTTATCCTGGTGACTTGGTCGCGCACTCGAGGGAACTCTACTTGCTCAACTCAGAAATTGTGTCTTAGGATGGAACCAGTAACCCCCTCCCCACCCCCTCCACACAACCACAGTTCTCTAAAGAACCGAACTCATATCCCTGAACCATGTCTGGTCCAACGATACAATTTTGCAGGTACAGTCAATGGTATGTGTGGAAACTGTCTGCAAAATGTCTCGCGAACAGATTCAGCAGTTAAAAAGTAATAAATTAAAACGTCATGCTTGATGCTGAAGTTCTACTACACGAACAGCGAAAGTATAATGAGCGATGACCTTCCTTCCTTTAATTATTTTGTGAGGAATGTCAGCAACAAAAATGTTTCAAAAAAGTTTGAAATTATGAGTAACGTTTGTTGGAAGTTGCTCAGAGCCCTCATTCTCAAACAATGTATGGGTATAGTTTAGATGATTTAAACACCTGTAAGTTACTCTGCCTCAAGATATATACACGGTTTTTTTACTTCAGTACTTGACCTATTGCGGTAAAACTTTAACGTGAGATCATACCTTTTAATGATTAGATTGTGGCAGCAAATAAATTTTTTAATTTGGTCGATTGTTTATGAAATGCTGAAGACCAAAAGGTTGTTCCCCCTGGAAGCCGTTAAATAGGCAGTCTCCAACTGAAACTGGCTGACTCTTTAATCGTTTCGTAATACAGATGTGTTCATGTACCCATTGTGATGGAAGTCACTGCGTCCGTGTTTTTTGGGAACATGAAACCTGAACAAGTTAACGATACCAATAACTCGCTCCAATCTTCGTCGGATTTTTCGGTCAACTCAAAAGTGATCACCGTACGTTTATGGACACCGAATGGACGTCTACGTCTGCAAACATACTCTCCAAGTCACTGTACAGTGCATTTCAGAGAGTACCACATTGTCCACTGACCATCTGTAAGAAGACTTAACAACCATTTTTTGCAGAGCGAGACGTGCAGGAAGAGGGTCCGTGAGGTTCTGGAACGTACGGACATGGATCTGGAGCCATGACGACACTATTGCCGTGGCCACTTGTGCTGAGATTCTCGGTTGAGGGTCGATGGCGCGAACAGTGCGAACGAAGTGTTCCTACAGATTCTCGACCGGATTTAAATCAGGGGAGTTTGATGGTCAGCGGAGTACGGTAAACTCAGCCTGGTTCTCTTCGAACCACGCACGTACTCTGCGAGCTGTGCGACGCATTGAATAGTCCTGCTGGTAGAGTCCATCGTTCTGAGCCCTGCATGTAGGGTAGGACACAGTCCCTGAGAATAGATGCATACTCTATTGATCCATTGTGCCTTCCAGAACGACGACAAACGTTTCTGGCCTAGACTCTTTACTCTCAGACTTTCATGCCGCACACGCCAACTGTCATCTGTTCAATGGACCATAGAGAGATATTCATCTGGAAAGCCACCAGCCGCCAATCACTGGACGTCCAGTTGCGGCAGTGACGTGCAAATTCCAGTCTTTGTCACCAATGAACAGCAGTCAGCATGGATCCATGAACCACACACTTGCTACGGTGGCCTATACGCTTCAACTTCCACTGAACGGTCGTTGAGGAGACACTGTTGGTGGCCCCTTGGTTCATCTGAGTGGTCAGTTGCTCAAGAGTTACACCTCTGTTCACCTGTACACATCTCAGCAGCCGTCGCTCACTCTTGTTGTCTATGGCGCGTGGTGCACCACAGTTGCCTCGACGCCGTTTTTGGGTAGCGCCATTTAACCATGACGGTTCGCGAACAGCTTACAAACTTAGCATGACCGGATATGTTTCCACATTTGATTCGAAAGCCAATGATTATGCCCTCTTGGACGTCAGAAAAATCACTCCACATTTTGACAAGGACTGCTCTGTTTTTTGCATCCCCCGAGTGCATTATGTAGCCTCCGCCGCTTTTGCTGCGTTTTTTTGCACCTGCCGTCTGTGATTGGTTACTGCAAGTTGACTTCGAACGTATCAGGTGGTCGCTTTAATGTGACTGGACTTTCCAATTCAGATATTAGCAATATTCTGTCCTTCCCCATTCTCGTATCGAATGAAGGAAAATGACTATACTAACTTAAGCTAACTTACGCTAAGGACAAAACACACACACACACGCACACACACACACACACACACACACACACACACACACACACACACCCATGCCTGAGAGAGTACTCGAACCTCCGCCGGGGAGGGAGGGGGGGGGGGGGGCGGACCGCGACAAGGCGCAGCAGCACGAAGTTGTTTGACAAGCGCTATATCTGTCTGCTGTTAGCAACCATCTTGTAGCACTCGACAGTTTTCGCTGGTGACTTTAGGCTTGCCTCAACTTGGACAGTGAAGTTGTTCGCTCCTTCTGTCCACTATCGTATGGGACCCTCACCTGATTATAGCTTCCCTACGGCATTCTCTGCTAATAGCAATCTCTTGTATTCAGCAGATCGTTAAAGTTGGTCATAATAATGTGCACTGACAATAAATGAGTGAATGACCACTAGTTAACATTCAAGAAGCAGAACTGATATCTAAGACACATCGCCACCTTCTGACTTCCGGCATTAACGTACAGGTCAAGCGCAAAGGTCTCTGAACCCGTCCACAAACAGACCAGAAGTACACGTGCATCCAGCAGTGATCAATGACGTCAACAGTCATGGGAAGCCAGCACTGCCTCCTCCTGTAATTCTCTACAATAACTACATCAGATTAAGTGATAGCTATACAGCGAGATTTCAGAACAAATCTCCCACTAGGCAATGGAGCGATATCATACTTGCTCAGGGACTGAAACCATCTATGAAACCAAGACAGTGTGATTCGTCGTACGGATTTAATCTGTCTGGAATTTCAAAGTGAACGCTTCTCCAGTGATAAAAGCCTTATCGCGTGCACAAATCCTTGTACCCCCTATTCTTTAAGGAATCGAACTTCAAGCAAAACATAGTTTTTCACACGGCTCATTGTTAATGACGTCATACTCTTGAACTACATGTCGTACAATGCTACACTGAAGCGCCAAAAAAACTGGTACAGGCATGCGTATTCATATACAGAGATATGTAAATGGACCGAATACGGCGCTGTGGTCGGCAACGCCTATATAAGACAACAACTGTCTGCTACAATGGCGGGTTACCGAGATTTAAGTGAGTTTGAAAGTCGTGTTATAGTCGGCGCACGAGCGATGGAACACAGCATCTCCAAGGTAGCGATGAAATGGGGATTTCCTCGTACGACCTTTCCACGGGAGTACCGTGAATATCAGGAATCCGGTAAATCATCAAATCTCCGCTGCGGCCGGAAACAGGTCTTGCAAGAATGGGACTAACGACGACAACGTCACAGAAGTGCAACCCTTCCTCATATTGCTGCAGACCTCAATGCCGGGCCACCAACAAGTGTCACCGTCTCACCATTCAACGAAACATTATCGTTATGGGCTTTTGGAGCCGAAGGCCCACTCGTGTACCCTTGATAACGGCACGACTCAAAGTTTTACGCCTCGTATGGGCCCGTCAGCATCGACATTGGACTGTTGATGACTGGAAACATGTTGCCTGGTCGAACGAGTCTCGTTTCAAATTGTATCGAGCGGATGGACCTGTACGGGTATGGAGACAAACTCAAGAATCCAATCGACCCTGCATGTTAGTAGGGGACTGTTCAAATTGGTGGAGGCTGTAATGGTGTGTGGCGTATGAAGTTGGAGTGATATGGGACCCCTGATACGTCTAGATACGACTCTGACAGGTAACACGTACGGCAGCATCCTGTCTGATCGTCTGCATCCATTAATGTCCATTGTGCATTCCGACGGACTTGGGCAATTCCAGCAGGACAATGCAACACCCCGAATGTCCAGAATTGCTACAGCGTGGCCCCAGGAACACTCTTCTGAGTTTCAACCTCCCCAGACATGAACATTATTGAGCATATCTGGCATGCCTTGCACGTGCTGTTCAGAAGTGATCGCCACCCCCTCGCACTCTTCCGGATTTATGGGCAGCCCTGCAGGATTCATGGTGTCAGTTCCCTCCAGCACTACTTCAGAGATAGTCGAGTCCATGCCACGTTGTGTTGCGGAACTTCTTCGTGCTCGTGGGGTCGCTACATGATATTAGGCAGGTTTATCAGTTTCTTTGGCTCTTCAATGTATTGTTTTGGAGGTACATTCAGTTTATGTGAATGCAAACTGTCTTACGATTAGAATTAGTAGTAAATAAATAATAAATTAAAACGTCATGTGTGATGCTGAAGTTTTACTGCGCGGAGAGTGAAATGTACTAAGCGATAAACTTTTTGTCTTTCATCATTTTGTGGGGGGTTGTCAGAAAGAAAGTTTCCAAAAGGTTTCGCAAATGATGGATGAATGTGTTCTGGGTGATTTGCGCGCTGTAAGTTATGCTGCCTCAGGACGTATACGTAGTTTCTAACTTTAGCCCTCATTCACTGTGGTAAACTTTAAAACTCTTGAGTAATAATGGTTTCTACCTGAAACCACAAATTTATTAATTCTGTTTAAAAGTAACAATGTCTTAAGCATGAAACCACCGATTCTGTTTGCAAGACAGAGATTTCTAGTCCGTACTGTGGTACTTCTACGAATGTAGTGCAATGTAGTCGCACTTGCGTCGTTTAAGGCGTCAGTGAGCGCGGAGCTTGTGCTACTGATTGTAGGAGACTGCTTGGTGCGTTAGTGGCCATTCTAAGGAGATCATTGACAGTGAAAGTAAGTATATCTAAATTTATTTTAAGCTAAGGTTCGGTTTCTACTATTGTTTTTTGAGTGGTTTCGAATGAAAACTGCTGGTAGAGTATGTAGTTTTGACGCAATTTTTTTCAAAGTTTAGCCCATTATTGCTTGTTATTTAGGACTACAATTTATTTTAAATATTATGAGTTCATGGAAGCTTCGAGATGTGGAATTTTCCCTAGAAAAAAATGCGAATTTGTTTTCAAATATATCACATGAAACGCCGGGTGGTTGAAAACTGTACATCCTAGTGGTTCCAAAGTAAAACCACCTGCTTAGAACAACTGATTGTTTACTTTTTGCCAGTTTCTTCTTATCTTTGTTGATTACCACAATAATGAAGGTTAATCTTGCGAAAACTTTTAAAATTACGTATTTTTTCATATTGTTGGGACTCGAGGGGTTAACGTAATGAGCAGTGCATGTCAGCACTTGAAATTTTTAAAGTCAATCAATAATTATATGAAATACTCAAAATAAAAATTTTGTAGCCCCCGAAAACCTTTACAGAGGCATCTTGCGACTGAGTTCTGGTGACCGTTTTAGTCGTTTAGGGATACAGATTGTATTGAGCGGCAGATATCACAGATGTTGACGATTTCAGTTTGTGCTCAGTTTGAATCACAACTGTTGTACTCCTTTTGCGATGTCTGCTGTTCGGTAAATGGATTTGTCACAGCGACTAGTTTTTCACCACCAGAGAAGTATTCATTCTTAAATTTTCCGACAAATTAAAAGTGTGGGGCGGACCGTGATGTCACGCTCTCACATACGATTTCAGTCTCTTAGCAAGTTTCATAACAGCATTCCAGTGCACAATGGAAGATTGATTCTGAAATCACGCTGTTTGCGAAATGCCTCGATGTGTACTGTGAAAGCTGGTTGAGCACAGCAAGAAACATTCATCACACTTTCGTCGCGCTACAAGTACTACATTATCCTTCATCGGACGAAATATTTCTTGAAGCAAAGATATCGTGGTGCTTTCAGTATACCTAATGGAGGAAAGTCTTTGGGGGCGAGACACTCTTGCATCACTTTATCTTCTTTGGTTAAGTTGCTCATGTGATGTGACTAAACTTCCAGTTGCCCGAAAATGCAGGTAGGACTCTTTTTGTAAGAGGACATTTTAATTGGTGAGCGCGAGACACAGTTCCGCGCTGCGAGCTGTCGCTAAAGAAGCCTTCGTTATTCTTGTACATGTTTCGAAAGCCCTTTGATCATCCGTTGTTATGTGTTGTCAATAAAAATTAAGCGACATTCTGGACGTATTATGATCACAGAATTTCGATTACTTGGTTTTCGGGGGTCCCATACTTGAACATTAATGTGCGTAAGAGCCACGAGTTTTCACCTACATGGACGTTTATGTTTTCTACATTCTTCCTTTGTATCCTTTTACGTTCATTCTCATTCTGTTTTTCATTGGCTTTTGTGATTATAATTCCTGTAACAATTCGCGAGGCTTGCCGTTTCAGTAACATGCGGTCACGCATTGAGTGCCATTAGTGTGTGGCCACATGTATGCTTACCTTGTCAGTGACAGGAATCAACATCATTTTTGATATTTTAATATTAACACAGATTTATTCGCAATTGCTGCTACATATTTGATATACCCTCTGCACAGTCTTTCGTAATATTTTGCCTATCGTAGCCGTGGCCACAATCTGGCCTTTTTGTAACACACTGAGCAATCTGTATTCCACACAAACAGAACATATAAATGTGTTTTCTGTTAACGTATGAGGCAATTTTTCTATAGTGAAATTCCACGAGATGCGGGACAGGCGCACTGAGAGATTCCACTGCGAAAATTGTTTTTGGCTAATCCCACTGATTCATCTCAGGGCTACGATCTACATAGGTTGGAACTTAAACAGTGGTAACACTGTCGTGGAGACACTATGCAATGGAATCTGCTAGTGCCGCTGAAAGCACACGTTGTTAACATACCTACTTTAACTCCGAGCAAATGGACTCGCCCATCCCACGTCACCGGCGTGCGCACAATCGAGGGAAACACAGTCACTTGTGAGCGAGCGGTCTAACGTAACGGTGTCACTATGTTTTCGAAACAGAAACAACGGAGTTGGATCAAGATTGAATATGCCAGAGGTCGTACAGCATGACATTGTCATCAAGGTCTTCAAGAGGCGTGCAGGGAATCGGCATTGCCGTATAGAACAGTAGCACTTTGGGTAAAAGCCTTCAACGAGGGTCGACAAACTGTGGCAGACATGCATCGGGCAGGTCGTCCTAGCGTCTCTGAAGAAGAAGTGCATGCTGTTGCCGGGTTAGTGGACAGTGATCGACGCCATACGATTCGTGAGCCCGCCCACGAAACCGGATTATCGCATACGACTGCGCTTCGCATCCTGAAGGAATGCCTGGGCATGCGAAAAATTGCATCACGGTGGGTTCCAAAAGACGACGGAAATGCAAAAATGGATGCGATACGACGCTCCTCAGGCGCACTTGGAGCGCTATGAGCACAAAGGAGAGGCTTTCTTAGGCGTATCGTAACACTGGATGAGACATGGGTCACATCGTACGAGCCAAAACTGAAACGCCAATCCAACGAATGGCGTCATTATGGGTCGCCGCGAAAGTCGAAAGTGCGCCAGAGCCCCAGTATGGTGAAAGTTATGGTGAGTCTCGTGTACGACTGTGATGGTGTTATCCTAACGCATTACGTTCCTCCACAGCAGAGCGTCAGTGCACAGAATTACTGTTCGTATTTGGAGCATCACCTACGACCAGCTCTGCGAAAGAAGCGGCGACTCTTTCTGCGCAACCCACCCATCATTTTGCACGACAATGCGTGGGCGCATACAGCGCAAGCGGTGGCTGCTCTGTTCGGTCGATGGGACTGGGAAGTACTGTACCATCCACCATACTCCCCGGACTTAAGTCCTTGTGACTTTGATTTGATTCCGAAGATGAAGGAACCACTTCGTGGCATTCGCTTCAGAACTATTCCAGAGATTCGACAGGCAATAGACCGCTGCATTCGCACCATCAACATAACAGGCTCTGCTAACGGTATACTACGCCTTCCACATCGTTGGCAAAAGGTTGCACACAACGCTTGTGACTACTTTGAAGGACAGTAACTGGTGCAAACATGTAACTCTTTTGTATCGGTTGCGAATAAATAGTTGCCACTATTTAAGTTCCAACCCTTGTATAAGATGGATTGCTATGAACACTGGTTATGGGGCCCAAACACTGGTAGAGGTAGTGTCTAAATTTAATAAGATGGATTGTAAATTGAATGAAACAACAAGTTTACTCTTACTTGTCACACTGTTCAAAGCGTTTCGACAGTTTAAACCCTCGTCGTAGGCAGGACTTATGTGTATTAATGTTGCACGTATGTGTTGTGTACGACTTTTGCGTAACGTTTGGCACTCTCTAGTAGGAAAAAAAAAAAACAAAAAAAACAAAAAAAACCAGAACAACTTTTCAGAAAAGGGCTCTGTGGAGATCTTTCGCTGAAGATTGAATGTAAACCCAAACGTGAAAGTAAACGGAACATGATTTTATGAATCTAGACTGAAGCACCAAGTGAAAATTTACATCAAGGCCAGGAATCGAATGCAGGTCCCCTGCTTACTAGGCAGGTGCGTTAGCCATTAAGTCACCTTGGCGCAGCGATTCACACAACTGCACGGATTACCCTGGCTTTAGTACAAGTTTTCACTCGCCGCTTTGTAAAATCATGTCTGTTTGAGACCAGTAGAGTCTCTTAAATCGTGTCATTTCATTTGTAAACAGAATACCTCCAGTGCTCACAGACCCCATCTGCATGGTTATGCTCTACATATAAGCCATAGCAGTTTGTAAACGAAAATGGCATCTAGAAATTAGTAAGTGCAGAGAACGTATCGCAGAAACAGAAGCACTGTTTCAAAACAGAAGCACTGTTTCAAAGTACAAAGCACATATATCAAAACCAAAAAGGTCATTTCGAAGCGAGTCGTAAGGCATTTTGAA
The DNA here is from genome assembly GCF_021461395.2 of Schistocerca americana. Lineage (NCBI taxonomy): Eukaryota > Metazoa > Arthropoda > Insecta > Orthoptera > Acrididae > Schistocerca > Schistocerca americana. Next base: position 496,123,337 of record NC_060119.1, on the reverse strand, counting down.
GATATTTGGTTATGTAGATGAAGACATATGTTAATATTTCCAGTGATAAACAAATTACATTCTGTCAAATTTATATAGCTTATACTTTGTACAGATATACATGATCGAGTGACATGTTGAAAACATAATTATGTTGACAACAGTGGAAAAATTACACATAAACAACAGTTCATCACTTTACTTGTTATTGCTATATTACATTGTGTGTTTGTGGGTGGATGGGTGGGTGGGTGAATATGTATAAGGCTGGAATTCAGAGACAGAGAATGAAAAAGAGTGGCGAAACGAGGGCAGAGTTTTGGTTATGCCAGAGCTGTGGGTTTTTGCGAAGATTACATCTGTTCCTTCTTATTATTAACTAAAGATTGAAGTAACACATTGTTAAAAAATAAAAATACGCAGGTAAACATACATATATACTAACAAGCTGGCTGGTTTTTGCATGGATCTGTTGAGTTTTGTAAGTCAGGCAAGTCAACCGTTCGCGTATAATATAAGGAAACACTCAGGTAATTAAACTATTCAATGATAAATACGAAGGGGAGGATAGAGGCAATGTGTGTGTTTGTCTGCGCGCGCACGCGTGTGTGTGTGTGTGTGTGTGTGTGTGTGTGTGTGTGTGTGTGCAGAAGGTAACTAGGACTGTGAAGTGCCTTTCAGTTGGTTCGCGCTAGGATGAACTGTATTGACCACAGTCCGTAATCATTCCGTCGATATCCTGTCTGACAAAGCGGCTGAGTCAACAAACACGAGGGTTATCGCACGTTGCCTTCAAGTACCGTGAAATGTCAGTGTCCCTGGATAGTTTCAATGAAAGCTCTGTGTTGCCCTCATTAAGATAACTGTAACGGATCTCGAGCAGTTTTCTCTTGTGGAAATATTCTGCTTTCCTTTCCATTAAGTATGCCCCAGCTAAACATATAGTTACGTGCGCCTCGAGTGAAATAAACGTATCATTAAGCTTACGCAGTAACTTAGGTAATACCTGACTATGGACACAAAACGCTTCATTAAAGTAAAAAATGAATTTAGTATATTTCTTGCTAGGACGTTTAAACACGTCTGACAACACATAACACATACTAATTTTCTAGAGTTATCACTCTTTCGTTTCGGGAATTTGGAGTTTAATAAAAAAAAAATAAAACATCCTTAAAGGGATGGTATTTAGCATCCAGGTCCTCGATTAATACTATCTTTCTTTACTTCCCATCTCACTAGCTTCACTGACGTGGGGGACGAATCACTATATTCAGCTTAGTCGCTTTCCGCAACATTTGTTCAAAATGGTTCAAATGGCTCTGAGCACTATGGGACTTAACATCTGTGGTCATCAGTCCCCTAGAACTTAGAACTACTTAAACCTAACTAACCGAAGGACATCACACACATCCATGCCCGAGGCAGGATTCGAACCTGCGACCGTAGCAGTCGCGTGGTTCCGGACTGAGCGCCTAGAACCGCGAGACCACCGCGGCCGGCGCAACATTTGTTGTTCCTTTCGCTGTCTGTCAGTCAGCTTGAACTTGATCATGATTTAGTTCATTCTGTCATTGTCTTTAAGAATAGTAGAAAAAGAAAAGCAACTTGCTAAACTCAAAAATCTAGAAGACACAGTAAAATATTTTTTCTCACAATGTTCAGTAATTGTTGAAAGATTTCTGCAATCTACTTTCTTGATCATCAGTCATCTGACTGGTTTGATGCCGTCCGCCACTAATTCCCTCCTCTCCTGTGCCCATCGTTTCACTTTAGCACAACATTTACAACCTAAGTCCTAAATTATTCGCTGGATATATTTCAATCTCTCGCTTCCTCTACAGTTTTTACCCTCTACGGCTCCCTCTAGTACCATGGAAGTTATTCCCTGATACAATAACAGATGACCTACAACACTGTACCTTCTTCTTGTCAGTGTTTTCCATACATTCCTTTCCTCGCCGACTCTGCGGAGAACCTCCTCATTTCTCACTTTATCAGTCCACCTAATTTTCAACAATCTTCTGCAGCACTACAACACAAACTCTTCTGTTCGCCTCTGTTCCGTTTTCACTGTAGTCCATGATTCACTGACATACAATGCTGTTCTCCACACGGATAATCTCAGAAATTTCTTCCTGAAATTAAGGCCTATGTTTGATAACGGTAGACTTCTCTTGGGCAAGAATGCCCTTTTTGCCAGTGCTAGTCTGCTTTATATGTCCTCCATGCTCCGTCCATCATCATTTTGCTGCCTAGGTAGCAGAATTCCCTAACTACTTCTACTTCGTGATCCGCAATTCCGGTGTTACGTTTCTCGCTGTTCTCATTTCTGATACTTCTCATTAGTTTCGATTTATTCTGAGCCCATATTGTGTACTCATTTACTGTTCATTCCATTCAACAGCTCCTGTAATTCTTCTTCATTTTCACTGAGGATAGCAGAGTCATCAGCGAATATTATCACCGATATCCTTTCACGCTGATTTTAATCCATTCTTGAACCTTTGTTTTATTTCCGCCAATGTAGAGATTGAGCACTACGGACGAAAGTCTACATACCTGTCTTACACTCGTCGTACTCATAGCACTTTTTACTTGGTCTTGGAGTCTTATTGTTCCTTCTTGGTTCTTGTACGTATTGCATATTACCCATCTTTCCTTATACCTTATCCTTATTTTTCTCAGAATTAAGAAAGCTTCCGCCATTCTACATCGCCGAACGCTTCTTCCAGGACGACAAATCCTAAGAATATGTACTGATTTTTCTTCAGCCCTGCTTCCGTTTTCAACCGCAACGTCAGCATGGCACCTCTGTCGCCTTTACCTTTCCTAAAGGCAAACCGATCCTCATCTAACAGATCCTCGATTTTCCTTTGCATTTTTCTGTATATTATTCTCGCCAGCAATTGGATGCGTGAGCTGTTAAGCTGATTGTGCGAAATTCCCGCAGTTGTCGACTCTTGCTATCTTCGTAACTGTGTGGATAATGTTTTTTCTCCGAATGCCTGATGGTATATCTAAGAAACATAATGACCGAGAATGGAGAAAATAAGGGCTATTGAGGAAACAGATGGGCTGAGGTGAAGAAATGATAGCCTTCTGCAGTTCCTGAAACACTATTTCTGCATCGCAAAACAATATGACACCGAAACTTCGGAAGAGAAAAAACTGGAACATTTGAAACTTGATCTTGCAAACGACTTTAAAATTGTCACTTGTGAGCAACTGATTGACATGCAGTAGCTGTGTTGTCTAGAAGATTCTGCTGTTGACATTGCTCGTGGAATAGTTCGGTATGTCAGGTTGCTGGGACGTCATAAGAGATTCTTGCGGTCATCGGCACGATACTATTGGCTGCACGTGCGATATCTGCACGACTGATGACAGCTTGGCTCGCCGCATGGCACAATGCGTCTCCGAAGATATGCAGACGCAGGGCATTTCACATGTCATTGTGTCAAAGAGATATTGAGAATATATAAGTTCGGAAAGGACAACCGCCGCCATCGTGTTGATCACCAGGAATCGACGTCAACTACTGTTAACACCTACAGCAAACAGACGGATACACAGTGCTGCAAATCAGTCACTTATTCATTCCTCAACAAAAACAACGAGTGAGTACCGAAAACATCTATTCACAGTTCTACTCTAAATTATCAGATGCCATAGCATTGGGGTTGTTTGGGGGAGGAGACCAAACAGCGAGGTCATCGGTCTCTTCAGATTAGGAAAGGACGCGGAAGGAAGTCGGCCGGACTCTTTCAAAGGAACCATCCCAGCATTGGCCTGGAGCGATTTAGGAAAATCACGGAAAACCTAAATCAGGGCGTCCGGACGCGGGATTGAACCGTCGTCCTCCTGAAAGCGAGCCCACTGTGCTAACCTATTAATTCTTCGTGAGAGAGGAGGTTTTGAATTTAAAATGTAAGTATATTGAAAAGGACGGGAGAAAGCAAACACTACTCCTGCACTTACGCACTGAGGTGACACAAGTCATGGGATGCCATCTAACATCGCGCCGTACCTCCTTCTGCCTGGGTTAGAAGTCCGCTGCAGAAATATTTAGGCGAGTTGCCTCTAGTGTCAACCATAGTTGCGAAAGTGTTGCCGGTGCAGGATTTTATGCAGTAAATGACCTCTCGATTATGTACCATAAATGTTCGACGAGATTCATGTTGAGCTATGTGGATGGCCAAATAATTCTCCCGAATTCTGCAGAACGTTCTTTAAACCCAACGTGAACAACTGTGGCGCATTGTCATCCACAAAAATTCCATATTCGGGAACATAATGTGCTGGCGTACGCCATCGCCAGCACGCCGGTCGGCACTAATAAACATTGTATAGCAGGCGCTGAACTAAGCGCACCTATGAGAAGACCAAGACGCCCCTGGCTACACGCCGATAACGCCCATGGGGCAGCGTGCATATAGGCAGCCGCCGCCGACCGAGCTGTTCAATGGTTCAAATGGCTCTGAGCTCTATGGGACTTAACTTCTGAGGTCATCAGTCCCCTAGAACTTAGAACTACTTAAACCTAACTAACCTAAGGACATCACACACATCCATGCCCGAGGCAGGATTCGAACCTGCGACCGTAGCGGACGCGCGGTTCCAGACTGTAGCGCCTAGAACAGCTCAGCCACTCCGGCCGGCGACCGAGCTGTCTCAATCTCAGTACCTCAGTACGTCGCATTGGGTCTCAGTTCGCATTGCACCTCAATACGTCGCACCGTGCTCTAGTCTCCCACGTATTAAGGATGTTCTGACTTTTGCTAATGACAGATCTGGACACACGAACAGTAATGCTTGTTGGACAGTTACAAGTATTTCATTTCAGTCTCATGTTATTTGAGATTCAACTCAGGTAAATAATCGTGGTATTTATACACTATTTTTCATGGTTGCCGTGTTTCTTGCTTTTGTGGTTTGTACTTCTATTGTTTATTCCAGTTTTTGTACTTTAACATGGCCAGAGGCCGAAATCTGAATCGTATAACAATAAAATAAAAATTATTACAATCAGATGGCGGCAGCATCATTCACTCTTTTATGTACTCAAATCTACTGTCCCTTTTGAATTTTTTAATCGCAAAGCTCTATGTAAATTTTTTTTAAATACAAAGGGAATATAGCCATCACTGTCATAAGTTGGCAAGTAGTAAGTTTCGGTGACGACCCGAAAGCCACCATCATAATAACTAACAAGGCACTGCGGGTAACAGTGCTCTCACATCTCTCAGACGACCATTGCAATGTCATTGAACTTCAGTCACCAATTGGCGTCATATACCTAATAAATATGTACTTTCAGTACGGTACAGAGATTGACGTGTACCTCGACCAACTTACGCAGGTGGCAACGGTGCTGAGGGGCAAAAAGGCAGTTGTAGTGGCGGACGTGAACGCCAAATCCCCCCTGTGGCACAGTGGCACTCGAGATGAAAGAGGAGACAAGCTGGAAGAAACTATCATGTCTCTACAACTTCTCATTGCCAACAGACCAGGAACCCCCCCCCCCCCCCACCTACACAGGAGGGGGAGGAGATGGAACCAACATTGACATTATGATGATGACAGCCAACATCGCTGCCAATGTACAAAATTGGATCGTCACTGACGGAGACACAACCAGCGATCACAATTTGATCACATTTACAATCTCAGAACGGGAATGCCACTGGGACATAGGGTGGGAAGTACAACTAAATTATAACAGGACCAACTGGGAACACCTTGCAAGAGAGTTTGACCCTCCAACATGGCCAGAAGATGACGATGATATCAATAAACACGCCGAAGATCTGGTGGGCGCTCTTACCAGGGCGATAAAGGCTGCTGTACCAACCAGGAGGAGAGCCGTTGCGGCTTCTCCATCACCATGGTCTGCGGAGCTAGGGCAGATGCGTCAGTCTGTCAGGAGGGAGAGGAGGTATTACCAGCGAAGTGTCGTCTGGGAAGAAAAACAAAGATGGCTGCAAACATACAGGGAAGCCAAAGAGCAGTTTCAGAAGGAACTGCGAGCAGTCAGGTTGGAAAGTTGGAAAAAATACGTGCACAGACAATTGGCTATGGATCCCTGGGGCACTCCTTACAAAATAGTAAGGGATAAAATCAGGTCACCAATGGTGCTCTCCACTATCAGGGACGGAATCCAGATGACTGGGTCTTGGCAGGAAACTGCTGAGGTCCTCCTCCACTCACTCCTCCCTGATGATAAAGAGGAAGAGGACACCGAAGAACAACGCCTAATTAGGCAGGCTATGCAGGCAGACTACCAGAATAACATCATGGTGTACCCTTTCTCAGAAGAGGAAGTGGCAGCACACATAAAATCACTAAAGAAAGGAAAGGCCCCGGGACCAGACGGCATAATCGCGGAGGTGGTGCAATACCTTGCTCCTCAACTGGTGACACCTTTAGCAAGAATTTACAATGAGGCCCTGCGCCTCAAAACATTCCCTACAATCTGGAAACAGGCCAACGTCGTAATTATCAAAAAAGGGCAGGACAAAAACCCTAAAGAAGCAAAGTCCTATAGTCATATCTGTCTGTTGGACCTGTTAGGCAAATTGCTGGAGAGGTTACTAGCTGACAGACTGACAGCACACCAGGTGCTGTGCGGGATGAGTGACAGACAATTCGGTTTTCGGCAGGGGCGATCTGTGTGTGACGCAATTGCCATCGCATCCGAGGTCTGTGGGTCGTCTCCGCACAAGTACATAGTTGGCATCATGGTGGACATCAGTGGCGCCTTTGACAACCTATGGTGGCCTTCGCTCTTCTCCTGCCTGCGGGAGAAGGAGTGTCCAGGGCCGCTATACGGTTGTCTTAGGAGCTATTGTATGGAAAGATAGGTCTGGCTATCGTCCCCTAGCGGGCGAATTGGTAAGAAAATCACGAAGGGGTGTCCACAGGGCACTGTCCTGGGGCCACTATTTTGGGATATAAACATGGAGCCTCTCCTGGAGAGCTTGGCGAACGGTGTGGATGTGCTAGAGGCGATAGCTTACGCTGACGACCTCCTTCTGCTGGTTGGCGGCCGAAGTCGCGAAGATCTCGAACCCAAAATTAATAGAACATTACCAGTTCTCACACAGTGGTGCCAAAACACGAGAATGACTATTTCGCCTAACAAGTCGACATATCTATTACTGAAAGGCCAATTGGCCAGGAATCCAACGGTGAGAATCGAGGGCTCACCGGTGATTCGGCGTCGTGAGGCCCGGTATCTAGGAGTAATAATCGATGAAAGGTGGAACTTTGCTAAACATATTGAAACAGCTACACAAAAATCACTAGAAGCCTTAAATAGTTTAATCATGATAGGACACAGAAGATTTCGTCTTCCACCAGAGCTCATAAAGCTGTACCATAACACCATTCTTGTTTCCATCGTGGGTTACGGATCCGGAGTGTGGGCACACAGGCTCACGAGGGTCGTGCCCGCCATGTCTGTGAGGAGGGTGCAACGTAACATGCTTCTACGCTCCACGGGAGCATACAGAACATCTCTGGGAGGGGCACTACTAACACTCATGGGGGTTTGTCCCCTGGACATCAAAATCCGGGAACAAGCAGATTGGTACTGGGTGAAAAGGGGACATGTAGAAAAGACTGAGAGCATCTTGGGAGTGCGGGTGGGAGACAAGTTTGCAATCAAGAGAAGAGAAGAAGAGCTATGGCAAGAACTCTGGGGCGCAGAGGCAACAGGCCGAAGGACTTACCAGCTGCTCCCAAACATCAAAGAACGCCTCCAACTCTCGCACTTTCAACCGAGTAAGGGACTGTTGCACTTCCTCACTGGTCATGGACCGTATCCGGTATATCTTTGCCGATTCGGGAAAAGGGCTACCCCCTCGTGTGACTGCGGAGCTGAACAGGGTACCCCGGACCCCGTGATCTATGTGTGCCCTGTCTTCGATGACGTAGCCAGTGATTTAAGAAACCAGCTACCTAACAACAATACATATCAACTAATCAGAGACCCTACCACATTCAACATAATAAACCGCCTTGCCAGCGAGGTATCAGCAAAGGTCCTGCGGGAATATCTAAGGGAAAACATATGAGCTATCAGACATGACAAGACTTAAGGCGACCCATTCCATTCCGCCAGGGCGTGGACTGGCCAATCGCCGTGACGGTAGGAATCCGCCACGCTCTGGAACAGGGGGAGGGAGCGCTAACACCCAAATTTGACATTGCGCACCGATAGTGACTCAGTAGTTATCTAACCCTATGTAGATAATAGAAAGAATACCTTAAACAGAACCTGCAGCGATCTTCTAAAAGGCCAGCCCGGTGCCAGGGGCATGCTCACTGGGATTAGCTCAGTGGGCACAGCCACATAGTTGGTTTATATGCAATAACTGGCACGCCTGTAACGCTGCAGGAAGTAGCCTCTAGAGTAGTTAATTAAGTCTAGACACTAGATCTTACCCATTAAGTAACTAACTTATAATTTCCTGTAGCAAGTAAGCTTACTAATACTAGAATTAGAAGTATAAATGCTGCTAATACCAACAAATGTAATGTAGATTGAAGACCCACTAATGTATAAGGTGGTGGGTTATGATGTAAGAAATAATTGGATAGAATAAAGAATTTAAAAAAAAATGCAAGGTCTATGCAACTGCATAGACGCGTGTCCGATCAGAAAAATTTTACACATTCTAACGGCAAGCTTACTCAGAGTTAATTCCAAAAATGTTTCAGATGACTCTGGACATGCAGAAATATTTCACTAACGTTTTAGGAGTTCTTTAGATTTAAAGGCTGTTCATATTAGTCGTTAGCAGCAGAATTATAACTTTGTCCACTCATTTTGTAGCACTACAAATTTGAGGAATTGCGTATCGTCCGCTCAAACTAAGTTGACGCTCGGCGCGGTAACTAAATAAATAAATGTCATGTGACTAGGGTCTCCCGTCGGGAAGACCGTTCACCGGGTGCAAGTCTTTGATTTGACGCCACTTCGGCGACTTGCTCGTCGATGGGGATGAAATGGTGATGATTAGGGACAACACAACACACAGTCCCTGGGCAGAGAAAATCTCCGACCCAGCCGGGAATCGAACCCGGGCCCTTAGGCTTGACATTCTGTCGCGCTGACCACTCAGCTAACTGATAAGAACGACCATAAACAGAAAATGCCTTACAGTCGATCCGGTAAGGCACTCTGCCGATAGTCAACTTAGTTTGAGCGGATGGTAATTATATCACAAAGACACCCATAGCAGTCTTGGTATAGCGGAGAAAGGTGCTGCAGATTAACAATTTCTCTTGGCTACATTCTCGTCTTTGGGTACTTATGCAGAGTACTTCCACATGTTAGCAGGAGGGAGGGGGAAATACTGGCAAGTGCAGATTCAGCTGAATTGGGCTGCATTGGTAGTGTAACTACTAAGGTCGTCCACCTACGAAATATTTTTGTGTGGCATTTGCTACGCAGTGAAGCAAATAAAGCCGTGCTCAATCCGAAGGTTAGTTTGAACGCTGCTATGCTTTACTTGGGACGGTGGTGTGCCTTTGATTTTCTCCCACCTCTGAATAGACTCACACAGCCACTTAGAAGGTCGCCTACAAGTCAAAATTTGCTCCGGAATACGGTTACACTTAACTTGGCATTTTTCTCACTGTAGGAGGTGAAAGAACCGATAAAAGAATAAAAATCGTAGAACCAACAGGGGACAAAACGTAAAACTTTTAACTTTACAGTTTGGAACGGGCAACGGCCTTGTCACAGTGGATACACCGGTTCGCGTGAGATCGCCGAAGTTCAGGCTGTCGGGCGTCGTCGGCACTCGGATGGCTGACCATCCAGGCCGCCATGCGCTGTTGCCATTTTTCGGGGTGCACTCAGCCTCGTGATGCCAATTGAGGAGCTACTCGACCGAATAGTAGCGCCTTTGGTCAAGAATAACATCTTACGACCGGGAGAGCGGTGTGCTGACCGCAAGCCCCTCCTATCCGCATCCTCCACTGAGGATGGCACGGCGGTCGGATGGTCCCGGTAGGCCAGTCGTGGCCTGAAGACGGAGTGCTTTACAGTTTGGAACATAAACTACCCTATTTTTTTATCCGAATCTACATCTATACTCTGTAAGCCACGTTGGAATGTACGGCAGAGGGTATGCACCATTGTACCAGTTATTGGGTTTCTGCCCGTTCCATCCACGAATGGAGCGTGGGAAGAATGATTGAATACCTCTGTGCGCGCTGTAATGTTGTATCTTATTTGCACGATCCCAATGTGAGCGATACGTAGGGGGTTGTAGTATATTCCTAGAGTCTTCATTTAAAGCCACTTCTTGAAATTTGGTTAGTAGACTTTCTTGGGTTAGTTTACGTCTATCTTCAAGAGTCTGCCAGTTCAGTTTCTTCAGCATCTCCTTCAAACCTAGGTCAAACAAATATGTGACCATTCGTGCTGTCCTTCTCTGTATACGTTCAATATCCCCTGTTACCCCTGTTTGGTACGGGTCCGACATACTTGAGCAATATTCTAGAATGGCTCGCACGAGTGATTTGTAAGCAGTCTCCTTTGCCGACTGATTCTCCCTATAAACCCAAGTCTACCACTAGCTTTACCCGCAACTAAGCCTGTGTGATCATTCCATTTCACATCCCTATCCAGGTATATGCATGAGTTGTTCGACTGCAACTACGACTCATTGATGTTATAGGAGACTATGTTTCTTTTCATGTTGTGAATTGCACAGTTCAAATTTTTGAACATACAAAGCAAGCTGCTAATCCATGCACCACTTTGAAATCTTATCAAGACCTGATTGAATACTTTCAAAGAAGTTTGAGGTTACTATTAATATTGTCTGCGATGTCGTTAATATGAACAGCAGTGATCCCATCGCATTTCCCTGGGGCACACCTGAAGTTACCTCTACATCTGACGATGACTCTCCATCACAAATAACATGCTGCGTCCTCCCTAAAAAAAGTACTACATCCAATCACAAATTTCACTTGATGCCCCATATGACCGAACTTTTGACAATAATATCAGGGTAGTTCTGAGTCAAAAGCTTTTCGGAAATCAAGAAATACTGCATCCTCCTGACTGCCTTGACCCAAAGCATTCAGTATGTCATGTGAGAAAAGTACGAGTTGGATTTTACATGAGCGATGTTTTCGGAATCCATGTTGGTTGAGATGGAGGAGGTCATTCTGTTCAAGTTACTTAATTATGTTTGAGCGGAATATGTTCTAAGATTCTACAACAAATCGATGCCATGGATATTGGACGCTAATTTTGTAAGTCACTTCTATTACCCTTCTTGTAAAAGGGTATGACCTGCACTTTCTTCCAACTACTAGGCACCGTTATTAGTTCGAGGGATCTACGTTACGTCAGAGAGTAAAGAAGTATAGAATCTGCTAGCGATTCCTTCGGGCCCTGGAGCTTTGTTCAGTTTTCACCTTTTTCTCAACACCACTGACGCTGATACTGATTTCACACATCTTTTCAGTGGTACGAGGATTAAGTTGGGGTAATTTTCTTGAGTTTCCCTTAGTAAAAGAACATTTGAAAACAGAGTTAAGCATTTCCGCTTTTGCCTTGGAACCCTCAATTTCAGTTCCTGTCTTATTCGTTATGGAGTGGGCACTAATTTTGGTACCACTAACAGCCTTTACATACGACCAGAATTTCTTTGGGTTTTGTGGAAGATCATTTGAGAACATTCCACTACGGTAGTCACTGAAGGCGTCACGCATTGCTCTCTTGACAGCCAAATGCGTTTCATTCAGCGTCTCTCTATATATAGTCCCATGTTTTATTTTACAGTTATTATGCAGTAGTCACTGTTTCTTTAGAAATTTCTTACAGTCGTTTTTCGTCATGCTGTCTGTTTCTTAGTCATTCTTCGTCATCATTTCTGTGCGGATTCCCCAATGAGTATTTACGTACAATCTATTAATAGTTATTCATCAAATAGAAACTGCATTGAGCCAAGTGAACAAACACTAACTTGGTCATAGCATTCGTTACAATTTGTAAACAACGAAAAGATAATGGCAGCCCCTTTTAATCGTTACTTAAGTTACAAACAATTTATTCGTGAATAAATTTGTTTGAATGATATAATTGTTTGAATAATAAACCTGATAGACATTTATTCGAATAATGCTATCTCTGCTTGCCACAACACCTTTCGCTTCCATTCTCATTGAAGCTCATACTAACAACTGCATGACGTCTTGTTTGTTAATTTGCTCGATTTACTCACGAAAGCCTACGGCGTAGCTGGACTGAAGCTTTCTTGGTAATTGAAAACAAAGATGACAATTATAGTCTGTTGTCACTCTCCTCAACACAAATCTTTTGTATTTGTTGTGCCCAAAATCTGTCTCATTGTCCGCGATTTTAACAGCGGATTCAATGCGAGCATTTCACACCTGTAATAATGACCTCCAGTAACATTCGGTATTCGATTATCATTATAATTTTCGTTATACACGGTCATACACAGATGCTGTGGTAACACCTGATGAATCTCAAGTATACAGCACACACTTTTTCCACAAAAGGCATGGACAATCGACAGCTAAAAAAAAAGTATGATTTTAAACGCATTCGAATGCTTGTCGATCGCATTAGTGCTGCTACGTTGTGACAAAGCTGTGTCGAGTCTGTTTTTCCTTACAGGAAATGTATTCGCAATTGCGAATACGAGGAGACTCCAGCTGTACAATTTACAGGCGACAACCGAAAATTTGTGCCGAACCGGAATTTCCAGCTTTACGCAAGCAGTCGCTAAAAGTACTTCGGCTATCCGAGCACGCTTCCAGGGCGAACCTCAACCTCCATATGTCATCGTATGCCCACGTCCTGCACTCACACAGTCACTGTGATTACCGCACAGGTAGAGACTTATTTATCACCGTCATGGCCTTTGTCTAGGACATTGTATAGTAGACCATTAAACGTAGACATTCCAAATAGTTTGTTTCCTCAGTCGCGTCGTCCAAGCAACGCGGCTGTCTTCTAGTGGGTGCGCGCCGCGTGATGCCGAGTGAGGGCACTGCTAGCTGCATGCTTCCTCGTGCGCGTGCTTAGCGAGTGACGTAGACGAGCGATACTCACCCGGATTCGCCACGCGGGTTCACCACGCGGACGGAGTGCTCGAGTTGTTCCCAATCATTGCCAGCCGTGACCTGAAGCTATACCCGATGACTCTTCACACAATGCCACAAGGAATAACGCCATTCCTCAGCAATGGACACTCCACGATTACGGTACCACTCCAAAAGCAGACTTTCGTGCTGTAGTATTAACGGCAGCCTACACATTGGACAATTATTCCCTAGTTACTTACTTGTTCCATATATCAAATTCACGATAAGCGTTATGATGTATAACGTGTCGACAGAGCAAGCACAGAACGCTTACACATAACTAAATGATAAATAATATTTATATCACTGTACACTGCCCATTTATAGTTTTTTATGACTAATTACCTCTACTCATGAATTCCTGTAAGGTACAGACGGTGTTGTTAAGGAGAGAGCTGTTTAATCTACGCCTGAAAACATTTCTTCTGTCTGTCAAACATTTTACTGCCATGGGCAGATTGTCAAAGAGTAGCGCTGCATATTTCACCCCTTTCTGTGACAAAGTTAGATTCATTAAAGAACAACTAAAATCATTTCCGCTTTTGTTGTTGTACTCGTGATAATTTGTGTTATCTCATACTTATATGGGTTGTTGATGGTTGGTTTCATGACTGAATGAATGCACAGTGACACTGTGGCTAACTTTCCCATCTGTTTAAACCGATATCAGCAAGATGTACATGTGGGAACGCTCATAATTCTAATTGCTCTCGTGTGTGTAATGAGTACTTTTTGCATACGTAAAGAGTTACTTCAGAACATGATCCCATAGGACATCCGTGAATGAAAATAAGCAAAATATGTTTACTTACTGACTTCTGTAACCCCAAAGTTGGCAGTTATTCTAATGGTAAAAGTAGCCGAACCCTAACATTGGAACAGGTCCATTGTATGGTTTTCGCAGTTTAAGTTTAGTTTGGCTGTTATTAACGTCAGACAAATGCTGCTAGATGACACAGAATGTTTAAAAGCAGTCCATTACTTGCTCTCTGACGGCAGGCGCAGATGTGAAGGAGCTACGATGTGCTTGGCGCACAGTACGACAATCGTTCCCCGTGCTGGTTTGACGTGGTTGGCCAGAACCTTGGTTATAGATGCCCTCACACTCCCACGCAGACCAACATCATGCCATTGACACATACGAAAGCCTGACAACTCTGGATAGTGCACGATGCGACCAGCTGGCCAAATGGAGACCCACAATTAGGTCCGTTTCAAACTCTTTCAGTGCTGCTAACACTGACTCGTATGAGTGCGCAGCATCTTCTTCTACAGTGATCACTTAACATCTGACGCTGTTCACCCCTCTTATTTTCCCTACCAGGGCTGGTATCAACACTAAATTGTCTTTACTCTACTGGCCTTCTAACTATCAGAGAGAATGGCAACTCTAGTTACTTACACACCGTTCAATGCTGTGTACGTATATGTCGTCCGACCATGTCTTCTGCATGCTTCACATTTTTTTGTCAGGCAGCTTATTTTGGCTGGTGAACTTATACGCTAATCAGTCAGAATATTATAACCACCGACCAGGCCAGGCGATGACAGCGTCTCCTGGTGACGAATGACACGCACGGTGCATGTAATATCAGTGAGCGTGCTGTCGGCGTGTAGAATGGGGAAGGCGCGCTATCTGTCTGACAAAGAGAGGCCACGACGTTGGGATCACAGATTTACTTTAAACTTTGTGCACCTGTAGTAGGGCCGGCCGCGGTGGCCGTGCGGTTCTGAGCGCTCAAGTCCGGAGCCGCGCTGCTGCTAAGGTCGCAGGTTCGAATCCTGCCTCGGGCATGGATGTGTGTGATGTCCTTAGGTTAGTTAGGTTTAAGGGGACTGATGACCACAGCAGTTGAGTCCCATAGTGCTCAGAGCCAGCCACCTTTGGTAGGCCATTAAGGAAATAACGTGCAAGCAGTAATGTGCATTAATCTGTCAACTCCAAGAAAATCACAAGAGAATTTTTACGCGTCTATTATGCGTCTTATGTGTTTATGAGTAGGTGCCGGACGATAGAGTTCGTGATGGTCAAGTGGTTCGTTGCCTACAGGCCGTGCGCTGCCCTGCGATTGTACGATGTCTGGGTACTGATTTTACAACCGACTTGCGGCCATCAGTAGCCCTTAATAGTAGGGGCTTATTACGCCAGATCCGAGAAGATCTCTGTGACCATCGACACCGGACCCTGAACATGCTGCAAAGGACCAGTTTTGCTAATGTTTATGTCGCGTCGCGAATCTCGCATGTGGCTCAGACATTCCCCATCCCACCGTCAATGGCTAGACACATGGTGATTACATTGGGTTCCTTTGTGAGTCAACGCCTGTTATTTAAAGTCAGCTATGAGTCCCTCACCCTCCCTAAGGACAAAGCAGGCCTCAATCTCTGTCACCATCGATCAATAGCCCTCTTTGTAAGCACGCGTGTCACGATGTGGCGATGCATCCCGACATGCCTCAGCAGCCTACTGATGAGGGCCCTTACCTCAAACTCACCTATTGCCCCAGTGCCGCTGACAGACGTCCACTTAAGCTATTTCTTTCTTGAATATAGCTACATCAGGACCGAGCTTGTCCCTCACGTCTACCGACGGCCAAGATAGTGTATTCCTCGCCGCAGTCGCTGCTTCCGCCGAATGCGAGTGGAGAAAAACATCCCCTCGTCCGGCGGAATGCCGTGTGTCGGGCAGTGTATGCCGCTACTCTAGCGTCGGACGTCCAGTCCACCTGGTACGTAACCGTTAATGGGAAGCAGGTCTGCCAGTCACGTCTCCACCAGATCCACCTGGCCCCATCACTATTATGTACCATGTGTGGCGTGCAAGATGACGGTGGCTATCGACTTGTGTGCGGCCAGTCGAGTAATTTTTGGCTTTTGGTCCGCCAGATGGTGGCGTTCATCAGACGCACGGCTCCTGACAGCATCACCGCACAAATTATTCTCTTCCCGGACGTGGTCTATTTTCCGCGTGCAAAAACCTATCCAGAGACTTGGATTACCGGGCACGCAGTCCACTACCTGTTTGGTGACAAACCAACCCTCAATTTCTGGCAATATCTTAACGACAGGTATTCTGCAGTGGCCAGGAAGCGAAAGTAACAACAATATTTCTCGCACTTACTCCAGAGCGCTTTCCACAACCCCCCTCGTAGCTGGATCATCCCTGCAAAGACCAGCTGACATATGACCCTTCTTCCATTTTACAGATGCGATTCCCTCAACGGATATCCGTACACACTTCCGAGAAGAGGTGCATCGATGATCTATTGATGTGTCGCTACCAGGAGGGATTTTCTTTCCCGCTGACGTCGAAGGCGATCGCCAATCTTTGCGAGGATGTGCTTGTGTGACGGAGATGAATTCATTTATGATAAAATATTAAAAAATAAATAAATAAATTAAGAAAGTACCTTCCATGTTTCCTCCGTTCCTATTTTTCTTCCCTGTTTTTGGTAGAAGGTATTGGGGGTCTTTTGCGATAGCGTCCAACGGCTGAAGTGGTGGACTTTTCATTGGTGGCTCCTTCTTAAATATTTAGGGCGAAAGTGACGGTGGCATTAGCTTTTCCTTTTTTTGTAGTTTTAGGTAATTTCAGGAACTGGAGGATTTAAAAAATAAAGGAGTTAGCGTTCGAGCTGCGTAAGACGAATGTTTAGGAGGCGACGGTTCGACTCCCGTGCAAACTTTATTTTTAATCTATACTGTTTGAAGAAAGATAAATTTTTCAAAATTTCAACAAGGTGTGTTTTCCCTTAGATACTCCAAATATTCCTTGTAGATGCGGGAAAACTGCATTCAGTCGATGTAGTAGATGCCGTTTCAATTTGTTTTTCATGTCTGTATGACAAATATACTCCTGCAAAGTATGATATAGAGAGCATATCAGACGAGTAATTGTACATTACTCTTTTTGCCTGGCATACTTGACTTACTGTGTAACTGAATAACGTCATTTGCGTCATTATTTATCGAGGTTTGACTTGGACTTTCCAAACCTGTCCCCCGTCCTTGAAAATTTAATCAAAAATAGTAAATAGACAAATAACATGTGAAATCCACTAAAACTTCATGAAAATGCACATGGTTTCATTACAGTACCTCTCAAATGCCATACAAATTACATAATGTGACAAGTGATGTAAAACTATAGATTGAAAAACAAGTGTTAGCAGGACTCGATCCGTAGCCTCATTCACGACCTTTTTGCTGACCGCGAACGCTAACCACTTTTATTTCCTCATTTTGTTCGTTGTATTTGCTCGGGTCAGACGTCCCATGACACCGGTGGTAGATCATCGTTGAGCCAATCACTCAGTTTGTTGAACTACGTGTTGAGCTACCGTGCCGGCTATCCACTTGATCACAAAGACTTCTTATAGCTAGCACCTTCGCACATGTACATCAGTTACGTAATTGACACGTAAAACTTCTCTTGCCAATTTTCTCGGAATTGCCAGAGTAGTGCACCTTACTATCCGCACAAAAAATTCAAATGTGTGTGAAATCTTATGGGACTTAACTGCTAAGGTCATCAGTCCCTAAGCTTACACACTACTTAACCTAAATTATCCTAAGGACAAACACACACACCCATGCCCGAGGGAGGACTCGAACCTCCGCCGGGACCAGCCTCACAGTCCACGACTGCAGCGTTACTATCCGCACATTATATTGTTTTAATGGCACACTAAAGGCGTGCAAATTTTGAAGTAAATCCGTGATCCCAACGTCGTGGCCTCCCCTTGTGAGTTAGGCCGATGGCAGTATGTGGTGCCCCGAAGGCTCTGCAAGGGAATTTCGGAAACTGCACGATTTGCCTAGTGTACGACGACTGCCGCGGTGAGTGTCTTCAACACGTGGGGTAACCAAAGTGAGACCACGCCCGGGCTAGGCGGCCACCCCTCATTACACATGTCGGACGTCGTAGGCTGGGCAGATTGGTGAAACAGGACAGGGGGCGAACTGTGGCGGAACCAACATCAGGCGCTATTGCTGGGCAGCGTATAAGCGTTTCTGAACACAGTGCACCCAACGCTCCTAGCGACTGGCCTTCGCAGCCGACGACCCACGCATGTGCCAATGTTAACACCATGACATCGGGAACTACGACTGTAATGGACTTGTGACCATCGGTACTGGACGTTGGCGCAGTGGCGGAGCGTTACATGCTCTGATGAATCCCGACACCTTCTTCGTCACGCCGATGGGAGGGTGCCAGTCCGTCATCTTCCTTGACACCTGTACTGCGGAAGACAGACAAATTGGCAGTGGCCAATTGCTCTGGGGAACACTCAGCGGGGCGTCCATCGGTCCAGTGCTGCTATTCCAAGGCACCATGACAGCCAAGGAGAATCGCACGCTGGCTGCAGACCACGTACACCCCTTCATGACGATCATGTTTCCCGAAGGCAGTGGCATTTTTCAACCAGATAATGCGTCATGTCACCAGGCCAGGAGTGTTATGGAATGGTTCGAGGAATAGAGTGGCAAATTCCAAAAATTCCAATTTATGTGCTCCCCCCCCCCCCCCCCCCACCCGCCGGCCGGCCAGAGTGGCCGAGCGGTTCTGGGCGCTTCAGTCTGGAACCGCGCGAATCCTGCCTCGAGCATGGATGTGTGTGATGTCCTTAGGATAGTTAGGTTTACGTAGTTCTACGTTCTAGGAGACTGATGACCTCCGCTGTTAAGTCCCATAGTGCTCATAGACATTTGAACCTGCCCCCCCCCCACCCCCACCCCCAAATCGCCAGAGCTGAACCCGATAGAAGACATCTGAGATGTGTCTGAATGTGACGTAAGAGCTCATCGCCGAACCCCCGAAGTTTACTTGTGCAGATGTGGTGCCAGCTTTGTGGTGCCAGCTTTGTGGTGCCAGCTCACTCCGGCGACCTCCCAAGGCCTCATTGCTTCCATACCACGACGCGTCGCCGCTGTTATCCGTGCCAAAGGTGGACATACCTGCTATTAGGTAGGTGGTCATAGTGTTCTGGGTTGTGTTGATTTGGGGGAAGAGACCAAACAGCGAGGTCATCGGTCTCATCGAATGAGGGAAGAATGGGGAAGGAAGTCGGCCGTGCCTGTCGAAGGAACCATCCCAGCATTTGCCTGAAGTGATTCTGGGAAATCACGGAAAACCTAAATCATGGCCGGACGTCGGGTTGAACCGTCGTCCTCTCGAATGCGAGTTCAGTCATAATGTTCTGGCCGATCACTGTATTTCGATTTCCAAAAATCAGGAAGTGAAGTGTCTCCTGAACATTAGGTGCTCTCGGGGTTTCAATGAGAAGTGATACACACAGAGAAAAAGCTTGTTCCGGAGGGGACGAAAATTGGCAACAAGTAAAATTAATCATACATAAAATAACACTCCTCCCCGTCTCAAGTAGCGTAGCCGGCCGTAATTACAGACTTTGTTGCGAGCGGTGCTAGCGCTCTAAGTGAAAGGTATTGCGGTATAAACGCTCTACCGGAGCCAGCTGTGGCGGCGAGCCGTGTAATTCGGGCTGTCCCGTTCTTTCAGCACGGCACTTAGCGCGCGCGACACTCGAGTCGGCTGTAGACGCGGCGCTGGCGGCCAGCCGTCGTCTGCGGTCTTTATACGGGCCCGCTGGGTGGGCACGTAATTGTCGCTCAGCAGACTACAGGGCCGCCTGCCGCGGCTTGATTTAAATGTGATCCGCGCGAATAAAACGCCCCTGCGAGGCCGCGGCGGCGCTGATTGCTTTATGGCCCACTTAGGCGCTTAATTCTAATGGATTATGCGCTGTAATGGATTAAATAAATATCGGCATAAAGCAGACCGACGACCTGCCTGCAGCGCTTGCCGGACAGAGTTTTTAGGGTGTGTCTGCTCCGTGTGGCAGTTACCAAAGCCGGTAAGACTGCATAACACAGTGATTCAATCGCACTGAGATCTTCTGGAATACTTGCAGGCCATCCTCATTTGTCGCAGGTGGAATTCTTTATACTTTGATTGGGACTGACCCTTTCATCACCAGTGTGGCGTACACCGACGAGCCAAAATATTGTGACCGCCTGTTTAACGGCGTGTTTCGACAACTTTGGAACGCTGTGCAGCAACGATTCTGCGTCTGAAAGGTACAGTAAGTCCTCGGTAGTTTTCTGGATGCTTGTGGCTCTAGACATACGCACAGCTCAAGCGTTCCCCGTAAATTACGGGCCGTTGGTTTGTGGCCGCGGAGCTGGCGCCCAAAACCATTCCAGACGTGTTCAGTCCGATTCAGATCAGGTGAATCAATGTGAATTCACTGGCAAGCTCGTCAAGCCAGTGTAGCACGACTCTAACGTCGAGTTACGGGTCAGTTATCCTGCTGGAAGATGCCATTGCTAGATGACGGTTGAATTTTTGTGAAAAAGTGGCGCTGTAAATCTGTTATCAATAAATCGTAGCTGTGATACCAAACAAGATTTACTATTAAAAGAGTGCTTTAAAACATCTGGCAATATCAAATGATTACCCTGACACGTACGGTTAAAAGGTCACGGGTCTGATTCTAACAATTACATTCCAGCATCTAACAATAATATTCGTGAAATCGCGCTGAAAGATAGACAGCGCTACAGAAGGGTATGCGTTTGCATCGATGGCTGGCACTGAATAGCAGATTTTTACGATCAGTAGATAGAAAAAAATCTGCAATTATGTCTTCAGAGTGAAGCTTGAAAATTGCAGAAACTCAGTAGTCATGATTTGGCATTATGTCCAGGTGGAGGCTGAAGTCGCCGCAAAATCAGTGAGGGTAGAAACCTATTATTTGCACCTGCAGCGAAGTGCAGTTCAGTCCGACATATTCTAAGCCTTCCAGCTCATCTGCTCGGAGAGGCGCCCGGTTGCTCAGTTGGCCAAGAGCAGAGATTGTCGTACGCGTCTGGCGAAGAAGTACTGCGATGAGATAATTGTGTTCCGTCTGCTTGTGAAGAGGATTCGCTTTCTCATTCTTTACGTCATTTCTGGATGGCAGAGCGCTGGATAACCTGAGCGCCGACCAGCAAAAAGACGCCTACGTGGCTACTTGATTAACCAGTGAAATATTTCCTAGTATTTGGCGCTTAGAGTGTGAATACTGCTCTTTTTTTGTCTTCTTCTATGGACAGTGAAGTGGGTCCTCAACAGCACAGTCATGTCTATCTTTCTATTTCCTAATTTACTCACGTTAGTCGGTCATGGCAGCTCTTACATGGCATTAGATTTCGGTGGCAGACTTTCGCGGCATCTCACACGCACAAAGGTGGTTTGATTGCGCGTTCTGACTCCATGTTTCCGTTTTTATCTCCTCGGAGCAGTGTATTTCGAAGAAAGTCCTGTTCTCTACGGCTTGCCTACAAAAGCGTCCTAAGCGGACCTTACTAAAAACGGAATTTCTCTTCCTTCCACATTCGAGTTTTGAAACAGTTTCTACTGGGATGGTATTATTATTACCCTCCGGCCTCTCCTCAGAAGAAAGCTGGTGAGCCAAGTGGAGCTGACATGTGTGGTTTACGGCTAATCCCTTCTGGGAACCCATCCGCGGATGGGCCTCTCCTATCGGCCTCTGTGACCTAACAATGACTGTTCGCTTGCAGCTCAACTTAATATATTTGCAAAGTGGTTCCTATTTACATTAAGCCATGCAATACAGTATAAGAATTAGACTACATTAATTAGCTACTGGTAATCATAGGTACTCACATGCCTCTCATTAGACTGCAGGGCCCAATTGTTCTGATGTGATCTTTTTAATTGTGATTTTATATCAGTTATGGGACACTTTTGGGATAAACAGTCACGTAACAACCTCATCTTTGGGCAGCACATCAAACATGAAGGGATATTAGTAGTCCGCAATAATTTTCACGTGACCTGTACACGTTGTGGTGCTTCCGATTATTACTGCAGATCCTGTGGAAGCCCAGCTGAAGTCTACCATACGGCCCCTACTGCCCTGTGTCCTTGGTGCGGTGCGTGTTTTAAACAGCAGACATAACGCAGAATAGGGACACCACCATAGCCCTCGTGTAATAAGAAACATATTTCACCTGACCAGGTGACAGATTTCCATTGGCCAACAAACGAGTATTGATGATCCTGTGACCACTGCAATCGATGTTATTGGGTCGACAATAGATCTCGTAGGGATCGACTGCTTTGGAGCCTCACATTCAATAATGTGTGCTGAACACCCAAGATATCATGGACGTCCGTGCCAAATTCGTTAAATATAGGGCTGTGCTTTATAGTGCAACCCTTTCCATTTCCGTGAGTGCATTTGTTTCGTAGTGCCTAGAGGGAAGACAAGTTTAGATACTTGTTACCTTTCTCTTGTTATTTGTTACATGTATACCTTCAGCACGTGTGTTCAGAGCTAAATTACTCTCGGAGTTGTAGGACGTTTAGGTCTCGTAATCAGTACTAACAAGGGAATTCAGTTTTTAG
Organism: Schistocerca americana; assembly: GCF_021461395.2. Taxonomy (NCBI): domain Eukaryota; kingdom Metazoa; phylum Arthropoda; class Insecta; order Orthoptera; family Acrididae; genus Schistocerca; species Schistocerca americana. The sequence continues at coordinate 496,100,782 of NC_060119.1, read as the reverse complement.
ATATTTATTTCAAAGTAAGATTTTACGTGTACGTACACTACGTGCTTCTATGAAATACTTCAGTTTTTTTTTTCTCCTCGTGAAAACGTGTGCTAGGGAACAGTTTTACCATGTGATACTGCAATAAAGGCGGTCAATGGGACGGAGAGTCTTCTCACCACGCTTTTGGAAGTGTTTTGTTTTTCAGTACTACGATATTTAAAAAAGAAGGAGACAGCAAGCTATCCTCATGTAAAAAAAGAGTTAATGGAGTACCAGACTATATGGGAGTAGAAGCAGTAACGTAAGAAGTCGCAAAAACAAAAAGTACTGATGTCTCATATAATCATTGCAAAGTGTCATTATACATCTTTAATCGCTTTGAAAAAGTCACAAAAGTTTACTTTTGAATAATTAATTCTTATTGACAAAATATTGGTATTTATTCTCTACATATTACAGATCCCACTCAGTTTCCTTATAAAGCGGTTCTCTAAATTTATTTTATCTCGAGACCAGCGGGATATTATGCCCCACATAGAACAATGATAAAATTATGAATATTAAAGGACTTATGAACGTTAACTTAATATACATTCAAGAAATACTGCAGCATTATTACAGCAGCATAGGATATAGAAATCAATTCTGTTGTTGTACAGCAAGTCATACTTTAGTCTTTGTCAAAAATCAGTACGTGTGACTGAAATGAACATGCTGTAGATTAGTGATTAAAGAATTAGAATTACAGATCTGTGAATGATCTGTGGCGTTGAGGAGTCAGTATGGAGTGAAGCCCTGAAGTGCTTCAAACAGAGTCTCTAAATATCAAATGTTTTTTATTCCAGTCTTTGATCACAATATTAAGTCCTTCGACGATGACCGGTTTCAGTCAGTAATGACCATCTAGAGATCTATTCTACACCATGTCCTTATGTGAGGATGCTTTGTTAAGTGTATTTCTATGTTTTGACGATGCCATTACGGCTTTATCACATTACGAAATTATGTAGAACAGATCTGAAGATGGTCATTACTGAGTGAAACCGTTCATCGTCGAAGGACTTAATATTGTGATCAAAGACTGGAATAAAGAGCATTTGACAGACCTGGATCACTGCGTGACTATGTCGCAGTTTGTGAAACTAAGGCCTCTAAACATCGTTACTTGTAATTACAGACGGCTTGGATCGATCCCTGTTGAATATTCATCCACGTAGCTCAAGCTCTGAGCACTATGGGACTTAATACCTGAGGTCATCAGTCCCCTAGAACTTAGAACTACTTAAACCTAACGAACCTAAGGACATCACACACATCCATGCCCGAGGCAGGATTCGAACCTGCGACCGTAGAGGTAGCGCGGTTCCAGTGCCTAGAACCACTCGGCCACACTCATCCACGTGGTCTATGTGCGAATGCACTACACAGAGTGCAATGAAAAGGTATGGCCAAAGTTTCAGGAAACATTTATCACACACAGAGGAATAAAATGTGTTATATAGGACACGTATTTCCATGTTAGGGGCCACGCGGGGTAGCCGCGAGGTCCGAGACGCGGTTCCCCCCGTCGGAGGTTCGAGTCCTCCCTCGGGGATGGGTCTGTGTGTTGTCCTAAGCGCAAGTTAGATTAAGTAGTGTGTGAGCTTGGGGACCGATGACCTCAGCAGTTTGGTCCCATAGTGTAATACTTATATCGATCAGGAGTAGGTTTATTTTATGTAACTGTGTATCTGCAATTTATGAAGTGCGTGTTCTGTGTTGTATAATCTCCTTGATGTAGGGCAATAAAATTAGAGCTTTGTAACGTATATATGAAAAAGCAAAAGCATATGTTGAAATTTTAAATTATTATAACATAAATATCTTTATGAAAAAGGGTATACCTGTTAAAAGCTGGTTCATGCTTAGGGCACTTGTATTTGTAACATGAAACGCTGTAAGGAAGTCCCTAAGCAACGAAAGTGGCATGGCGCTATGTGAAAGGTAGATTTGACTGTCGAACTGAGCGATTTCTTTGTGGGAACGACAGGCAGTATGTGGCTAGCTTTAGTACGGTACTCCTCGATGGTGCTTCGAGAGGCAATGGGAAGCTGCATTAGAAGGGATTTGCCTCGGATGTGGATCTGGCTATTATTTGGTACTCACGGAATAATAGAATGGCTCTAATGTTGAAAATCCGGCGCCAAGAAGAGAATTTATAGAACATTCGCATATCAAGACCCGTGAGTACACTTAACCGCCATTGGGCCTGCCACCAATCTTCGCCACTGCTTCACCAACTTCATACCTTACGCTAAATAATGTATATGGGCTGCTACTTAAACCGAGTATACTGATTTAAATGAACAATTCCCGCATTCATGTGCTTAAAGGAGATTTTTTGTAAAGTAAAAGTTAAAGTAAGAGTAACATTTGAATGCTTTGTTAATGAACTACTCCAAGTGAAATTATTAAGGTAGGAAGTTTAAGTACAAAAATTCAAAGATCAATTAATAGGAAAGTGATAAACCTTAATTACTTAAAAGCTAAAGCCACGAAAGTGAAGTTTGATAGGCTTTTGCTAAAGTGTCCTTAGTGCGTTATAAAATATAGTCTTGTAGGATTACAGTGCAAGATTGTGTAAATATTATTGCAAAGAATACAAGCTCAAGTATATATAAATCTTTAATGAACATACGGTAGTACTGTTAGAAGTAAAATAAAATTATGCACATTTTCAGAGAAGGTCCAGGTTTGATTCCCAAGGTTCATTTTTAAAGTTGATTAAACCCATTGTTGTATTTTATTGTCTTGCAAAGTAATTTAAGCGAATGATTAGCTTTGAAAGTTAGTCTTTACTACTGCAATAATCAAAGATCTTTGACAACTGAAACTATACTAGTTTATGGGTCCCCATCATATTCTCCAGAACTATTACTGTTAGTACGGAAAACTGCTATAAGTAGATAGCTTAAACCGTGTCTTTAATATGTTACTCATCTTTATTTATGTTTTCTCATGTCAGTCAAGTTAGAAGCCCCTCATGTCAAAAATTAGATCTGCACTTCATGTCGTGACGTTTCAGTATTTGTTTAAGTAATGCTCTTGAGTATGGCTGTCATTAGTATGAGCTCGGTGCAGATTTGTTCCCCATAATTTATTGGTGTGTGTGTGTGTGTTACTGGTAACTGCTGCTGCACGCGATACAGAGTGCACTGTGTCAGTTTGTATCTAGTTTGCTATTCAAAGGGAAAGCTCAACAGAAGTAACTTCAATAGCTAATATCCAATTTTCTCAAATATAAATTTCCAAATTAATGTGCCTAATTGGGCTGGCGACCGATCATTTTTTCCATTCATTTATGATTTTACCACTTTCGTTAACTCCCAAGATTAAAGCCCGTTTGGTTTTTCTGTTAATTTCACCAAATTCGAAATTATAGTCCGATACCCTTGTCCATTAGACACATGCGCGGTCGAACTTCGAAATCCTCTTACAGCGAAATATTAGCGTGTTTCACGTCACGTTAGAGTGTTGTAATAGGAACTTATCACAGATTTACTAATTTTTCCATATTACAGCACATTTTTTACTTCTCTTCGTATTCACATTATCAAGGGAAATGCACTGAAACAGAACGTAATAGCATTACATGAAACGTTTTCTTCCTTGAAATGTTCAAAATATCGTCTTAGTTATGTTCGGTTAGAACGTACAGTAAGTTGTAGTTCTTGTTTCACCGGCAATGTTTGTTGTTCCAACTGAACGATAGCGATGTGACACGTGACTCACTTCATTGGTTTTTTTGACATGGGACTGACTTCATTGCTCGTGTTGACATGCGACCACCTTCATTGCTCTACTAGCATCCAGTACGTAGCATTACATGTCTTACGTTCACCACGGTCGGGGTGTCAACATACAGCATCAGTTGTTTAGTGTTCATCACGGACTTGCTTTCCGGTACAGTGGAATGGAAGTGAACTCAAACAAGGCAGATGCCCATTTCCTGTACGGATTAGCAGATGGCAATGGCCTTGGCGCTCAACGTTCGTATCGGTGGAGATTTACAGTACGACGGAGGCATGACAAGAGGATGTCCGAAGCAACTGATCGTCTCTCTAAGGAACATGACGCGTTTAAGCGTACTATTCACGAGCGGGGGAAGCCTAGAACGAAGAGGACACCTCAACCGCGTGGATACATCACCGCATCACGGATTCAGTGCAATGGTGCGTTGGTGCACTTATTCTTGTTAAAATAGCACGTTTTGAACATTTCACTTACGAAAGTGTTTCATACTTTGCTGTGTATTTTTCCTGATTAACGTGTTGAAGAGTTGTGGGAACAGAGCGCTAACATGGAAATGAAGTGCTTCTGGACCCATGTCTATGTAACGTATTTTCCTGTTCTCTGTGTGAGCAAAGTTTCCTCAAAGTTTGGCCATACCTTTTGTTACACCCTGCATATCAGCTGCGGTTGCTGTAGGGTCAGCGGAAAGGTTGCCGACCAACCGTAGTCAAGCCATGTTCGACCATGACAGGTCAGTTGGAATTCAAGAGACACTGAAACCACCTTCCTTCTAAGAAGGGTATTACTTCGCTCGCTAAATGTAACATGGTATAATTCAGCTGATATACGGTGTCGTTACAGACTGAAAGCAACGATGGGGAAAGAAATGAGCCATGTGCTTTACACACAAACTGTCGAGACATTAGCAGTGAATGATTTAGGGAAAAGCTAAATCCGGATGGCCCTGTGGGGTTCTGAACCCAGCTCCTCACGAGTGAGAATCGCGTGTGCTAACAACTCCGCCGGCACGCTTAGCGATTGTTATTCAGATGACCCTTAACAGTGAGGTATGTAGATCATGTGTTCTATTGCAATGGTATCCTGGTATCCCTAACCACTGTGCTTCGCATTTGGCCGTAGTCTCATCAGCCTTTCTTGCTGCAACATTACGATCACCGTGGTAGCGTCTAGTAGATATGTAGCCATCACTATCTTTACGCTACCCCCCCCCCCCTACCTCGTCCCTCCACCCCCCCCCCCCCCCCACGCGATATAAGCGTGCCCTATATGGTGCAGATCCCATCGTAACAAAACTGTTCGTGCAGCTATAAAGAATACATGCTGCATAGTTACAGGATGGCAACTCCCCACCCACCTGGAGGAGCTGTGTTGTCTCCTCCAGACATTCGACGAGATGCATGAGCCAGAAAAGAGTAGACCAAAGCAACACTATCTGATCAGTTACCAGCGACACGAAGTTGGGAAAGAATTTCCTAAAGACTAGTGAGATATTCTGAGTACCTACCCGACAAATGACACTATAAATGTAGTATGCTAAAGTCCAGTATCTATTGAATTTCAGATGATAACTGAAGAAGATCAAACAGAAGACTACAGTACCTGGAACTCATGCAGCCAAATCCGTTCTGGTACCACAGGAAGTAAAACTAATTTCCCGATCTCTGAGTGGATTTCGTGGTGTCACAGATCGATACCACCCGACTGGCGTCCCACTGTTGGCAACGGTACTGCAGTTTTCTCTCAGACGCTGATACCAGTCGTACGAGATCCGGCGGACCCAATGGAGCACGCCCGCAGAGCCACACCTCCAGTGGCTCCGTACAACGAGCGCCCTATGTCGCCGCAATATCGGTTGGTCGGTGGCAACCACACAGTCCATTCGCAACGGGGCGTTGCCCGGTCACAAGAGAGACGCCACCGAGACGCTGCATAGTCGCGGCCAAGTCACTACCGCTCGTGCATTAGTTGAAAGAGACTCGCCCTACAATGCTCGTTTTCCTGTTGTATTAGGTGGGCATTACTGCTGAACGTTCATTTGTAAAGAGTCTTCGTATTATTTCATACACGACGGCAAGGAGAGGCTGGCTACGTAGTGGTGCAGCAATTGTCATCGTAGGAACCCCTACAGGAGCAGAAATGATTAGCGAGCAAGTAAATCCAGTAAACAGAAACTTCTCGTTTCTGGTAGCTAACAGACAAGAGAAGCTCTGTTTACTATATTTACTTGCTCGCTAACCATTTCTGCAGGCAACGGCCTTGCCGCAGTGGATACACCGGTTCCCGTGAGATCACCGAAGTTAAGCGCTGCGCGCGTGGTCGGCACTTGGATGGGTGACCATCCAGGCCGCCACGCGCTGTTGCCATTTTTCGGGGTGCACTCAGCCTCGTGATGCCAATTGAGGAGCTACTCGACCGAATAGTAGTGGCTTCGGTCAAGAATACCATCATAACGACAAGGAGAGCGGTGTGTTGACACCACGTCCCTCCTATCCACATCCTCCATTGAGGATGACACGGCGGTCGGATGGTCCCGGTAGGCCACTCGCGGCCTGAAGACGGAGTGCTGATCATTTCTGCACCTGTCCAGGTTTCCTACGAAACCACTCCGTAGCCCGCCTTTCCTTTCTGTCGTGTATGAAGTAATACACAACAGAGCCTCTGTTTTGTCAATGAAAGATCGAGTACACCTGAGACCGTTTCTCGCTCTGTCTCCCACTAGTACGCCTAGTGCCATGCGCAATGGAGTACGTAACAAAAGCTGTGCTCCGTGCAGATGAAGTTGACAAGTACTGGTCTGTTGCTGTTTAAAATTTGTAGCATATATACTTTGTGCTAAAAAGATGTGTAGATTTGTGCTGTGTGCTGTTTGCCTTTGGAACAATAAATAAAAGGGCCGAAGCGGAACTCGTAACAAAACACTGCACTTTTCCGGTGCGCCAGTAAAGATGTTTGTGTGGTCATTGCAATCTGGGGCAAATATTGTGAGTTCCGGACAGTGGGGTACAACAAAACGACATACGTTTTATCAATCTAGCATGCTATATAAAGCGTCCACCAGTCTCCATAGACAGCTCCACATCCGCCGCAGTGCTCCAGAACCGAGTCAAGGACGTTGATGAATCTGTATGGCAGATTATGCTCCTTCAGATTACATGGCGTTCAGCCCATGCCGTGGTCACACTATGTAGTTCAGTACCCGCTCGCAGCATTGTACGACCCTCTTCCACGCAGCGGTTTCACGAACGTTTCACTGTTGCAGTATTTTCTCTTTTGTAAATTATGGTTCAAATGGTTCAAATGGCTCTGAGCACAATGGGACTTAACTTCTGAGGTCATCAGTCCCCTAGAACTTGGAACTACTTAAACCTAACTAACCTAAGGACATCACACACATCCATGCCCGAGGCAGGATTCGAACCTGCGACCGTAGCTGTCGCGCGGTTCCAGACTGTAGCGCCTAGAACCGCATGGCCACTCCGGCCGGCTTAGAAATTATTCCCGGCCTAGCTTACATGTACTGAAAGTCAAAAAACACATCTTATTCACAGTGACGTAATAGGGTTTGTGAGGGATAACTTCACGAACTTATTGAGCAAAGCCTCATGTGAGAATTATGTTCGTATTAATTTTGACACCTGTTTAGAGAATCTTCTTGATGAAATAGAGGCGTACCAACAGACACACGAGATCAAAAGACCTCGATTCTGACAATCAGTTTTACTTAAAATACAATGTCTTAATTAGTATTAATTAATTTAAGCATCGTTAAAAATACATCAATAATCATCGTAACACCTTTCCTTGACAATACCCTTCTTCAGGTTCGTAATTCTGTGATCAAACGATATCGTTTTGTATAAATCACAGTACAATTCCATCTGATTTTTATTTTGGCATTTTTATAGTGATTTTTGTTTCTGTACCTTTTTGGTCTTAGACTTGGAAGCAGAAACCGTTCACTTGAAGAGCAGATTGGGGCACGACATCTGTCTTAATGCTCAGTCCGCACGCCCCCATAATAGGGAGAATGTCTGCTAGCATCGTTTGGCTTGGGCGTAACGGAGTTAAATATTTGCTTACGTTTCTGAAAATACAAGCTAGGTTTTCATGAGTAGGCGGACGGGTAAGCTGCATGTAATCTCGTATTCTCTTTCCGCCAAGACCATGCATTCACCGGTTTCATTTGGCGGTTATGTTGAACGGTATTAATACGTCAGGAACTTGATTTGCACGAATCCCATTTCCCTGTCAGATCATCTTTGCCAACCGTAGGATTCCTTATTATAGCTTAATTTCATGTCTCATTTTTGATGCTTTTGCTGTATACTCGATTAGAAATCTTATAACATCGTTTATAAATTCGTGCAACTAATTTGTGATTTAACTGGGACAAGCTGTTGATCTGTAATTAGTGTATCTCTTTCACGAAGTTAGCTAACAGTAAATTATGGGAACACCGGTACGTGGAATTTAATGCCAGGGCCACCCTCTTCCATTAACTGACTCAGTCAAATCCGTTGTCTAGCTTTTATTAAGCACTGATTTTCGGGGAGCGATCTGCCGCTCACCGTGCCCAGAGTAATTCAGTTCAGCTGAAGGCTCACAGTGGTATTTCGCAAAGTGTGAATCTTTACTATGTGGCATTGTATTGTTTTTAAATAATGTGAACTTAGCAGCAAAGATGCAGCGAGACATTACAGTGAATCTTACTTGCGTTATTGTTTTTGTAGTGAACAGTAATAAACAAAGATTACTCCTAGTTTTTGTTTGTTATTTATAAATGAGGCAGAAACTATAGTTAAAACTGCATACAAATGTCATATTATTTCTGATTCGGACGCTTCCGGACCAGTTACCCTGCTCCATCATCCCTGAAAGTTTGTAACATCGTCGTGGAATCAACCTGAATATCCACAACTGTTGTGAATTTGGGACAAGAGTCATGGAATAGCGACATGTACCTATACAGATGGCGGTAGTATCGCGTACATAAGGTATAAAAGGGCAGTGCTTAGGCGGAGCTGTCATATGTTTTTAGATAATTCATGTAAAAATGTTTTGAGATGTGACATACGATGGGGATTAACAAACTTTGAACGCGGACTGGGAGTTGGAGATAGACACATATGACGTTCCATTTCGAAAACCGTTAGGGTATTCAACACTTATTCCGCGATCCGCAGTGTCAAGAGTGTGTCGATACTACCAAATTTCAGCCATTACCTCTCACCACTGACAACACAGTGGCCGACCGCAGCTGCGTTTTCGAAAAATTGTCAGTGCTAACAGACAAGCAATACTGCGTGATTCAACCGCAGAAATCAATATGGGACATACGGCGAACGTATCCGTTAGGACAGTGTTAACGGGCTATTGCGCCAGACGAACGACGTGATTGCCTCTGCTAACAGCACGACAGCGTCTGCAGTGCCTTTCCTGGGCTCGTGACCATTCGGTAGGATCCTAGACTAATGCAAAATTGTCAGCTGGGTCCCGACTTCAGTTGGTAAGAGCTCAGGGTAGAGCTCAAGTGTGGTACATACCCCACGAAGCCACTGACACAAGTCGTCGTCAACGAGGCGTTGTGCAAGCTGGTGGTGGCCCCATATTAGTGTGGGTTGTGTTTACATGGAATAAAGTGGGTCCCCGGTCCAACTGAATCGATCATTGACTGGAAATGGTTATCTTCGGCTAGTTGTTCCCAAACAAAGATGGAGTTTTTGTGGATGACAATGTGCCAAGCCACCAGCCCACAATTATTCGCGAGTGGTTTGAAGACCATTCTGGACAGCGCGAACGAATGATTTGACCACCCAGATCGCCCGACATGAATCCCATTGAACATTGATGGGAGATAATCGAGAGGTCATTTCGTGCACAAAACCCTGCATCGGCAACACTTTCGCAATTTTGGATGAATATAGAGGCAGCATGGGTCAATATTTCTGCAGGAGACTCCCAGTTGAACCATGCCATGTCGAGATGCAGCCCTTTGCCGGGGAAAAGGAGGTTCGACACTATATTAGGAGGTATCCCATGACTTGTGTCTCCTCAGTGTGTCAGTTGGAGCATTCCAAATAAAGATAGGCAGATCTCAGGCTTACCCTACATAGTATTCCGCCCCGTTATGCTCCTCATACGCCACATGTCGTCCTTTGCCCTGACTGCCCCCGTTTGTCGGTGTGAAGGGTTCGGGAGACGACAAGCGACAGTTGGCGCTCGGGCCCCAATTTGTTCCCGTGATGCAGCGCGCGGCCCGCTCCGCTGTTTATGCAAAGTGCAGCCTAATGGGGAAACGATACCACCCGGCCGCGGGAATTACAGAGCCGGCAACCCGAAAAACTGTTTGGTAATGCACCAATTTCCATGTTTGTACAGCGCGGCTGCGGCGGACGCCGTTTACATTTTAATACACGCGCCGAATGTGTTGGTCCGCCGATTTACGATCGGCTGCGCGTAATCGGAACAGACGCCAGGTGTGAAAGCATCCCGGCACATGTCTTCGCCCTTCGATGCCACGCTGCGATACGCCGGCGCGGGGAAATCATTATTTTATCGCCCCTAATCGGCCGGAAAGCCGGGGCCACGCCTTCTCGTAACGGAATTGGCGGCCCACTTCCGGTTCGAGCTAATTATGCGCTAGTATCTCTCGTTTTCTCGGTCAGACTTCCCGATATCACACAGGAAAAAAAGGTCCAGGTGCTGTGAATGCGTGAAGAATTTCGAGTTCTGCCTCATCCTTTGTGCTTCTCTTGCATCTAATCATTAACAAAAGACGATTGTTCCATGATTCATAAGACTGTGTCTCGATGCAGGAATCACCTACCTTTATATTCCGCAAGCTGGGCAGCGAAGTGTAACAGGAGGTCTGTGGTACTAATTGCGTGTTTCCCTGTTCCATTCCTGCACTACAGGTTTTCTTTTCTGTCCTCATTGCACTGCTCGTTTTCTTATCTGTCCTCCTTGCTCTACACGTTTTCTTTTCTGTCATCCTTTCCTTATTTTATCACTTGCTTATTATACGACCCTCCTAAGCCCGCCTTATGCACTAAACCATTTAAGACGTCATTATATTCTGCAAGTAGAAGATATACTCAAAAATAATTTTGTTTTTCTCAAGTTTTGTTTTTCTCGAGAGCCATATTCAGGATCTATGGACTCCTTGGTTGAATCTGCGACGGAAATTTTGTGGTAACAACTCCCAAATAAAACATTTTAGGCTATTTTATAATTAAAAGCCTACAACCTCTTCCTTGTCTCGGTCCTTCGTTCTTTTCATCTTTTTTTTTTTTTCTCCGTAAATAGGTGTATTTTTCTGCTTGGAGACCAATGGTCCATTACTGTGGACCTTCGAGTTTTTAGTTTTAAAACCAGGGCGCACCACCTTGCAAGACACGATTCATGTGTTAGTTTACAGATGGACGTATGCTCAACATGCTTACTTCGATAAATCGAAAAGTTTTGTAAATAAGTATTGTCTCTAAATATTAGACTGATAATCTGCGTTTTCCTGATTTTCGCCAACTACTCTAAACGTTGAGAATTAGCTCAGATTTTCATAAATTTGTGAATCTGTTTTAGAGCATCGACAAAAAACTACTCTGGAAATTATATATTTCAAAAATATTAACATTAAGAATCCGATTTTCCTTGTGCATTAGCTTATATACTGATTCAAATAAAATACACACGTTGCTGAATAAAACCTTTTTATACAAAAAATGAGAAACGAAGTACAAAGTAAAGATTAGCACGTTTTCACGATAAATGAAGCCTGAGGCTACAAAGGTCGACCTCCATTCATGCGTTAGTGAATCACCAAAAAAATATTTCATTTACATATGTTTCATGCTTGTTTATTAGTTTGCTGGAAAATATGAAGAGAAAAATGACTTGCCTTTTTTCTATCACCAGAGTGTAGGGGATAACACAGCAGTTAAGGTTTATTATTTCATTGTATAATATTTTCCTGTGCAGTTCCTCCTCTCTTCTTCTTCTTCTTCTTCTTCTTCTTTTTCAGGACCTTATCCCAGGTCTTCACGTGGTCGGCATTTTTATTTTATTTTTTTATTTACACGTCAAGTTCCGCAGGGCCAAATTGAGGAACAAATCTCCACGGTCATGGAACGTATCAGTATATGAAATTACAACATAAAATCAATAACAAATAAAAATAAATGTTTATGAAGCCGAAAAAAGTCAGTCCATAAGTTTAAGAAAACACAATCAACAACACAATAAGAACCAGCTTCATTTTTCAAGGAACCCTTCGACAGAATAGATGGAGTGACCCATGAGGAAACTCTTCAGTTTCGATTTGAAAGCGCGCGGATTACTGCTAAGACTTTTCAATTCGAGTGGTAGCTTATTAAAAATGGATGCAGCAGTATACTGCACACCTTTTTGGACAAGAGTTAATTAAGAGCGATTCAAATGCAGGTTTGATTTCTGCCTAGTGTTAACCGAGTGAAAGCTGCTTATTCTTGGGAATAAGCTAATATTGTTAACAAGAAATGACAGTAAGGAATATATGTATTGATAGCCCAATGTCAAAATACCCAGACTCGTGAACAGGGGTGGACAAGAGGTTTGTGAACTTACACCACTACCACTTATTACCCAAACCGCCCATTTCTGAGCCAAAAATATCCTTTTAGAATGGAAAGATTTACCGCAAAATATAATAACATTACGACATAAGCGAATGAAAATAATCAAAATAGACTAATTTTCGTGTCGAATGATCACTCACTTCTGACACTGTTCGAATAGTAAAAATGGCAGTATTAAGTCTTTGAACAAGATCCTGAACGTGGGCTTTCCACTACAGCTTACTATCAATCTGAGCACCTAGAAATTTTCACTGTTCAGTTTCACTAATCATATGCCCGTTCTGTGAAATTAAAACGTCATGTTTTGTTGAATTGTGTGTTGAAAACTGTAAAAACTGAGTCTTACTGTGATTTAGCGTTAGTTTATTTTCTACAAGCCACGAACTGGTACTGCACTATTTGAAACCGAGCAAATGTGGCACACAACATACTTTACTACCAAGCTAGTGTCATCAGCAAACAGAAATATCTTAGAGTTACCCATAATACTAGAGGACATATCATTTATATAAAAAAGGACCAGGAGTGGCCCCAACACTGATCCCTGGGGCTTCCAACACTTGACAGTATCCCAGTCAGACGCCACATCACAGCCGTTATCAACATTGTGAATAATGACCTTTTGCTGCCTGTTGCTAAAGTGAGAGGTGAACCAATTGTGAGCTACTCCCCGTATCCCGTAATGGTCGAATTTCTGGAGCAATATTTTGTGATCAACACAATCAAATGCCTTAGTTAAATCAAAAAATATGCCAAGCGTTCGAAACCTTTTGTTTAGTACATCCAGTACCTCACAGAGAAAAAAGTTTTTAAACGACTTCTAAAGCCGAACTGTACATTTGATAGCAATGAAATGTTCGATTATCCTTACATAATAGGCTTTTGAATAACTTTTGCAAACACTGATGACATAGAAATAGGTCTATAATTATCTACATTATCCATTTCTCCCTTTTTATAAAGCGGCTTTACTAGTGACTACTTTAATCGCTCAGGAAATTGACCATTCCTAAAGGAAAAATTACAAATGTGGCTAAATACAGGTCTAACATATACAGCACAGTACTTTAATATTCTGCTAGACACTCCATCATAACCATGAGAGTCCTTAGTCTTCAGTGATTTAATTATTGACTCGATCTCCCTCTTGCCTGTATCACAGAGGAGTACTTCAGACATCAGTCTCGGAAAGGCATTTGCCAGGAAAGTTATATGATTTCCTGTAGAAACTAAATTTTTATTTAATTCGCCAGCAATGCTCAGAAAATGATTTTTAAATACTGTACATGTATCTGATTTATCAGTTACTGCGAACTGACTTTATATCGTCGACCTTGTGCTGCTGACCAGACACTTCTTTCACAACTGACCACATGGTTTTAATTTGATCCTGTGAATTAGCTATTCTATTTCCATACCACATACTCTTCGTTCCTAATAACATTTTTAAGCGCCTTACAATACTGTTTGTAATGGACTACTGTAGCTTGATTGTGACTACTACCTAACATTTTGATATAATTACCGCTTTGTTCTACAAGATATCCTTATTCCACTAGTCAGCCACCCGGGCTGCCTATTACTGCTGGTACTTCATACAAAGTGAATCAAGAACCCTCTCTAGCTTGAATGGATTTGGCGATATTTGTGGTAGCGGATGACCAGATTCCTTGCACATCGACTCCCGGGACAGAATGTGCTTCCCGTTTGTCTGCATGTGGTGTTATCCCACGTGAAACTGCGGCAAAGAAGTGTTTGCGAATCGTAAAACTGAGCTGGGGCCGGCCGGAGTGGCCGAGCGTTTAAAGGCGCTACAGTCTGGAACCGCACGACCGCTAGGGTCGCAGGTTCGAATCCTGCCTCGGGCATGGATGTGTGTGATGTCCTTAGGTTAGTTAGGTTTAAGTAGTTCTAAGTTCTAGAGGACTTATGACCACAGCAGTTGAGTCCCATAGTGCTCAGAGCCATTTGAACCATTTTGAACTGAGCTGGGACGTGGGTACCAGCCCGAAATTCACGTAGTGGGATGTGGGAAACCGCCCGAAAACCTCTTCCAGGGTGGACGGCACACCAGCCCTCGATGTTAATCCAGCGAGCGGATTCGATTCTGGGTCGGCGCAGCTCCCCGAATCCCAGAAGCGACGTGTTAACGTGCGCGACTATACGGCTGGGTCTTACTGCATAGTGTTTGATTAAATAAATTCATGATACATAAAAAATTAAAAAAATTGAAACCATTAAGATACTCATGATAATTTAATACATCCTTCTCAATAACAATATTTCTTTAAAAAGAAAGAATAAAAAATATTATTCATGTCCATGCAAAAATCAGTAATTCAGTCTTAAAAATAATATATACGAGATAACTGTAAGAAAACATGCTTCTTACGTATATGCAAAAAATAAATAAATAAACGAATCCAATAATCAAGCAAATTTTAGGTACAGTTATTTAAAGACAGTATTTTCCCAAACAAACACTCTTCAAATGAAAGATTCAAATAACCGAATTGGCTAATTTGTTTGCATCGCATGTCAAACAGGACAGTTACATCATCGTAACAAAACGCTGACGGTGGTCGTTTTACCTTGCTGTGATGTCACAAGTCAGTAAGCAGTATGTCAGATGCTATAAATTTTACGACGTCTTGTACATTTCCCGCAATATCTCCGTAATGAACAGAGTTACATGAAAATGATTTTGCCCAGTTTCAAGATTTGAAGATTCAACTAATGGCAACAGGAAAAAAATTGCTTTTAAGGGTTGGTTTGGATGAGAAGCGGTATGAAACAAATAGACTTTTCGGGAAATAGAATTCAGTTCCAACTGCCAAAATTTAGTTAACTTCACTTTCAAAAATCTTAACTATTTTGCCAACTCAAGCGCCTCGTGGTTCACGGGGCTTCTCTGGGAATTTTACGTGAGAGAACACGGGGTTTGAGAGGTGAATGCAGCAGCCCACTGAAAAGTCGGCCGAAATACACCATACACAATAGTTACGTCTATTTCCTTTAGGACAGAAGAGTGTCGTATCACAATATTAAAACAAAGACATTTGTTTTATGTTGAATTTTTGAGATGCCAGTCCCGGTCCCTTTCTGGGGTGGGTTCCTAGGCCAAAGACTAGATAGGCAGCACGTAAATACGACCCTGGAGCTCTCCGAATAACCGGGAGATTATGGGTTCGTTTCCCTTTTGGGCTTGGGTGATTTTTGTCAACTCCTGAAAGGCAAAGCATTTCCGCAACCATTGTTTACATGTTACCTGAAATAAAGAGTTTGATTCGCCAACCATGTTGTAGTTTTATTCACACAACTGGTTTCGACTGAATTACATGTCTCTCCAAAGTGCGTGAAGTGTTTAGGCCGAAAACTGCACGGCTACACGATAAGATGTATAGATTCTGACCCTGATTCATTACAACGTTTCCTGCAACAGTCTCATAACGAATGAAGTTATCTGAAAATAATTTTCCCCATCTTAAAGAGCACAAGAATCAGCGTCTGGTGACAGAAAATAAAAAAAAGAAATATTTAGAGGTGCTGGTTTGGATCAAATGAGACAAGAAAGTAATCAGCTTTCTGCGAAATCGAAAACAGTTCTACTTGCCAATATCTATTAACCTGACTTATACAACTGTTAGCGATTTTGACATCTGAAGTGAGTGCCAATGAATCAATATAAATGGCTCCTGAAGCGTTTGATTTCAATAGAAATTACGATGTTTGCTATCTTTACCAGCAAAAACCAATGATAGGAATGTGTACAAATGAGCTTGTGCTGATTCTAGAAATGAAAAAGATAGGAACATATGTAGCAACAGGTAAATAAAACGTCGATGTTTGATGAATGCATATAACAAGGTAACTAAAAAAAACGATTATGGTTGTGTGGTCCAGTAGACAAATTAATATAAAACAACAAACATGTCGAAGCACTGGAACGTAATTCCTGTTAGGGTATTTACCGATTACGTGGCATAATCAAACACAGTCATGTATACTTTCTAACGTAGATACACCTTGTGTAGAAACAGTCCCGAAAGAAGTACAAGAAAATACATGAAAACTGATTACAAAAAATGCGAATCGGTTTTTCACTGTTAGTTATTATATGGTATTTTAGTGGTCAGTATACTACTCGTGATATAATCATAAGTGTTGCTTGTAATGCTATGCACTCAGGGAATGCTCTCTGGTCTTCAGGGGTGTACATACAGGGCGCTTCACATACAGGCCACTTCACATACGACGCAAGCGGTGCACCAGTGTTACGCGGACATTGCGCTGTAAATACGTTTAATAATTCTAAATCATCAGCTAAACCGCATCTGTAAGTTTTGTGATTAATTCATTCAATTATGAACAGCACATGTCGCAATGTAACTTCTCGGCCGCATCACATGCTACAGCACAGAATCGCCAATGAATACCACTAGCCGCGCGGGATTAGCCGAGCGGTCTGGGGCGCTGCAGTCATGGATTGTGCGGCTGGTCCCGGCGGAGGTTCGAGTCCTCCCTCGGGCATGGGTGTGTGTGTTTGTCCTTAGGATAATTTAGGTTAAGTAGTGTGTAAGCTTAGGGACTGATGACCTTAGCAGTTAAGTCCCATAAGATTTTACACACATTTGAACATTTTTTTTTTTTTTGAATACCACTAATAAAAAAACATGCAAAAGGGGCCTTCCATCTGCACCTAATGACTACGGTTAACAATCAAAACGCGTAGTAGTTGAAATAAAACTTCGTGACAGATGCAGGCTCGTCAGCATCAGTCTGAAAAGCTTGTAAGGGTGTCGCAGTGTAGGCTGTGCTGAGAAATAATTGTTAAGAAAAAAGTTTGATAAGTTGCGCCGCTTCCGAGGTAATTAGCATTGAAGTTAGCCAGTCAGGCCGTTGCTCGGACAAATTCAGACGGCCCGCAAGAGAAGATGTCGCCAAACGTGTTCATCGCTTGCTTTCCTAAAACAGAACAAGAGGACGATACAAAATGCGGACATGGGACGGTGATAAGGATCGAACCCGAGCTAAAGGCTGAGCAGTCTCGTCCGCTGTCATGTACGGTATGAGAACAACTGACATTAACTGCATATGGCGTGCTGCTTGAATTTGCGTGGCCTGATTGGTTAACTTCAATACTAAGTAATCCGAAAAAGGCACAAAGTATCGAATCTTCCTGTTTTTTGAGAATTACTTCTCATCAAAGCCTGCCCTCCAACGCTTTTACAACCTATTCAGATTGTTTCTGACAACCCTTAATAGTCTCTGTCAACAAAAACACTTTCAGTAAAAATGATGCCATAGACGCACTGGCGATGTTTTTTTCCAGTGCGGTGCCTGGAATAAGTGCAGGTCCCTTCGTCAATTATTACTTCTTTCCAATAAATCTTGCAATATATTCCATCATTTTTCGAGAGTGTATCCAATGTATTATTAAATTTTGTACCGATACTTTGGCTGACAACCTTTCAGCCATTCTCATGGTGAGTCCCTTGCAGTATTTTTAAAGCTCTTCACAATGTGGAGTAAATGCGCATGTGTCACAGATTCTTGGTACCAACAGCGTCAGTCATATTCGATAAGCCGAGAAAACTGCAGGAAACTCATTACAGCATATTGTTCACAGCACACAGGTGATAATTTGTTGGAAAAAGGTCGGTCCAATAATTCGCGTTTTACTGATTACAGAACACACCCCTGTTTTCAAATCATGCAGAGACGAGAATTTTCAGAATGTATGCCGATTGTGCAGTGAGTTGTACCTCGGTATATTTAGATAAGCTTCATCAGAAAAAAAGATATATTCAGGATCAACGTCTCGATCGTGCACAGACTGAAAAAGCCAGTTGTAATAGTGACGCCCAGGTATAGTATCTGAACCGGTCAGTGGATTCATTGCTGCTACGACTCATTAATGCTTTGAACCATTTGAACTTTAGTTATCGCTAGCTCAGTCTAAAAGAAAACTCGTGTTCAAATTATGACGAGAGTTTTTTAGACGTGGCAGTTGTGAATGCAGGTCGTTATCATTCCACATTCCCGGTGATTATGCGTCCATGTCCGTCAACAGTTATCAAATCGGTTTACTTAAATACGTCATGAGTTTACTGAAAAGTAGATCTCAGAAACGTAAGTAACTGTGAGCATAGTGTAGGACCGCGAGATAAGACTTCTCATATTGACAACTATGAAAACAGTAACCTATTCTCAGCTTGCTAGGAACGTTTTAAGCCACAGAGCATTGTCTTGGATGAAAAACTGGAATTTTGGATTAACCGAGATGTAAATATGGTCCGCCTCCGAGGCTGATGGGTCAGCGAGGCTGACTGCCGCGCTGAGGACGCGTGTTTGAATCCCAATACTGCCAGGGATTTTAACTTGGTGGGAAGACTGGAACGGGATGCTCTCAGCATCGCCATGCCAATTGAGCAGCTGCCTGACCGAGTAGCAGCGGCTCCAGTTCACGGAAACTGATAACGGCCGGGAGAGCGGAGTGCCGCACCCATGCCCCTCCATAGTCCATACCAGATCCAGTTGTGTTACCGCCAGGAGATGACACGGCGGTCGGTCGGAACCAGAGGACCAGCTAGAGCCTATGGACGGAGTTTACATTGAAGTCTGAAATATGTGTATTGGTTCTTGCAACGTTGCAATGGTTTCCTGGTATCCGTCTACTATGTTCATTTTTTTATCTCTGCCATAGGCAACACTTATCGATATTTGGACTGTAAATTTTATTGCAGCTAAAATTCGCGCAAAATCCTCGCGGCCACACCATTTTAATTTGAATAGCAATTTTCAAGTCTGTCTGATGAGGCTTGGTCTGTGGCTCCATCATTATCTACAGACCAACTGTAGCTCCTACTAGTAGAATGTATAAGAAAGAAATGAAAAATGTGAGAGATAACAAACGAAAATGGAATTTACCTGCGAATAGTTAAAGGTGCATTCAAGCAATTTCCAGCTTTTGTTCAGTAAATGAAGCAAAACTAATTAGAAACTAGAGCCCCTACAGGTAGCACGTGGAACAAAAAAGGCTACAACAGTTCAAATTGTGAAAAGAAACGTTCGAAATTGTCAAAAGGGTGACAACGAAGTATGAAAACGGATGAGCAGGCTATAAAATAAAAGAATACCTTAGAAACGACGTTAAGGTGCTAATTTTACGTCACTTCTCTTTACTGTGAACATCGAAGAATGGTGAAAAAATATTTAAAAAATTATTGACGCCGACCACTAACACGTACAAAGGTTGGTTTACTACCACTGCCGATTTAGAGCTGGTAGGCCGTCTGATGATGGCTACTTCATTCTTTATCACGTGCCAAGTTCTTCACAGACGTGATGACCGCTGCTGCACTCCATAGGGAATATGTGCTTTTTGAGCCATCTTTTATGTTAGGCGAATATTTAAAATTCCTTTAAAAGTCAATTTCAGTGTTATACTTATTAATTAGCGACTGCCGGCCGATGTGCCGAGCGGTTCTAGGCGCTTCAGTCTGGAACCGCGCGACTGCTACGGTCGCAGGTTCGAATCCTGCCCCCGGCATGGATGTGTGTGATGTCCTTAGGTTAGTTCGGTTTTAGTAGTTCTAAGTTCTAGGGGACTGATGACCTCAGATGTTAAGTCCCATAGTGCTCAGAGTCATTTGAACCAATTAGCGACTACTGGCGCCACTCTTATGCGACTGGGTAAAATTTCAATAGGTGACATCTTTCAGACGTAGAACCACGCCTACCGACATTCATTTACGTCGCAGAACATCTTGGTGTTGCGATTTTTTTCCATCAATGTAGTTACTTCGCTCCCCTTCGGAGATGGCTGCCGGCACTCGTTAAGACCTGCGGTGTCTGTTGACGTACGCGCCGCGGCCTGTCTTTCTCGTGAGCCTCGACTGTCGTAACATCCAAGGTGAAGGCAGGCTAGCTCTGCGGCCAGTACCTACACGTAATGTTTCACCGATTTGCTTTCACTAACTCGAAAATCTTCACCTAGGACACTGCAGTCGCTAATTGCTGTATACCGGCGAGGAGTAACCACCACCTGCAACGCTCGACCAGCCGTCAATTACTAAACACAGGAACAGTAGGGCGTCGGTGAAAGTCGGCGCTCGCTTAGGCAAAAGTGAACGTTACTCAGCAGAACGAGCAGGCCAACAGAAAGGCGGGACGGGGGCAAGAGTGCGGGGGTGGGCGCCAATTTGCGGTCTGAGCCGCCTTATCTCGCGCCGTAATTAGCGTAATTTATCGAAATAATTGACAGCGTATCAAACGACATCGGACAAAAGCAAACCGGGTACCGAAAGGAACGGCAGCGCCAGTGTTGTGAGGGAGTGTTATCGGGGGCGGCGGGGGTGGAGACGGGGCCGACGCGCCACCCCCGGCCGCTTACGACTACGTGTGATGAAATTACAGGGGCAGGGGCCGACCTCGGCCCGAGGGGCGGCGGGAACGAGCGGGAGGGTTGTAATTACAAGTCTCCGCGCGCCCGGCTACGAAAATTGCTCGAAAAATATGTCGGCTGCGGCCGTCTTCTTCTTCTGCCTCCCCCCCCCCCCCACCCCAACCGGCAGACGGCGCCGTGTCCTTTCCCTTCTCATCCCGGCTTCTCATCCCCCCCCCCCCCTCCCACCCTCACCCCACCGCTCCTTTTTTTTAAGGAAAGAAGAAGAGCAGCAGCAAGGCAGAGGAGAGAGGCCGCGAGTGGTGGAAATAAAAAAAATTACGGACGCGGAGTTCTTGTACGCGGTTTGTGTGGTGGCGGCTTGATGGTTTTTTTGATGGCGCCGCGGCCAGCTCTATTTACCGACTTACGTTTATGTTTCTCGCGGCGGAGTGGGTGGCAGGGAGCGGGAGGGGCCTGGATGTGGGATGGCCGCGCAGCCCCCGATAATTACTGCCGGCGCCAGCGCCAGCGCAGACGAGATCCGCGACTACCGTTAAGCCCCGGCCCGGTCCGTTCCCACATTCATTACGGAGCGTCGCCCGCCGCGCTGATTGCAAACCGGCGCCACGGCGTTCGGGGGCGGCGGCGGCGGCGGCGGTGGCGGCGGAGGTGATTATGTCTCTGCGGCGGCCTAGAAGACTCAGACGGTGGCGGGCAAAGGCTCCGACGCGCCGGGGTCGACTTCGCACAGTGTTCGCTTCACAGTCTCCCTCAGTGCAGGATGTCCAGCAGTTAACTGATTACAGCGTTATTAATACAATATCTGGACACCTACTAGTGGACATTAATATAAAGTGTGTCCGCCCTTCGCCTTTATGATGGCTTGAACTCTGCTGGACACACTTTCTGTAAGGCGTCTGAAGGTCTTAGGGATGGCGGTTATCGCTGAAACAACCGGTTTTCGGTTATATCGGCATTTTCAATACCATTTTAACCTATCTGTTAAGACCGCTCAAAATAACCGATTTTCTGTTTTTTCATTAGTATTATTCCCTGCAATAAATGTAGAAATCGAACAAAGGTTGAAAAATTTTTGACTGTCTCAGTGTCAAGGTACACAGAATCAGAACACTAAATTAAGTGTGCTTGTAAAAGACTACTTAGGTCACTCAACATTCGCCGCTGCTCTCTAAAAGTGATAAGTGGTTCAATATTACAAAAAATCACCTGTATGGTATTGATTCAAATTTTTTGAAACTCTGCTCAAAAATCATGTAATCGGGTGTCATACCACTATTTGGGCAGTACAAGTAGTCAGAGCCAAAGGGTGAAAACAGAGGCTAGAGAAATCTGTTTTTCATGTTAATTTGTCAGTTTTCAAGGGCTACAAGCAGATAAAGGCGTATTATGGCTCTGAGCACTATGGGACTCAACTGCTGTGATCATCAGTCCCCTAGAACTTAGAACTACTTAAACCTAACTAACCTAAGGACATCACACACACCCATGCCCGAGGCAGGATTCGAACCTGCGACCGTAGCAGTCGCACGGTTCCGGACTGCGCGCCTAGAACCGCAAGACCACCGCGGCCGGCGGCGTATTATGTAAACACAGGCAGTAAATCAGCTATTTTCGAGTTTTATTGCGTACTATTAATGAATTGTTCAGTTTTTCATTAATACTGTTGCCGTAAATTCCTTCCTGTTTTATTAAAAAATGTGTGAAATCTTATAGGACTTAACTGCTACGGCCATCAGTCCCTAAGCTTACGCACTACTTAACCTAAATTATCCTAAGGACGAACACACACACCCATGCCCAAGGGAGGACTCGAACCTCCGTCGGGACCAGCCGCACAGTCCATGACCGCAGCGCCCTAGACCGCTCGGCTAATCCCGCGCAGCTGTTTCATTATTTCAGAGAAATAGCAGACAAACAAGCAAATGAAGCCATGTAAATTACTACGTCACTTCGTAATAATATTTCCAGGCTGGGGTTGGTGCCATTCTGCGCTACAACTGATGTCCGGCGACGACAGCGAGAAACTACCGTACAGAGCAGGTGGGGGCAAGCCTGGCACACTGCCCATCCTGACGCACCTTTGGCCACGACACACCAAACAGGGACATTATTGTCTCAGCACTGCTGTACTAATTCTTATGACGTGTGTTTGTTGCTCGTTTCTGTCAGCATTGCCATTAAAAAGGCACTGATCGCTTTTCGCATATTCTGTAACATCGTTATATTTCAAACCAATGGAAATTTTACGAATAAAAATTACTACTTTTTTAAAAAAAAGCTTTACTTGAAACAAAAAATTTTAGCACTGTTGTGGCTAATTGATATTTCAGTCATTTTTCTCTGTTACTAGAAAGAAATTTAAAAAAATCTGTTACAACCTATACCAAACAAATATCGAAAAACAGCAGTTTTTCAGAACTAACATAACGGTATTGGTTTTAACCGGTCGGCTTTTCCCATCCCTAGAACGTCTGTGGAGAACAGGTAGCCTATTCCTCTTCAAGATCCGATACCAGAAAAAGCAGCGATGTAGGTCGTTGGGACGTCGAGCGAAGTCGACTTTGTAACTCATCTGAAAGGTGTTCCTTTGGGTTAAAGTCGGATTGTCCATTTCAGCAATGTTATTGATTAAAAACCATTGCGTCACATATGCTGACCGTGACACCACCTCCCACGTACTTCACTACCTGCACTACTCTTCATGGAGGTAATGTCCCCAGTCATTCGTCAAACCCAAACGCTTCCATCAGATAGGTACAGAGTAACGCGTCACTCATCACTCCAAATCTCCCGTTGCGAATCATCCACTGTCTCAGCACTGAGTACGAAAATGTGGCTTACGAGGAACTGCTTGACCACTGTAACCTTTCTTTTTAACTGTCTTCGCACAGTCGTTGTACTATGTTAACTGCGGGTAGCACTCTGAAACTCACGAAAGATGCCTTCCGATGATTCACAACGAGTTTTTTACAACCAGCCTCCTCAATGTTCGACGGCCGTAACCAGTCAGTACATGAGGTCTGTCTGGTGTTGGTTGACCTGCGGTTGTTCCTTCGCGTTTCCACTTGAAGGTTTGAAAGGTCGCTGATTGATTGCTTACTCAGGAGACATTCAACGACTCATTCACTATCGAAGTCGTTGAGCTGTCCTGACCAATCCATTCTGCTCTCACTGTTTCTCTACTGACAACGATCCCTGCCTCTTTTTATACCAACTGGTTCATCTCTCGTTAGTGGTATTTTGTGCATTACATAGGGCTGTCTGGATACTTTTGACCAGATAGTGTCTGTCCAGGGTGTCCAATTTATCATGATCACCCAAAACAACTTTTTGCCAGAAGCGAAATAAAAAAACGTCAAAAATGCTGTTAAGCTGCCAGAGGGAAATAAACCACCATGATTGCCTTTCTTGTAACTTTGTTCGTTACGAAGATATGAGCAGCTGTACGTGTTTCTGAAACAAGACCCTACATTTTTATTCTGTTATCCAATACCTCCTGTTCAAATACATGTCACAGTGAACCATTAACCTATATCTGATGTTGTTAAAAAGGTAACACGAAATTGCCTTTGACTCTTCTCTACTGGCACACAACACAGATACCAAGGATAAGTAACTCGTCCACTTTTGAGACTTGACACTAAGTGAATGGAAACATGAGTAAGAAAAAAATTACACTAGTTACCGTTCTGCTATCTTACGTGGTCCATAGAGAAATACTTCGCACTGACACAAAACTTCAACAGAAAACGATTGACGGAATGACCGGTGTGCATTTTCCTTGTTTTTTCATTGTCTCATGTCAACTCCAGCTAGTGGACGAGCTACGTTCCTCTCGGTACCTGTACTGTGTTCTAGTTTTAATAACTTTTCTTTGATAACCCTGTCATTACAACAGATGATATTCCTGAACAGAAATAAACAGCAAATTACGTATCTGCAAATGGCCAACATGTATCCACAGAAAAACACCATTTTAATAAACGTATGCGCCTTTTGTTCCATTAGTGCGGAATAAACGTATAGTGTATTATCTATGGACTACGTAACTAATTAAGGCCAAATACGGCAATTAAACTGCGATCAATGATCTGAGATGCAATCGTTGTCTGGATCCCACTTAATAAGTGATCACTTAAGTATGAGAATTTAGCGCGATATTAAAACTTTCACACTCCACTTGTCTTTATGGAAACAACAATAAACATATATTAACGTGTCCTGTACGTAGGCATGTCTTATAGGCCAAGGTGAAAGACATCATCAAGTTAAGAAAGATATGTTTCAGTCATTCATTGTCTTCTTGATTGACAGTGGAAAAATTTCTGTCTGCTCAACTGAGTCAGTAATGTGTTCCTCCTTTTTTTTTTACACAAATGCTTTCGTGAATACTCCAGCGGTGCTCATCAAATGAAATGATCATATTTCCTGAGGAATTCGCTGCATGAACTTTAAATAAACTGTGGATGCTAAGACAGTAAACTTCAGTGCAATGTTCTAC
This sequence comes from Schistocerca americana, assembly GCF_021461395.2. Lineage (NCBI taxonomy): Eukaryota > Metazoa > Arthropoda > Insecta > Orthoptera > Acrididae > Schistocerca > Schistocerca americana. Next base: position 496,075,485 of record NC_060119.1, on the reverse strand, counting down.
CTCATAGAACGTCGACAGTTCACAGTAGATCATAGTTTTTAGAAGCGTCTTCCTTAATAAGCAACCTGTACAGACAGGGATTCGTTGTTACCCGTAGTAATGGGTGACAGACCCAACGGGGGAAAGTTTGGTCCAACATTAAAAGAAGTGGTGATTTCTTCCTGTCTTTCCAAACGCGGCTGATAATACGTAACGTTTCCAGTTGTCGACCGCTTTAAGGCTTAATTTTGACACAAATAACATACGAGTTACTGCTCGGAGATTGAACAGTGGTTTCACGGAGCACGACCACACCTGTTCCCTGCTGCCAGGGAGCTCCGATACCTTTATGGAGACGAAACTCTATCAGGCACTTCCTTTTTGACGTTTAGGGTACCCATTTAAAAACTGTGTGAACTTTTACGCCGGCTGATATCCATAGATAAGTCTGCAGTTGACAGCTTTTAAATCAAACTTTTTTGGTAGAATTGGAGAAAACGGTTAAAAAGAATGTGTCTGACGGTAGAGAGAAAGATCTCTGGAACAAATTAGACTTAACTGAAGAGCAAGTGATCAAATATACTTTGTACCACAAGCAATGCCAAAGTGGTGTCCGTTGTCGCTTTTGCTAATAGACTTTCCATATTCGAGAGTGTTTTTGAAAATCTATTCCCAGTGATCGGCTTTAGCTATCAGACTTTAAATGAAACTACCGCTTCTAATCAAACGTGGTGACCACATGAAAAGCTTGTGGACGTCCACGGAGCATCGTCCTCCTTCGAATTTGTATCAACTCCTGCATCATGAGTATCAATGAAATGCCACGTGGTGATGTACCTGTTGTTTTGTCTGAGTTCAACAATGACTGCTGCATTTTCATACGTTCTGACGGCTCGCCTTCTGCCGGAACGTGGCTGACCCTGGCTGTTGAAATTTCCATATCGGAACCTTTTGTCCCAGTAGACAATAGCTTACTGTGATCTAATGTAGGTTAGTTAACCTGTTGTTGGTTGACGAATTCAGCCACAATACCTTGGCATAGTAGAGATCTGCGTTGATCACCCAAGTAGACTTACCTGAAACAAAAGAAAACAAGAATTAGGTGCAGGTTAAGATATAAGAGATAATGCTGATTTCCATTAAATTTTTCTAGTGCTTACAAGAATCAAACTACAGTGGATGGTGTGTTACTGTTTAATCGACCTTTGTGATTTAGAAGCAACGTCTGTGACTCTTGAATTCAGAATGTGTTATGGTAATTTACAGTAATTTACCCTAACCTAGATATTGAATCTAAATATTCTGTAACAGAGGGAAAAAGGCTACTGCGAATTGTGGATAGTTCTTACTGTCGTTACTAACGAACAGAGTGGTGTAAGAGAATCACCAAGAAGAATATCCCCTTTCTTAGAAGACAGCTGGCATTGGCGGAGGACATCGATAAAGTTGAAAGGAAGGAGGCTCGTTTCGTATTAACGCTAAATATTGGCTGAGTGTCACAACGTGAGAAGATAATGGTGTGGGGGTTGGGGGGGGGGGGGGGGTGTAATCATTGAAACAGAAGCCATTTTCGTTGTGGCGAGATCTTTTTACGAAATCACAATCACCAACTTTCTCCTCCGAGTGCCAAAATATTTTGTTTACTCCCACCTGGTTAGGGAGAAATGACCATCTTGATAAAATATGAGAAATCGTAGCGTGCGCAGAAAGATTTAGGTGCCATTCTTCCAATGGGCTAGTCGAGAGCAGAACGGTAGAAAAGAAACACTTAAGAGTGAATTAGAGAGTAATCATGCAGATGTACATGTCAGCTCAGGCTGAAAGAGTGGGTTCGCCAGCCTGTTTGACATTGGCTGAAGTATTTTCTACAGAATGGTGAATGGCCCATGTAAGGTGAAACGATGTTCGCTCCCAGCAGCACATTAGAGGAAAATAATTAATTAACTAATGCCAAAATAACTGACGCCTCTCATAAGCTTTCCCACATATCGTTTAAGTTCCAAGAGGACAGTAATGCTATACAGCAGCGGAAGGCGGAAGAAAAGTTCAAGGACAGTTCCTTCAGCTCGCCCGAACCGAGCGAGATAATCGCTGAAACTCGACACAAAAGAGCACAAGAGATTTTGGGCGTTCAGCGGCAGCTAAAAACCTTCCCAAAGGTAAACAGTTCCCAATAACAGTGTGTCGTCGCAGGAGTCGAACGCTGACACAGCTTTGCACTTATTAACCACTAAAGAATACCTGAGAGCTGTGCCTTGAGTGGGTCGAATGGCAGGAACCAGCTACCGGTCAATTGTAATTCTTGCTCGAGCACCAAGTTCTCGCTGTGTTGCCCATTTTGTGGTTACATTCAAAGCTTTGTCAAGCATGGTTGGCTGCACGTCAGCAACAGCGCCTCGTTCACTGGAGTGCGTCTATTTTATTTGAGCTATAGCAACATATTAAAATTATTGTGGACTTATTTGGATAGCGTGAGCGCTCGCAATCTTTGGATTCATTAGGTAGGCACAACTTCCTATTGAACCGCAAATGGATTAATATCGACACCTGCCGCTCATTATTCGTTTGTGTAGTTTGTGTCATGGCGATGGTTTCGCAGGCGCCCTGCGAGAGGCAGTGTAGTTGCGCGTCGAACAGATAAATTAATCGGCCGGCCCTGGTGGCCGAGCGGTTCTAGGCGCTTCAGTCTGGAACCGCGCGATCACTACGGTCGCAGGTTCGAATCCTGCTTCGGGCATGGATGTGTGTGATGTCCTTAGGTTAGTGAGGTTTAAGCAGTTCTAAGTTCTAGGGGACTGATAACCATAGATGTTAAGTTCCATAGTGCTCAGAGCCATTTTTGATAAATTAATCGTACACGCACTCTCTCGAGCTCTGAATGTTTGCTTGCTATTCCGCATCGTAACAGTTTGTCGTGTTGTGGAGGTGTTGCAAATGTACTACCATATTTGAAGAATTAGTGCCTTTGTGGTCGCCGGTTTGCGTCTTCACAGTTGGCACATTTCTTATTTCTAATGCAGCATTTGCTATACAGCAAAGAACAAGAGTAGAATGAAAACAGTGAGAGCCTTTTGCTACGTTTGGTTAAAATGCTGACTGTGATCCGCGAAAACACTTGTTCTTCGATGAAGCTTTGCTAAAGAGATTTAATTTGGAATCCCACAGTAACGCTGTTTAGCTCTGATGAGCGACCGTCATATTGGTCTTAGTCCCTAAAGTGGATCATCATTACAAGTTACCAGTACATGCCCGATTTATTTGTAGTCTACTCGTAAAACGCGCTCATAATTTAGACATTTATCTTGATCGTTTTATGGAAGTCTAATTTCTGCGTTTATGTACCAAAAAATTGCCGTTTTTTTTAAACTGAGTGCTTACTTTTAATGGTTCACGATAAAACTGTTGTGAGGTTAATTCTTTAAAGTGTTTGTTCTCTTTTAAATACTCGAGTCTTAAATTGCCACCATTATTTTCAAAACTACTGATTCACAGTTAAAGTCTGGAAGGGCTTATGAGATAATTTGTTATGTAAATTGTAATTCATTTTGGTTGTTGTTACCTAATCGCTGTGTAGTTTTAAATTTTGCACCGTGTGGTCTTCATGGTACCTAATCTGAACTGAATGAAGGGAGCGAATTATATCTGGGCTAAGCTAAAATTGGTCATCTTATGTCAACATCTGATCGATAACCATATATATTTATTTCAGCTCCAAGAATTGGGATTTAATATTGTCAAAGTTTTCGTTGTTTGAAGTATGCTGATATTGATTTTCTCACTGTTTATCTTATTTAAAACCGCACGTGCCAAACTTTAAAATTTTCTTTAAATGCTGAAAGTTGTTTAAATGCCACTGAGGCGAAAAAAAATTGTTATAAAGCTCTTGTTTTGGATTCAGCATCTTACCACTACAAGCTCCACGCTCACTACCTACCTACAATGGGCAAGGGAGCAGCAGATAACTTACGCCAAAGGAATCCTGGGAGAATATTCGAACAAACGAGAATCCTATGGGGATAGACCCTTGGGAATGTGGACCGATGTCTGAATGGGTTGCGACCCTGTGGGTTGTTGGGGAATGTGTGTGGTGTGGATGACGAAATAAAATACAATTTCTATCATCAACTCGCCAAAAATCAAAGTTCTAAACTGTTCACAAGTTCTATATCACCTCGGAGACCCCACGGGCTACTGCAGGAAAAGATTTACCCACACGTTGCACAGCACAGACGCTTTAATGGACCCCCGTAAATGTGGTTGGCTTACAAGTTCGGCCACGTTTCGTATGTGGGTTGCCAACTTACATTCGTCGCAATGTACACAATGTTCCACAAAAGTATTTAATACAAATGCAGGCAGGATTTCCTAAGCAAAAATCAAGTACACAGCAACGTATTTTTTAAAGTTTCACAAATTGGAGTTTATTTCCAATAAGAACACAGAAAAATAGAAAGTCAGAGTTCACAATAAATTAATTTAAGGGCCTGACTGAATTTCTTAAGATATTCGAGGCGACTAAGGAAACCGCAATTAATTGCGTGAGTTATCTTTAGAAAATCATTGAAGCTCCACAGTACATCAAACTACAAATTCCACAATGGCCACACATTGAAACCTTGAAAGTGCGGCTTGTATCACACACAACCCGAAATGTAACAGATTTCGAAAAATATCTGCGTCCGGAACTAGATATTCTGAATAAATCACACATGCGAACTAGCGGCTGTTTCACCGCTCCTCATATGAAACTTTCTCCCAACACAGTCTTAGCGCCCGCAACGGCGTCAAAAACTCGACTTGCCTCCAGATTGCCACTGTTCACCCAGGAAAACTCGGTCAGGCTCCACTCAAGTTAGTTGAACTATTGAACACGAAAATTGCTGAAAGTCTTAATTTTAACCATTTATACACATATGATACATCAAATCACACGGAAATTTTCCGAGAAATATTATTCTGTCATCAGTTTTCTTTCTTTTATCTACCATAATTTACTTATAAACAATAATTTCTATGGTTTTCCTCTGTTTTCGCATTTGTAAGTGTAAATATTAACAACCAATTTGAATTATACATTAAATAATTTCCTATACGTCTAAAGTTTACAGTACTGCCGCTACTTTTAATGTTTCTTTATTTATTTAATAAAAAAAGCTGTTTTAACTGTGCGAAATCCACTTTTCAGCCTCTCATTTAAATATGTTAATAATTTCAGTAAATCTACTATCACCTTCTGATACAGTTCTCGTTCGTTGCAATCAGATAATGCGTTGACGAGATATTCACTTTTATAGTTCAGGAATTATTTATAACTTTTAACTTAGAATAACTTGTAAAGTAATGTGTATATCGAAGGCACATCTTCACACGCGTAATCGTGCATCTTTTCCGCTTCAAATGAGCCTACTGGCTCTTCAGTGACACATATTGTTCAATATCTATTGACTTTGGTGTAAGCTTTAATTTTTCAGTGTACGCGAAAAGTGTCCATGAGAAACGAGAAGGCACTGTGCACCTCAACGGAAGGGTTGTCTCGATAACGCGGTAACCTTAGCGGCTGGTGGAATTCCAGAGACAACCCCATGTGTGGAGCATAATATGAAACTGGATATCCAAGCGCTCCTGTCAAGCTGATGTCTGTTGTTAACACGAACGATTCTAGGGGCCCCCTGTGCGTCAGCAGTCGCGTGCTTTTGACTGAATATATTGTCTCTTCCCTTTACAATAGGCTAAAGACGGGAAAGGACACGACCTGCTAGAGATCACCCAATGGCGTGGGGTTAGGTGAAGAAGTTTTATTGGACTTTGTTCGATGTATTATCAATTGGACAGCGGCACAAAAGGAAATCTGTAATACAGATACTGCACGCCCATAGATTTCGACGAAATCACTCGCAAAGGCACCAGAGACCCCACTGTCATGGTTTTGAAGCACGAGAACGTTGCTGTCTGATGGAAGTCAAACATTATGGACACAAAAGCTGTCTTAAATAATCCTGGGACATTAATACTGTGTGCCGAACCAACAATGGCACCTTGCCTGTTTAGGGCGTATCCTATTTTCCCGCAAATCGTAGCTGCGCGAAAATGGAGTCATTTATCGCCACAGCACACACCATTGGACTGTGGGTAATCAAGTACGCTAAAATGGTTTTTAGAGACAGCCCCACGTATGGGACAGTATATAACCGAAGTCGTGCAGCAGTTGAGCCGCTGAAACGCCATTAGGTGGTGTACCATTCTAACACTCCACTCCTTTTCACGTTTGTCAGGCATCACCAAAAACACCCTGTGAGTGCATTAGCGTCTCTAGAATCAGTGACTGGGGTTAGGAGTGGACCCTTGTTCTAGACTGGGCGAGGTGGCGCAGTGGTTAGCACACTGGACTCGCATTCGGGAGGACGACGGTTAAATCCCGCGTCCGGCCATCCTGATTTAGGTTTTCCGTCATTTCCATAAATCGCTCCAGGCAAATGCCGGGATGAGGGACGGGAAAAACCCACCGTGGTACAACAACAAAGTTAGGAAACTACTGCGAAAGCAAAGAGAGCTCCACTCCAAGTTTAAACGCAGCCAAAACCTCTCAGACAAACAGAAGCTAAACGATGTCAAAGTTAGCGTAAGGAGGGCTGTGCGTGAAGCGTTCATTGAATTCGAAAGTAAAATTCTATGTACCGACTTGACAGAAAATCCTAGGAAGTTCTGGTCTTACGTTAAATCAGTAAGTGGCTCGAAACAGCATATCCAGACACTACGGGATGATGATGGCATTGAAATAGAGGATGACACGCGTAAAGCTGAAATGCTAAACACCTTTTTCCAAAGCTGTTTCACAGAGGAAGACTGCACTGCAGTTCCTTCTCTAAATCCTCGCACAAACGAAAAAATGGCTGACATCGAAATAAGTGTCCAAGGAATAGAAAAGCAACTGGAATCACTCAATAGAGGAAAGTCCACTGGGCCTGACGGGATACCAATTCGATTCTACACAGAGTACGCGAAAGAACTTGCCCCCCTTCTAACAGCCGTGTACCGCAAGTCTCTAGAGGAACGGAGGGTTCCAAATGATTGGAAAAGAGCACAGATAGTCCCAGTCTTCAAGAAGGGTCGTCGAGCAGATGCGCAAAACTATAGACCTATATCTCTTACGTCGATCTCTTGTAGAATTTTAGAACATGTTTTTTGCTCGCGTATCATGTCATTTCTGGAAACCCAGAATCTACTATGTAGGAATCAACATGGATTCCGGAAACAGCGATCGTGTGAGACCCAACTCGCCTTATTTGTTCATGAGACCCAGAAAATATTAGATACAGGCTCCCAGGTAGATGCTATTTTTCTTGACTTCAGGAAGGCGTTCGATACAGTTCCGCACTGTCGCCTGATAAACAAAGTAAGAGTCTACGGAATATCAGACCAGCTGTGTGGCTGGATTGAAGAGTTTTAGCAAACAGAACACAGCATGTTGTTATCAATGGAGAGGCGTCTAGAGACGTTAAAGTAACCTCTGGCGTGCCACAGGGGAGTGTTATGGGACCATTGCTTTTCACAGTATATATAAATGACTTAGTAGATAGTGTCGGAAGTTCCATGCGGCTTTTCGCGGATGATGCTGTAGTATACAGAGAAGTTGCAGCATTAGAAAATTGTAGCAAAATGCAGGAAGATCTGCAGCGGATAGGCACTTGGTGCAGGGAGTGGCAACTGACCCTTAACATAGACAAATGTAATGTATTGCGAATACATAGAAAGAAGGATCCTTTATTGTATGATTATATGATAGCGGAACAAACACTGGTAGCAGTTACGTCTGTAAAATATCTGGGAGTATGCGTGCGGAACGATTTGAAGTGGAATGATCATATAAAATTAATTGTTGGTAAGGCGGGTACCAGGTTGAGATTCATTGGGAGAGTGCTTAGAAAATGTAGTCCATCAACAAAGGAGGTGGCTTACAAAACACTCGTTCGACCTATACTTGAGTATTGCTCATCAGTGTGGGATCCGTACCAGGTCGGGTTGACGGAGGAGATAGAGAAGATCCAAAGAAGAGCGGCGCGTTTCGTCACCGGGTTATTTGGTAACTGTGATAGCGTTACGGAGATGTTTAATAAACTCAAGTGGCAGACTCTGCAAGAGAGGCGCTCTGCATCGCGGTGTAGCTTGCTCGCCAGGTTTCGAGAGGGTGCGTTTCTGGATGAGGTATCGAATATATTGCTTCCCCCTACTTATACCTCCCGAGGAGATCACGAATGTAAAATTAGAGAGATTAGAGCGCGCACGGAAGCTTTCAGACAGTCGTTCTTCCCGCGAACCATACGCGACTGGAACAGGAAAGGGAGGTAATGACAGTGGCACGTAAAGTGCCCTCCGCCACACACCGTTGGGTGGCTTGCGGAGTATCAATGTAGATGTAGATGTAGATGTAGATGTAGATGGTTCCTTTGAAAGGGCACGGCCGACTTCCTTCACCATCCTTCCGTAATCCGATGAGACCGATGACCTCGCTGTTTGGTCTCTTCCCCCAAACAACCAAACCCTTATTCTAGGACGGAGCACATTGGTTTTCAGCTGCACATAATCTGTTTAATTTCAGAATTATTGTCAAGGAAGTACACGAATTTACATAGGTTGTGACATGACAATGTTAGGACAATTGTCCTGTTTATCCGAAATTACACTGATCACCTCAGCATCAAATTTAAATATAAGGTTCTCTACAAGTTGAAGTTTGCCAATATTATGACGAATCATCCGATTCCGGTTCTACGTTCGGTACTATTTAGGATGACAATCAAGTGTACGGAGGATGGTTAGTTGTTGTGACAAGATGAGCAAAAGATAACTCAAGGTTGCTCGAGTTCACAGTGGACACAAGCAGGTGAACGTACATGTTTACGCCTCTGCTAGCGGCATTAACATAGCTGTGATGAGCTGTCGGCTGCAGGGCTGCTCTCGCCCTCTGAAAATCCTGTAAATAGCTAATCAAAATCTTCACTGATTTAATCAGCAGAAACTGTCCTATGTTTCTCATTAGGCAAGAAAACATGCACTCATCTGGAAACATGGCGTTATACAAGTGCATAGATGGAGCAGCATGTATACTACAATGCCCTCTCAGTTCTCGCAAGAACAATGAACTACGTGGCTGTTTCGTTTGTCCGCTGTTGGAGCTCAACGACTCTTCAGCTAATATCTAGCTGAACGTCAGCCGAACTGAACGCAGTGTTCGCAAAAATTCCTCTTTTGGCCTCGTACAGAGCATGATACGCCCTGTTCTACACTTGACCCTGGTTCAGAGGAGAGTCCACGAAGTTTTCGGCCTTGTGTCTTTCGTAGCAAACTGTCCCCCACCTGTGTCCTTTCGTGTTTCACGTCACGGCTTTTTCAGACCAATCGGATAGTTTCTTTCATCTTGTGGAAACTACCTCTGCCAATCGAAAAGGGCCTACTTTCAAACTGCGTCGAAATCTCGCCCTTTTCTACTCCTTCATAGTTTATTCCAGCCACTCGAACATTTTGTGTCCGCTCCTGACGCCTAAAAGTTATACGCGTACATCATGAGCGCACGGTCGGCATTTCAAATGATCAACTGCGTCGCTGGTCTGTACGTATCCATCTGGAAATTCCCCAACGCAGTTTTTTAAAGGATTTCTCCGTAGCAAGCAGCGCTGGCCCGCTACCTGCTCCCCTCGATGTATCGCGCGGCATGTTCATAGTCCCTTTCACCACGAGTCACCAACCACTTTTTAAAAGCATTCCGTCGTACTCGGGCCGTGATGGCGCAACTCGCGTCTGCCCCCAAACTAATACGTTACCTCCAGCAGGTTTTTCACCTTTTGCTCATTGACATGCAGGATTTGGGTTCGGTGCGTTAATACTGTCGAATCGAATGTCATCCCTTTGCATTACATACCGTACATTTTAATTGGCAAATGTGCTCATTATCGCCGAAGTATGTCAGGTGACATACTCATCTACTTGTTATGACTTACAAAATCTCCCATGTAAGGTGTGAAATTGACATTATTCGATCTGCCACCTTACACCATGAGAACCAGAATCAGTTATCACGCAGGTCGAATCCTGCCTCGGGCATGGATGTGTGTGATGTCCTTAGGTTAGTTAGGTTTCAGTAGTTCTAAGTTCTAGGGGACTGATGACCACAGATGTTAAGTCCCATAGTGCTCAGAGCCATTTGAACCATTTTGAACCATTAGTTATCACGGGCGTCAAGTGGCGATGTCACGTGCCGCCGTCAACTGTCGTGGACTGTTGCAGCACTGAGAGAAGCCGCAGTACAGAAAATCGGTCTCCGATTCAGTACAGTGGGACTGATAAGCTGGCGTCTGATACAGAACCGCCTACTGGCTATAGGACGCAGAGGCCACCGCCTCTAATTTTGCTGTAAGCTTAACGCTGAAAACCGAAGTAGCGACGTAAGATATGATGCCTATATGTACTATCTAATTGAGGTAATCTTTGGAAAAAGAGAAACTTCTAGAAACCAACAATGGAGTTCCGTAATTACGTATTTTCTGTCATTGTAGGATAAACAAAACAGTCAAGTCCTACGAGAGGTATAATACTTGTAGCACTAATTGCAGAGAGGCGAGACGCAAAAATGCAAAATTCTACACCATTGGTCAGAGATCGATTGTCTCAGATTCGGCGCATTATGGCTGACACCAAGCGAACTGTCTGCTTTTTTTTTTTTTTTAAACAAAGAAAAAAATTTCTACGCTGATATCTCTTTCTCCCACTTAACCTTCGAAGTAGGGGCAGACAGACAATAGCCAGTATCGGATTTCGGAGAGCATCGTGGAATTATCCGAAGTCTGCTCGTGTCGATTCGTGTGTCGCCGCCAACAAGAAGGGTTCATTGCCTTTTTTTGTCTAGAGAATACGAACAACCGTCACCTGTAAGCATTTGGTGGGGAAGGGGCCGACTGTTTTTACTTCAGTTTTGCCACTGGGGGTGGGAAGGGGGGGGGGGGGGGTAAGGGGGTGGCAGGTTGCTGCATGAGTCCCTTTGCTCAGCGTTCAACTACACCTACATCAACATGGATACTCTGCAAATCACATTGAAGTGCCTGGCAGAGGGTTCATCGAACCACCTTCACAACTGTCTATTATTCCAATCTCCTACAGCGCGTGGAAAGAACGAACACCTATATCTCTCTGTACGAGCTCTGATTTCCCTTATTTTTATCATGGTGATCGTTTCTCCCTATGTAGGTCGGCGTCAACAACATATTTTCGCACTCGGAGGAGAAAGCTGCCGATTGGAACTTTGTGAGAGGATTCCTCCGCAACGAAAAACACCTTTGTTTTAATGATGTCCATCCTATATCCTGTATCATTCCACTGACACTCTCTCCCCTACTTCGCAATAACACAAAACGTGCTGCCCTTCTTTGAACTTTTTCGATGTACTCCGTCAGCCCGATCAGGTAAGGATCCCACACCGCGCAGCAGTGTTCTAAAAGAGGACGGACAAGCGTAATGTAGGCAGTCTCCTTAGTAGATCTGTTACATTTCCAATTTCCAAGTCCTGCCAATAAAACGCAGTCTTTGGTTAGCCTTCCCCACAACATTCTCTATGTGTTACTTTCAATTTAGGTTGTGCGTAATTGTAGTTCCTAGGTATTTAGTTGAATTTACGGCCTTTAGATTAGACTGATTTATCGTGTAACCGAAGTTTAATGGATTCCTTTTAGCACTCATGTGGATGGCGTCACACTTTCCGTTTTTTAGGGTCAGTTGCCAATTTGAGGACTAGAGGACTGCTGGTTATGAGTTCGCAAAACTGGAAGCTAGCAACCACGTGCTTACAGTATGTCTGAGATAATAGTGTTACTGGAAACGTGGACGTGTCCAACAGAGGTCCATCACTTAATGTAACAAATGTCTTCAGCGGCTGTGGCCAGGCGACCCAACTAGTCACTTCCAGGGACGCAACTGTAGTCAATGGAACTCAAAAAAAAAATGATCGTTTGCGTTTCTATTTTCTCACTTCGCCTCTCGGTTTTTCCCACTGGCGGCTGTAGTCGCTCGTCACGAAAACATATCACAGGATGCAGAATACCTTCACTGCGTGATAGCAACGGTGAAGTCACTGATGACAGTGCCACTAAAGCAGAGCTATTAAACACGGTTTTCCGAAACTCCTTCACCAAAGAAGACGAAGTAAATAATCCTGAATTCCAATCAAGGACAACTGCCAAGATGAGAAACATAGAAGTAGATATCCTCGGTCTAACAAAGCAGCTTAATTCACTTAATAGAGACAAGGCCTCCGGTCCAGATTATATACCAGTCAGGTTCTTCTCAGAGTATGCTGATAAAATAGCTCCATATTTAGCACTTATACACAACCACTCGCTCACAGAAAGATCCGTACCTAAATACTGGAAAAATGCTCAAGTCACACCAATACACAAAAAGGGAAATAGGAGTAAGCCGCTGAATTACAGGCCTGTATCACTAACGTCGATTTGCAGTAGGGTTTTGTAACACATACTGTATTCGAACATTATGAAGTACCTCGAAGAAAACGACATATAGTCAGCACGGATTCAGAAAATATCGTTCTTGTGAAACACAACTAGCTCTTTATACTCATGAAGTAATAAGTGCTATCGACAGGGAATGCCCAATTGATTCCATATTTTTAGATTTCCAGAAGGCTTTCGACACCGTTTCTCCTAAGCGTCTTCTAATCAAACTGCGTGCCTAAGGAGTATCGCCTCAGTTGTGCTACTGGATTCGTGATTTCCTGTCAGAAAGGTCACAGTTCGTAGTAATAGACGGAAAGTCATCGAGTAAAACAGAAGTAATATCCCATGTTCCTCAAGGAAGATTTATAGGCCCTCTGTTGTTCCTGATCTATATTAACGACTTAGGAGACAGTCTAGGTAGCCGTCTTAGATTGTTTGCAGATGATGCTTTCATTTACCGTCTTGTAAAGTCATCAGATGATCAAAACGACTTGCAAAATGATTTAGATAAGATATCTGTATGGTGCGAAAAGTGGTAATTGACCCTGAATAAAGAAAAGTGCGAAGTTATTCACATGAGTACTAAAAGAAATCAGCTAAATTTCGATTACGCGATAAGTCACACAAATCTGAGGGCTGTAAATTCAACTGAATACTTAGGGATTACAATTACAAGTAACCTAAATTGGTACGATCAGATAGATAATATTGTGGGTAGAGCAAACCAAAGACTGTGATTCATTGGAAGAACACTTAGAAGGTGCAACAGGTCCACCAAAGAGACTGCTTACACTACGCTTGTCCGCCCTATTCTGGTTTATTGTTGTGCGGTGTGGGATCCGCATCAGGTGGGATTTACGGATGACATCGAAAAAGTACAAAGAAGGGCAGCTCGTTTTGTATTATCGCGAAATAGGGGAGACAGTGTCTCAGACATGATACGTGAATTGGAGTGACAATCATTAAAACAAAGCCGTTTTTCGTTGCGACGGGATCTTCTCATGAAATTTCAATCACCAGTTTTCTCCTCCGATTGCGAAAACATTCTGTTGGCACTCACCTACATAGGGAGAAATGATCATCGCGATACAATAAGAGAAATCAGGGCTCGCACGGAAAAATTTAAGTGCTCGTTTTTCCCGCGTGCCGTTCGAGAGTGGAACGGAAGAGAGAAAGCATGAAGGTGGTTCATTGAACCTTCTGCCAGGCACTTTATTGTGAATAGCAGAGTAATCACGTAGATGTAGATGCTATTGAATACTCGAAAGCATCGAATAAAACGACTTCAAATGGAAAGAAACAAACATGTCTAAAACCACATCAGCTGATACATCCCGTTTGAGAGCTTGGCGCTGTTCATGCACATGTCGTGAGTATTCCCATGTCGGGGAGATGTTTGAAGAGAATAAATTGGGGCCCATGACAAGTTTTCCATCGTACCGACGAACGAGACAGGAGTCTCTTATCAGATCAGGTCCTCCGTCGAAGGCAATCTATTGGTTCCCTGAAACAATATACCACACCATCGCTCCCAGTTTGTGTGATGTTAGTAAGAGGAACACTCCCCGACATTACGTTTTGTGTCTCCCCACCGCACATTCTCTCACTTCCCAGGGTAAAGTTGAGGGACCTTTGAGAGTCCGGTGGCAATAAACCCACACTTAAAAACTAGCAGAATTATAGAGCAGCCTTTTCTTGACGTGATTCACTTAACCAACGCGAGCGTGTTCAGAAATTACGTAGCGAAAAGCCACGCATTACATGAACCTTGCTGTGTACGACCCACGCTTGCTAGCTTAGCTGCACTTAGCGTTAATCAAGGCCGTTGACTTTCTGACCACAACAAAAAATTATATTAATTGTTGCTGACTTTTATTAACAACATATTTTTAAAGAAATACTGATGTATAAGTGGTGTCTAGAACATGAAAACTTCCTTCTGTGCTGTCTTCAAAAACATATTTTGTATTTTCGCTGTGTATAGTCTTAACGTCTTGAGAAACGTCTATTTAAATTAGAACTAAAGTCGTTACAGAACTATTGAAGAAAACTTTAGTACAATTCAAAAATACTGAAAATACTTTAGGTAACATGCGAATAGTTTATATAACATATTTTCTGTGAAAAATTATTTCTCTTATTCTTGGAAGATACAACAGGTCTTTGTTTCCCGCATGTGTATATCTTACAAATATTGCAGATTATTGCAGTTTGGTGCACTTTTTTGTACTTTCCTGGTTTTGACCTCTTTTCACTAGTTTACAAATTACATCTACTTTTACCTCCAAGAGCCTCCTTTGCACCACAGTCCTGCTTGAAACCAGGGGTAAACGACTCATGCTCATTTTTTAGACTAGTTTTGCGATGTACACAGAGAAATCTGATATCTAGATGTCTGATATTACCAAAATGCTATTATCTAATGAATAACACATTCTTTGCGAAACGTCACATCCACTACTGATGGTGGGAGACTTCGGGTCACCCTCAATCAAATTTCAATTTTTGGATTAGGTTTGACTAAATCAGTTATAGAATCTGATACAAGAATTCATTACAAACGACAAACAAATTTTCAGGGTTTTAAAATATAAAGTACACGACTAGATTGATGTGCTTACAAAAGGTGGGCATAAAGTAAACCCCCGTTGGTATTGCTGGGTTAATGGGCTGGCAACTTCCTTTTCAGTTCATAGGAAATAATTGGGCTGGAAGGTACTTGATGCCGCAAGACTATCACACATCTGTCTGATGAGATAAAGGGAGAAATTTGTAAAGGAGATAACGCTTCTAACACAGCAACACCGTAAGGGAGGCGTACATCGGTATTAGCCGCACACTCCGTTTGGCGCAGGCGAGACGGTAATGAGAGGCAATAACACAGCACTGTGTCATAATGGCTCCCGTAATGGGCAACTTCCTCTGCAGGAGGCGCCCTAAACCTCACCCGGCGCCTCCCGGGCGTAATAAGAAAAATCCGACGAAGGAATACAAACAAAATTTAAATTTCCAATGACGGGTGCGCAAAGAGCGTCGCTGTTGGTAGAGCGGCCGCCAAATTGGAGCAGGGCTGGTCATTTAGGTGGTCGCGAACCGTTCACACGCCGCGCGCTCTGTTTGCGTCCGCACCGCAGCCGGCAGCCGGCAGCATTCGCCACCGGCTAGCGACGCGCCATGCCGGTCGCTTCCACGCCGCGGCGCTAACCGTGCCGCTGTCGACGCACTGCCACAGCGTCACCAGAGCCCAAGACAACCAGACAGTTTTTCTGCAGCTTCAATACTGCAGCGCTGCCGGCAGGCGTAAACCCACCGAGAGACGCTTGTGTGTTATGAACACTGACGCAAAAAAAAAACACCCAAAAATAATTTCTGTATAGTAATAAAATTTCGGGAATGTATTTGCCTAGGTAACACACTTAAGGGATCAAAAGTGCAAGATCACAGGTTACTGTTGTTGTTGTTGTGGTCTTCAGTCCTGAGGCTGGTTTGATGCAGCTCTCCATGCTACTCTATCCTGTGGAAGTTTCTTCATCTCCCAGTACCTACTGCAACCTACATTCTTCTGAATCTGCTTGGTGTATTCATCTCTTGGTCTCTCTCTACGATTTTTACCCTCCACGCTGCCCTCCAATTCTAATTTGGTGATCCCTTGATGCCTCAGAACATGTCCTGCCAACCGATCCCTTCTTCTTGTCAAGTTGCGCCACAAACTTCTCTTCTCCCCAATCCTATTCAGTACCTCCTCATTAGTTATGTGATCTACCCATCTAATCTTCAGCATTATTCTGTAGCACCACATTTAGAAAGCTTCTATTTTCTTCTTGTCCAAACTATTTATCGTCTATGTTTCACTTTCATACATGGCTACACTCCATACAAATACTTTCAGAAACGACTTCCTGACACTTAAATCTAATCTCGATGTTAACAAATTTCTCTTCTTCAGAAATGCTTTCCTTGCCATTGCCAGTCTACATTTTATATCCTCTCTACTTCGACCATCATCAGTTATTTTCCTCCCCAAATAGCAAAACTCCTTTACTACTTTAAGTGTCTCATTTCCTTATCTAATTCTCTCAGCATCACCCGACTTAATTCGACTACATTGCATTATCCTCGTATTGCTTTTGTTGATGTTCATCTTATATCCTCCTTTCAAGACAGTATCCATTCCGTTCAACTGCTCTTCCAAGTCCTTTGCTGTCTCTGACAGAATTACAGTGCCATCGGCGAACAGCAAAGTTTTTATTTCTTCTCATTGGATTTTAATACCTACTCCGAATTTTTCTTTTGTTTCCTTCACTGCTTGCTCAATATACAGATTCAGTAATATCGGGGTGAGGCTACAACCCTGTCTCACTCCCTTCCCAACCACTGCTTCCGTTCCTGCCCCTCAACTCTTATAACTGCCATCTGCTTTCTGTACAAATTGTAAATAGCCTTTCGCTCCCTGTATTTTACCCCTGCCACCTTCAGAATTTGAAAGAGAGTATTCCAGTCAAAATTGTCAAAAGCTTTCTCTAAATCTACAAATGCTAGAAATGTAGGTTTGCCTTTCCTTAATCTAGCTTCTAAGATTAAGTTGTAGGGTCAGTATTGCCTCACGTGTTCCAATATTTCTATGGAATCCAAACTGATCTTCCCCGAGATCAGCTTCTGCTAGTTTTTGCATTCGTCTGTAAAGAATTAGCGCCAGCCGGAGTGGCCGTGCAGCTCTAGGCGCTAAAATATGGAGCCCAGCGACCGCTGCGGTCGCAGATTCGAATCCTGCCTCGGGCATGGATGTGTGTGATGTCCTTCAGTTAGTTAGGTTTAATTGGTTCTAAGTTCTAAGCGACTGATGACCTCCGAAGTTAAGTCGCATAGTGCTCAGAGCCATTTGAACCATTTTGAAAGAATTAGCGTTAGTATTTTGCAGCTGTGACTTATTAAAATGGTAGGTCGGTACATTAATTGCCGGTGTAACCTCCAGTATATTGAATGCAAGCATGCAAATCTGCATTGTGTTTTACAGGTGCCGGAGGTCACTTTCTGGGATGAAGTTCCAGGCCTCTTGCACTTGGTCGGTCACTACAGGGATGGTTAATGCAGTTTGTGTATGACGCTGGAGTTCTCGGCCAGTGACATCCCTTATGTGTCCGATTGGAGACAGATCTGGTGATCGAGCAGGCCAAAGCAACACATCGACACTCTGTAGACCATGTTGGATTTCAACAGCGTGGCCGAGCGTTATCCTATTGGAAGTCACCCCCTGGAATGATGTTTATAACAGATCAGCTGACTGAGTACGAATTGGCAGTCAGGATGCGTGGAATAACCACGAGCGCGCTCCTGCTGGAATACGAAATCGCACCCCTGATCATAGCTCCAGTTGTACACTCCTGGAAATGGAAAAAAGAACACATTGACACCGGTGTGTCAGACCCACCATACTTGCTCCGGACACTGCGAGAGGGCTGTACAAGCAATGATCACACGCACGGCACAGCGGACACACCAGGAACCGCGGTGTTGGCCGTCGAATGGTGCTAGCTGCGCAGCATTTGTGCACCGCCGCCGTCAGTGTCAGCCAGTTTGCCGTGGCATACGGAGCTCCATCGCGGTCTTTAACATTGGTAGCATGCCGCGACAGCGTGGACGTGAACCGTATGTGCAGTTGACGGACTTTGAGCGAGGGCGTATAGTGGGCATGCGGGAGGCCGGGTGGACGTACCGCCGAATTGCTCAACACGTGGGGCGTGAGGTCTCCACAGTACATCGATGTTGTCGCCAGTGGTCGGCGGAAGGTGCACGTGCCCGTCGACCTGGGACCGGACCGCAGCGACGCACGGATGCACGCCAAGACCGTAGGATGCTACGCAGTGCCGTAGGGGACCGCACCGCCACTTCCCAGCAAATTAGGGACACTGTTGCTCCTGGGGTATCGGCGAGGACCATTCGCAACCGTCTCCATGAAGCTGGGCTACGGTCCCGCACACCGTTAGGCCGTCTTCCGCTCACGCCCCAACATCGTGCAGCCCGCCTCCAGTGGTGTCGCGACAGGCGTGAATGGAGGGACGAATGGAGACGTGTCGTCTTCAGCGATGAGAGTCGCTTCTGCCTTGGTGCCAATGATCGTCGTATGCGTGTTTGGCGCCGTGCAGGTGAGCGCCACAATCAGGACTGCATACGACCGAGGCACACAGGGCCAACACCCGGCATCATGGTGTGGGGAGCGATCTCCTACACTGGCCGTACACCACTGGTGATCGTCGAGGGGACACTGAATAGTGCACGGTACATCCAAACCGTCATCGAACCCATCGTTCTACCATTCCTAGACCGGCAAGGGAACTTGCTGTTCCAACAGGACAATGCACGTCCGCATGCATCCCGTGCCACCCAACGTGCTCTAGAAGGTGTAAGTCAACTACCCTGGCCAGCAAGATCTCCGGATCTGTCCCCAATTGAGCATGTTTGGGACTGGATGAAGCGTCGTCTCACGCGGTCTGCACGTCCAGCACGAACGCTGGTCCAACTGAGGCGCCAGGCGGAAATGGCATGGCAAGCCGTTCCACAGGACTACATCCAGCATCTCTACGATCGTCTCCATGGGAGAATAGCAGCCTGCATTGCTGCGAAAGGTGGATATACACTGTACTAGTGCCGAAATTGTGCATGCTCTGTTGCCTGTGTCTATGTGCCTGTGGTTCTGTCAGTGCGATAATGTGATGTATCTGACCCCAGGAATGTGTCAATAAAGTTTCCCCTTCCTGGGACAATGAATTCACGGTGTTCTTATTTCAATTTCCAGGAGTGTAGATGCAGTGTGTCCAGCACGGTGGCAGGTTGCTCGCAGTCTCTCAAATGGCCTCCTCCTAACCAATACACGGCCATCACTGACACAGAAGCAGAACCAGCTTTCATCGGAAACAAAACAGTCCTCCATCCTTCCCTCCAGTGAGCTGTCGCTCAACATCACTGAAGTCGAAAATAGGGGTGGTTCTGGGGTTAGCGGAATGTACGCTACAGGATGTTTGGTTCGGAGATGTCCTTCGGGTAATCAATTTATAACCGTTATGTCGCTGAGGTGCCAACTGCTGCTCAAATTGTTGCTGCGGACGCAGTATGATGCGACAGAGCCAGACGCCCATGATGTGATGTTTTGGTTTGTGGGGCGCTCAACTGCTCGGTCATCAGCACCCGTACAAATTCCCAACCTTTGCTCAGTCCAATCGCCACTTTCATGAATGAGGATGAAATGATGAGGACAACGCCAACACCCAGTCATCTCGAGGCAGTAGAAAATCCCTGACTCCGCCGGGAATCGAACCCGGGACCCCGTGCTCGGGGAGCGAGAACGCGACCGCAAGACCGCGAGCTGCGGACACAGACGCCGAACACGATAGTCTTCCCTCTCGGTAGTGCCCCGTGGTCGTCCTGAGGCTGGTCTTCTTGCGATCGTACATTCTCGTGACCGCCGCTGCCAGCAATCACGTACAGTGGCTACATTCCTGCCAAGTCTTTGTGCAGTATAGCAGAAGGAATACCAGACTACTCTTAGCCCTATTACAGAACCTCGTTGAAACTAACTGATGTGTTGATAATGGTGTTTTTGTCGCCTTAAAAGAATTCTTGACTAACATCAACTCAGCACGTCCTATCTCGGAGGTAACTAACGCTCACGACCGTTACAGCGTGTTTTTGAAGAAAACCTGATTTGTATCCTCATAATTGCGCTAATAGCGCTACTCTTACTTCACTGGCGCGAAATTTGAATAGGCATCACCTTTGAGATGTAGAAACGTATCTATCAGCTAATGTTTATGTCGCACAATTCCTCCTTGGTGCTGCGATTTGTTTCCGTCAGTCTATAGTGAATAAATAAGGTCTTTCAAAGTACAAATGACGTCGTACTTCGTAGCTTATTGTGCCGCTATAAACATGGGAAGGAGTTCTGTAATGCGGGAAGAAATGAAATGTTTTTCCGTTTTTCTTAGGAAGTATCGATAAGAGAGAGAGACGGAAACCCACTCTCTTTCTGCAAAGCGAATTAAAATAGTCTGTCTGACAGATTTGCATAAGAAGTCAGAATCAGAAAAGATGTAAGGTAAGGATGTACATGATTACCATCAATCTTAATTTGTGATTTGAAAAAGGAATGGGGAAGTAAAAGAATATTGCTGTTTATCAAGGATGCAACGTTTTCACGGTAGCACTCATCAACGATGCAGCAGTGGTAGCCGAAAGCAAACAGGAATTCTGTTTTGTGCTAAATGTAGTGGAACGCGTGTTAGTTTTAGGTGAAGATATGCACATAAGTAAGAACAGAGAGTCACAGGTGGAGATGTTGAAGAACTGAATATTTCACTTGGAGAAGGGCATCTTGAAGAAATATATACATTTTGTTACCTAGGGAAAAAAATGGCTCTGAGCACTATGGGACATAACTGCTGAGGTCATCAGTCCCCTAGAACTTAGAACTACTTAAACCTAACTAACCTAAGGACATCACACACATCCATGCCCGAGGCAGGATTCGAACCTGCGACCGCAGCGGTCGTGAGGTTCCAGACTGAAGCGCCTAGAGCCGCTCAGCCACTCCGGCCGGCTGTTACCTAGAAAGCAGAACATACGAACACGAGGGTTGGGTTGTTTTGGGGAAGGAGACCAGACAGCGAGGTCATCGGTCTCATCGGATTAGGGAAGGACAGCGAAGGAGGTCGGCCGTGCCCTTTGAAAGGAACCATCCCAGCATTTGCCTGGAGCGATTTAGGGAAATCACGGAAAACCTAAATCAGGATGGCCGGACGCGGGATTGAACCGTCGTCCTCCCATACGAACATGATAGGTGCACGCAAGACATAACAAAAAAGACAAGACCAAAAGGACATTTATAACGATAAATAGCGCCCATTGTCCAAGAATTTAAAAATCGTGCATGGTTTTGAATGTATTAATAAGAATCTGATATCCGTAAATAAACTCTCGAACAACCTGCAATCCGCGTAGAACATTAGAAAGTGCGCTGCACGCACACGAATATGCTCGTATGCAGTTCCTTTTCCTTTAAAACAGACCAAGCTACAATTCATATACCGTCCTATATGACTGCCGTTGATACTATTACGTCTCGGCTACTGTGAATAGCATAGCTTACATTACACTCAGAATTTACTATTGTACAGGAAAATTGAATGATGATGTTACAAACTTTCAGGGATTATAGAGATAGGTAAATGTATCAATTTGAGGTAAGAGAAATAACAGAGTCAAAAGTTACAAACTAAAAGCATTCTGGTAAATCTTACAGCAGAATGTGTGTTCTGGTACTGTTGTTGCTAATGCTGTAAGGAAGGCAACTTTCAGAGGTGGCAATATGGATCAACAATGTCTAAATAGTAGACATGGACTCTAGAAGGCAGCTATGTATGCAGCCCTAGGGCATCGACTGCACACCGACCAGCGCAGCGTCGCGAAACAGCATCAAGAAGACGCTGACCCGCGTGCCATTGGAAAGAGCGGGCAGCGCCACACCTCCAGGAAGACCGAGTTCAGCGCCTCCTGCCAACGCCAACTTAACCAGCCTCCCATCGCTGATCGGCACAGTTCGGTCGCAGACTTCGAGAGCATCAGCACTGAGTAATGGGAAGACAATACTTAGCCTGCGTTCTGCGAGTAGTAATAGAGAGTAATGTACTTGTACGAAGGAGCTACAGGAAGTTAAGCATTGTTTCTTACCTTAATAGAAATAAAGTTTCATATTAATTAGAAACTGTTTTTTACAGATGATTTTCGATTCCTCCCACCGGCCATTGCAGCTTCTCTCCTTCCTTGTTTTGCGTCGGTGCTGACTCCCACAATAGCAGACACAACACTGTGAGCACTTGTTCATCTTCGATACTGTGAAACACATCTCTTCTGCTGCAAGCTCTTTGATTTCCACATTTTTGGAGGTGGTAGTTTGGACCAAAACACCAAAAAAAAAGGACAGTAAACATGGGCTGTGAGGTGCATACGTTAAGTGCTACGAGGCCTTGTTCATTTCGTTACTGAGAAACACATCTGTTCCACTAAATAAATGCCCATAGCTCTTACACATTTAGAGCCCATATTTACAACCATCTCTGAAAGTAGCCTACCCTCAAATCTTAGCAACAACAGTACCGGAACATGTACTCGACTCTCAGAGATATCAGAACGATTTTCTCTTATCACTGTCAGAGGTATCAGATCGATTTTTGCTTGTAACTTTCTTCATCAAATGATTCAAATGGCTCTGAGCACTATGGGACTCAACTGCTGAGGTCATTAGTCCCCTAGAACTTAGAACTAGTTAAACCTAACCAACCTAAGGACATCACAAACATCCATGCCCGAGGCAGGATTCGAACCTGCGACCGTAGCGGTCTTGCGGTTCCAGACTGCAGCGCCTTTAACCGCACGGCCACTTCGGCCGGCTTCTTCATCATCCCTGAATATTTGTAACATCATCACGGAATCATGCTTCATGTTGACAGTAGAAGCCAGGATATTAGTTTAATTACATTTTCCTATTTGTACTGCGAATCTCACATCCCTGTTATCTACTAGGACATATGGAGGTAACAGCATTAAAAATAGCAGTTTCTAAATTTATATCACGCCATTCTTCTGTTACTACAGCTGTCAAAAGGTTGCGATTTTTTCTGTGGCCTCATTGTGGAAACAGCTGGAGGTGCCATGAGTTCGAAACAGACGTTTACTTTAAAGACAGGTGTCGAATAAGCGCGGCATCTGTACGTCACCAAATTGATACCACGTTGCAGCACTCAACTGCTGCTGTTGGAATTGGCGCGCACGGATCCGAAACGGAGCGTTCGTGGCAAAGACATTTCACACTGCTCTGCTCGTGCAACTAAAACGATAATTCTGTTTGTGCGTGGCAGAAATGAACAGCAAAACTGTCTTACCTTGACATACAAGTACGAAACAAACTTCAAGCACTATTCTTGTCATGCTTAGCTTGGAGTGGCGGAAAAGCTATTGCAAGTTTGTATCGGAGTCACATGTGATTACGTATCCACCACTATGTTCGCGTAAGGCTCCAAACACCGCATTTCACAAATCGATTTTCAAATACAGCCTTCGGCTGGTCTTGTAGACACTCTAATATCGATTCTGGAAATGCGATTCCAGCTGCTGTAATGCCGCTCCCTTAATACAGCAGTTAAAAAACAGTTCTTCTTCCTCACGACGACGCTGCAAAATTATGAAACCATTAAACAAGCAATGTGTTTCCATATTTAAGGAAGATGACATTGCAAATAAGTTTACTTAACTTCAAGTTGGCGGCAATGTGCCTACGGGTCTGCGTCGTATTAATTCCAACAATCAGGTCCTGATTGTTGGAATTCATATCGAGGATATAGACTTAAGAACAGTTCCATTGTCTTTCTCAAAAGAGCTTTACGTGATGTTTAACCTTATCAACGCAGAAAACTGCTAAGCTACGATAATATAAACCATCCTAATCATTCTCGAACTTTCTAGAACTTTCTGTGAGGCAATACAAGGTGAGGCAATAACAAATGATGTACTTTTGTTTTATTAGCATTTACTGTCATGTGTTTGCAAACTAATCTTCATAGTGTAGTATTACAGTATTTTAACATATCGATATGTAAATGAAAAACCATATTTGTGGTAAATTTACTCCCGCGGATTAGAAAACGTAGTACACATCCACAATCACGGATTTCATAATTTACATATAAAAATGTGTTCAAACCAGCACACAATTTGGGTGGTATTATTAGATTACTACTACCAGTTTACTGGTAATAGTAATCTAATATTACCCTCAGATATTGTTTTATTATAACTTCTACATTCGATTTTCAGTCCCATGTAAAAGCACAACCGGTTGAGTTGTCAGGATACGTCTTGCTTTAAAAAATATTCGGTTAATCTGAACGGAGTGACTTGTTGTGCAGTGAAAGAGAACTAGAAATATTAGACTGAAAATGAAATTGCCTACTTCAGATATGTAATGGAATAGAAACGACCATTGCGGTTACTACATCAGAAACCGGAACAAATGATTTCCAGAGGTGATTTCTGAAAAAAAAAAAACTGAAGATTGGGAGGAAAACGATATTTGACCGGTGCACTAAAAACGCTTCAGGTCTTAACATATGAAAACGACAGCAAAAATAGTTTCCGAAACTCGGTTTTTGTGTTCCAGAAGTTGTCTCTCATGTAAAAGTACCGTAAGAGTAATTGCAAAACTTTCCACAGCAATCGTTTCTTCAAACTGTGTGCTTATTATTCTTACTCTTCACTCATTTATCGCGTTTAGTGTCCACAGCTTGCAATCATTCCACTTCATCTTCATCGACGCGAAAGTCATGGAAGTGTCGTCATATAGAAAGATTTTTATCAGGCGGCCAAGCAACACCAGGCGGGGTCATCTGGTCAATAATGCCACAACCACTTTCTTTGCGTTTAATTTTTCGAAATCCGGTAGTAACACTCGAGTAAAATATTACAAATGGGCTGTGTTCCTTGCGGGCTCACATTTCGTTAAGGAGAGAACGGTGAAGGTAGTAAATAATAATAAACACCACTCAGTAGTCAGGCCTTGGCAGACTAGTGTCAGCAAGGCAGTACGAGGAGCCACCCGTGACCGGGGGACATATGATCAACAGTTGTGCCTCTGTCTCCAGACATTGTAGCCAGTAGATAACTCCTGTTGATTCTGCTGCTTCTTTATTTGTGCTACTTTTCACTGGCCTCAAGAAACCTAGTGGACTTCGCATCAGATCTTCTTTTGTACAAGTGTCATGCAACGAGTGCTAGTTGTAAGATAAGGTGTGCACATAAATAAGAAGAAAGAGTCACAGGTGGACATGCTCGAGGACTAAATGTTACAGCTGGGGAAGAGAATCTTGAAGAGAGATGCCCATATCGATACCTGGGAATCAGAGCAGATATACATGGAAGGTTCACGCAAGATATAGAAGAAAGTACAATCTCAAAAGAACTTCTTTAAGAACAGATAGCGCCCAGAGTCCAAGAATTTAAAAATCGTACCAAGTTTTCAACGTATTAAAATGAATCTGAAATCCGTTAACAAATTCAAGAACTAAAGGAGTTTCGATTATACTTTACGTCTCGGCTATTATGAATCGATAGCCTATATTTTATCCCACTCAGAGTTTATTTTTATGCAGCGTGATTACGTGATGATGTTACAAACTTTCAGGGATGGCGGAGAAGGTAACTGTATGAGCTTGAGGTAAGGGAAACCAGGTCGAAAGTTATAAGTGAAAATCTTTCTGATATTTATGACAGTAGAAAACATGTATCGGTACAGTTGTTGCTAAGATTGAGTACTTGATCATCTTCGCTAATTTGAATTCTATCTTTTCTACTGAACAAGTGCCCATAGTGCATTTTAGAGCCTACATTTACTGGAAATTTTTTTCTTGTTTTGGTCCATACGTCTGAAAGTTACCTTCCGAACAGTCTTAGCAACGACAGTACCCGTACATGTATTCCATTGTCAGAGATAACAGAAGGCCTTTGCTTGTAATTTCCTACATGATCCCTATAAGTTTGTAACACCATCACGGAATAAGGAGGTACTACCGGGAATCGAAGCCGGGTCCTTCCTCAGCGAAATCAGCGATGCTAACTATTCGGCTACAGAAGTGACCTAATGCTTCACCATCCTGGCCTCAGACAGGCCTGTCAGGTCTGACCGACCGCCGTGCCATCCTCAGACAATAGCGGCATTTGCATTCAGTATGGAGGGAGAATGGTGTCAGTACACTTTTTACCAAGCCGTTGTCGACTTTGCAGACGTTGGAGCCGCTACCTCTCACTCTAGCAGCTCATCTATTGATGTCACGAGGCTGAATTTGCCCCGTTCCAGTCTTTCCACCAAGGAAAAATCCCTGGCATTACCGGAAGCTCAACCCGGGTCCTCCACATGGCGGTTGCGCAGACGGACGAATTGGTGTTCCTGTGGAAGTACCGGATGTGTGGCTGGTAGAAGTACTGGATACTTCATCTCGGGGATGCTGAGGAATTGGGTTCACTGATTTCCAACGTTGACGACGTCGTAGTGCAATTTGATGCAAGCTCGAAACTCGATAGCAGTCGGACGCCCTTTATATTCATCGTATTTCATTGTATTCGTTACTAAAAGTTGTGTATTACGAAAGTACGTAGTTTCAAGGCTGCGGGACGCTGAAGATTTTTAATACTACATATCTTTTGGTACGATTTTTCATAATTAAAGGTCAGTTAATGACATATCGGTGGTAAAAGCTTTCAGAATATCGTAAGATGAAAGATAATGGGTGAAACTGGAAGCAGTCACGGTAGTGTGATGAGTAGAGAGGTGAGGGTGTTGTATCGAACGAGGTAGGTTCGGGTTCTGCTTCGTTCTAATTTATTTATTTATGTATTTACTTGTTTCATTTTCACATATGAAACAGATTTCAGTACATTATTCTTAATGTAATACAAGAACCTTCTACAACATTCAATGTTACTTACGTTAAGAACGAGCCCTCTCAAGAATGAATTTCTTCGATTCTGTTACTTCAGCTTGATTAAAAAACGAAGGATGAATTTACTACTAGTGAGACGAGCAGTCGTGGCATCTGTATTCTGGCTTATCAAAAATATTTAATTTTTTTTTCCGAGTACGTCGCGATTTTCGAGGGTGTAATTAGGCAGGAACCTAAGGGTAAGCCGGCCGCGGTGGTCTAGCGGTTCTAGGAGCCCAGTCCGGAACTGCGCGACTGCTACGGTCGCAGGCTCGAATCCTGCCTCGGGCATGGATGTGTGTGATGTCCTTAGGTTAGTTAGGTTTATGTAGTTCTAAGTTCTAGGGGACTGATGACCACAGTAGTTAAGTCCCATAGTGCTCAGAGCCATTTTTGAACCTAAGGGTACAGCTTAAATTGATGCGAGTGAAATGAGCAGCAACAACAGTCACGTTCTTGCTTGTACCGAGCGAGGTGGCGCAGTGGTTAGACACTGGACTCACATTCGGGAGGACGACGGTTCAATCCCGCGTCCGGCCATCCTGATTTAGGTTTTCCGTGATTTCCCTAAATCGCTCCAGGCAAATGCCGGGATGGTTCCTTTCAAAGGGCACGGCCGACTTCCTTCCCCGTCCTTCCCTAATCCGATGAGACCGATGACCTCGCTGTCTGGTCTCCTTCCCCCAAAAACCACCACCACCACCACCTTCTTGCTTGTCATAAATATTTGGCTATTTACGAGTATGTTGTGATTCCGAATGGAGTGATAGGCAGGAACCTGAGGACAGATTAAACGTCGACCGAGCTCCTTACAGGTCAAGCCATAATGCAGAACAGTTGCCTGCCTTTCGAGGCCCACGAGAAGATTGCCTGCGAGGCGTACGTCACAGCACGTTACACCGCAGGTCTTACGAGTGCCACCACCCATCTTGGGCGGTGGACGAGTCACTATTTCAGACGAGTTTAATAATTCTTGACTTTTTGTTTAAATACCTGCTAGCTCTCGTCAGCACACGACAAAGTAAACATCTTTAGTGGGTACGTTTTCAGTTATATATCGTTTTCCAGTGGGCCCTACACGGAGCCGAGCGTTCGCGTAGTGAGACTGACAAGCCGACTAGTGTGACGTCACAAGTTCGTTGCGGGATGCGTAAGTCTTCCCTCTCATTATGTCACGAACGTTAGCCAATCGGCAACCAATCCTCCGGCAGCCGCGCGAGGCAGGTCTCGCTGGGTTCCGGCTGGTCGGTAGCGGGCCATAACTCGCGCCATCACTCAGCAGGCCGGCGGCTCATTGTTCAGCAGGCGCGCGCCCTGCGGCCGAACAGCCTCATTTAAAGCGCGTTGTGCAGATAACTCAATACCTGCAGCGATCCGCCGCGCCGGCACGTCGCCGCAGACGCTATTGTTTCGTTGCACCCGGACGCCGTACCGCGGCCAGAGATAGCGGCAGCAGCCGCGCACGCGGATCTCCGGCTGACTAATATCTCTGCCCACGGGCAGTGACGGCGGCATTGCTCGAGGATCACTGGCTACACAATAACTCAGTCTGTAAACGCCAGTCTGCGTCGTCTCGGTATAGAGTCGCTGCTTCGACAAGCGGATGCCGCGTGTTCTTTTGCCTCCTAACGAACAAGCTTACTTTATTAGCATACGGGGGCTACAATTAAGTGCTGGGAAATTCATTTGATGTGTCAGTATCTGCACGGATCAACAAATTGGAAAAGTTGGCCGCACCAAAGACACCAGGAGAGGAACGGTGGAGGGAATAACGACTAGTATATATAGGGCGCCGAGAGGAACGGCACAGCATTCGTCAGGAACCACCTGAAGATGGCAGCGTGTACGTCTGCCGAAATATTGTGAAGAAATTACGACGCCACCCGAGAACTATTCAAATTGGAAATACGCCGGGAAAACTTCAGATCGCAGATTGGAAAATGCTTACTCTTCAAGTAGTCTGACGACTACGTAATGGTGAGAGTGATAACTGGCGTAGACTCATAGCCAAAAATGTGTGGTGCAGGATTTGTATAAATGTCCTCTGCAGTGACCCATCCTATGGAGGAATGCAGTTTTCTCAACGCGAGCACTCTACTAGGGGTATCGTGGCTTCCACGGTTACTGAATGAGTAGCTGCGGCATGTCAGACGCCCGGGTTCCCGGGTTCGATTCCCGGCGGGGTCAGGGATTTTCTCTGCCTCGTGATGGCTGGGTGTTGTGTGCTGTCCTTAGGTTAGTTAGGTTTAAGTAGTTCTAAGTTCTAGGGGACTGATGACCATAGATGTTAAGTCCCATAGTGCTCAGAGCCCCGACCCTCGGCATGTCAGACTAAGTTGGGCCATGCGTCCGCACACACCGAATAGGTGCTTTGCACCAGTAGGCGGAAATCGCACTTTTCTTTAAAGGGTCTGATACCAAACAAGTTAATTTTTGTGCAGTAGTTTTGGAGACAGTCAGAGGAGTTGACTGACGGACCTTTGTGTAAAAGGAAGTTGCTCTTGACCAAAACGCTCTGAAGATTAAATAACTCATGATCTATACACGAAATTAAATCTGACTTGAATAGACAAGATGAGCCAAAAAATGAGCACCTACTTCATAGCGTGATTGTCAGCCTTTGGAACGCAATACAATAGCGATTCTGTGTGGCTTGGAGTTGAGAATTCCCTGGAAGGTTTCCGAAGGTATGTTGCACCAGATGTACTCACAGGTTGTTCACTTCCAGCAAATTGTATGCCAGTGGCTTGTGGGCTCAGAGGTGGTGTACTATATCATCCCACATGTGGTCAATCAGGTTCACACCAGGCGAATTTAGTTCCAAAGACATCGACGTGACTTCACTATCATGACCCCCAAGGCAATGCAGCACGAAAACGGACACTTGCCCTCCGCTGTCATGGTGCCTTCGATTACTACCACTGGTCCCACTGCAGCTCAGGTGACATAGTGTAATGCTGAAACCATCGTGGCGCAGCACATGCTTCGAGCTGCCGCTCGTCTGGATTGCACCAGACACGACCAACGGCCTGTTGTAACAGAAGACGCAATGCATCCGACAAGGCAACACTGATTCACGGCCCAGTCTTAATAAGCCATTTCAGTTGTAATGCCGTTGGGTCAACATGGAAACACGTTGCCATCATTTGCTGCGCAGCCTAATGTTTGACAATGTGCACTGAACGGTAGGCTCTGAAATCATTGTACATGCACCAGCACTGTACACTGTCCTCAGATCCCCTTATCCTGATTTGCAGAGCTGGCTAGCCTCCAGCCGAGACATTCGATGGTTCCGCGATGAAGCATAGACATCCGACGTATTGTCGCCTTCAGTTACTTTCCACAGATGCTCATTAGAGAAGCACATGACCAGCCGATCAGCTTCGCTGTTTCTGAGATGTTCATTCCCAGATGCC
Source organism: Schistocerca americana (assembly GCF_021461395.2). NCBI lineage: Eukaryota > Metazoa > Arthropoda > Insecta > Orthoptera > Acrididae > Schistocerca > Schistocerca americana. Next base: position 496,045,071 of record NC_060119.1, on the reverse strand, counting down.
GAGCCATAACATTAGGCCCTTTGCAAAGTCACTTTCATCAGTGGATTTTCCCATTTGCGGTCCAAAAAAAAAGTGGCTCTGAGCACTATGGGACTCAACATCTTAGGTCATAAGTCCCCTAGAACTTAGAACTACTTAAACCTAACTAACCTAAGGACATCACACACACCCATGCCCGAGGCAGGATTCGAACCTGCGACCGTAGCAGCCCCGCCTTTCCGGACTGCAGCGCCAGATCCGCTAGACCACCGCGGCCGGCATTTGCGGTCCATTTCGTCACTAGAATGATTCCCCAATCGTCTCTTCTCCACTTATATACTTCTCTGAGTAACCTGCTATAAGACCCGCTAGCAACAAATAGACATGAACTTTTCGAATCAGCTAATTCAGAGGAGGGCATCAACGTTCCTACCGCTGTGATATCACCAATGACAGTGTGTTTTACAGCGAATATTAAGAAAGAAAGGATACTATTTTTGCTTCACAGGAGTGACAGACATCTGACTATCAACATTAAATATTCATTTGAAGAGGACGAAGATGTGAAGCATCGTAGAACACGCCGTAGTTAAGTATGTTCAGAGAAAGGTTTTAACGGTTGAGAAAGATCCACCGTGGTTTAATAGCTGTGTCAGAAAGTTTCTATGGAAGCAAAGAAAGCTTTATCACAGATTTGAGCGAATTCAAAATCTAGCTGAAAAATATAAACTGAACGAATTAAAAATGAGCGTAGGGTGTGCAGTGAGAGAGGCGTTCAATGAGTCTGAAAGCAAAACTTTGCAAACCGATCTGACTAAAAGCTCCAAGAAGTTCTGGTTCATGTAAAATGAGTAAGCAGATCGAAATCATCTATTCATTCGATCAGTGCCCATACTGCCAACGAAACGGAAGATCAGAGGGAGATTGCCGAAATACTGAATTCGGTCCTCCAAAACTGCTTCACCGTGGAAGTTCGTAATACTATCCCTCTTTTCAACAACCGTATGAACGGCGAGATGTGAGACACTGGAACAAGCGCCACGGAATAGAAAACAAACCGCAGTAGTTTAATAGTGGCAAGGCATCTGGACCAGATGAGATACCTGTACGACCTACCAGACATTAAGCGAAATAAATTGCTCCCCTGTAGCTGTCTTTCATCGTACGTCTCTGGAACAACAAATGGTAGAGCTATCTAGCGACTGGAAAGGAGCGGAATTCATTCTCCTTTTCGAGAAGGGTCTTAGGACAGATGAATATAATTATAGGTCTATATCCCTGACGTCAAACTGCTGCTCACGTATGCTCACGCATTACGACGTTTCAGGAGACCGAAAGTCTCCTCTTTAAGAACCAACATAGATTCAGCGAACAGAGATCTTGCGGAACGAACGTCACTTTGTTCGTTTTCGAGGACCAGACCGGGGCAGACATCGGCTTCAGATTGATGCCATGTTCCTTGTCTCTCTGAAGGCAACAAAATCGAGAGATGTAAAGGTAATTTAAGGAGTACCCCAACTAAGTGTGATAGGGCCGTTACAGTTTACAATGTACACTGATGAGCCGAAACATTATGACGACCTTCATATTAGCTTTTTTGTCCATCTCTGGAACAAAATATCAGAGACCAGACAGCTTTTGGTAGGTTTATGGAGGTATGTGGTATCAGATGTCTACGCACAGGCCGTGTAATTCGGTTAAAGAACGAGCCGCTGGCTCCGAGAGAAGAACAATTATACAGCTGAAAGATGAAATTGCCGTCGGGGAAGACATAAAGCATGAAGGGATGCAGGTGGTTCGCAGCTGTCTGGGTGTCTTCGATTACTACCACAGATCCCATGCAAGCTCAGGAGAACGTCACTCGTAGCGCAATACTGCCACCCACCAGCCTGTGACCGTGGAATGCTGCACGTTTCGAGAAGTTGTTCTCCTCGATGATAGCGTTTGTAAAGGCGACCATCGATCTAATGTAGGCAAAATGTGATTCACCAGAAGAGCCGACAGGTTTCCTTTGAGCCGATGGTCCCGTGCCTCCTGCAATCGCAATTGACGGTATCGCTGGGCCAGCATGTGGACACGTAGGAATGGTCTACTGTGGAGGTCCATTCTCAACATCGTACGATGGACAGTGTGCTCCGAAAGACTTGTGCGTGCACCAGGATTGTGTTCTTTCGGCGGAGATGCCACACACCATCATCTGTCTTACTTTACAGGGCAGACAAGCCTCCGAACCACACGTTCTGTGAAGAGTCATCGACGTCCAGCCATTTAGCGCCTAATGGTAGTTTCACTGTCTGTCTACCTCTTTCTGTAGATGTTTACGACAGCAGCACATGAACATTCGACCAGCTTCACCGTTTTCGAGATACTCGTTCACATGCCTTGCACAATAATAATCCGTCCTCGACAAAGTTGCTTATATCAGTGGATTTCCCTATTTGCAGGCTGCCTCTTCTCTAGAGTGATCGCCATCTGTCTCTGCTGCGCCTACATACTTTTCATATCGTATCACGTGCCTGCAACGACACTAGGCCGCATCCAACTTCGTGGTGGGCAGTGTCATAATGTTTTGGCTTATGTGTGTATACAAACGATCTAGTGGACAACATCGGAAGCTCCACGAGGCTCCTTGCAGATGATGCTGTCCCAAAGCCACAAGACTCCACCCAAATGCAGGGAGGCCTCGCAGAAATCCTGAATAGTGCAGGGACTCGCAGCTGACCCTGAACGAAAATAAATGTAGCGTATTACGTATAAATAGGCGAAGAAAACCACTATTGTAGACACTACTGGTTATATGCAAACAGCAACGCCTGTAAAATATCTGATCAGAATGAGACAGTTCTGCTGAAATGATCAGAATGAGAGAGTTCGGGAAATACTGAGGTTTCCCGACAGTCGTCCTTACGATGCGCCTTTGCGAGTGGAACAGGGAAAACGCGAATCAAGTTGCCGCACACACATTAAGATAGCTTGCGAAGCATAGATGTAGATGTAGACGTCTCGAAAATGGAGACCTAATATTTTTCATCCGATTTTACTGCAAATTGATCTATCGCACTGCGGCAAGAACAGAGACGCAACTCAAAAATACAATATTTGAGAAAACGCGACTTAAACAATTAATTCTATAAAACTTGTACTGAAATAGAATAAGCTCTTTTAAATTTAAGTATTGTTGGCAATAAATTTCGTTACACGCTCCTGGAAATGGAAAAAAGAACACATTGACACCGGTGTGTCAGACCCACCATACTTGCTCCGGACACTGCGAGAGGGCTGTACAAGCAATGATCACACGCACGGCACAGCGGACACACCAGGAACCGCGGTGTTGGCCGTCGAATGGCGCTAGCTGCGCAGCATTTGTGCACCGCCGCCGTCAGTGTCAGCCATTTTGCCGTGGCATACGGAGCTCCATCGCAGTCTTTAACACTGGTAGCATGCCGCGACAGCGTGGACGTGAACCGTATGTGCAGTTGACGGACTTTGAACGAGGGCGTATAGTGGGCGTGCGGGAGGCCGGGTGGACGTACCGCCGAATTGCTCAACACGTGGGGCGTGAGGTCTCCACAGTACATCGATGATGTCGCCAGTGGTCGGCGGAAGGTGCACGCGCCCGTCGACCTGGGACCGGACCGCAGCGATGCACGGATGCACGCCAAGACTGTAGGATCCTACGCAGTGCCGTAGGGGACCGCACCGCCACTTCCCAGCAAATTAGGGACACTGTTGCTCCTGGGGTATCGGCGAGGACCATTCGCAACCGTCTCCATGAAGCTGGGCTACGGTCCCGCACACCGTTAGGCCGTCTTCCGCTCACGCCCCAACATCGTGCAGCCCGCCTCCAGTGGTGTCGCGACAGGCGTGAATGGAGGGACGAATGGAGACGTGTCGTCTTCAGCGATGAGAGTCGCTTCTGCCTTGGTGCCAATGATGGTCGTATGCGTGTTTGGCGCCGTGCAGGTGAGCGCCACAATCAGGACTGCATACGACCGAGGCACACAGGGCCAACACCCGGCATCATGGTGTGGGGAGCGATCTCCTACACTGGCCGTACACCACTGGTGATCGTCGAGGGGACACTGAATAGTGCACGGTACATCCAAACCGTCATCGAACCCATCGTTCTACCATTCCTAGACCGGCAAGGGAACTTGCTGTTCCAACAGGACAATGCACGTCCGCATGTATCCCGTGCCACCCAACGTGCTCTAGAAGGTGTAAGTCAACTACCCTGGCCAGCAAGATCTCCGGATCTGTCCCCCATTGAGCATGTTTGGGACTGGATGAAGCGTCATCTCACGCAGTCTGCACGTCCAGCACGAACGCTGGTCCAACTGAGGCGCCAGGTGGAAATGGTATGGCAAGCCGTTCCACAGGACTACATCCAGCATCTCTACGATCGTCTCCATGGGAGAATAGCAGCCTGCATTGCTGCGAAAGGTGGATACACACTGTACTAGTGCCGACATTGTGCATGCTCTGTTGCCTGTGTCTATGTGCCTGTGGTTCTGTCAGTGTGATCATGTGATGTATCTGACCCCAGGAATGTGTCAATAAAGTTTCCCCTTCCTGGGACAATGAATTCACGGTGTTCTTATTTCAATTTCCAGGAGTGTATTTTTCGTGAACGTTTGGGCACGTCAAACGTATTTTTCATTTACATAAAGTCCAAATGCAGTTTTTCGACTTGTGTCACTTATCTTGCCGAGGTACGATGTTTCCTGGACCCCTAATCACGCATATCACAGCATTTTAAAATAAAAAAGTTCCTATTAAAACTTATTGTTTAATAATTCCAAATTTTGTTTTTTAAACTAATATTACGGTTTCCTTTTTCTGGTTGTAACTATACATATCATTTAGGTTCAGTTCTTAGAGGAAACCAAAGAAAAGTGCCTCGCAGAAGAATGTTGTTGCAAAAGGAGTTGCACAAACTGAGCCTGATGTGCAGGGTGTTTCAAACTGCATCATGCATCCAGGGAACGACTTTAGTCAGAGACCAAATGTCCGCTGACGCCTCCCTCAGGGGCTAAGAGTCTTTTACATCGATTAGGTCACTAAGAGGCGCCAGGTCGTAGGCACTGTATTGGTAAAAAAAAACCTTGTCGTTCAACTACGACAGCCACATAGTCGTCGTGCTCTGCATTGTTGCCACATCCTGAGCTTTATTAAAAGTTTCCCCGCGAGCAATGAAGCAGCGGTATCAGTTGGTTTTAAACCCCATTCCCAGAGGTAGAAGAGCTTCAGGCATGCTGTATAATAAAATGAAATGATGGTGAACTGTTTAAAGTGAGTTATTTTATTATAACATATAGAATACGGTTAAGTGAAATTCGGTTATTTTTATGTGCTTCAATATATTCAGTATTTAATCATATTTTCATTTCGAAGCAAAGAAAAATAGCCCGCAGAAGAATATTATCGCATAAGGAATTGTATAGCCTGAGGTTGACGTGCAGGATGATTCAAACTCTTTGCATCAGGCAACGAGGGAACAACTTTAGTCAGAGACCAAATGCTTGTTGACACTACCCGGCGGTGCTAAAAGTACTTTGCATTGGTTATGTCCCTGAGAGGCCATAGGTCGTAGGTACTCTGTGACGTGGTTATGCACAATGTATTGCCCGTAATCTAGTAATCAGCCCCGTATGAAAGAGGATGAAAGAAGATAGGCCCAGCTTCCTAATCCGCGTCTAAAATACGTTTCTTCTCTTACAGACACCCATTCTTAAGGCTTTTTTGTTGTTGAAACGACTGTATGAATATACTGGGGTAGGTACTAGCCACCGACACCTGGTTGTCAGGCCCTGCTAGTTCGGTGAAATCTCGTGGTCCCAGGGCCGAGAAATAATGAAAGATGCTTAGTGTCGTCGAGAAACGTCAGAATACATTTTGTCTGTAATAAAAGTTGCTTCTCATGACGTAATCCCCTAGTCGTTTAATGCAAAGACTTCGAAACCCCATGCACATAATATAAAAAATTGAAGGCGATCCCTCTGCTGTTAGAGGCAATATTTCTAAATTTTGTACACGGCTGCACGTTCAGAGACCGTGAATAGTTACTATTAAAAGAAAACTGCCCTCGGTCACTAATTTTTAACGAATTAACCGAGTTTCATTTCATAAATGACATATAAGTACCGCCAGTCTTTCACGATAATTCCGTACTTATAATTTGTATCATGCTTTTTTAGTCATAATTCTGTGACCATGTTATAGACCATTCTTTGGTGCAAATTCTGAGGAAGACACTCCTAGCAGTGTCGAAACCCGGTTAATTCGTTAAAAATTAATGACCGAGGGCTGTTTTCTTTTAGTTGTGGCAATATTTCTATTCTGGGTGAACTACAAGGTTCAGCATATTCTGGCTGCCACACAAAAGTTTTTGCTGGATAACATTGCTCTAGAAATAAATGAGAAGTAATTCCAATGTCCCAATTCTGACCAAGGTTTTCTTGAGGTACCCTTTAGTTGTATGGTTGGAACCGGAGGCCCGCTTTCGTTTTTACCCAGTTGCGTAGCCTCCCTCCCCCCCCCCCCCCCTCCCCCCGGCTATCATCTCACAAAGTATTTTAATGATTTTATAATGAACCGGATCCCAAAAAACTTGCTCTGCTCCTCGGAATAACGAATGAAAATGCAAAAGTATAACGAGTGACCAGAAAGTTCCCGTCCGAAGGCCGTATAGTCCTGACATGGTATGCCGATCTGGCAAAATCGCCGTGAGCAATGAGACAATCACCACGCCGACGAACCAGGTTGAAGATACCCGTTTGGTAACACACCCTGTCCTGCTGCGTGAAGAAATCCATACCTGCCTGCTGAACATCCTCGTCCGACATGAATCGTCGACCCTTCAAAATCTATTTTAAGAACCGAAGGCGCGATAATCGCAAGGAGAGACATCAGGATTAGTGTTCCAGTGACTCCGACTTGAGTTGGCGTAACTTCCGGGTTACGACATTCGTGATACGGAAACGTGCGTTACCATAAAGAAGCTGCACCCCTTGACGCAACATTCCACAACGGTGGTTTTCGACGGACATGCTGCCCCGTACACGTTCTTTGTTCTCCGATGGATGTCTGCCGGTGTTTGTCCTTCGGCAGCAAAGAAAAGAATGACAGCACGTTGATCTTGTTAGGACGCATTTGGTAATAATATCGCCTTCGTTAAGGTTTCCGCATTTACCACATGAATGTCGAAAAAAGACGAATGCCACCCTGAATCCTTTCCTACAAGTCGCTGGTTATACTGCAGCATCGGAATCACGCTACGTTGCAGATACGCAGCGGCAACGCCTCCAAACGGAAACGATTTGACCATCTCTTACAATGGCACAAAGACTGGAATACTGGCCTCGATGATCCAGAACCCTATCAGGGACAACTACTAGTGTACACTTTTCACAACATGAGCAGGAATCTCTCTTTGTTAGGGAAAAAATTTTGTACTGAGTGTCATATTATTTTAAAAAAGAAACACTTCATGGATGCATTTAGAGTAGGTTGTTCGTCACAGAATTTCGTAACCTCAGGCATAACAGTTGTTACCGCCGATATACTTCTTAAGTAAAAAGTTACTATTCTACCAGAAAACATTGTTAGCGATCCTAGTGTGTCTTTGGTTATTTCTGCTTCTGTGGCGACAGCCATTCACAGTTCTTATAGTAGCATTCCTGGCGGAGAAGATGGAATGTTCCGGGTACAGTAAATAAATAAAATACATGAATTTTCATTTCCCTAGATCCATGCCCTATTTATAAATTTACATAACGAGGAGACACGAAGTGTATTCCTTGCACAACTGCACGTATCTATTTTTGTTGCTCTTGAGAGTCATATGGTCAACAACTTGACCACAAATAAAGCTATATTTTTAATCATAGTAAAGTACCCCGTCTTCAGGCCACAAGGGGGCTATCAGGACCATCCGACTGCCGTGTCATCCTCAGTTGAGGATGTGGATAGGAGGGGCGTGTGGTCAGCACACCGCTATCCCGGTCGTTATGATGGTTTTCTTTGACCGGAGCCGCTGCTGTTCGGTCGAGTAGCTCTTCAGTTGGCATCACAAGGCTGACTGCATCCCGAAAAATGGCAACAGCACATGGCGGCTGGATGGTCACCCATCCAAGTGCCGGTCATGCCCGACAGCTCTTAACTTCGGTGATCTGACGGGAACCGGTGTATCCACCGCGGCAAGGCCGTTGCCTTTTAATCATAGTTGTAGTCACTTATTTTAAACTTTTTTAAAAAGTGTTTTGTCATGCCTCCACATCTCCATCCCTTTTAAAAAGTAAATTTTATTACCGTCTGATATAACTCAAATATTTTCTCCAGGGTCAAAATTAGTCTACAAAGGTTTTCGCGAATACAGGATAACTGCCAAAAGTTCCAGTAGTTCTGTACGGAATGGAATTTGTGCGCTGACTGGCTCCAGTGGTGAAAGCGAGGCATTCAAGCCAGCCTCGACGTGAGATCGATTCCGATATTCTGCACTAAAGATTTACGGTAAGCGTCAGAAAACAAGTCGTGACTGCCTATCTGAGGATTCATCCCGGATCCTCGTGAAGTAAAACCTGTACTGTTACAGTGATTAATACTTAGTTTGTCGAATTCATTTCCTAGTTAAGAAATGCTCTTATTCTGAAATTCACTTTTTTAGTGCAGCTTGACATTAGTATTCTTCTACTTCTTTCTGTGGTGTTCTAAATAAATTTTAAATGATAGAGTAATATTTCAAAAGTCACGCTTTAGCTGTCGGAGATGAAAGTGTTCTGTCTGTATTGTTTTTTATTTAGCACACTCGGCTGTAGGACTCCACGTTTCACAAACGCAGTGGAAAATCAAAAATCACCGTTAGATACATCCTTCAATGACGACACACGCTAAAATTCTCAGGGACTCTCGTAAAGATATTCATTCCATGTGAAGAAATCCGTATGCAGTGCCTCATCCGTTTGGATTTTGTATTCGCTGTGCCATACTGTCTCAACTGATCGATGCTGTACACACCTGTTTGTAAATATTTTTTGTGAGGAAAAATGTAATTATTACTTCTGTATTTAAAAATTAAGCTTCCCCTTCTTTGGTAATAATGAAGGAACGTTTTTTCGTTATTTTTAAATAGTGTGTACGTTTACATATTACAATAAAGGATTTTTGTATTTTCGATGAACAAATAGCGTAATTGTTTAGAGCCAAACAAAAAACACCGCACCCGAGAGCTTGCGCTTTTTCTTATAACAGATCTACTGGGTTTCATCATTACAACATTGACCTATGGACGTCTTTCAACATGTTTTCATTAATACAGCTCTGAATAGAAACCGGGTCTTAGATGCCAGTTTTACACGAAATGATTAGTATATTCATCGCAAATTTACCACTGCGTAGTTTTTTGCGACTTAGAGATACTACGGCTATAGGCGTAGTCTAAACGCCCTATGAAAGTGGCCTTCATCATCATCATCATCTTCTTCTTCTTCTTCTTCTTCTTCTTCTTCTTCTTCGCTTCAAGTCCTGGACAATGTAGCCTGTTACGACAGCCGTATGTTGTGTGGTCTGATCACTCTTGTACCTCGATATTTATAGCTTCCATCTGCTATTGAGAGGTTATTGCTAATATATGTGGTTATCCTTTCTCCACGATATATTCCGCAGCATGTTTTTTTATATCTCTTTGTCATCAAGGAAGTCTGCCTTTAGCGTCGCTCTCCGATTAATTGCGGTCCACTTTCGGCACTATGCGGTTGAATGGGAAAAGTTCAAGTGCTGCGTCTTACGCACCCGAGGCCAGGCGCTTGTGGTTGTCTGCAAATGATCAGCTAATGAAGGGCAGCTTTTCCGCTCCGCTTCCGATTCTGGACCCAGTTATCAGTCAGTGTATCCGTCCATTCTCGAATGACCTTACGCAATGGGCATTTGGTGAGAAAGGAGACGAGGTAGAATACTTAGTATTATCTATTTGTTTTCGTCTTCCTTCAGTAGAACAGAAATAAAGACCGATAATATTTAACATTTACGGAACTGCTGAAGCGATGTTGAATACCGGGGTACAAGAGCACATCGCTAGAACGTGCTGGAACGACTGCATCTCACTAAGGGGAACCTCGTGGATATTTCAGCGTTCCCGATCAAGACGTAAATAAACGTCCGTATCGGAATGTGCACAAACGCTCACATTAGCTGGCAACTACTGTCTTCAACCAGTCACAAGATGATGTCTCATGATGCAAGTGGCAGAAGGTATAGCTGCACGAGACAAATGCTGAAAAGTACTCCAAACTTTCGAAGGTAAATATAAACGCCACATGGTATTGTTGGTCGAGGTGTAATCTTAGGATTCAGCAGCCTACAGTTTTCTTTACTAATAACTAGTTGGCATCAGTTCCAAACATGAGTGTTGCGGCTTAAAATGTAACTGTTTTAATGTAGATTATGATCACCTGATCACCCACATAGGACACTGATGCAGTCTGAAATATTGTTGATAAAAATATATTACATTTACAGGTTTGAATGGCAACGTCTTGGTTGAGCGCTACAATGGTAACGATTTTTAGGAATATCTACTAAAGCTTCTGTTAGTTTACTCATACAGAGTATGAAGGGACGATCTGTATTTACTTTCTTAGGAGAAGGAAAACTTCTAAGCCAAGATCGCAATAAAACATTGTACTGAGGATGACCGATTTCGGTAAAACTATGTTGCCATCATCAGATCTTCGTACAGGTTATTATAAACACCTTGTGCCAGATGAACACAAAATCTTCCCGTTGAATCTCCAGATGCACAACATATGACATGAATGATGTGTTGGCAAGTCAAAAGTAAAAATTGAAATTACTATGTATTTTTCGGTGCAATCATTAGAGATGTATATGTCGCTGGATGGAATATTGTAAATGAACAACTATTATTTTTCAGTGATATTCTAACTGGTTCGAAGTTAATCGTAAAACTTGCAAGGGAGACTGGTGGCCACACAGGAGGAGACAAAGGAGAAATATCAATTCGCACTGAATCCGCGGTTGTTGGTCTGATCAGCCAAGGTACACATGGTAGACGTTCCAGGTAAATGTCTGCCTGGTTCCCCATTTTCGTATGAGACAAACGTTATGTAAACGGCTTACCAAAATAACAATTACCGAGTCACGCGCACACACCGCTCACTCGAATACGCTCCACTACTAGGAGAGAAAATCTTTGAAGAGGAACTTAGAATCATTTGAGAGTATTAAATACTAACCGAACGGATAAAATACGAAACGAAGAAATGCCAAGTTGAAGAGGTTTGCCAGATGTTTGTCGAAGACCCTGTTACAGCGCCCAGGAATACTCCGTCTGACAAAAGAGGAGGATCGCCCAAAAAGAGAGGAGGAAGCAAATTGAAACTTGATGCGTTGAGAGGTTATGTGATATTATTGCAATAATTACAAAATCTAAGCAAATTTACAAAGAACGTGACAATATGAGTCCACCTCTCACTATGATGTTGCACCCCTTCTGAACTGCATGCACGCACTGTTTCCGTTGTGATGGGTGCCATAAAGTCGTTGTATGCTGTCCTGAGGCAAGCTAACCTACAACTGTCGTGATTGGCGCTTCATACCATGCCAATTGGGACAGAGCTGATTCCTGAATTGGTCCAACACATATTCTATCTGCGACGGATCTGGGGATCGTTGTTGGCCATGGGATTACCTCAACATCACGTAGAGAGTTCATAAAGTTACACGCCAAGTGTGAATGAGCATTATCCTGTTGAAAAACGGCACCTTGGTACTGTTGCGTGAAAGGTATCACAAGGACGCAGGATGTCCGTGACTCTCGGCCACTAACAGCCCTGACTTGAAGTCATACGTGGTGGCTGACGGCACCATGACACCACAAGCAACAGCGCGGCGCCTCTCCAAACAAAAATTCGAGTTCTCCATTGGTCGCACAGTCGCTGACGATTGTCACCCGGAGTAGTTCTGAACCGCGATTCATCGCTGAACACATGAAAAGTAAGCCATTCTTCCCGATAACGGCACGATACCAGACGCAGCCTTTTGTGTAGTGGTATTAATAGCAGCATACACCTACGACAGCAATTCCCTCGTTCGGCCGCTACTAGTATCTGACCAATGGTGCAGGACGATACTGAATGTTGCAGGGGGTCCAGTACCTATTCTCGAGCAGGATATTCTTGGTGCGCAATACGACGTTCTTCCCTTGTAGTGGTCAGACGTGGTCAACCGTAACTCTGACGACGAGTACGCCTGCCATCACGTTCCTATGCAGCCCAAACCGGGCCGCTGCCCGAGTGCTTCACAAACCTGCATACTGCACCATTCGATCAGCCGGCCAAATGGAAACCCACAATGAAGCTCCTTTCAAACTGTGTCAGGCGCTGATACGCTTTCGCACACATGTGCGCGACAGTGAGCGCTCAGCATCTGATACTCTTCATGCTCCTTAAAGGCCTTATGAGATCTACCAAGAGCACTAAAGATGAACAACACTAATGCACTCTGGTGGCCGTAGCACCTCCCACAAAGAACTGCAGTTCTAACCATTTTCGTACCCGCCGATGGTGTGTACGCGTACGACGTTACATTGACATCCGTCCATTTCATTTCGTTGTTTCGCTTTTTCGTCAGACAATCTCGGCGCTGGAAACGTGGTAGGGTAAGACATTGACAAAGTCAAAGTAAGAGCATATGGACTATCAGACCAATTGTGTGATTGGATTGAAGAATTCCTAGATAACAGAACGCAGCATGTCATTCTCAATGGAGAGAAGTCTTCCGAAGTAAGAGTGATTTCGGGTAAGCCGCAGGGGAGCGTCGTAGGACCGTTGCTATTCACAATATACATAAATGACCTTGTGGATAACGTCGGAAGTTCACTGAGGTTTCTTGCGGATGATGCTGTGGTATATCGAGAGGTTGTACCAATGGAAAATTGTACTGAAATGCAGGAGGATCTGCAACGAATTGACGCATGGTGTAGGGAATGGCAATTGAATCTCAATATAGACAAGCGTAATGCGAATACATAGAAAGAAAGATCCCTTACCATTTAGCTACAATATAGCAGGTCAGAAACTGGAAGCAGTTAATTCCATAAATTATCTGGGAGTAGGCATTACGAGTGATTTAAAATGCAGTGACCATATAAAGTTGATCGTCGGTAAAGCAGATGCCAGATTGAGATTCATTGGAAGAATCCTAACGAAATGCAATCCGAAAACAATGGAAGTAGGTTACAGTACACTTGTTCGCCCACTGCTTGAATACTTCTCACCAGTGTGGGATCCGTACCAGATAGGGTTGATAGAAGAGATAGAGAAGATCCAACGGAGAGCAGCGCGCTTCGTTACAGGATCATTTACTAATCGCGAAAGCGTTACGGAGATGATAGATAAACTCCAGTGGAGGACTCTGCAGGAGAGACGCTCAGTAGCTCGGTACGGCCTTTCGTTAAAGTTTCGAGAACATACCTTCACCGAGGAGTCAAGCAGGATATTGCTCCCTCATACGAATATCTCTCGAAGAGACCATGAGGATAAAATCAGAGGGATTAGAGCCCACACAGAGGCATACCGACAATCCTTCTTTCCACGAACAATACGAGGCTGAAACAGAAGGGGGAACCGATAGAGGTACTCAAGGTACCCTCCACCCCACACCGTCAGGTGGCTTGCGGAGTATGGATGTACATGTAGATTGACTAGAATATACAAAGCAAACTTTAGGACACAGGGCGGGGAAAAGACGGTCAAAACAGTTGACAAGTTCATGACTCAAAACAAACAAAAGATGGTGAGAGAGGCTACTTGGCGTCCGAAACCATAGTCCACACCGGAGCAATTGCGTCTTCCACGGTATTACGAGAGTAACGGAAGTACCAGGTTCAAAATCTTGTGCAGAAACTGAATGCTTCACAATGAGGATGACCTCCTCTCTCTCTAACACTGAAACAGGAAGGCTTGTTTACTTTGGTTGCTTTCATTGTATTGTCTCGTATGATGTTATACGACTCTGTGCATTCAGCAAGAATATTATTCGCTCAGAAAGGGTGGCAAGTTTGATCTGCGATATCAGTTCGGGATGTTCATATAGATAACTGTGTCTCGGAAGACTCATCCAGTCCTGTACACATAATGCACCATGGGATTTATTGTTGGAAATATTGATTTGTTAAGACAAATAGCTGAAATGGCTCCGAGCACTTAACATCTGAGGTCATCAGTCCCCTAGAACTTAGAGCTTAAGTAATAGAACCCAGTTCGTTGCCCTCGATGGTGAGTGTTCATCGGAGGTGAGGGTATCATCTGGAGTGCCCCAGGGAAGTGTGGTAGGTCCGCTGTTGTTTTCTATCTACATAAATGATCTTTTGGATAGGGTGGATAGCAATGTGCGGCTGTTTGCTGATGATGCTGTGGTGTACGGGAAGGTGTCGCCGTTGAGTGACTGTAGGAGGATACAAGATGACTTGGACAGGATCTGTGGTTGGTGTAAAGAATAACAGCTAACTCTAAATATAGATAAATGTAAATTAATGCAGATGAATAGGAAAAAGAATCCCGTAATGTTTGAATACTGCATTAGTAGTGTAGCGCTTGACACAGTTACGTCGATTAAATATTTGGGCGTAACATTGCAGAGCGATATGAAGTGGGACAAGCATGTAATGGCAGTTGTGGGGAAGGCGGATAGTCGTCTTCGGTTCATTGGTAGAATTTTGGGAAGATGTGGTTCATCTGTAAAGGAGACCGCTTATAAAACACTAATACGACCTATTCTTGAGTACTGCTCGAGTGTTTGGGATTCCTATCAGGTCGGATTGAGGGAGGACATAGAAGCAATTCAGAGACGGGCTGCTACATTTGTTACTGGTAGGTTTTATCATCACGCGAGTGTTACGGAAATGCTTCAGGAACTCTGGTGGGAGTCTCTGGAGGAAAGGAGGCGTTATTTTCGTGAATGGCTACTGAGGAAATTTAGAGAACCAGCATCTGAGGCTGACTGCAGTACAATTTTACTGCCGCCAACTTATACTTCGCGGAAAGACCACAAAAATAAGATAAGAGAGATTAGGGCTCGTACAGGCAGTCATTTTTCCCTCGTTGTGTTTGGGAGTGGAACAGGAAGAGAAGATGCTAGTTGTGGTACGAGGTACCCTCCGCCACGCACCGTATGGTGGATTGCGGAGTATGTATGTAGATGTAGATGTAGATACTTAAGCCTACCTAACGTAAGGACATCACACACATCCATGCCCGAGGCAGGATTCGAACCTGCGACCGTAGCGGACGCGCGGTTCCAGACCGAAGCGCCTAGAACCGCTCGGCCACACCGGCCGGCTATTAAGACGAAACTGTAACATTCATTCACTGAACGCTAGACGGAAAAACGATATGCACTTGGATAATACAAATACATGGCTAGATCGAATAACCAATAAGGACATAGTGAACCGAACTGGGGAAAAAAGGAAGCTGTGGCACAATTTGACTGAAAAAAATGGTTCAAATGGCTCTGAGCACTATGTGACTTAACATCTATGGTCATCAGTCCCCTAGAACTTAGAACTACTTAAACCTAACTAACCTAAGGACATCACACAATACCCAGTCATCACGAGGCAGAGAAAATCCCTACCCCGCCGGGAATCGAACCCGGGAACCCGGAATTTGACTGAAAGAAGGGATAGCTTGTGTGGTGTCATCCGATGAACGAGATATCACTACGGAACCACAAGCATGCCCAGTCGATGCCACACGCAGCGACGAATGAGACATCGGTTTATACATTCCTCAAGAGTTTCCGTACGCCACTGCCGCTGAAGACTTCCTTGCGCAGAGCGGAGTGCCGCTCAGCTCTCTCTGCAATCATCGCCGAAAATAACAGCATCGTTTCACTGCAGAGCCTGAAGGGCGAGAGCGGTATTAGGCAGAACAGTATAGCAAACTTTATAGTTAATTGTACATTGAGAGAAGAGACTAGTATTCTGTACTGCATCGGGTGATACGTTAGTGTTCAATGACATGGAGAGTCCTGTGGACATGGATTGTTTCGAAGGTAAGTATGTCACGTCGTTCAAGTTATAATAAAGTAATGTAATATTTTGTTTGTGTTGTATCTACTCCGCCTCCTCCAGAAGCAAATCTAAGAACCCACCGCAGTGCCGACGAGGTTTTTTTTTTTTTTTTCGTCCTGCACATCAGTTTGGAAGGACACACGCTAAGGCATCGAGGTACCGTCAGTTTATTAATCGAAGGGACTGTGAGGGGTAAAAATTACAGGACGAGATCAAGACTTGACTATAGTGAGCACCTTCAAATGGACGACTATGTAGGTTGCAGCAGTTGTGTAGAGATGAAGATACTTGTAAAGGGTAGACTAGATTAAAGAGATGAAACAGACTAGTCTTCGGACTGAGGACCACAAAAAAATAAAACTTCCGTTAGCACTGCACAGAAAGGTGCAGTATTTAACAGGTTTCATTTTCAATAGGCTTCCAACAGAACTGAAAAAATTGAGTGATAAATCCCAAGTACCTAAATTCAAGGTGAAAATTTTCCTTCTGGCACACTCCCATTCTGTATAGGAGTTCCTGCCAGAAGCTGAAAACTTTCCCTTGTAATACGCTATTTATTCGTATATTTTCAG
Source organism: Schistocerca americana (assembly GCF_021461395.2). Taxonomy (NCBI): domain Eukaryota; kingdom Metazoa; phylum Arthropoda; class Insecta; order Orthoptera; family Acrididae; genus Schistocerca; species Schistocerca americana. Next base: position 496,028,424 of record NC_060119.1, on the reverse strand, counting down.
CATATTTATCGTGTTTAATTAATTCCTTAATTCTTCTGTTTATGAGTTTTCTTATCAGCATTCTGTTAACTATGTACTGACTCGTTCCTTACCTATGTATCTCTGCATCGCACATGCCAAGGAACCTGATAGAAAAACAAATAACTACAGCCAATAGTCGAGGAAGAGAGCCATACAGAGAAAAAGTCGTAGGAGAAGACAGATATTAGAATATCTACCATTAATAATTCAAAACCTTGGTTGGAGGTGATACTCCGAGATCGACAGCTTGACAAAGGCGGGGAAATGGTTCTGGTCCGCTTCAAATCAGTCAGAAGATTGAGGAAAATATAAAATTCTGTGCAATTGTCTCGTAAGTGCAATTACAACGGTTGACAAAAATGAGTTGCTGAAGGGAAACTGAAATAGAAACAAATAGCTGCAATTCCAACACATCAGCAAGTACTGCACACAAAGGAAAAGTCGGGAACGAAGCAACGGCAGACGCGACGTGCAACCAGCATGAAACAACGGGGCGTGGGCGGAAAGACTGCCGGACAATGCTGTAACCAACAATCGAAATGTTTTAGGGAGGCAGCTGCTGGACTGTGAACCGGCGCTGCGGTGACAGGATGTGTGAGTGTTCATCCGCCCTGTTAGTTCCGTCACCTGGCTGTGTGGAGGGACACGGCTTGTTGACAACGAGGTCGCTGGCTAGGGGACAGAATGAGGAGGTCGATTACCAATGACGACTACACGAGTGAGTGGTGTCTGTTCTTCAGGACATCTCCGAAACAACTGATACCACGCATTCATATAGTTTGATTGGCCTAGCTGGGCAATGGAACTACCTTCTTCATTGCGGATGCATAAATACGTCCTACCTTAGGTAGGGATCTCAGTGTGTCTCAGAGAGCGAATGTGAAGGAAATGGACAGAGACTGCGGACAGGTGGCGCTCGAAGGGAATGTGGATCGGCCGTGAGGCTTGCCGAGATAGTCCAAGTAGTTGCGATAACACTGTGTCCCGGATGCACATTGGTTAACGCACCGGCCTAGCCAGCGGGAGATCCCGAGTTCGAATCACGGTCCAGTACACATTTTCAATCGTTGCCGCTGATCCCGCGGCATGTTCCGATCCAACTGACAGCAGTGATCGCCTCCCCTTCAGTTCCTTTCCTTTTTTCGCCTCTCCACCTTTAATTTACATATGATGACTGAAGACCTACTCCAAGTGTCGGCGGGTGCGTGCAGAAGTAGACATCAGAAATGATCAATGTACTTACAGTTTCATAGTGCGCACGCATCACTAACGTGACTACCATTTAGCTCCGTTACTGACTTCAGCTTACCCATAAATTGCCCTTTTTTTTCTTGAACAGGTCGGCATCCATTCTTTCCAGTTTTCATGTGGCGTCAGCTCCGGATTTTTCCACACGTTAATCTCAGCGCCTGCCCGCCTGCTGCTCGCTGTATTGCTCTACAAGCGTTACAATCTCAACACAAACTGCAACAAAAACTTGCTGTATTTTCCCTAGACATAGTGTGACAACCTCTCCGAAATGTTTGAATAAAGACACTTTCGTTGTCGGCGGTAAATTTCTCTGTTTAATTCCAATTAAATAAATTTATAACTCACGGCAGAAAACTTTATCATTAAAAAAACTTAATAAATAGGGAAAATAACATTGTGAGCATATCAAAATAACATTTCTCATCATATCAGCTGAACTAAGCTATGACTAAGCTCCACTAAGGACACGACAGTTGTTTCTAAGATAACACTTAAAACCCTTACCCGAGCGCGTTTGGTTTGTGATTGTGTGCTACACTTAGATTGCTTCTCATTCCTATCGTCACTACTTCAATGTGGCAACAAACAAATCTCTCGCTCGTCTTTGTTAACGCGTCCCCCAGCTTTAACTGCCTCTGTCTATTGTTTGTTATATCCTAATGCAAAAGAATCTGAGTCAATATCAGTCATAGTGTTTCTTCATTTGCTTTTCTTATTTATTCGTGTCAGTCCTCATTCGAGTGCAGCATAGCAAAAATAATAATGGGAAGTTGGCATTTAAAGTGCCGAAAGCGTCGAGGCAACACCAACTAAATCACAAGGCCTTACAATTCTCTGCCAATAACCGAGTGACGTCATCAACTACAGGCATACAGCCAGTGTAGCAGCGCGACGTAGATGCCTGTAAGAATGCTATGTGGAGCCTGTAAACAACTGTTTCGGAGCTGTAGTATTAATGAGTTGAAATCCTTTGTGAAAAAATGGTTCAAATGGCTCTGAGCACTATGGGACTTAACATCTGAGGTCATCAGTCCCCAAGAACTTAGAACTACTTAAACCTAACTAACCTAAGGACATCATACACACCCAAGCCCGAGGCAGGATTCGAACCTGCGACCGTAGCGGTCGCGCGGTTCCAGAGTGTAGCGCCTAGAACCGCTCGACCACCCCGCCCGGCAGTTTGAGGATCAGTACAAGTTTCAGCGACATGCGTGCAGTGTATTATTTTTCACTTTGTAAGTCTGCCATTTGCACTTCTGCGAAGACGATATACCGTGGGGAACACAAGCAGTAGACTGGAAAACTGGGGCTACGTTAACCGCACCATTAAGCAAGCCACAACTCCGACAAAACGCAGTCCCAATCAAATTTCCTAACTGCCCTTCGTATATTTCTAAAGTGATGCAAAAAAACCAGAGAATTTCCTTCTGAAAAACAGGAGAAAAGGGAAGCTGCTGCAATGAGAGGATCCATAGAGGACAGTATTCAATCTCTAGAAGAATGTAATAAGAAGTTTTCCTTCAGTTCATTTCAATAACTGATAAAGAAGCTTGATTGTGTTACTTGTAGTGAAAAGTGGTCAAAAGCAATGAAAGATTCATATATATCGTTTTTATGTAGACACTGGAACAACACCACATCATATTTCGTACATAATTATTAATCAGGAACTCAGTGAAAGCATTTATGTTAAGGGTTGTGAAATCACTTCCAAGAAAGTTCCAAAACCTGTAAGTAATATCCATGATCTAGACAATATTGTAATATTTGTTGAAAGTTTAGTGTGCAAAAAGAAAGACGACATCTATAAGACATCATTGTTGAATTGTTAGATAACTTAGAATTTGAGGGGAAAACTAAACCTGCTGTTGAATTCATAAGATGCCAGTTTCAGTTAAGCTTTCCGCCTCCTGAGAGACATTCTTTTCCTCCCCATGTTTTAGTATTTGCTGCTTTGTTTCTTTTTTATTTCAAGCGATGCCTACAGATTCTTATGGAGCACTGGAAATATTATTTTGTCTCATCCTAATACTATCAGAAACATCTGTGCAAATATTGATGTTGATCCTAACAGTAAAAACTTTCTAGATTACATTAGGGAGAAAGTATCAAACCTGAATCATCATGATTGCTTTGTGACACTCATGTTAGATGAAATACACGCTTAGCCAACCATGGACTACAAAGGAGGAAATTTACATGGCATGGCACATGATACCACTACTCTTGCAACAACTGCTCATGTGTTTTTCATGCAAGGTGCAATTTCATCATTTACAGCTGTTGTCCACATCTTGCCTGTAAATAAAATGACTGCTGACCAGTTGTTCAACGTAATAAAAAACGTATTGATAGGGTTGGAAGGCTTAAGTTTAAAGGTTATTTGTATTTTTTATAACAATAACTCAATTAATATAAAAGCTGTTAGTAATTTTGCAAATCCACCACAACTTAATATTGCTTACCCACACCCTTTCAGATCAATCCAGACCCTTGCTTTATGTTGTAGACCCAGTACACACTTATAAATGCATCAGAAATAACTGTGTGAATCTGAAAAATGAACTTCTGACATTATGCTTCCCCAGCTTTCAAAACACATCTGTGAGAATGCAAGCTTCATTTTCTCCAATTAGGTCCATATTTGACATTGAAACGAACAAATTATTGAAATTTGCGTATGGTTTCAGTATGAAAGCTCTGTGGCCCTCTTAAATAGAAAAACAAAATGTGATAAGAGTGCTTCTCGGGCTTCCAGGCGTGTCAAGTAGTTTAAAATCCATGGATTTGACTCTGCACTCAAGCATACAGCACATATATTATTAGAACTGAGAACATATTGTCTACTAGAACATAAAATGTTAGTCTTACTGCCTGGAAAATTTCAGGCTGATGGCTTGGAAGCCAGGTTTGGATTGTATCAACAGTTATCTGTATCCCAGTACAATGCACCAATGAGGCAAATATTTGAGGCAGAGAAAAAGCAGAGATTATCAACTTTGTTAGAGCTTTCTTTACAAGGTGACTCAGCTAAGAAAATTGTAATTAGATGTCTACAAAGATATTATCAATCTGAATGTCTTTATGTTGCCTGTGACATTTCAACATCAGGTATTTGTAAATTAAGTGCTAGTCAATGTGATTTGGAACTCATCAGTCCAGAATTACCAGAGCTTACATTCATCGCTGGATACTGTTGCTACAGCACAATAAAGAAGTTAAAGTGCGGTAACTATGCTTAGTTTTTAACAGCAGCTGGCATGTGGTGTTGAGCACAAACTAATTAAAGATCTTGATAGAGACGGCTTGTGATATCATCAGAAAATGCCATTGCTGACAGTAATGAATTCTTTTTGTTTCATGCAAAAACTATTATCATATGAACACTGATTCTTTTCTAGGGTTCAAATCCAATGACAAACAACATGTTAATTAATTCTTGATTGTGTCATGGTTAATGATGATTTTGCAGCAGATGTCTGTGGCAAACATTCAGCACAGGAATTGGGTAAATCTGTTGTTTGGACAGGGGTTAATATTTTTCCTAATAAATATTATAAAACGGAAAATGACAAGGTGTGTAGGTCATTAAACAAAAGGAAACTGAAAATTGTGGTGGAAGAACATATTTTAAACAAAGAAAGTAAAAAGAAATGTATATAATTTTCATTAGTAGTTATCCACTTTTGTTGACTTCACTAAGCAAGTTTTGGGTACTAACTACAGTACAGGTAAGCTCTACCTACACATATTTATTTCTTCAGCTCTGCTATTACAAAACTTTCTCCATTTTCAATATAGAGAGAATATTCTTTGTGTTTACTACGTTACTGTAATGAGTATTACTCAGTGGAGTGTAGGATGGTGTGTGAGCTGTCAGGTGTTAAGAGGAAGGACTGATAAATGTATCTAGTCATAACTGTTTGTCATGTTCCTCCTATTATACATTCTCAATGTGTTTTAAAAATATTGCTGGCACTTGTTATTCCCACACCTGTTACTCGTGTCTCTGATGTAAGATATTATCATTTTAGATACTATGCAAATGTCAAATAGTGTGGGTGCAGGACAGTGTGAGTGTGCAGCTAGGTGGTAAGAGAAGGGGGAGATAAGTGTCGTTATTCATAATTACTTCCCTTGTTCCTCCTATCATTTTTAATGTGTTTTGAAAATAATTGGTTTCTGATATTCAACAGGTCATTTAAGAGTTTTCTAATTTTTGTTGTTCTTTGAGTGCTGCTTTCCTTAAGAATGAGGTGTGTGCTATTGCTGACACTTTTTATCCAATTCCTTTGACTCTTATCCTGTATGTAAGGCGATGTGGTTTCATATAGTATGCAAATGTCAAATAATGTGAGTGTTGGATGGCGTGAGTGAGTTGTTAGGTGGTAAGAGGAATGGCCAGTAAGTGCATCTAGTCATAATTGCTTGTCTTTCTCCCCCTATTGTTTTCATTGTGGAATACTTGGTTTCTGATATCCAGCAGGTTATTTACGAGACGTCTGTTTTCTATTATTTTCATCTGAGTTTTGCTTTCTGTATAGATGAGGGGTGTGCTTTTGCTGACACTTGTTATTCCCATACTGTTGACTCTTGTCCCTGATGTGAAGTGTTACAATGTTAATTAGGTTAGTTAGTTTCATGTTCCATGGATCATTTTGCATGATAAACCATAATGATTTGGAATGAGTCATTTTAAATTCACACTGCAAATTAATTTGTACATATGGCGACATACTGAAGATTTTTAAGTTTATTTTGCCATGTAAATGTGAATGAGCTGTTCTATACTTGTGACCTGAGGTATTGTCTCTTTTCTGTGAAATATTCTGCAGGTCATATGCACCACTTTTCATTTTGATGTTTGAACTAGTAAATTTCTGTATTCCATACCTTTGAAGATGTACTATTTCTTAGTTCTGGTGCCTTTTTTGTGTTGCAGTGTGTGTTTTCTGAATATGTACTTACTGTGTGTACTCACCCTAATATTTAGAGAGGTCTTTTTCTGCTATATAGCATACCTTATTATTAAAAAAATAAGCTGCTTCATTCCTCCAACAATATGCTTGTAGTACTCCACTGAAAACACTACACTCTTGTTTCACATTCAAGATGCAATGATAGCAATTTTACTGTCTCTAAATGGCTCTCATTCATGTTGCTTATTATCTGCACAGCATTCTCTGCCACATTGCCATTTTGTAGAGTTTGGTGAGAAGTATTTGCATGTCTTTTACCATGTGCTATGTTGATCCTGCTTTGAAAGTTAATTGTGGTTGAACAAGGGTGTCATGTTTGTATTTCCTTTATGTGTCATGAATCTGGATTGTCATGTTTTTCTTCTTCTATTTGTGTGAAAGTTATTTTTGTGTGGAAATCTGTTAGTGGGATGTGATCTCCCATTTGAAAACTTATATCTATTATCTTCCCTACATATTTTGCTGTGCTCATTAGCACAATAATTGAGAACTGCTGTTAATATTTAAGATGTTGTGTAGAAGAAACTTGGCTATCTAGAAATACAAATGTGATATAGTTTGAGTAAATATTACCATCTGTCCTTACATGAACTATTAAGAGGCTGTGGCATCAGTCATTATGTCTGTTAAACGAACATAGCAAATGAAAACAAGGTTACATTCATGAGGACTGCTGCTTTGTAATTCTGTGCAATGTTTCCGTAAGTGTAATGTAGAATGAATTCTTTCATTGTTAGAGTAATACTAGGTTGTTTCATCTTTTTCATAGATAGTTCTGTATGTTTTGGTTGTGCTCATAGGATTAGTGAGAATTATCATTAATCTTTTTCCGCTATTATTGTTTGCAATTTACTTCAAACCATATATTTGAAATATGTTATCGGTGTATATTATTATTTATGGAACATCGTTTAGATGTGTAGGCTGTACATTCTACAATTTTGTTTGTGTCAATGTTAGGAGAATAAAACTGTGTCAGCGTAAATAAAAACTTTGGTACAATTGAAGGGGTCACTGGAAGAAAATGCTAGCCATCAGTTGAGGATTAAACTGATAATTTTATCTGTTGTTCCCCAATACACAACGTTCTGGGAGGTAGTAGTTTCGTGTGTACCGTCAGAATGCACTGCCTTCTCTGTTTATGTCCTTCTCTTTAAAATTAACGTATCATATAACATACAATAACTCCAAATATTCTGTTGTTAATTAGCACTTTCTTCCGCCGTCTGCTTCAGTGTCGTGTGTTATTTTACACCTGACATATTTCAGAAAAAAAGAAAATGCTTTAAGTCTCAGTAATGTCATTTCTTACAGCTCGACAGCTTCTAGTGCCTGGAATTTTTCAGCATCCAAAGTCGTGTTAAGCTCAAAAATTTTCATGATTCTATATCTGACACAGCTGAAAACAGTAAATGTTTCCGCTTTTTTCCCCGAGATAACAAATCAACTCGCAGTAATTTCATTTACAGTCAAGTTCGATCGCCTTAACGTCTTTTACTGTCTTATATTTATCCTTTTCTAAAACGGTGTTAGCGCAGCGATTTGGCGAAAGGCAGGGTTGACACTAAGTGCCTCGCCTGGATTACATGACGTCATAGTTGAGTTGTGAGACCTTGTCGTTTAGGTGGCGTTGGTCGAGGTCGATAGCGACAAACTATTGGTTCACATGACGTATAGCGGAAGGTATTGGCCATGTCGTTGCCCGTGGAATCGTCCCAACAGTGTGCAGAGTGAAGCCCGAACTCTACACTCTAACTTTTGGAGGTTGATCACAGTTGTTTTGTGAGTATTCGCGTATAGGGGCCAATGCTCTCCGACGGCTCTTTACACTGTAGTAATGAAATTACATTTATTTCTTTTCTACATCTACATCAACATCGATACTCTGCAAATCACATTTAAGTGCCTGGCAGAGGGTTCATCGAACCACCTTCACAATTGTAAATAATGGACTCCAGCTATCAGACGTCCTTTTGATCTTTTTTATTGGCAGATCTAGATTTCAGCTAGAAACTAGCCAGTCTCAATGCACTATCATTTTTGATCAGTGCATGTAATGCCTGTTGGTCGGGCTTCATCCACAGGTCATTGAGGGCCACTGGAACCGATGTGTCCAATCATACTGTAACGAACTGGTTATGAGAAGAGACTGTATAACCCAAACGTCTTCTTACAGTATTCTACTTGACACGGTAACATCTTGCAGTTCGTTTTCAGTTCTGCGGTTCTCATGTGAGAACTTCGTCACTGGTGATACGTGTCATTTGCAGACGATTCCAGATATTCTCTGATGCAAGGTGATGGCTGTGGTCTTGTGTGGAGACCCATGCTGATCGGTACCTCCCGGATGTTATCCAGGAAGTCGACTGATTTCCAAGGGTCTGTGACGTTATGCGGAGGCATCAGTGTTGACAGCCATACATATCCTGTCGTTGCCCATGGTCGCTTTACCACCACGCACTGAATCGAATAGATCCTGTGGGACCATGTGGTGACTGCTGCTTACGGTGTTGGATCTGAATTCCCTTTGATGGCAGGGCTCGTGTAGCGGATGTCAACAGGGATGCCTTGCGAAGACTGGACAACGAAATAATGGAATCGCCATCGATGAGCCCAGACCCAAAACCCACTGCGCATATGTAGGTCAGTTAGCTAGTTCGTTACGTGTTCCATAGATCAATAGCACGGAAAAACCGTTATGATGTGGAACGTGTCAAATGCACAAGAAATGCGCACAGGAAGCAAGTTTCTTTTCTTTTGTTTACGTTACAATGTTATACCTAAATATTTCTATTAGCTATCCCATTTGCTTAAATGGCACAAAATGCATATATTATGTCTCCAGATTTATTTACTCATATTCAAGTATTCATTTATGGTATAGAAGGAGTTGTCAAGGAGGTATGATTTGAATTTGTTTTTGAAACTATTACTGCTATCTGTCAGACATTTTATTTCATCTGGTAATTTATCAAACAGCTTTATAGCAGCGTATTTTATCCCTTTCTGTGCCACAGATAGGTTAAGTAAAGGATAGTGTAGGTCTTTCTTTTTTCTGGTATTGTAATCATGAATGTCGCAGTTGATTTTAAACTGGTCCATGTTGTTGAGAAAAAATTTCATTACTGAGTAAATTTACTGTGAAGCAGCTGTAATAATTTCTAACCTTTTAAACAGATGGCTACAAGATGTGCGACTATGAACCCCACACATTATTGTAACTACTTTCTTTTGAGCAGTGAATACCTTTTGCCTAAGTGTTGAGTTGCTCCAGAATATTATTCCGTATGACATCAGAGAGTGGAAGTATGCAAAGTACGTTAGCTTACTAATTTCTACATCCTCAAGATTCGCAATTATTCTGATTGCAAAAGTTGCTGAACCTAGTCGCTTTAGGAGATCCAAAATACGAATTTTCCAATTAAGATTCTCATCTATATGTACAGCCAAAAACTTTCTATGCTCTACCCTGGCTACTGACTTCTTTTGATGTGTTATGTTTATTCTAAGAATTATACTGTTCGCAGCAGAAAATTGGATGCACTGTCTTTTTTCAAAGTTCAGAGCAAGCCCATTCGCAGAGAACCAATCAATAACCTTTTCAAAGACGTTATTTGTATCATTTTCTGTCGGACTTTCTTTTACTGGATTAATGATTATGCTTGTATTATCAGCAAACAGTGTCAGTTCAGCATCTTGTTTCTCATAAGAAGGGAGGTCATTCACATATATCAAGAAAAGGAGGGGACCCATGATCGAACCTTGTGGAACACCTAATGTAATTCACCCCAGTTAGATGAAGTGGCAAACTCCTTTGAATCACTTGAAGCATATAAAGAGACTTTTTGCTTCCTGTTCTGTAAATATGACTTAAACCACTCATATGCTGTTCCATTTATACCATAGAATTGTAATTTCTCTAACATAATGTCACGGTTCACACAATCAAATGCTTTGGATAAGTCACAGAATATTCCTACTGGTCATGCTTGACAGACGCGTTCGTGGTCTTCCTGTTCCACCACATTGGCTCCTAATGAAGAATGAGAACGGTTACCTCCGAGTCACCTCCGTAGACGTATACAGTGTGTGCCATGTCGGTATCAGCAGGCAGAGACAATGGCTCATGGAGGGGACTTCCAAAGTCCAGCGAAAAGCACTCGCAATGACGGGGTGGATGATTGTCTCCTCTTCGTTTTCAACACCTGTCGAACATTTTAGGTCATTTCATGTAAACGACCGAATAAGTGATGAGGTTTTGTTGTGTACTTAATTTGTAAGATACAGGTAACATATCCAATCCTCAATTATTGCTCAATGGAGTATGGCAGATGGCCAAAGCGAAGTTCCCCTGATTCTCTTGAGCAGTGTATTTTGCGCGAGCCGTGCCCGCCGGCGGTTTTCGCTCAGCTCGCGTGGTCCCTCTCTCTTCAGCGCAGACACAGCCGGCACTGTCGCGGCGTGGCCGATAGTCGCGCGTGGGCAGCCACCGACAGCCATACATCAGATCGGCGGCCGGGCCGCGTGCTGCGGACTGGCGTGGCGGCCTATCTGATGCTTTAAAGGGCAGCCGATCGGCTTTCCCGCATTCAAATACTGCGGCGCGCCAGCGCCAAGTCGTTCCCCGAGTGATTTACTGGTCCGCTGATAAACCCACGCCGCGCCGCGCCGAGAGGTGTCGGCGTACAGGTTTGTGATCAATTTTCTCCCCAAATTTAATTCACCGTGGCTGCCAGTTTTTGCCGCCCTGATCGAGGCGGAAAATTTGTACAATGTGAGCTCTCGGTTTTATCGTCGTGTTTCACCGCGCCATAAAGCGGCTACAGTATCCAAAGAAGTGAGGCTATTTCTAATGAGTGTGACAAAGTCCTTTCACCCCATTCTGACAGTTCTATTCACAATATATATAAATGAACTTGTGGATAACATCGGAAGTTCACTGAGGCTTTTTGCGTATGATGCTGCAGTATATCGAGAGGTTGTAACAATGGGAAATTGTACTGAAATGCAGGAGGATCTGCAACGAATTGATGCATGGTGCAGATAATGGCAATTGAATCTCAATGTAGACAAGTGTAATGTGCTGCGAATACATAGAAAGAAAGATCCTTTATCATTTAGCTACAATACAGCAGGTCAGAAACTGGAAGCAGTTAATTCCATAAATTATCTGAGAGTAGGCATTAGGAGTGATTTAAAATGGAATGACCATATAAAATTAATCGCCGGTAAAGCAGATGGCAGACTGAGATTCATTGGAAGAATCCTAAGGAAATGCAATCCGAAAACAAAAGAAGTAGGTTACAGTACACTTGTTCGCCCACTGCTTGAATACTCCTCACCGGTGTGGGATCCGTACCAGATAGGGTTGATAGAAGAGACTGAGAAGATCCAACGGAGAGCAGCGCGCTTCGTTACAGGATCATTTACTAATCGCGAAAGCGTTACGGAAATGATAGATAAACTCCAGTGGAAGACTCTGCAAGAGAGACGCTCAGTAGCTCGGTACGGGCTATTGTTGAAGTTTCGAGAACATACCTACACCGAGTAGTTAAGCAGTATATTGCTCCCTCCTACGTATATCTGGCGAAGAGACCATGAGGATAAAATCAGAGAGGTTAGAGCCCACACAGAGGCATACCGACAATCTTTCTTTCCACGAACAATACGAGACTGGAACAGAAGGGAGAACCGATAGAGGTACTCAAGGTACCCTCTGCCACGCACCGTCAGGTGGCTTGCGGAGTGTGGTTGTAGATGTATATGTACGTTAAACGTTCATTATGTTATCAGGGCATTATTTGCTTACTCTTTATAAGTAAACGTATCATAATTGAAATAAGGATGCCGAAATAACGCATGCGGTGTGAAGACGAATTGACCTGACCGGATCTGCCAGAAGCTGCCCGACTCTCCTTCTCGCAGTTGCCTCGTCTATACATGTTGATTCAGCTGCCCTTAACGATGTCTTTTAATGCAATCCGCGATGTTATACCTGACCTTCGAAAATCACGAACGAGAATTTCGTATTACCTCGCTTGCTACGTGCAGACTATTACACCTACAGAAAAACTGACGAGGACCTTTTTGTAGAAAATCTTATGTAGTTACGTTTTCGCTAGAGGCCGTATTTTTCGAGTTATTCAAGAAAAACTTACACGACAAAAGTGACATTCAAGCCCACCCACACTCCCAAACTCAATCCCCAATGGTTCGTGGCACTCCTCTCCTACCACCGTACAAATACTTGCCACTGCACGAATTATTTCTCACATACGAAGTGTTTTGGTCTTCACTGACTGGCCTTATTACGCTTAGTCGAGCACTTACAGATTTTTAAATTGACATTTGCGTAATTTTTACCTAAGAGTTTTGTGAGTTTTAAAAGCACGAAATAAATAATTATATCGTGCTATTAGTCAGACCACCTGACAACAAAACTACTCGCAAAGGCTAAGTTTGGGTCGAATTATCAACGTAATTAGTTTTAGAGTTACGTTTACGAAAGTCGTTTTTCAATCATTACCTCACTGGAACGTTTAAATCAATGATATTAACGAAATCAACTACTATGATGATGGCGTAATAGGCCAATCAACATACACCAAAAATCGTCTAATATCGGAATAGTTAGTGTAGTGGGAAATTTTTGAGCAATGATAGAAGGGAATGCCACGAACAACACAGTAGAAATCCTGACTGGTTGGGGGATGCGAGTTAAAGTGGAGGTGCGTTTGCAGATCACTTCTGTGTGTTTTTCTTGAATAACTCGAAAACCGTGGTTTCCAGTGGATACGCATCCCAGTACAAAATTTAACTACAGTAAATTTCCTGCAAAAAATTCCTGCTCATTTCTTCTTTAGACCAATAGTTTGCGCGTAGCGAAAGAGAGAATATGAAAATCTCGCGCATGGTTACTGGAGGCCATGAAACGACAGCGGTGAGGGGAGCTGAATCACCCTGTATAAGCGAAGCATCACGGCAAACCCCGCAGACAGTAGTTTTTGTAATGGCAGTGGCGGAGAGTGCTGTCGAAATTTCAACGACTTTATTCGAAACGCCGAGGCTTTAAAACCGGGAATATGTAGTCTCTTCTACGACTATTGCCTTAAAGTTCAAGCGAGTTGACTCCAGTGACGTCACGGTAGTGGCAGCATCAATAATGCGCTCAGCAGGGTGGCAATGCATGGACCTCCTAGCGGAGCGAAGCTACGTACCGCCGGTAGCCAATCAGCCGCTTGCAAACACTCTGCCTGACTTCATAGGGGCTACTGCACCCACAGCTCGCCAGTTCAAACACGTCCAGCAAGCCTTGATGTTCCCCTGTACAAGGACTTCATTATTGGACACCAGCTGTTAGCATATGATGATTTCGCTACACCCGTCCACACCGAGACCCCGACGTCACCTTGTGTTATCCTGCCAGATGTTGACAACCCCAGAGCAAATTAGTGTTACGAATCACTGAAAAGTGCAGGTTGTTTGCTACATCCCTCCTCATCCACAACAAACACACACACACACACACACACACACACACACACACACACACACACACTACCCGCAGGACCTGTCTGTTACAGAAAGACCGTGTTAATTCGGCAGATCGGATACTCTGGCATGGACCGAGGGATCATACGAAGTCACAGGTGGTGGTACAGAGGAATGTTTGTGCAAAAGCTGCTAAGCTCAGACGGCAGGGACAAAGAGCTCCTTCGCAATTTCAACATCAAAGACTCTATTTTCACTGCTGCAACCGTTTGGACCTATACCACAAATACAGTACTGCGCAGCGTCTGTAGAAGACTCTGGCCCCAAATGGTCGAAGTAGCCGAGATGGAAAGCAATGAGAATAGTGACGAGTCGACAACTTATCGCTCTTAAATTGTACTGGTAATAATTTCTGCATCCACTAAGTAACTGAATGCTTTTTCAACAGAAGAAGTTGACAGAAATTTAGGTGTCGAAGAAGAGATGACGCCCGACTTGGTATTATAAAGTGTTTTCAACCCAGAGGAGGCAGTGGAAACAGAGAGTGCCGAAGAAGAAACGCCTGCAACTCACTTCCCTTGGGCCGACGATTCAGCAACCTCAAGAACTTTTGCGAAATTCGCTGAGACTAACGAACAGTGCAACGCTTCTGGAGTTATGAATCGGCACATGATTTAAAATACTTTTTTTTCAAAAAAGTACTCAATCCAAGAAACAAGTTAACATTCCTGCAATGTTCCAGAGAGCTCACTAGAAAATTTCAGCTAAACCATCAATCCGTCAGGCATATTCCACGTCCTAGACAGAGTGAGATATCTGTTTTGTTAAACAATTAAACTGCACCAATGTCTTGGTAACAGTTTTTATTAATTACCTTGTCCTGGATCTTTTCAAATCAGTGGTGGATATTTTATTTCGTAACTGGCGTACAAATAATTATTTATGTGTACTGAACTTCTCTAAACTAGGACCTTAAATTGATTTAATAGAGCAGTACAGTATTCGACTTTTACTTGAATTTTGCTTTTGCAGGAAAGTAACACAGGTTTTTAATTTTTTGTACAGTAGTGTCTCCTGTTCTGTTTAATAAATAACGGTTACTTGTATTTCTGCGTTATAGCTATATGTCCTGCTTGTATCGCTTTTTTTTAAAACCAGATTTTTAAAAATTACATAATCTGGTATGTTTGATTATCCGACATTAACAGAGTTGCACATTTATTTACTTATTTATTTATTTTTTTATTAGTTACCATCTCCCTCGGTCATCTTCAGATCTGTGCAGTTGCGTTAGCAGTCCGTTCTATCTGTATCGGAACTACACACGAAACTAATAATGCCGAGAGAAATTAAAAACTAAGCTAAACTTCTCCCGAACAGGCCATGAAGGCCCAACGGTACCGACCGGCCGCCGTGTCATCCTCAGACCACAGGCTTCACTGGATGCGAACATAGAGGGGCATGTGGTCAGCACACCACTCTCCCGGCTGTATGTCAGTTTACGAGACCGAAGCCACTACTTCTCAATCAAGTAGCTCCTCAGTTTGCCTCACAGGGGCTGAATGCACCCCTCTTGCCAACAGCACTCGGCAGACCGCTTAACTTCGGTGATCTGACGGGAACCGGTATTACCACTGCGGCAAGGCCTTTAGCGCTGAAAGGAATAGTATTCCCCAAAGCACAGCAGCCTGCGGTGGAAACTGACGTCTTCATATACTGCACTCTCTACCATGTCCGCCCCCGATAACTGAGTGGTCAGCGTGACAGACTGTCAATCCTAAGGGCCCGGGTTCGATTCCCGTCTGGGTCGGAGACTTTCTCCGCTCAGGGACTGGGTGTTGTGTTGTCCTAATCATCACCATTTCATCCCCATCGACGCGCCAGTCGCCGAAGCGGCGTCAAATCGAAAGACTTGCACCAGGCGAACGGTCTACCCGACGGGAGACCCTCGTCACACAACTCTCTACTATCCAAAGTTTCGTAATAACATAGTATTGGAAGAAATTCAGGTATATCACTGCTTGAGTAGATATGAAAAAAAAGATAATTAAATTTGGGAGCTTCGACCTGAGATACTACACGAAAAGGGCGAAGTATGTGACGGCATTGGCTTCGAATCGCAAACCTTCAGGTCTTCCTCACGTGTATTTACCACCCTCTTTTGAGACCTCAGGACTCCGTTATTATTATAAGGATCTCATTGCTTAAGATTGCTGCTGCAGTTACATAAATATTGGCCGGCCGAAGTGGCCGCGCGGTTCTGGCGCTGCAGTCTGGAACCGCGAGACCGCTACGGTCGCAGGTTCGAATCCTGCCTCGGGCATGGATGTGTGTGATGTCCTTAGGTTAGTTAGGTTTAACTAGTTCTCAGTTCTAGGGGACTAATGACCTCAGCAGTTGAGTCCCATAGTGCTCAGAGCCATTTGAACCATTTTTTTTTTACATAAATATTCAACTGACATCTACAACTGTCGACAAGGTGCATCTTTTCTTTTAACGAGCAAAACTAGATCTTATCTCAAGATTTAAACTGAGTGACCTGTTGGCACATTACGTCTCACGTTATGAAAACGAATAAAGTTCTGGCATTGAAAAATGTTTCTGGCCTTTGGGTCGACTCAGGGCTCCGCTACTTACAGAAAGACACAGCTGAAGCAATAATTACAGATACAAATTAAAAACAGAGAAACAATTATATAAATCCTCCTTAGCGATATTATTTTCCCTTATTTTTCTACCATCGAGAGTTTGTTGAACGCATAAAGCTCATTGGCTGATCGGGTCTATCGGGTCTGAGGTGCCGTAGTATTCCTATGGACAGGTGGCTCCGTACACCTTTGCTGGGATGCGCATGCATCGGCATGCGGGAAGTAATCAGGCGCTATTTTTCCGCTAGTCTCGTCGACAAATGATGGATAACGACGCTTATTACCTTCAAGCACCTGCTGATGACTCTCTCTCTCTCTCTCTCTCTCTCTCTCTGTTTCTGTTTGTCTCTACCTCATTCCAGCTCCTTCCTCTCCCCAGTCCACTTCCCACTTTGTCCTCTCTTTAAGTGTGTGTGTGTGTGTGTGTGTGTGTGTGTGTGTGTGTGTGCGCTTGTATGTGCGAGAGAGAGAGAGAGAGAGAGAGAGAGAGAGAGAGAGAGAGGGAAGGAGAGGGAGAGGGGGAGAGGGAGAAGGTGTGCGTGTCGTGCGGATTACAGTTACAGAAGGCAACACGTGTCAGGTGTAACGCTCTCACTTTTTTGCAACCATTAATCCCGGAAATCTCTCCTCGTTTTCAAATGACTGATTAAAAGTAAGTTATTACGGAAACGGGACCCAATTACAGGAGCCGTAAAAACGTGAAAAGCCCTGGGTCCATATTTTACATAAATGCAAATACGCGAACGATGTCGCCTTTTTTCCCCTTCAACCTCCTGGCGCATACATTACCATAGCCTTAGTTCCGCGTATTATGGCTGAATAATTCATTTAAATCACGTTTTTCTCGCCTTGCCACGATTTATTAAATACATCTGCAGGCGGACCGCGCCGTTCACGGCGATACTGCACGCTTGGTTTCAGCACCGCAGACGTAATAAATATTCAGCCTGCGAGCGAGATCGGCGTTTCGCGATAAAGCCGTTACATCATGTGCGCGCGCCGCTCCACAGGCTCGGAAAGACGTGCATCGGCGACTGCAAGCGCTGGGCGCCTCTACAACACGTCATGCTCTATGATCGTTTCTGAAACTGAAGGATACAGGAAGGTCAACTGTGTTCGAGATGGGAATCGAACCGGGTTCTCTGATGAAGTGACTTTCACGATTTTTTTTGGGGGGGGGGGGGGGGGAGATCACTGACGTCAAATCTGAGTAAAATCTGGAGCTTTCGACGAAATATTAAATCGTGTTCGTCAGGAACAAATGACTGTCATTACTGCTGTCGTGATGACCATTTCCGACTCACCGACGACTTCTGATTGATCGGCGCAAGTCATAATTACGTCATGCTGCCAGAGACTGTGTCGATGTCTGCACCGATGGCGCCACCGCTCTCGTAGGAATGTAAACAGTTCAGCGCATTTCTCTTTGTCTTCTCAGCGTCGTGAGCTCGCTTCCATTCTTCACGAGGATAATTGACACTCTCTTGGATGAAGTTGTTCTTGTGCATTCTTGCTTTTTTACTAACAGAATCCCAGTGCGTTAATGTGGGGAGACCGGAATTTAGTTTCTTGTTCTTCTTCTTCCGCACTTCTCCTATTAGGCAGTTTCTGATCTTTCCTCGGTCTGCTAGGATCTCTTTTTCGCTTTCAGTCTAAAGTTCCTTGTCTGACATGGTTATCTTTGAGCATCCAGTCGTTGAAGATATTCATTCAGTTTTTCTTTCTTTTCATCCAGTTTCCCATTCACAATTCAGATTTTCAACGTATTTCGAATATTTTATTTCGTATTTTATCTGTTCTTTTACATCCCCTCACTGCTCTAAGATCTCGCATTTCTACTTCTTACATTTGGTTTTATTGTCCTTTACAGAATACCCAAGATTCACTTCCATGTGTGACTGCTACATAAAATTTCAGTCTTGTTTCTTTTCGTGGTTTATGCTTTATAAAGTTCTGTTAATCATTCCACAGATACTTCCAAATTTGTTAGACTTAGTCTGCTTACCTTTTTCTTATTCATTCGATGTTTTGCATGCAAAATAGTTAAAATATTTTACCTGCTCTATTGCGTTTTCATCAACTACTATCTTGTTTCTCACTGAATATTTTCCACAAGAAGCTGTTGACTTAGATTTACTAGAAAATATTTTCGCATTATATTTCTTACATATTTTATTTAGATCATAAATTCCTTTTTGTAAATCGTCTACTCTTGAAAAAATCAGTGTTTTCAGCACATATGCTTTCATCAAGCGTTCATTTTCGAGCGGATAATTTCTCAAGCTCTAGATTTTTAATGTGCCTTTGGAGTGCATCAAAGCAGTCGCTAACGGTCTGGATATACTGATCGATTCAATGGTCTGTTACCTCATAGTCGGCACAATTTCGCAAAGTGTCATTCTTTCGAAGCTCAGCTGGCTGGTTCTTCACGCGAAGTAAAGGGTGTTGTCGACAGGGGTATCCGTATTTCTAGATTTTCATAATCATTGTGGCGATGTAGTACCGTCGCACTTGTGCGACCGTATTCGTTGTGTCCTGTCTGAAAGGTCCCAGTTCATACTAACACACGGAAAGTCATCGAGAAAAACAGAAGTGATATCTGACGTTCCTCAAGGAAGCGTTACGTTCCCTCTGCCGTTCCTATTCTATATAAACAATTTTAGAGACAATATGAGCAGCTCTCTTAGATGATGTCTCTTACCGTCCAGTAAAGTCATCAGAAGATCAAAACCAACTGCAAAATTACTTATACAAGATGTGTATGATGGGAAAAGTGGCAATTGGCTCTAAACAATAAAAGGCTGGAGGCCCTCTCCATCAGTACTAAAACCAATACGTTAAGTTTCGGTTACAAAATAAATCAAACAAATTTGAAGATTGTCTATTTGACTAATAGTCTAGGGATTACATTGACTAACAAGTTAAGTTAGAAGGGAAGAAGACAACATTTTATTGGAAGAACACTTAGAAGACGCGAAAAATATACTAAAGACACTGCCTACTCTACTCTTGTCCGTCCTCTTCTGAAGTACTGCTGTGCGTGATGGGATCCTTACGAGACAGGATTGACGAAGGTCAGCGAAAAAATCAAAATAAGGGAACCTCGTTTGTGTTATCGAAAAATAGGGGACTGTTAAATTTTTACAAATATGAAACATGCATCATTAAAACAAAATGGTTCTAATGGCTCTGAGCACTATGGGACTTACCATCTATGGTCATCAGTCCCCTAGAACTTAGAACTACTTAAACCTAACTAACCTAAGGACATCACACAACACCCAGCCATCACGAGGCAGAGAAAATCCCTGAACCCGCCGGGAATCGAACCCGGGAATCCGGGCGGGGGAAGCGAGAACGCTACCGCACGATCATTAAAACAAAGATGTGTTTTGTTGCCGCGAGATTTTTGAGGAAATTTCAATCACTGACTTTCTTCGTCCTTTTTTTTTTTTTTTTTTTTTTTTTTTGCGCCCACCTACATAAAACGACATTAGTAATATAATAAGAGAAATGAGACCTTGGGGGGGGGGGAGATTTACTTGTTTGTTTCCTTATGTGATATCTGAGAATTGTGATATCCGAGAGTTGTATGGTAGAGAAATAGTCTGCCAAGCACTCACTTAAGTGTGAATTACAGAGCAGTCATGTAGGTGTAGATGTAGAAGGAAGTGCTGTGCCCGGTACCGTTAACCGAGGTAAATTTCACATAACAGATGTCTGGGTATTGGTTTTAAGATACCGCCACCAACTTCTAAAAGGCGGGTATTCGCTTGTTACTTGTTTTCAGACACGTTCCTCACACGCCTAAAAATACATTTACGACCACTGATTACTTATCTCAAAATATTCAATTAGTGATATCTCCCATTTGTATAATTTTAACCTATATTATTTGAAATATTATGGTGGGTAAAATAAAATATTACATACCCCTTATGATAGGCAACTCAATTTACATCATCTGCACCAGGAGAGGATAACGTAAGTTGGGTTGCCTATCCTAAGGCGCATGAAATATTTTCCCTTCCAGTTTTATTTTTCCCGTCGTATATAACTTCACCATCTACCAGAGGTTAATAAAAAACTGTTTGTTTTTGACACTGTACTAATTTATGATGTTATAAAAACATGTGCCGACCTCTAATTTAGAGACATTTTTGTTTAACACATTTTATCGATCCATCTTATTACCAGTTTCGAACTTTTGGTCATCATCAGATCGCTGCCTTACATGGTGAATCAGATGTTGGTTAATATGCTTGCTATGGTACCCTTCTCGAAAATATATGTACTGATAAATATTCAGAAAAGAAACGAAGATAACAAAATTTGGAAATTGCATAATGGCTGTTTGGCACCAGCAGTTAGAGTGAACGTGCGTTGATAACTTTCATGGGTTGGGATTTTGAAAACACAGAGTAAAGGATGAATCTCCATTATCACTTTTACAACGAACAATTTGATTGCGCAAAAACTTCACATGTTCTACAAGTAATGATAGCTTACAAAAAAATTATAAAGCAGATATACATCGTTTATATTAGGTGTAAGAGATGGGGTGAAAGATATGAGATTAACATAGTTATGTTTTGGGCAGTAATAGATAAATAATAGACGAGCAACAGAAGATAACTGAAGATAGATATTCTTTAAAAATAACGCTTTTAGTAAAAATATCTCTCGTAACTAACGTATGTTATAAATGTTTATGTATTAAGAACAAAATGGTTCAAACGGCTCTAAGCACGATGGAACTTAACATCTGCGGTCATCAGTCCCCTAGATTTAGTACTACTTAAACCTAACCAACCTAAGGACATCACACACATCCATACCCGAGGTAGGATTCGAACCTGCGACCGTAGCAGCACCGCAGTTCCGGACTGAAGAGCCTAGAACATTAATAACATGTGAGGCGTATATTTCCCTTAGCAACTGGCAGAATTTCATTTTTGTGACCTATTAGAGAGTCACTTTTGGAAGAATTTTTAGGAAGGCATTGTTAACTGGTTCAGTTTGATCAGTGCAATGTTGAGTGGTGATATGCTTTTATTTGTAAATAGTTCTATTTCAAAAATGGTTCCAATGGCTCTAAGCACTATGGGACTTAACATCTCAGGTCATCAGTCCCCTAGAACTTAAAAGTACTTAAACCTAACTAACCTAAGGATATCACACGCATGCATGCCCGAGGCAGGATTCGAATCTGCTACCGTAGCGGTCGCGCGGTTCCAGACTGAAGCGCCTAGAACCGCTCGGCCACCAGCGGCCAGCAGTTCTATTTCGTCAAGAATATTCTTGATATGGCCCTTGTCGGCACAGTGAAGGATTAGTAGCCTGTTTTCAATTTTCAGTGCCTCGTACGGAACGTTTCTCTTTAGCATTGTGAGTAGCTCAAGTTGTTTTGCCGAATTGCAATGAGGTGCTCTTTAAATATTATCTCAAAACTTCTGTCGCATCAGCAGTTTATTCTGTAGCGCAGCCATCTGATGACGAGCGGGATGGCTTAGATCAATAAAATGTGTTAAACAAAAAGTAATTGAAATTAGCGATTCGTAGCTGTTTTATAACATACCTTGTATTACAACCACAATATCGACTACTGGCAAAATGCATTCTACTAATTTCTGCACCAGGATATCATTTCAAGAGGATGGCCTCATATTCGAAGACTTGCAATTGCTGGCGCTGCTGCCACCAACTGCAGAAGAAACTGCGCAACTGCTGAATGTTTGCCGTGTTACGTCTTTTCCGAGAACTGCTGGGAAGGCTGCCAGCGGTCGGACGGGACTAGCGTCGCGGGCCCGGGTGGGACGGTTGACGCAGGTCGCCGCCGTTGATTGCCAGAAAATCGGCCGCTGATGGTGCCGGGCTAATCATGCGGGAAGAGCCGAGCGCAGGCGAGACGGGTGGATCAAGTGTGCCGGGGTTGGGGAGGGGGGGGGGGGGCGAGGGGGGAAGGGAGGAAGGGAGGGAGAACCTGTTCCTCGGGCTCGCGTGTCCCAGGCCGGAGCGCCGGCGGGCCGACAGTCAACACCGACAACGCGACAGGAGAAAACCTTGACCAAACCTCTGGTGCATTTACATCTCCTTTCTTCCTCTGCAAATAGACAAGTGTGTACGCTGCGCAAATCTAGCTGAAACATTCGTTATTTAACACACGGTTGGTACTGAAGGTATCTTTTAACTACATTTGTGACAGCATTACACAGAAACGCCAAAGAAATTGGCACAGGCATGTGTACTCAAATACAGAGATACGTAAACAGGTACAATATGGCGCTGCGGTCGGCAAATCCCTTATAAGACAATAAGTGTCTGGCGCAGTTGTTAGGTCGGTTACTGCTGCTACAATGACAGGATACCAAGATTTAAGTAAGTTTGAACGTGCTGTTACACCCGGCGCACGAGCGATGGGACACAGCATATCCGAGGTACGGATGAAGTGGGATTTTCCCGTACGAACATTTCACGAGTGTACCGTGAATATCAGGAATCCAGTAAAACATAAAATCTCCGACGTCGCTGCGGCCCGAGAAAGATCCTGCAAGAACGTGAGCAACGATGACTGAAGAGAGTCGTTCAGCGTGACGGAAGTTCAACCCTTCCGCAAATTGTTGCGGATTTCAATAGTGGGCCAGCAACAAGTATCAGCGTGTGAGCCATTCAACGAAACATCATCGATATGGGCTTTCGGAGCCGAAGGCCCACTCGTGAAGCCTTGATATCTGCACGACACTAAGCTTTACGCCTAGCCTTGGCCCGTCAACATTGACATTGCACTGTTGATGACTGGAAACATGTTGCTTGGTCGGACGAGTCTCGTTTCAAATTGTATTGAGGGGATGGGCGTGTACGCATATGGGGACAACGTCATGAATCCATGGATCCTGCATGTCAGCAGGGGCTTGTTCAAGCTGATGGAGCTTCTATAATAGTGTAGGGCGTGCCGTGGATTGTTGGAGTTATATATACTTCTAGACACGACTCTGACAAGTGACAGGTAGGTAAGTATCCTGACTGATCACTTGCATCCATTCATGCCCATTGTGCATTCCGGCGGACTTGGACAATTCCACAACGACAATTCCACATCCCACACGTCCAGAATTGATACAGAGTGGCCCCAGGAATACTCTTCTGAGTTTAAACACTTTCGCTGGCCACCAAACTCTCCAGACATGAACATTATTGAACATATCTGGGATGAAACTTCCTGGCAGATTAAAACTGTGTGCCCGACCGAGACTCGAACTCGGGACCTTTGCCTTTCGCGGGCAAGTGCTCTACCATCTGAGCTACCGAAGCACGACTCACGCCCACTACTCACAGCTTTACTTTTGCCAGTATCTCGTCTCCTATCTTCCAAACCTTACAGAAGCTCTCCTGCGAACGAAGTAAAGCTGTGAGGACCGGGCGTGAGTCGTGCTTCGGTAGCTCAGATGGTAGAGCACTTGCCCGCGAAAGGCAAAGGTCCCGAGTTCGAGTCTCGGTCGGGCACACAGTTTTAATCTGCCAGGAAGTTTCATATCAGCTCACACTCCGCTGCAGAGTGAAAATCTCATTCTGGAAACCTCTCCCAGGCTGTGGCTAAGTCATGTCTCCGCAATATCCTTTCTTCAGGAGTGCTAGTCCTGCAAGGTTCGCAGGAGAGCTTCTGTAAGGTTTGGAAGGTAGGAGACGAGATACTGGCGGAAGTAAAGCTGTGAGGACCGGGCGTGAGTCGTGCTTCGGTAGCTCAGATGGTAGAGCACTTGCCCTCGAAAGGCAAAGGTCTCGAGTTCGAGTCTCGGTCGGGCACACAGTTTTAATCTGCCAGGAAGTTTCATATCAGCGCACACTCCGCTGCCGAGTGAAAATCTCATTCTGGAAATATCTGGGATGCTTTGAAACGTGCTATTCAGAAGAGATCTCCACCCTCTCGTAATCTTACTGTTTTATGGACAGCTCTGCAGGATTCATGGCGTCGATTCCCTCCAGCACTTCTTCAGATATAAGCCGAGTCCATGCCATGTTGTGTTGCGGCACTTCTGCGTGCTCGCGGAGGCCAGTTTCTTCGGCTCTTCAGTGTACCATGGCCTTTTCGTCTGGCATACTCAGATCAGCTGAGCGGAAGCACTGTGACTACTGCCCACCGCGAAAATAAATGGTACTGCGTAGTGTTACCGGCACGTGACGCAGTAAGGAAACCACATACACTAGGGGCGGTCAAGAATTCGGTTCGCGAGCCAAGCCCTGGCACGAGCGCCGTAGCATTCAGCATCGTACCACACACTCCCTGTGACCTCACCACACTGTCTGAGCGTGACGATCGGGAGGAGGGGTAAGCTGCAAACGCACCACATCTAAAAGTCAGTGCACTCGCACTGCATACGATTTGGTTTCATATTTCGTGTTTCTCAACAACATACGTCACAAACAAAACAAATTTTCAGTATTTGGCACACTGAAGACATAATACAATTTTTATCTGGTACAAACTATCGACAAACGGACAGACACAGTCAGTTTCGCTCCAGTTGCCATGTAATCATGACTTATTCAGCTTCATAATCTAAAAAAGGTTATTCACACAAATATGTCGATGGAAATATGGCAGCACTTTTGCAACCTCATTATAGAGACATGAAAACTCTACCCAAGGAAAGCAATATAGACGTCCTCGACAGTTTTAATGTAAAATGATTTGTCTTTAAAATGAGAATAACCTTGCAGATTAGTCAGTAACCTTCTGCATAGGCACAGGGGTGCTTTCAAGGATGCTTTCACTTGAAACAGCAAACGGCCGCGAGAACAGCTCTAAAACTGATTTAAGATTGACAGTGTCCTCAAAACGTTTAGAAAACGATCCTCGTAATTCTTTCAAGATCACAATGGATTCTTCAGATCTCGCGTTTTCTATGTCAGTGAGCTTAGGGAACTGGACTGTATTTGTCAGAATGTGTCCCGTCTACAACTTGATTTTCATTTTAAATGAATCCCCAGAAAAACAGATAGAATTGCTCTGAGCACTATGGGACCCAACATCCGAGGTCATCAGTCCCCTAGAACTTAGAACTACTTAAACCTAATTAAACTAAGGACATCGCACACATCCATGCCCGGGGCAGGATTCGAACCTGCGACCGTAGAGGTCACGCGGTTCCAGAGTGAAGTGCCTAGAACCGCATGGCCACACCGGCCGGCAAAAACAGATAGAAGTTATTTCTCACCCTGCAGTGTCTTACTATAGACAGTGTACAGTCAAAAGTCCACTTAAAATGTGATGTCTTCAACCCATTCCAGATGCTCTAATTTTCGTTCCTAGATTCCTTCTTTCTTCAAAAATTAAACAAGAGCGAGTTTTCAATCGAAAAATTGTTCCAGGCATGCCCCTTAACTTAAGCAGCGTACTTTGCAGTAATATATAGTCTCTGCAGTTTTCGTTCACTCCATCGAAAACTGTTGCAACTGACACTGGAATAACGCAAGCGACTTCAGAAATTTTACTATTCATACTACCGATTTCTTCACGTGCTGCCTGCCTCCAAATTCAGGACGAAGTGATTCTTGATGTACAGAACAATGAATCCTGTGAGTACATCATTCTAATTTTTTGCTCTGTCAGTGAAAATATCCCCAAATTCTTTATGTGTGGTATGGTACTATCTTTTCACAGACAATCAGCAGTACCCGTCGCTTACGTGACTGCATAAGTACTGAAAATGCTCGACCCTTTATTCCGCCTTTCCAATTTATTTTTAAAGGTTTGTGACGATAGATCGCCAGATTCCCTCATTTTGTGCAAACAGATATTGGCCCTTTGAACGTACTTCCACCGCTAACAAATAGCGAGAGTAAACAGTGCTGATGCCACGATTCCGCTGAAATGAAGACAGTTGTGCCGACCAAAAAATGCTGCACCCAGTACTTCCCGCAACATCAAGTTTTGCAGGCTGTGGCTGGCACTGATATAAACGGTGCAGAGAGGAATGGCGAACCATTTTAAACACGAAATATGCCACTGACTTGGCCGACTTTCACAAAGGGCAGATATAGAGGGCGCATCTCGAAAACAGCGAAGCTGGTTAGCTTTTCACGTGCTAATTTCTATGGAAAGTAAAACCGTGGCAATGATACCACAAGTAGGCGACAGTGTTTAGGACGTTCACGCCTCATCCCAAACCGTGGAGTTAGCTGGCTTTCCCGCTCTGGAAAGCAGGATACGCGGCGATCTGTGGCAGATCTGACTACAGCGCAGAGTGATTGTGCGGGCAGGCATAGGTGAACAGGGCACACAGTTCAGCTGACGATGTTGAACATGGGACTCCGCTGTAGATGACCCGTGTTCCCGTGTTGACCTGACACCATCGTCAACTTTGACTGCAGCGGGCTCATACTCCCCGAGATTGAGCCGTGAATTAATAGAATTCTGTCACCTTGTAGAATGAATCACGTTTCTTGCAAAACCACGTCGCCGGCCACTGCGATCGAGCGGTTCTAGGCGCTTCAGTCCGGAACCGCGCTGCTGCTACGGTCGCAGGTTCGATCCTGCCTCGGGAATGGATCTGTGTGATGTCCTTAGGTTAGTTAGTTTTAAATAGTTCTAAGTCTACGGTACTGATGACCTCCGATGTTAAGTCCCATAGTGCTTAGAGCCATTTGAACCATTTTGAAAACCACGTCGACGGTCGAGTCCGAATACATTGTCATCGAGGAGAATGGCTGTGGACTACTTGACCATTGCTGGAGACAACCATACTTGATGTCTCCCCCGACGGTGATTGTAACTTCCAACTAGATAATTATTCGTTTCATACAGCTGGAACAGTTGTACATTGGTTTCAGAGCATGACAGTGAATTCACATTAATGTCTTGGCCATCAATTCGCGTGATGTGGACCCGATGGAAATCATCTCTGATGTTACGGGTGCCAGCTCCGCGCCGACAGACCTCGAGTTACGGGAATCACGTAACCTGTGCGTAAACATCTGGTAATACATACATCCGGAAACCCGCCAAGGACTTTTCGCATACAAAATGGTTAAAATGGCTCTGGGCGCTATTGGACTTAACATCTGAGGTCATCAGTTCCCTAGAACTTAGAACTACTTAAACCTAACTAACCTAAGGACATCACACACATCCATGCCCGAAGCAGGATTCGAGCCTGCGATCGTGGCGGTCGCGCGATTCCAGACTGAAGCGCTTAGAACGGCTCGGCCACAACGGCCGGTATTTTCGCATACATCCACGGCGAATCGCTGCTGTGTAACAACCCAGCTGTGGACAAGCTACTTATTAAGTAAGTTCTCATAATACACACATCCAAAAAAGTTTTGCATCACCCGGTTCCCATAGCTCTTGAAGACAGACGTTGACTGGGAATATTGTACCGCAGACACAGTACCTTTGAGTGTTCAGAGATGTCACTAAATCCGCACATAGATGTAAACAACTATGCATGAGTAGCACGTATTAGACGGAGGGGGTCCGACAGCCGTTCAGTTCCAGTCACTCCACCAGGAAGGAGGTACATGGTTCGTGTTGCCTGTAGTTCAACCATGCCTAGACGGTCAATACAGTGGTTCGATCGCGTCCGCATTGTTAGTTTGTGTCAGCAAGGGCTTTCAACAAGCGAAGTGTCCAGGAGTCTCGGAGTGAACCAAAGCGATGTTGTTCGGACATGGCCCAAGGACTACTACTGCAGTGGATGACCGCTACCTACGGATTATGGCTCGGAGGTACCCTGACGGCAACGCCACCATGTTGAATAATGCTTTTCGTGCAGCCACAGGACGTCGTGTTACGACTCAAACTGTGCGCGACAAAATGCAGCGTGGTACAGATGGGCCCAACAACATGCCGAATGTACAGCTCAGGATTGGCATCACGTCCTCTTCAACAATGAGAGTCGCATATGCATTCAACCAGACAATCGTTGGAGATGTGTCTGAAGGTAACCCGGTCGGGCTTAACGCCTTAGACACACTGTCCAGCGAGTGCAGCGAGTTGGAGGTTCCCTGCTGTTTTTTGGGAGGCATTATGTGGGGCCGACTTACACCGCTGGTGGTCATGGAAGGCGCCATAACGGCTGTACGATACGTGAATGCCATCCTCCGACCGACAGTGCAACCATATCGGCAGCATATTGGCGAGGTATTCGCCTTCATGGACGACAATTCGCGCCCCCATCGTAGACATCTTGTGAATGACTTCCGTCAGCCCGCATCTCGTGGTCGTGCGGTAGCGTTCTCGCTTCCCACGCCCGGGTTCCCGGGTTCGATTCCCGGCGGGGTCAGGGATTTTCTCTGCCTCGTGATGGCTGGGTGTTGTGTGCTGTCCTTAGGTTAGTTAGGTTTAAGTAGTTCTAAGTTCTAGGGGACTGATGACCATAGATGTTAAGTCCCATAGTGCTCAGAGCCATTTGAACCACTTCCGTCAGGATAAGGACATCGCTCGACTAGAGTGGCCAGCAAGCTCTCCAGACATGAACCCTATCGAACATGCCTCGGATAGATTGAAAAGGGCTGTTTATGGATGACGTGACCTATCAATCTACGCCGAATCGCCATTGAGGAGTGGGACAATCTGGACCAACAGTGCCTTGGTGAACTTGTCGATAGCATGCCACGACGAATACATGCATGCATTAATGCAAGAGGACGTGCTACTGGGTGTCAGAGGTAGCGGTGTATGCTGCAGTCTGGACCACTACCTTTAAAGATCTCGCTGTATTGTGGTCCAACATGCAATATGTGGTTTTCATGAGCACTCAAAAGAGCGGAAATGATGTTTATGTTGATCTCTATTCCAATTTTCTGCACGGGTTCCGGAACTCTCGGAACCGAGGTCATGCAAAACTTTTTGATGAGTGTATTTTGGCTCTTCAGTGTACGTGCTTTCTCGGTAGAATATTGGGTCCTCTTGTCAAATTAGTTATTGCACTGGCGCTCACCTTTCACGTAGCCAATTCCATTTCTATCAAAGCTAGGCATGATTGTCTTGTTGGGATTGCCGCGATCGTTCTTTGAATAAAAATATGGCATTTCAGTCTTTGATCGCTATTTTTTATTTTCAGTTACCGGTTTCAAGCTAGCTGCCCATCTTCAGACCTTTATTGCAGTTACAGAGTAACCTATCAGTACAGAACTATTGGTTCGCTGTCTTCACTAAAGTAATTTTTAAATTAAAAATTACTTTAGTTATGACAGCGAACCAATAGTTATGTACTGTTTAATTTTAAAAATTACTTTAGTTAAAACAGCGAACCAATAGTTCTGTACTGACAGGTCACTGCAATATATGATCTGAGGATGGGCAGATAGCCTGAAACCGGTTATTGAAAAATAAAAAAAAAATAGCGATCAAAGTCTGAAATGCCATATTTTTAATTCCATTGCTCATGTTGGAAGAAATTTTCACCACCAATATGTAACCATCAAGGGATGGAGAGATGGTGGCGTAATGCTTCTGATCATCAGAGCTCGCTACGATATCCTAAATTAATCCCCAAACATTTCTACAATATCTGATGGCCACCGTCCATCGCATGTGGTCCTCAATCTGACACCAGTTTTAACACGGAGATCTTCATTCTACTCAACAATTAAAGCGCGAAATCAGTAGCAGCACTCATCACAGGCATCCATACGATACATTTATGGGTTTCGCATTTCATAACGGGTCGGAGAATAGCAACGACGAAATACATTTACTAAGGCCTCACCTACGGTATCATAGTAGGATTCCGCCTTGTTTCGCAATGGTTACTACCTCAAAAATTATGTCTTGTAGTCCACTGTAAGTTTCTATTAAAATGACCTGTTTCATACCCTAACAACCCCTATTTGTCTAGTGACTTCAGACTGTAGAGTAGCATAAAGTAATTAGCTGCCCTATATTCGTTGCCTGACCTTGTAAATCCAAACATACGTAACTTGCCACAGTCTAGGTCTACAAGGAGCTTTATTTATTTCTTCTTCACAAATAACAGTCCTTTCATCTGAAAGTGCAATGCAGCACACTACCGCACCGTATAATAATTACACTGTGACCTGCTTCACTTTAAAAAAGCGATGGATGGAGTTATTTATGTAATACAGATTACTCAAAAAGACATCTACGTGTGTATGTGAGAGTCATCGGACTAGGCAACATGTTTCGAGTCACCATCAGTGCAATGTCGGTGTTGATGGGCCAAGACGAGGAGTAAAGCTTTGTTTTGTGCAGTTATCAAGGGTACACGAGTGGGCGTTCGGCTCCGAAAGCCCATATCGATGTTGTTTCGCCGGCCGCTGTGACTGACCTGTCATAGTCGCCGGCCGCTGTGGTCGAGCGGTTCTAGGCGCTTCAGTCCGGAACCGCGCTGCTGCTACGGTCGCAGGTTCGAATCCTGCCTCGGGCATGGATGTATTGATGTTCTTAGGTTAGTTAGGTTTAAGTAGTTCTAAGTTCTAGGGGACTTACGACCTGAGCATTCGAGTCCCATAGTGCTTAGAGCCATTTGACCCATTTGATGATGTTTCGTTGAACGCTTCGCACGCTGACACCTGTTGATCGCCCCAGCAATGAAATCAGCAGCAATTTTCCGAAGGGTTGAACTTCCGTCACCTTGAATGATTCTCTTCAGTCATCGTGGGCTCCGTTCGTGCAGAATCTTTTTCCGGGCACAGCGATGTCGGAGATTTGATATTTTACCGGATTCCTGATATTTAGGGTACACTCGTGGTATGTTCGTACCGAAAAATTCCGATTTTATCCTATCTCGGAGATGCTGTGTTCCATGGCTCGTGCGCCGACTATAGCACCACATTCAAACTCATTTAAATCTTGATAACCTGCCACTGCAGCAGCAGTTACCAATCTAAAACTGCGCCAGACACTTGTTTTCTTATATAGGCGTTGCCGACGGCAGCACCGTATTCTGCCTGTTTATATACCTCCGTATTTGAATACGAATGGCTATACCAGTTTCTATAAAGCTTCAGTGTATTTGAACATGCTCATTTTACTCGTTCCTTGACCATCCGCTACAATTCCGCGTCCCCTCCTCCTGCTCCTCCCCCCCCCCCCTGCCACACACACACACGCACACACACACACACACACACACACACACACACACACACACAAACTGACGATTCCTCGACGCCTTCTTTTACTAAGGTTTTGTGAAAAAAAATTTTTTTTTTGTGTTTGGTTCAGTACCTACTCCATTGACCTTCTGATCTTCAGCATTGTTCTGCAGTACCATATGTCAAAAGCTCTTTTCATCTTGCCTGAACTGTTTACCGTCTACGTTTCACTTACTGGTACCTTCAGGAAAGACTTCCTAACCCTCACATTTATATTTAATTTTAAAAGCTGTTCCAGGAATAATGGAATCTCGTAAACTCGTAGTGGAAATAAATACGAAGGGATGTTAAAAAGTAATGATACCGAATTTTTTATATGAAAGCTCTTAAAGCTTTTTAAATAATATAAATTTTATTAACATTCTATATCTTTATTCTTCATTTATACATATTTATTGCTCAACGTATTCACCTTTGGGACGGAGACATTTCTTCCAACGAGAGACCAGTTTGTTAATATCGTCACTGTAGGAAGTTTGACTTTGTTGACGAAGCCACAACCTCACCTCTACTTGCAACGCTTCGTGACTATTGCAATAAAGTCCTCGAATGTGCTCTTTGTACGAAGGATGATGGATGACAGCTAACCCAGCGGACTGTTGCAAATGTCACAGCGTTCGTGTGTGGTTGGGCATTGTCAAGCTGAAGGAGAGGCTGCTTCAAGTGCGGACGACTCTTAGAATCCGATACTGGATTACAGCACGCCGTTTCGCACGCTCTTTCTTACACGCTACCCTCTAGCGACAGAAGGCTGCAGATATGTAGATACGTAGAATAAAGATGCAGAATAGTAGTAACTTTTTTTATTTAAAAAGCTTCAAGAGTTTTTACATAAAAATTCAGAGGTATGATTTTTCAGCACTTCAAAGTAAATTGTGACTGGTAACGGTAGACTTGTATTTTCAGCGGTCGCAGTAGAGCCTGATCTGAAATTTGTATTTAAAATTTCCGTAATTGTATCTTGTACCAGTTGGTCCAGGGATGCAGGTCGCAATGTAGTCAGGGTGTTGGACGCGGAAGTGCCATCTCTCCCAGCACAGCGCAGCCAGCTCCTGAGACGATAGCTGAGAAGCGGCACTCCC
This sequence comes from Schistocerca americana, assembly GCF_021461395.2. Lineage (NCBI taxonomy): Eukaryota > Metazoa > Arthropoda > Insecta > Orthoptera > Acrididae > Schistocerca > Schistocerca americana. Next base: position 495,995,832 of record NC_060119.1, on the reverse strand, counting down.
TTTGCGATGCTGGGGAGAGCACCACGAGCAGAGAGCCCTGACAGAGGGGCGCCGGTTGGGGAGGCGGGCGCAGGTAGGCCGCAATTAGCCAATTAGGTGGCGCCGTGGCGCCTACCTGTCACCGTGACGCCGCCGCCGAAACGGATCCACCCCTCACCGTGTATGCTCTTCCTTTACCATCCAAAAACACTTTTCGCTGTTCCGTATTAATGTATTTACAAAATTATCGGCGAACTCGCCAATGTTTCGCAATTGTTAAATGTGTGTGGGAACTAGATATACATCCGAAACTCCTTCCCCCGTCTCTCTGTCCGTCCTATCCTCCCCCTCTCTTCATAAGCCCCCAACAGACTAGGTGTAGCAAATACGCAATACGTTTGCCGCTGGCCCCCACGTACTGATCGTTACAAGTGGGCATTATTCGGAGCAATTCGTGTCGACTGTTATCTGTTTCAAATTGCTGCAACTCTAAGCGACCCCAAAAGTTGTGATGCTGCAATTCCCTGCCGAAGTTTTATGGTGTTCTATATGTGAGCGAATAATTAATCGGTTAATTAACATTAATAAACGTACATTTGAATGCACAACGCAATATGAGACACGGCCACAACTGATCACTAAATGTATGAACGTCATATTTATTCTACTCATTACAACAGGAACACACATACACACATATATATGTATAGGGTGTTACAAGTATTTATTCTACTCATTACAACAGGCACACACACACATATACCGAGGGAGATGGCGCAGTGGTTAGACACTGGACTCGCATTCGGGAGGACGACGGTTCAATCCCGCGTCCGGTCATCCTGATTTAGGTTTTCCGTGATTTCCCTAAATCGCTCCAGGCAAATATCGGGATGGTTCCTTTCAAAGGGCACGGCCGACTTCCTTCCCCGTCCTTCCCTAATCCGATGAGACCGATGACCTCGCTGTCTGGTCTCCTTCCCCAAAACAATCAACCAACCAACACACACACACATATATATATATATATATATATATATATATATATATATATATATATATATATATATATACTCCTGGAAATTGAAATAAGAACACCGTGAATTCATTGTCCCAGGAAGGGGAAACTTTATTGACACATTCCTGGGGTCAGATACATCACATGATCACACTGACAGAACCACAGGCACATAGACACAGGCAACAGAGCATGCACAATGTCGGCACTAGTACAGTGTATATCCACCTTTCGCAGCAATGCAGGCTGCTATTCTCCCATGGAGACGATCGTAGAGATGCTGGATGCAGTCCTGTGGAACGGCTTGCCATGCCATTCCCACCTGGCGCCTCAGTTGGACCAGCGTTCGTGCTGGACGTGCAGACCGCGTGAGACGACGCTTCATCCAGTCCCAAACATGCTCAATGGGGGACAGATCCGGAGATCTTGCTGGCCAGGGTAGTTGACTTACACCTTCTAGAGCACGTTGGGTGGCACGGGATACATGCGGACGTGCATTGTCCTGTTGGAACAGCAAGTTCCCTTGCCGGTCTAGGAATGGTAGAACGATGGGTTCGATGACGGTTTGGATGTACCGTGCACTATTCAGTGTCCCCTCGACGATCACCAGTGGTGTACGGCCAGTGTAGGAGATCGCTCCCCACGCCATGATGCCGCGTGTTGGCCCTGTGTGCCTCGGTCGTATGCAGTCCTGATTGTGGCGCTCACCTGCACGGCGCCAAACACGCATACGACCATCATTGGCACCAAGGCAGAAGCGACTCTCATCGATGAAGACGACACGTCTCCATTCGTCCCTCCATTCACGCCTGTCGCGACACCACTGGAGGCGGGCTGCACGATGTTGGGGCGTGAGCGGAAGACGGCTTAACGGTGTGCGGGACCGTAGCCCAGCTTCATGGAGACGGTTGCGAATGGTCCTCGCCGATACCCCAGGAGCAACAGTGTCCCTAATTTGCTGGGAAGTGGCGGTGCGGTCACCTACGGCACTGCGTAGGATCCTACGGTCTTGGCGTGCATCCGTGCGTCGCTGCGGTCCGGTCCCAGGTCGACGGGCACGTGCACCTTCCGCCGACCACTGGCGACAACATCGATGTACTGTGGAGACCTCACGCCCCACGTGTTGAGCAGTTCGGCGGTACGTCCACCCGGCCTCCCGCATGCCCACTATACGCCCTCGCTCAAAGTCCGTCAACTGCACATACGGTTCACGTCCACGCTGTCGCGGCATGCTACCAGTGTTAAAGACTGCGATGGAGCTCCGTATGCCACGGCAAACTGGCTGACACTGACGGCGGCGGTGCACAAATGCTGCGCAGCTAACGCCATTCGACGGCCAACACCGCGGTTCCTGGTGTGTCCGCTGTGCCGTGCGTGTGATCATTGCTTGTACAGCCCTCTCGCAGTGTCCGGAGCAAGTATGGTGGGTCTGACACACCGGTGTCAATGTGTTCTTTTTTCCATTTCCAGGAGTATATATATAGGGTGTTACAAGAAGGTACGGCCAAACTTTCAGGAAACATTCCTCACACACAAATAAAGAAAAGATGTTATGTGGACATGTGTCCGGAAACGCTTAATTTCCATGTTAGAGCTCATTTTAGTTTCGTCAGTATGTACTGTACTTCCTCCATTCACCGCCAGTTGGCCCAATTGAAGGAAGGTAATGTTGACTTCGGTGCTTGTGTTGACATGCGACTTATTGCTCTACAGCACTGGTAGCATCAAGCACATCAGTGCGTAGCATCAACAGGTTAGTGTCCCATCACGAACGTGGTTTTGCAGTCAGTGCAATGTTTACAAATGCGGAGTTGGCAGATGCCCATTTGATGTATGGATTAGCACGGGGCAACAGCCGTGGCGCGGTACGTTTGTATCGAGACAGATTTCCAGAACGAAGGTGTCCCGACAGGAAGACGTTCGAAGCAATTGATCGGCGTCTTAGGGAGCACGGAACATTCCAGCCTATGACTCGCGACTGGGGAAGACCTAGAACGATGAGGACACCTGCAGTGGACGAGGCAACTCTTCGTGCAGTTGACGATAACCCTAATGTCAGCGCCAGAGAAGTTGCTGCTGTACAAGATAACGTTACCACGTCATTGTATGGAGAGTGCTACGGGAGAACCAGTTGTTTCCGTACCATCTACAGCGTGTGCAGGCACTATCAGCAGCTGACTGGCCTCCACGGCTACACTTCTGCGAATGGTTCATCCAACAATGTGTCAATCCTCATTTCAGTGCAAATGTTCTCTTTACGGATGAGGCTTCATTCCAACGTGATCAAATTGCAAATTTTCTCAATCAATATGTGTGGGCTGACGAGAATCCGCACGCAATTGTGCAATCACGTCAACACAGATTTTCTGTGAACGTTTGGGCAGGCATTGTTGGTGATGTCTTGATTGGGCCCCATGTTCTTCCACCTGCGCTTAATGGAACACGTTGTCATGATTTCATACGGGATACTCTACCTGTGCTGCTAGAACATGTGCCTTTACAAGTATGACACAACATGTGGTTCATGCACGATGGAGCTCCTGCACATTTCAGTCGAAGTGTTCGTACGCTTCTCAACAACAGATTCGGTCACCGATGGATTGGTAGAGGCGGACCAATTCCATGGCCTCCACGCTCTCCTGACCTCAAACCCTCTTGACTCTCATATATGGGGGCATTTGAAAGCTCTTGTCTACGCAACCCCGGTACCAAATGTAGAGACTCTTCGTGCTCGTATTGTGGACGGCTGTGATACACTACGCCATTCTCCAGGGCTGCATCAGGGCATCAGGGATTCCATGCGACGGAGGGTGGATGCATGTATCCTCGCTAACGGAGAACATTTTGAACATTTCCTGTAACAAAGTGTTTGAAGTCACGCTGGTACGTTCTGTTGCTGTGTGTTTCCATTCCATGATTAATGTGATTTGAAGAAAAGTGATAAAATGAGCTCTAACATGGAAAGTAAGCGTTTCTGGACACATGTCCACGTAACATATTTTCTTTCATTGTGTGTGAGGAATGTTTCCTGAAAGTTTGGCCGTACCTTTTTGTAACACCCTGTATATGGTGTGTGTGTGTGTGTGTGTGTGTGTGTGTGTGTGTGTGTGTATATGTGTGTGTGTGTGTGTGTGTGTGTGTGTGTGTGTGTGTACCGCATTCGATGATGACCGACCATTTGTATAATGTGCATTCACGAAACCATGTCAGTTCCGTTTGCAAACGTACACAAAGCAGCTGGTCGGTACGACATGAGCACGCTCGTGATGAGTTGCCAGTACCGGCAGACAAATGATAAAACATCGTCCCTCTCACATCCTCTAAACCCACAGTGGCCGCGCTAGTTACTCCTCTGCTCTTGAAGTAAGCGGAAAACAACTCACAGTCGAATTCATCAACATGAACTGGAGGGAAGTACATCTTAGAATATTACTCCCTCTGTGCGTATTTTTGTTTGTTGCTGAGCAGGAAAACCACACTCTTAAGAAGCTCTCAAAATTACTTTGGATTCTACTTGTAGTTGCTAGACGAACATTATACATTGTCCAGTCATATTAATGTGACCTCTTGTCAAAAACCTGAGTAATCAGCTTCTGCAGTGGGACACGTGAAGGAAGAGAGTCAGTGAGGTTCTGGGTGGTACTGACAGGGATACGGAGCCATCCCGACTCCAGTGTCGTGACCATCTGCGCCAAGTTTCTCGGTTTAGGATCTAAGTCGCGCACAGGCCGACCGAAGTTGTCCCACATATTTTCGACTGGGTCTAAAGCCGACGAGTTTGGTGGCCAGGGAAGTAAGATAAACTGATCCTGGTACTCTTGGATCCACGCACATACACTGCGAGCTGCGTGACACATTGAATATTCCTGCCGGTAGATACCATCCTGCCGAGGAAAAACCAACTGCATGAAGGGCTTGACATGGTCCCCAAGGATAGACGCATACTTGTATTTATTCATTGTGCCTTCCACAATGATAAGATCACTCAGGGAATGCCACGAAAACATTCCTGAGACCATAACGCATGCAGAGTGTTTTCTTTCTGATATTTCGCGCCTTACACGCCAAAGGCCTCTGTCCCACGAGGCATAAAATGTGACCCATCAGAAATGGCCACCTAATGCCAGTAGCGAATGTCCAGTTGCGGTACTGGCGTGCAAATTCCAACCTTCCTCGCCGGTGAACAACAGTCAGCGTGGTTACACGAACCAGGCGCCTATTGCGGTTCCCATGTGCAGCAACGTTCGCTGAACCGTCCTTGAGAAGACACGGTTCGTAGCCTCTTTGTTCATCCGGGTGGTCAGTTACGCAGCAGTCGTACGACTAATCGCCTGCTTACATCTCCGCAGCCGGGATTCACCCCTGTCATCCATGGCCCGTGGTGCACCACAGTTGCCTCGCCGCCGATTTTGTATAACGCAGTTTTGCCACGCACGGTATTCTTTAACCACGGCGGCACGCAGAGAGTTTACACACGCAGCCAGTGTTCGTGCCCTTTTCGACGTCAGATAAATCGCTCCGTTCGCACATTCCAATAACGACTGCAGTGTTTTCCGTGTCCCCCGTCCACTGCTAGTGTTGCCACTTCCCGCCTCAGGTTATTGCACGCTGACGTCGAACATACGCGGTGGCCACATTAATGTGACTGGAAGGGGTTGTAATGGTACTTGAATTACGAACCATTACGGCACCTCACCTCAACCTCTCGATACCAGCAATATTCTACTGTGTTTCTGTAAAATAGTTAACATATTTCTGTGACAACATTCAGATTTGATTTCATTAATGTAGAGGTACTTCGATACATCGATATGTATATATTGCAATGATATTATTCTTATGTGTATTCTCTCTTTAGTCACTATGATCTTTGACGTACTTGTAACTCTTATTTTTGGGCGCATAAGCGGTTATTAGAGAGTCGAGCTTTGGTTGTCTTGTTAAAAAGACGCAAATTGTAGTCAGTTTATGAAGTGTGAACTTTAACAGTGAGGAAGATGTTTTGAAGTATGTCTTGTATTGTGAAGTGATGTTTTGGAACTAGTTGCGTGATGTTGCAACAAAAGTAATAAAAAAGAAGTGTAACTTAAATTCGGAATGCTGATTACTTTTTTACATCACCATTGTCCTAACTTACAAAGATTTAATCTTCACGAATGGTTTGTGAAGTGCATCTATAAAACTTTTGAATATCCCAGAATAACACCTAGGTCTCTTTGCATCCGAGCTTGGAATCATCACTACCTAGATTTTCGACGATTGAGCCATGAGTTCACAACGAGTCCAGCGTGGGAAACACGAAAAGATGAGTGGCTAGTTTATCCATTATTTCAAGAAATGACTTTATTAACTGTGCTCTAATGACACCTGTCACATAATATAACTTTGTTGTTGCCCGAAAATGCAATATTTAGTAGCGTGAGCAACACTACAATCATAATTAATTTTTGACCTTTGTTGTGGTACGGTTGTTAGAGGGTGATATCGGCCGAGAACTGTGACCAGTGCGATTGTTCGACTCGGGACGCATGCAGCCCGATGGCAACCGTTTGACGACCACTGCTCTATGGCATTCAAATCAGTAGATCTCATACATGCGACAGGTTTTTTTTGTCCTACCATAAATTAACAGGAAAAAAAGAATTAGAATGCAAGTCGACTGTGAGATATGCTTTCACTGGACCGGCCAGATCGTTTCCTTTCTCACACCGGAAGACCGCGTGGGGTGGGACATCACTCTCCAAACGAGCGGCCGCTTGGCACAGTACGACTCATGGAGTGATCTACAGGCGAAAACGAGCGCAGCGGCGTAGTGTCTCGGCTGCCCGCTTTTACTCGGCTCACGATTCGGTCGCGGAGGGTGTCTTAATTCAAGGCGGCGGCGGGCCAAACGGCGCCTAATGGGAGGTTGGCGGCCGTAGCTCAGCGCAGCGCGTTCCCACGGGGCCCCGTGGCCACCTCGCCAGCCAGCCCTGCGCCGCGCACGCCCGGGACACGACGCGGCCGTGCCGAATTCTCCAGTCACGAGCTCCCCCGCTAACAGCTCCCACCCAAAGTGGAAGGCGCCGGCGCGGCCGCCGTTCCGACTCCACGCCGAACAGGAATTTCCCACAAGGAAGCTGAATGTGCTGCTATAAATCTACCGACGCTCCTCAGGCTAATAGTATAACTGTGGTGTTAGCGCCAAGCATTGCGGCCATGACAACACCTACAATCTATATTACCCAACCACGATATTACACTGAGGCGACAAAAGTCATGAGATACCTTCTAACATCGTGTGGGAAATCCTTTTGCCCGGCACAGTGCAGCAACTCGACGAGGTACAGACTCCACAAGTCTTTGGAAGCCCCCTACATAAATAGTGAGTCGTGCTCCCTCCATAACCGTTCATAATTGAGAAAGTGTTCCCGGTGGCAGATTTTGTACACGAATTCATCTCCCAAATATGTCCCACAAATCGCCGGCCGAAGTGCCCGTGCGGTTCTAGGCGCTACAGTCTGGAACCGCGTGACCGCTACGGTCGCAGGTTCGAATCCTGCCTCGGACATGGATGTGTGTGATTTCCTTAGGGTAGTTAGGTTTAAGTAGTTCTAAGTTCTAGGGAACTGATGACCACAGCAGTTAAGTCCCATAGTGCTCAGAGCCATTTGTCCCATAAATCTTCAATGGGATTCATGTCGGGCGATCTGTAGGGCCAAACCATTTTCTAGAATTGTCCAGAACGTTCTTCAAACCACTCTCGAACAGTTGTAGCCCGATGACAAGGTGCATCGTCATCCATGAAAACTCCATCGTTGTTTGGGAACATGAATGGCTGCAAATGGTCTCCAAAGAGGAGAACATAACCATGTCCAGTCAGTGATCGGTTCCATGTAATTTAAACCACTGCCCACACCTTAATAGACCCGCCTACAGCTTACACAGTGCCTTGTCGACAAGCTGGATCCACGACTTCGTGGGGTCTGCGGCACACTTCGGAGCTGCCATCAGTACCTACCAACTGATATCGGAGCTCATCTGACTAGGCTACAGTTTTCTAATAGTGTAGGACAGTGGTTCGCAACAGGTGTTCCGCGGACCCCCAGGGGTTCGCGAGCTATGCCAGAGGGGTCAGCAAGATTCTATCAGAATAAAAAATACGAGGTGCATTCAAGTTTTAAGGCCTCCGATATTTTTTCTAATTAACTACTCACCCGAAATCGATGAAACTGGCGTTACTTCTCGACGTAATCGCCCTGCAGACGTACACATTTTTCACAACGCTGACGCCATGATTCCATGGCAGCGGCGAAGGCTTCTTTAGGAGTCTGTTTTGACCACTGGAAAATCGCTGAGGCAATAGCAGCACGGCTGGTGAATGTGCGGCCACAGAGAGTGTCTTTCATTGTTGGAAAAAGCCAAAAGTCACTAGGAGCCAGGTCAGGTGAGTAGGGAGCATGAGGAATCACTTCAAAGTTGTTATCACGAAGAAACTGTTGCGTAACGTTAGCTCGATGTGCGGGTGCGTTGTCTTGGTGAAACAGCACACGCGCAGCCCTTCCCGGGCGTTTTTGTTGCAGTGCAGGAAGGAATTTGTTCTTCAAAACATTTTTGTAGGATGCACCTGTTACCATAGTGCCCTTTGGAACGCAATGGGTAAGGATTACGCCCTCGCTGTCCCAGAACATGGACACCATCATTTTTTCAGCACTGGCGGTTACCCGAAATTTTTTTGGTGGCGGTGAATCTGTGTGCTTCCATTGAGCTGACTGGCGCTTTGTTTCTGGATTGAAAAATGGCATCCACGTCTCATCCATTGTCACAACCGACGAAAAGAAAGTCCCATTCATGCTGTCGTTGCTCGTCAACATTGCTTGGCAACATGCCACATGGGCAGCCGTGTGGTCGTCCGTCAGCATTCGTGGCACCCACCTGGATGACACTTTTCGCATTTTCAGGTCGTCATACAGGATTGTGTGCACAGAACCCACAGAAATGCCAACTCTGGAGGCGATATGTTCAACAGTCATTCGGCGATCCTCCAAAACAATTCTCTCCACTTTCTCGATCATGTCGTCAGACCGGCTTGTGCGAGCCCGAGGTTGTTTCGGTTTGTTGTCACACGATGTTCTGCCTTCATTAAACTGTCGCACCCACGAACACACTTTCGACACATCCATAACTCCATCACCACATCTCTCCTTGAACTGTCGATAAATTTCAATTGGTTTCACACCACGCAAATTCAGAAAACGAATGATTGCACACTGTTCAAGTAAGGAAAACGTCGCCATTTTAAGTATTTAAAACAGTTCTCATTCTCGCTGCTGGCGGTAAAATTCCATCTGCCGTACGGTGCTGCCATCTCTGGGACGTATTGACAATGAACGCGGCCTCATTTTAAAACAATGCGCATGTTTCTACCTCTTTCCAGTCTGGAGAAGATAAATCGGAGGCCTTAGAACTTGAATGCACCTCGTATATTAAATATATTTCGTATGATAACAGATTTTTCGTTTTGGCCGCTTCCTGCATGAACAGTTTTAAGCCCAATATTTTATCAATAATGAATATGGCAATGTTTTTTGTAAGTATAGCTTTTTTAGGTACTTGATACTGTGATATGACAAGGCTGGCTCTGAGCACTATGCGACTTAACTTCTGAGGTCATCAGTCGCCTAGAACTTAGAACTAATTACACCTAACTAACCTAAGGACATCACACACATCCATGCCTGAGGCAGGATTCGAACCTGCGACCGTAGCGATCGTTCGGCACCAGACTGTAGCGCCTAGAACCGCACAGCCACTACGGCCGGTACCTTGTCAGGTACCAATCATGCTCGATGAGGGGGTCCTCGAGAAAATTTGGTTGGGAACCCCTGGTCTAGGAGACAATCGATGTGGTAACGAGCCCGGCAGAGGCCCTACAGCCAATGTAGTGCTGTTAGCACAGGCACTCGCGTCGGTCGTCTGCTGCCATAGCCCATTAACGCCACGCCGCACTGTCCTAACGATTACGTTCGTCGTACGTCCTACACCGAACTCTGCGCCTATTTCACGAGGTGTTGCTTGTCTGTTAGCACTGGGAACTCTATGCAAACGCTGCTGCTCTCGGTCGTTAAGTGAAGGCCGTTGGCCACTGCGTTGTCCGTGATGAGAAGTAATGCCTGAAATTTGGTATTCTCGGCACACTCTTGACACTGTGGATCTCATAATATCGAATTCCCGAACGATTTCAGAAATGGTATGTCCCATGCATCTAGCTCCAACTACTATTTCGCGTTCAAAGTCTGCTAATACCCGTCGTGCGGCCGTAATGACGTCGACAATCTTTTCGCATGAATCACTTGAGTACATATTGAGATTTTCACTCTGCAGCGGAGTGTGCGCTGACATGAAACTTCCTGGCAGATTTAAACTGTGTGCCCGACCGAGACTCGAACTCGGGACCTTTGCCTTTCGCGGGCAAGTGCTCTACCATCTGAGCTACCGAAGCACGACTCACGCCCGGTCCTCACAGCTTTATTTTTGCCAGTATCTCGTCTCCTACATTCCAAACCTTACAGAAGCTCTCCTGCGAACGAAGTAAAGCTGTGAGGACCAGGCGTGAGTCGTGCTTCGGTAGCTCAGATGGTAGAGCACTTGCCCGCGAAAGGCAAAGGTCCCGAGTTCGAGTCTCGGTCGGGCACACAGTTTTAATCTGCCAGGAAGTTTCATATCAGCGCACACTCCGCTGAAGAGTGAAAATCTCATTCAGGAAACCTCTCCCAGGCTGTGGCTAAGTCATGTCTCCGCAATATCCTTTCTTTCAGGAGTGCTAGTCCTGCAAGGTTCGCAGGAGAGTTTCTGTAAGGTTTGGAAGGTAGGAGACGAGATACTGGCAGAAGTAAAGCTGTGAGGACCGGGCGTGAGTCGTGCTTCGGTAGCTCAGATGGTAGAGCACTTGCCCGCGAAAGGCAAAGGTCTCGAGTTCGAGTCTCGGTCAGGCACACAGTTTTAATCTGCCAGGAAGTTTCACTTGAGTACAGATGATTACAGCTCCGCCACTGTACTGCCATTTTATACCTTGTGTACGCGATACTACCAGCATCTATTGCTTCAGTACACTGAGTCTCCTGTAGCCATTATCGGAAGCAGGCGGTGACTTTACAGTAAATAAGACACATATCCATTTTTTCGTCTGCCGTACACACTGCAGAAGTCCAAATAGATTCACTAGCATGTTTTCTTCTCGTCAGGACAGTTGAGCACATTCAAATGGTTCAGAGCACTATGGAACTTAACATCTGAGGTCATCAGTCCCCTAGATCTCAGGACTACTTAAACCTAACTAACCTAAGGACATCACACACATCCAGACTGAAGCGCCTAGAACCGCTCGGCCACACCGGCCGGCTTGAGCACATTCTGATGGGCTTCAAGCGCACAGTGAAATACACGAGACGAACGAAGTGTCCTTATCCCCAGGAGCAATAGTACTGCGGTAGACTAAAACTTCGGGAACAACCTTAGCACTTGCTCGAACAGTCCACGGGTGTACTACCGGTCCATAGTGTGCAACGGGTACAATATTTCGGCGATCAGACATGTTGCCATCGTCAGGTGCGCTGACGAACTGAGCTCCTGAGGCCGCCCGCCCTCAGGAGCTCAGTTCGTCAGCGCACCTGACGATGGCGACATGTCTGATCGCCGAGATATTGTGCCCGTTGCACACTATGGACCGGCAGTACACCCGCGGACTGTTCGAGCAGGATACATACGCCGGGAGAAGTTGAAAAACCTTAGCACTTGTTTACAGGAGCATTTTACCGCACAACTACACTCCGCGGAGACGTCTGAACTCGCTGCTCCCACTCTGTTGCGCGTTACCTAAAACCGAAGGTAAGTCCATATCTATGCGTAAAAGTGCGAACAATGTTATACGAATGCTGCAATAGAAACCAAAGCGCTTACTAAAGAGTGTGCCTTCAGCAAGTGAAGATGTCTGTAACCGTGCTCTTCACAGACCCGCAGAAAGCCAAAAAAGTTATTTTTAGAAGAAAAAAAGGAGAATACCTGAATATGGCATATTGATGGAAAAAACACGTGAGTGTTTTAATTCGCAGTATGAGATGAAGCCATGTATTTTGGGCATGAGAAGTAACAAACGTGATACAGCAATAAACGAAAGACCTTATACGTTAAAAGAGTGTAGGCCTCAGGGAGCAGTGAAAAAAATCAGAGAGAAAAGCCAAATTCAGCGTGCACAGTAATTCAGAGAGAGAGCGCGCGAGGAAGGGAGGCACATCATCGACACCTGTAAGAGCAGAGGTGCTAGCAATGTTTACGTAGCAAAAGTGTACGAGTGTCATTCAATAAGTAATGCAACACCATTTTATTCTTGGCCAATTTCGGTTGACAAAATGTGGAATCTGTTGTGGGACAACGTGGAATTTTCCTGCTTCGCCCCATACAGTTTAATGAAGTCCCAATAGGTGGCAGCGTAGTTATACGTCTAGGGGACTGATGACCTCAGATATTAAGTCCACGGAGAACAGTACGTGGATAATGGGGAGCTTATTGATGTAGCAAGACGTTGGCTCCGACGTTGACCAGCAGAATGGTAGCATGCACGCATACAGGCTTTAGGTGGCGTAAGGCCCTCGCATTGAGTGGAGATTATGTTCAAAAATAGGGTTATGAAGCCAAAAGATAGGAAGTAATATGGTGTATTGAAATACTGAATAAAACCAACCTGCTTCCAGAAAAAAATGCGTTGCATTACTTATTGAACGCTACTCGTACATATTTTTGACAAAATTCAGTGAGTCTCAGACGAGGTAACATCTTCGTCAGTGTTCTGATTCGTTAATTTCTGTTGTATAAGGTCTAATAGAAATCGATAATTATTAGCTCATCCTCGACTTCGAAACGAGTATTCGTCCTCTGAAAGTAGTTATTTTCGAATAAATGTCAGGCTTCTCCTTTCCTTCCGTCTTCTTATCCATTTTTCGTTCATAATGTCCATCTTCTTCTTTTCGTGTTCACTACAATAGAATACAACGATGCGCCCGCAGAGAAAGCAAGAACTGTTGACTTTACTTCAGCTTTCGACGCCGTGATAGCTTGCTCTCTGCGCGTGCAGTACAGCCGGGTTTCCATATGCAACAAAAGTAACGCCACTTGGCCGACACCCGAGTTGAGTCACCGAAGTTCCCTGTGGAATCACACTAATTCCTGTGGCACCACTAGCGGTGTGCCACTTTTAACCGTTCCACGAAGGTTAAAGTTGTTTTAACTTGGTTACGTCACTTTCCTTCCCTCGCCATCGATTAGCGTCTTTCGACAGCCATTTCGTGGCTGAATTTCGAAGTGCCACCGCAAGATGTTGACTTTCTTGTCAACAGTTCTGCAGTTTGTGTGTTTCATAGCACTTATAAATGTCTAAAAATTGATTGTTGGCAACAACTGAAATGCTTATTGAGCTGTACGAGGAGCGATCTTGTTTGTGGAAACTCTGAAAAGAGTGCTCCAAATGCGGTAGTTCGAATATTGCCTGAAACTGTGGGTCGTATCTGGGAAGCGTCCCCCGTTGCTATTTATTTATTACAAAAGGCAAAATAAGCATTCGCAATGCCTACATCAGTGAACATGAGACAGTGTCAGATTCGTATAAGAGTTGTGCGTCTGGAAGTCCGTCTGCCATCAAGACAGACAGATTCTTAAAAGTTCTGTAGCAAATGTACAGTCGTAAACAAAATAAATTATACTAAAAAACTTATCACTTTCTTTTATGAGTTTTTAGAAAAAAGTTCCAGCGCATAATTTAGATTACAAGTGAGATAGTTTGCGAAAGTTGTATCAAATTAATTTCACTATTGTACTTCGTTAACAACAAAAATTGATCATTCTATGCTATATGGTATGTGCACAGCTAATGGCAAAATGATGTGGTGTAATATTTCATTCCACGACTATACAATGCATACCAACATGAAGTCTCTGTTTTAATGCTAAATGATATGTCCCCAGATCCACAACAAAGTAGTATTATTTTAATAGGAAAATATCGTCAACTCCTCTACATTGAAAGTTGCTGGCAGTTAAAGGTTTGGCCACTTCAGTTATCGATAAAAAATGGTTGATTTACGTGGTAAATGTATATGTTATTTCTGTTATCTGATGCGTGGATGATATCTGTGTATGAGTAAGCAAGTACGGTACTAATGAGTAAATAGGGAACGTTGATTTGTAGTTTTACAGCATCTCACTTAATTCTACATGTTTTCAAAAGTAATGCAATACTGTCCGTATATTTAGAGTCTACTACTGGCAACATAACTGCACTTAAAAACATGTTGAGTGAATCTGAGAAAGGAAAAATGGTTTCCGGAGGAAGTATAATTTCAGCTTGACTGCGGCTTTTAATACAGGAAGATGAGTATCCAGTCACCAACTGCATTATAGTGTCGTTTATCTTACTTTTCAGAAGCACATCAAAATTCTTTGTATAGTAGCTTCGATATTTCGTCTTATTTAACTGTGTGGGGTAAAGGAGTGAACATGTTAGCTTTCAAATTAGCCTTCAAGGCTCAGAATCCAACACATCACAAGAGAGCGGTGGAATTGTACTTTCGGGGACGTGATATGTATTGGAGAGATAACAGGGCATTGCTAGATATGAAATATCCAAGTCTCACTTGTAGTTTCAGCTGAGCAAGTACTGCACTTCTAATGTGAGTATAAGATTTTTTTAATAGAGCTCGATACAAAGCTCAGCAAGTACTCGAATTTTATCTTTGTTATTCGAAAGGTTTTTGGAATGCATTTTCGTTTACAAACGCTACTTCGTATGCAGGTGATGCAAGTGTGTCTGATGCCACTGTGTCATTTCTGCTCAAAACCCGCTTTTAAATCCAACATTTGCGCTTGCTCACCTTCTTATTGGATTCTTGGTTCAGTTCTGATACCATTCTCTATCCGAATAACCGCAGATGACGCCGTGTTGGAAACAGTGCCACAAGAATTTTGACAGAAGCGTGTGGAAATAGCGACACGCAGCGCCACTGTCGTATTGACTGTCATGCCACTTGTTGTGGCGCCATTTTAGTTGTCTGTCGAAACGCGGCTTACTGGCTGCAGTTTTGTGACGCGTCTAACCACACGCGACTTTTCCTCTTCGTTTCAGCGCCCGGTTTGTTGTGCCGTTTTAGGAAAATTGTAAGTGGGTACTTATGATGCGTGGCGGAGAGGACCTTGTTTACCACTGATTCTTCCTCTCCTTTCCTGATGCAGTGGCGCATCGCGCAGGAAGACCTCTCCACCTTCGTCTTCACGGTCTTTTCACGAGATATGCGTAGGAAGAAGCAAAAGTATTGGTTGTATTCTTCTAGGAACGAGCGCTGTCAGCATTTTCACGGTAAGAAGCACCTTGTGCATAACGTCTATGTTGTAGCATCTCTGAATGAGCATCTCGGTGAGGCAATTGCGCTTACTAACCGAAAACGTCATCAAACACGCTGCTCTTCTTTGGATCTTCTCTATTTCCTCTATTAAGCCTATCTGTTAAGAGTCCCAAACTGTTGAGCAGTACTCAAGTAACGGTTGAAGCTCCTTCCTGGGTGAACTACGTTTCCCGAGAATTCTTCCAATGTATCTCAGTCTGGCATCTACCTTCCCTGCGATTAGTGTTATGTGGTCGTTTCACATTAAATCGTCCCGTACGCATTCCCCCAGATATTTAATGGCTGTGGCTGCTCCCAGTGATTGTTCAGTACTTGTGTAAACGTGTAATAATAGAAATTTACGACTGTTTATGAGCAATAACTTTCATTTGCTTATGTTGAGGGCCAGTTACGAAAGCCTGCACTAAATTTCCGTCCTCCATAGGTCTTCCTGCTTTCCATTACATTTTTTAACTTTTTGACTTCTCTATACACAACAGCATCATCTGACAACACCCTTATCAAGCTTCTCACATTTCCCGCTGACTAATTTAACTATACGGCTCTTGTGAACAGTAATGGACCCACAACATTTGTCTGTAGTACGACCGAAGCTGCTTTTTTATCTGAAAATTTCTCTGATTTAACAACGACGGGCTGTGTTCTGTTGCTAGGATCTCTTCAGTTGAACCACGTTCCAGTTACAGTCCACAATGCACCTTTAACTTGTTTCAGTTTAGCTACATAACATCTGTCATCGGGAAGCCACCATCAGATTCAAACGTTTGTCAATACACACCCACAAAAGAAAGATATTTAAAAAGTTTTGAGTTGTGGCTATGGAGAAGCATACTTAAAGTGAAGTGGACTGGCAGAGTAAAGAATGAAGAACCAATAAAGAAAATAGGGGAAGGAGGAAGATTATTGGAAGTGATCAGAAAGAGGACAAATATTGGCTAGGACTTATAGTGGGAGGGAATTGTCTGCAAAAGAGAACTGTAGAGTGAAATGTGGAAGGAGTGAGAGAAAGGGGTAGGAAGAGCATCCCGAATGATGGATGATGTTAGAAGAGGGGAAAACACAAACAGATGAAGGAAGATGTTCAGAACAGGACACGATGCAGAGCCTCCAGTTAGCACCCGTCATAAGTCAGATACACCAAAGTAGAAGAAGAAGAAGAAGAAGAAGTCACAACTAAGCAGCTATGAAAAAATCCATCAACATAAATTTTGTTTCCCCGCTGTTCGTTTAACATATGCTACATTTATTCTCCGTTCTATTTTATCGTGCGTAAGATAGTCTCCTCGCAGGTGAATTATATGCCACGTGCCCATTTGGTGAATAGCATCGCGGGAAACAGGGATCACAGATTTCAATGAAGCTATTCTGCACCACGTCCTTTCCCTCGAAAATGCTAGTCGCACGATACTAGTGGAATAGTCAAGCTGATAGTATTATACGTTTACTTTTATAGACATACTTCTACATATGAATTAAAAATTTAAAATGCTACGGCAGTTTCACCCGAAATAATGTAATTGGCACCTTTCCTCCGTTGGCGTTGACCTGTCGGATAAACTCTGCTGACCCCACGTGCTTCTTCCCACGTGTTTGTGCAGACGGCGTTCAATGCTCCTTGGGGTAGGGCGCCATTATTCATGGGGGCTTCCTGGCGCAGCGGCCAACATTGTTCCGCACATAATGGGAGCATTACGGGAGTGGCGGCTGCCCCTAATGTATGCTTACGGCGGTATTAGCTGCCGCCATGTCTTCATCCAGGTGTTTAATGCGCGCCGCCACACACGCAGCCCTTGCAAAGAGCTGACCAAGCATTCCGTGCGGTTCCCGGATGTCTGGGAGAAATCTAGTTAGGTTGGGTTGCCTTCTACTGTGAACTATTTTTTATTTATCGTGTAGGAAGAAAACAAACATAGAAGATGAGTCAGGAGGGAAGGTAAGTGATTTGAGGGTCGATAGTACCGGTGATTCTGAACAAAAAGCTTCAAACGAACATAGGTCCTTTTCTCAGCCTTATTCGACATAAACTGTTTGAAAATCACCGGCGTCAGTCGCATGTCCTTCACCACCATTAACACGCGAATTCAACCAAAGCGATATTTGTGTAGTTAGTGTTGTCTTTACGGACCATAGCTTATTTTTCTGAACCCACACATTTTTCCCACAAACACATTTACTTAGAGGGCCTGCTCCTTCCCGCAGTAATTCAAAATGTTCAAATGTGTGTGAAATCTTATGGGACTTAACTGCTAAGGTCATTAGTCCCTAAGCTTACACACTACTTAACCTAAATTATCCTAAAACAAACACATACACCCATGCCCGAGGGAGTACTCGAACCTCCGCCGGGACCAGCTTCACAGTCCATGGCTGCAGCACCCTAGACCGCTCGGCTAATCCAGCGCGGCCCCGCAGTAGTGTTTCGATATGTATTCACAGCAACTGACTTGTACTCCAGTTGGGCTGATGTCACTCTAATTACGAATATTTCGACAGAAACAACAGCCATGGCATTCCTTATTACGTGAGACTTCCCTACCGTATTTTACACGTGTGCGCTCAAGTAAAAAAATGGCTCTGAGCACTATGGGACTCAACATCTTAGGTCATAAGTCCCCTAGAACTTGTGCTCAAGTAAAGGACTGTACGGATGATCTCAGACCAGCAACAGAAGAGGTGTCTGCAAGAGCTGCAAAACGCATTGCAGTTGACAGTGGACTTTTTGAATGTCTTTTTTGAGGAAATGTGCACAATTAAACAAACATTTGATCACAATGTTTCATTTACTACCAGATCCATTTGTCTTGAAACCCGTTGTTTCCATTAGTTTCCTCGGAAACTGTTGAGAACAGAACATAAGTTCATATGAACTGCTTTTACAGAACCACAAATTCTATCAACGATCAAAGCATGTACCTCTCCTCCTAACTCACCTTGTATAACCCGTACATATGCAGCATAACGAAGAACAGAATATGCACTACTGGCCATTACAATTGCTACACCAAGAAGAAATGCAGATGATAAATGGGTATTCATTGGACAAATATAGTATGCTATAACTGACATGTGAGTACATTTTCACGGAATTTGGGTGCATAGATCCTGAGAAATCAGTACCCAGAAAAACTACCTCTGGCCGTGATAACGGCCTTGATACGCCTGGGCATTGAGTCAAACAGAGCTTGGATGGCGTGTACAGGTACAGCTGCCCATGCAGCTTCAACACGATACCACAGTTCATCAAGAGTAGTGACTGGCGTATTGTGACGAGCCAGTTGCTCGGCCACCATTGACCAGACGTTTTCAATTGGTGAGAGATCTGGAGAATGTGCTGGTCAGGGCAGCGGTCGAACATTTTCTGTATCCAGGAAGGCCCGTACAGGACCTGCAACATGCGGTCGTGCATTATCCTGCTGAAATGTAAGGTTTCGCAGGGATCGGATGAAGGGTAGAGCCACAGGTCGTAACACATCTGAAATGTAACGTCCACTGTTCAAAGTGCCGTCAATGAGAACAAGAGGTGACCGAGACGTGTAACCAACGGCACCCCATACCATCACGCCGGGTGACACACCAGTATGGCGATGACGAATACACGCTTCCAATGTGCGTTCACCGCGATGTCGCCAAACACGGATGCGACCATCATGATGCTGTAAACAGAACCTGGATTCATCCGAAAAAATTACGTTTTGCTATTCGTGCACCCAAGTTCGTCGATGAGTACACCATCGCCGGCGCTCCTGTCTGTGATGCAGCGTCAAGGGTAACCACAGCCATAGTCTCCGAGCTGATCGTCCGCAAACGTCGTCGAACTGTTCGTGCAGATGGTTGTTTTGCAAACGTCCCCATCTATTGACTCAGGGATCGAGATGTGGCTGCACGATCCGTTACAAGCATGCGGATAAGATGCCTTTCATCTCGACTGCTAGTGATACGAGGCCGTTGGGATTCAGCACGGCGTTCCGTATTACCCTCCTGAACCCACCGATTCCATATTCTGCTGACAGTCATTGGATCTCGACCCACGCGAACAGCAATGTCGCGATTCGATGAACCGCACTCGCGAAAGGCTACAATCCGATCTTTATCAAAGTCGGAAACGTGATGGTACGAATTTCTCCTCCTTATACGAGGCATCACAACAACGTTTCACCAGGCAACGCCGGTCAACTGCTGTTTGTGTATGAGAAGTCGGTTGGAAACTTTCCTCATGTCAGCACGTTATAGGTGTCGCCACCGGCGCCAACCTTGTGTGAATGCTCTGAAAAGCTAATCATTTGCATATCACAGCATCCTCTTCCTGTTGGTTAAATTTCGTGTCTGTAGCACGTCATCTTCGTGGTGTAGCAATTTTAATGGCTAGTAGTGTAACTCCGTCCGAACAGGCCTCTGAAGATCCACCGTACCGACCGACCGCAGATTCGTCCAAGCCGGTAGGCTTCGCTGGATGTGGATATGGAGGAGCATATGGTCAGCACGCCAGTCTGCCAGCCGTTGTCAGTTTTGGTGACTGGAGCTGCTACTTTTCTACCAAGTTAGTCCTCAGCTGCCTCATAAGGGATGAGTGCACCCCACTAGCCGACAGCACTCGGCAGCCTCTCAGTCACCTATCCAAATGCTAGTCAGGCCCGACAGAGCTTAATTTCGGTTATCACTGCGGCAACGTCGTTGGCTAACAGAATACAAACATTATAAATATCAAATAATTGCAGACCACACCTTGGTAACGTCAAATGCACTGATTATAGCTTCTACCTAGTCCTGCGTGGTGCACGAGTCTGGACATTAGCGATGTTCGAAGAACTGGACTGACGTCTGGTCAGCCCCACTCTCACAGAACACAGACTCCATACTGAGACCTCCACTCTGGAGATCAGGTTTGTTCCTGTGACAACAGACCGGAGTCGGCTGAGTGATTCCCTGGCAGTACTTACTTCTGTGATCCCACAAGATAGACTGTCTTCAGGTGCTATCCATCTTCCCAGATGCCGGATTCTAACATGTCCACGCTTATTTGCTGCCGTACTGCCATGAGTTGATTGTCTTAAGGAAACTCTTTCTCACCTTCACTGTTGGACGTGTTGCTAGTAGCTAAACACAGGATGAGTTTCTAATACTGTTGAGTTGGTTTACTCTTTTCTGGCTCCAGCTCCTCGTCGAACGTCAGGATGTGCGATCCCATCGAGATACTTTAGCTTTTCCTGTAATGATGCGCCACACCTCGTTGATAGCCATGTCCACTGTGGTGTTGGCGATATTTGGCAACACTTATGGGATTAGAAAATGCATACACAGATACTAAGCTGTTATATCATGAACAATCCTGCATGGCAGAAGTCATAAGATAGTACTAAAAGGACTACTTAGCGAACATTTTCTTCTCGGACGTTCTGTAAATGTTAAAAATTTGTCACGTGACTATAGGTCGGTGCACGGTGCCCTTCGTAACAGGGCGCGATGCTCACCCCTACCCGCCTACACAGAATGAAAATCAAATAAGAATGTAACTTCCATTGTTGGCTGAGTCTCCTGAACATGAGATTACAGGCTGCACTTTTTTCGCTCCCCATAATTATTTTCACTCAACGTTAAGAAACTTCAGTAGCAGACGCTAAAACAGTAAGTGCAGTTGGTTGGATTAATATTTACCGAAGTGTAGGAAAAGGGGCCGTATGTGTCACTAAATTCATCTCGTGATGTTAGGAAGGAGGCAACGGCTGCGGTTGCTGACGGGGATTTGTGCGGTGAGGATGTACTGTGTGTGGGTAAAGTAATGAGAGCAGTGTGTGGAAACGGCGAGCGTCACTCACGCCCCTGACAATAGGCAACCAACGTTCTGCAGTTCGACTCTCAATAACAAAGCTACCACTGGACAACAAGCCGCAAGTATTAGTTAGCTCTGGACAGGAGACCATCTGGGGAAGCAGTCAACCTGGAACTCCTGTAATAATCATTGAAAGATGCCTACGATTTACTGTGAATCATCGCGGACACTGCATCTAAACATAGTACGAGTAGTAATAAATAAATCCTATTTCAAAAAAAAAAACCAAGTAACTGTTCCTGTTAGAACATTCGTTGTTCCAGACAATATTTCATATCTATGGGACTACTGAAACAGTCACACAGAGGGAAGAAAGGGAGTAAAATCTGACACTGTGACTTCTCAAATAGTGAAAGACAGGTCAGTGGACGTTGGAGAACTCTACTACATGTTGGACTCTTTGCCCCAAGCCCAGGGCAGTGATGCAGCAGAAACATCGTTATGTACTTCAGGTATACATTTTTTATACTGCCATAATTGATTATGAAGTTTTTCACATGTCGTTAATAAAAAAATGTAAACATCAACAAAATGTGTATGGTAGCGTTTATTTTATGATTTAGCAATGGATTCGCGTAAGGCATATCCCAGGTGACATGCTGGGTCTGTGCATTACCTGGAAATACTGATTCCCTACGTCAACTGTGCTTTCATTTTTCATACTACCTTCAACTATCACAGCTAATTTTTCTTTTCGTTGTATCAAATTTTAATATAGTTTCATCTGTAGGCAGTATCTTCACTGCTACATTGCTGAACCATTAGTGGAAACATCTATTGTAATCCATGTGAATGACGCTAAGTAAATAAATCACAACATAAATAAGCACTTTAGTAAAGTTTTCATAGAAAAATATGGTGAAAGAAATAAACATGTACAGAGAGGTGGCGGAGTCCTGAACACATAGTAAACATAATAAATCTGCTGAAATTACCGCGTGATGTTCATGGCATAAAGCCGCTATATATGTCGCAGCGATGGCAGTGAGCTTAAAATCAGTAGATACAGTTCGGAAATCTTGCGAGAAATACATGATTTATGGTCGTCCGAGAGCGCAAAAACCATAGGGGCAAATTGAGGTGGTACTCCGATCACGTTAACGGATGCACCTGCTTAGAGCAGCGATCATGAAGCGCCACGTTCCACCTCACGTAGAGACTCAGATCAAGATTTTCAAAATTACAATGTCCATTGTTATGCGAGTTCAGAAACTCAGATAAATCCCCTCTCGTCCTTCAGAAAATAAGAGCACTTCCGGATCCGCAACGTGTACGGTTGCTACTGACGTAGAGCTACGGTGTCAGAATTAATCAATCGATGCACTACCGTTGTAAGACTTCACTCTAAGTTCGTGCTCAGCTCATTCAGCAGGTGCTACTAAAACATCGTCTGAAGTGCTAAAACGTGCAACAGTTCTCGGACTTCTTTCCAAGGTCGTCCCTAATTCGTCTAGTTAAAGCCAATATGCCACCTGCCACTCAGTCCGAACAATGGGCCGGACCTTCATGTGGTGATCGCAACCTGCCTTCGGTTTTTTAAACTGATCTTTTTATTGAAATGAAATGCGAGAAGTACAAGGTTTTACAAATGTTGATACATAACTTGACCATTGCCAGCATATTCTTAAAAATATTTACATTAAACAAAGAGTTATTTTAAAAGTATGATGATATTGATACAAAGGTCGAATAGAGCAGTGATCAGTTTGCATCCACAGCAATATGTTTTTTATACAACATAAACTGTTTTTAGTTTTTCTTACTGATCAATTACTTTAGACTGTGTTATACACAGGGGTTGGATAAAAATATGGAAACACCCCGAGAGATGCGTGCTTTAACGTAAATGCCGATTTTAGCCAAGCCTGCAGGTTGCGTTGCCGTATTTGACCGCGCATGGCGCCCGTGGAACTGTGTGTACGTTGCAAGTGTCAGTCGCGGTCATCACAGTGTTCTGTGTAGCTCTGGGTGCATCATATCGGAGCTAAGTCAACTCGAACTTGGGCAAATTGTTGGTGGTGGCTACTTCCGTAACCAAGGGACCCGAAAGGTTTGGTGCTTCAAGAGGCACTGTATCGAAGATTTGTACCGCGTACAAGGAAAGCGGAAGGACGTCACCTACTAAGTCACCACTCGAACGAAACTGTGTGTTGAATGGTCGTGTTAGACGGTCATTGCAGAGGATTGTGACAAAAAATAGGAGGACGAGAGCAAAAAAGGTCATTGCAAAATTGAATCTCGCACTCGTGAAACCTGTCAGCGCCAAAACGACGCGAAGTGAGGTCCAAAAGCTGGAAATAGTAGGGCGAACCTGTCACCAATGCTGGAAATGCCCGTAACAGGAAAAAGGGTGCCTAAGCCAAACCTCGACTGTGAAGCAACGGAAGAAACTGATTCCCTTTTAATAGACGTAAAATAATAATAACAATAAATAATAATAATAATAGTTGCAAAAAAAAGGGAGAAAAAGCAAGGTTATACCAAACAATGAATTGTTTCTGTTCCAATCTCCTTTGCGGTTCCAATGGGGTCTGCATTTTAATTCTATTTGCTTGGTGACTTAAACTGATTTTCCAACTGTCTTGCTCCACGAGGTGACTGCTTGTTAAAACAAGAAGAATTGTGTTTCCTCAAGGCAGACTATGTTACCAATGCGTAGTCTTCATCGTCATTTTCCTTCCTCAACATGTTTCGAGAATCACACACAGATAAATGTGCACTGACGATCCATATCCTTACATAGATGGCATTTAAGGCTCCAACGTTGGCTTGAAAAATAGCCGAGAAATTCCTGTTTATCAAGGCCTTGCAGACAGCACTAGCATTGTACTGAAACATCTTTTCTAGACAGTAGCATTCAGGAACGTGATGCAATAAAGTCTCCGTAATATTTGTGATTCCTAGAACACATTAGGAATGTCAGTGCAGAGTAAGCATTCAAACAGCAAAAATACTGTATTTAGCGAGATACTCTTGGCGTTGAATGTTCCGGCAAGGTTGACTAGCTGTCATCGCAGCCTCAGGCTTTGACCAGCGCCTCACCGCCAGGGGACTGGGGACAGCTAGGCCCTGATCGGTGCGGTCATTAAGCGCGGGACGTGACTGGTGCGGCACCGTGAGAACGCACCTTGGGGCTCGTGCCCTCGCGCGCGCAACCACGCCAACCACTTGCCGCCCGAAAATACACGGGCGCGCCACGGCGTGCCATCTGAGGCAGAGAATCGGAGGCACCGCGGCGGTCCTGCCTTCCTCGTCACCCTAGCTCACACTACACACAGTGTCCACACGTGACGATTCAATTTACTGGCTCAGGTCAAAGAATATGACACTTCCGACAGATTGTGACACGAAATTTTAACCTGTTTACTGCTACAGACGTGCTCTCTGCGTTCCGTGATGAGGGCATCTTTTGTTATGGCCGTATTGCTCGCCAAATGCTGGTGCGTGTGCTCAGAGACAGCGTTCGGGTAATATGAAATACTTACCGTTCGAGTTCTCGAAAACTGTTATGTGAAAAAAATTAATTTTTGACTGTTATGTGAAAAAAATTAATTTTTGCACGACTTGCAATCTGGAATGTAGTGGAATTAAATCAGGTGATGCTGAGGGAATTAGATTAGGAAATGAGACACTTAAGGTAGTAAATGAGTTTTGGTATTGGGGAAGCAAAATAACTGATGGTGGTCGAAGTAGGGAAGATATAAAATACAGATTGGCAATGGGAAGAAAAGCATTTCTGAAGAAGAGAAATTTGTTAACATCGAGTGTATATCAGTCAGGAAGTTCTTTCTGAAAGCCATGGAGTATAGCCATGCATGAAAGTGAAACACGTACGATAAACGGTTTACATAAGAAGAGAATGGAAGCTTTTGAAATGTGGTGCTACAGAAGAATGCTGAACATTAGGTGGGTAGCTCATGTAATTAATGAAGGGGCACTGAATAGAATTGGGGAGAAGAGAAATTTATGGTACAGCCTGACTAAAAGAAGGGATCGATTGGTAGGACACATTCTATCAAGGGATCATCAGTTTAGTACTTGAGGGAAGTGTGTGTGTGTGTGTGTGTGTGTGTGTGTGTGTGTGTGTGTGTGTGTGTGTGTGTGTGTGTGCGGGGGGGGGGGGGGGGGCTAACAATCGTAGAGGGAGACCAAAAGATGAATACAATAAACAGATTCAGAGGGTATAGGTTGCAGAAGTTACTCGGAGATGAGAAGGCTTGTACAGAATAGAGTAGCATGGAGAGCTGCTTCAAATCAGTCTTTGGACTGAAGACCACAACGACGTACAGTCTGTTATCTTCATTTGCTAAAGAACTGAATCTCTTTTCGTTATCCGTCATTGTTATTGCCCTGCGTCAAATTAGATAAAACATTGCACGCAATTTTAGAGAGTTTGCAGAGACAGAAACGCATTGTGTAAACTGAATGAAATGTAGATAAGATATCAAAATTTAATTTAAGAGCAGTGCGGTATCTCATTTCGTTCTCGAGTGATTGGGTTTTATACCCGACAGACGGTCGCGCGCGACCTGCCTATTCACGGCTCTGTGCATCGCGAACCACGCGGTCACAACGATTGTCATAAATTATAAACGCTACAAGGTACCGAAATGAGGCTTTTTTTTGCAAAGGATAGCACACAGTGAGGCACATATGTTGTATGATAAATACACGAAACTGTACAGTATATCCACTGAGGTACGGAAGTAAGACGTCCGCAGGAGTGAGAGGCCGACAGCTCAGGACGCATACAGGCGCCCATAGCACTGCACGGCAACCCGAGCGGCACACGTATACACACGTCCACAGGACCTGGGGAACGGCTTAGCATGGTGTGTATACACATCCACAGCAGTGAAAGGGTATATGTACAGCTAGATTAGATGCACTTTCCGTTCCAATGGACCACTAGTGGGAAATTATTGAGAGTACGTAAAATGTCAGAATACAAGAATGCACAATAAATGCTTACAAAGAAAAACAAATAATGCCAACCTACTTTCCAGAGACCAAGTGAAATGGTCCTCATGGATGTAGATTAAGTCAGAAAATCTACTTCTTCTTCTGCTCTCCATAGATTCTGGCTTCAAAACATATCTGACCATCGCCGGCCTCGGTGGCCATGCGGTTCTAGGCGCTACAGTCCGGAACCGCGGGACTGCTACGGTCGCAGGTTCGAATCCTACCTCGGGCATGGATGTGTGTGATGTCCTTAGGTTAGTTAGGTTTAAGTAGTTCTAAGCTCTAGGGGACTGATGACCTAAGATGTTAAGTCCCATAGTGCTCAGAGCCATTCGAACCATATCTGACCATCGTTTCCTTGATCTTCCCGGGTGTACTTTTTCCCGTAGGCCTATAGTACAACACTTTTCTTGAGATCCTCTCTTTCGGCATTCTGTCAAAAGCTTTTTTCAATCATTTCTGTAGTTTCTGATTTATTCCTAGTTCTACATGTTATTCATAGTCTTTCATTTGAAATGTTGTCTAATAGGGAGCATCCTTTTACTGTTCTTAAGAATCTCATTCGGTGGCCTGCATCTTGTTTTTATCAGCTTTTATCGACGTCCATGTTTCAGATCCATAGAGAAAAACAAGCACCTCCATTACCTTGTAAAGTATCATTCCTATTTATTTTCTAGTTCGAGTTTTTCGGCTTCTGGTTACTGCCCCGCACGTTTGCTGCTAAATGGCTAATTTGTTTTTAAAATCAGTTTCATATTCGTAACTGACATATGTTCCTAAGTAATTAAAACCCGCAACTTATTCTAATATCGTGTCACAACTCTAGTATTTTTACCTTCGAGGGCCACTGTTTCTGTTCTATTTAGGAAATTTTAAAACCGTAATTCTCACGCAACTTCTGTAGCATATACAGGGTGTTCATTTTAACTGAAGCTACCTCGAAAACTACACATGGGATAAAAAAAGTTACTGTTCCAATTTGTTTGTCTCGGAGGGGGACATATAATGATACCACAATCGACCCTCGCACCCCCCCCCCCACCCCACCCTGTGCGTGGGTGGTGTGGACAACTTGAAATCTTCAATGGCAACCCCGTTTTTACTGCAGATTACGATTCTCCGGCAAAAATCTACATACGTTTCGTCTGAAGCATCTTTTTCGTTTCGCCACAGATCGCACTGTAATCGGTGGAATAGAAATACTTACAAAATTTTAATTTACAACATGCTTTTCAATGGCCCTTGAATATCCAATGGCACGCGGAACGCCACCTCCGCCGGCTGGAGTGACCGAGCGGTTCTAGGCGCTACAGTCTGGAACCGCGCGACCGCTACGGCCGCAGGTTCGAATCCTACCTCGGGCATGGATGTGTGTGATGTCCTTAGGTTAGTTAGGTTTAAGTAGTTATAAGTTCTAGGGGACTGATGACCTCAGAAGTTAAGTCCCATAGTGCTCAGAGCCATTTTTGAACGCCACCTCCATCCGGGCATGGTATGACACGCCAGTATTTCATAGTTTCTAATTGGGAACTCCATTCGCAACGTTGTATTCCTCCGACATACCGAATAGTAGCCAATGTGGCCTTGGCTCGGTGAGAATGCTACTCTACTTTACGAATTAGACTAACTGTTCAAACGTAGTACCGCCGCCGCGCAGGATTAGCCGAGCTGTGTTAGACGCTGCAGTCATGGACTGTGCGGCTGGTCCCGGCGGAGGTTCGAGTCCTCCCTCTGGCATGGGTGTGTGTGTTTGTCCTTAGGATAATGTAGGTTAAGTAGTGTGTAAGCTTAGGGACTGATGACCTTAGCAGTTAAGTCCCATAAGATTCCACAGACATTTGATTTGTAGTACCGCCATCTCCATTGCACTTAGTGATCCACTTTTCAAACGATCGTACGCAGGACAAATGCATATAAGCGGAAATGTTAGCACAGGTGTTACTGACGCGGTCGACCATGCCTTCACAGACTGTTGGCACTTGGTGGTACACCTTATCAAATGGTTCAAATGGCTCTGAGCACTATGGGACTCAACTGCTGAGGTCATAAGTCCCCTAGAACTTACAACTACTTAAACCTAACTAACCTAAGGACAACACACACATCCATGCCCGAGGCAGGATTCGAACCTACGACAGTGGCGCCAGAACCGCTCGGCCACCAGCGACGGGCTACACCTTATCTTTTAAATATCTCCACAGAAAGAAATCCGGCGACGACGAATCCGGCGACCTAGCTACCCAATTAGTAGGGTCGCCTCTATAGATACACGACCAGCGTAAACAGTGTAATCACAGTCTAATACATCCAGCGCTTCAGTTGCGTAATGCGCCGGGCAAGCGTCATGCTGAAACCACGTACGTTGTCAAATGTCCAGGGCAACGTCCTGCAGTATTACCGGTAGTTCTTGTTCCAAAAACGTCCGATATTTCAGTCCATTCAGTGTGCCATCGATAAAACACAGACCAATGAGTTTGTTCCCCATGATCCACATCATACTTTAACCGACTTGGTCAACTTGCCGTAACCAGTGGGACTGACTATACTCCACTACTGCATGTTATGCCGGTTAACGGTACCATGGTTTGTGAATGTAGATTCATCAGAAAATAGTGCCTCGGTTAAGAGCATGGTGTCGTTTGCATTTGTTGAGGTGCCCATTCACAAAACTCTACCCGGTTATGGAAATCGGCGCCATGGAGTTCTTGATGCAGTGACACGTGGTACTGATAATACTTATGCTGACGCAGTACTTTGACAATAATATCTATGGACATACCGGAATCACGGTGTAATTGTCGGCGCTTATCCGAGGGCTATGGTGGACTTCTGCTAGTGCAGCTGCTTCATTAGCTTCTTCTGTAACACGTTTGCTTCGTTTCCTCTTGCTGTTCTGTACATTGCCATCAGACACAAAGGCGTTCACGACCTTGTAAAAGAACGAACGAGAGCGAGCTTTCTCTGGAAAACGCTCGGCATACAAGGCAACAGCAGCCTCAACATTTCTCCTACATTCTCCGTAAATAGGATCATATCAGCTTTTTCTTCTACGGTTGTAACATGCACACCTGTTCTCCACTTGATTGGCATAAACGCTGCGCAAGTATTCTAATACTTGAAGTCGCTATCTGTTCTGCGTCTGCACGATAAGTGAGGTCCGGTCACAGTCCACTGCCTGTTATGAGGCGTCGTAGTTCGCTACACGGCCACGGTAGCGCGTCGACTAATCCTCTGTTCGATACGTCGGAGGAATGCAACATTGTGATGGGTTTTCCAATTACAAGTTATGAAATACTGGTCTGTTCTACCCTCGCAGCATGGAGGTGAAGTCCCACGTGCCATTGGACATCGAGGGGACATTGAGTAGCATGTCGTAAATTACGACTGTGTAGCGATTTATATTCGTCCGATTACAGCGCCATCTGTGGCGAAACGAAGGAAATGCTTCAGTTAAAAAGTATTTAGATTTTGCCGTAGAATCGTAATCTGCGTTAAGAAAACTGGAGTTCGCACTTAAGATTTCAAAGTTGCCGCCGCCACCCACGATGTGTAGTTTTCGAAATATTTGAATGTATTCGTTTTAAATAAACACCATGTATACTGCTCTTTGCAGTTCGTCTTCAGCTTTATTTACAATAATCTAATCATCAGCAAATAAAACATCTTAAATGCGATATTTGGCGCAATAAATATGCCTCCATTTTTTATACATCCGTTTTCCAATAAGATCGTTTGTATAAATTGTAAACAAAACAGGAGGCAAGCTACAACCCTGCGTTACACCTTGGCTTGTATGTATCTTTTTGCTATACCTTCCATTTCCGACATATACGCTGATGGTTGTGTCTTTATATAGTGTGTACATTTTAATATTTTAACTTAGTGATTCGGATATCATCGTGAGTCATGATTTTCCATAATTTTTTCCTACTTTATTGGTCGAACGCTTTTTCATAATCAATAAAAATTGTATAAGTCTAAAGATTATATCCCATTCTCTTTTCTATTGTCTGCGTAACTGTGAAAATGGCAACTGTAAAGGATCGTGTATTTCTAAAACCGTTTTGTTCTTCCAGGAATGAAGTGCCTGTGACGGCTCGTACTCTTTTGCTTAATATTCTTGTACATATTTTATATCCTGTATTCAAACCACTTACTCTCCTACAATATTCACATCTGTTCCTAGCACCTGTTTTTAAAAAAATACAGCCATAACTTGAGCATGTGACCAAGATCTTGGAATATCACATCCATTCTAATATATATTAATTACATTCAGAAATCTCTGATTCAGTATTGGGCCCTCATATCTTCATAATTCTGCATTTATTCCATCTTCTCCTGTGACCTTCCTACTCTTGATTTCTTTTAATGTTGCTTCTAATTCCTCTAAGGTAATGGGATCTATATTTCCATAAATAGGTTTATAGTTTTTTTCTCATTTTTACAAGCAGCTATAGTTCTGGTAGTGAACACATCGTAGCAGGAAGCATTTTATTTAACGGACAGGTAATATACTGTACTGCGAGCCCAGTCTAGCAAGAAGTCATCACGGGAACGTAAGACATAGCTGACACAGTATACCATCTAGTGGAAAAATCTCTTATGTGTTACCACCACACCTGTGTACACAGCCTATAAGAATATCTCGCCCTACGACAGCTCTGAGTTAATTGTGACCACGAGGTATTTCTCTGGTGGTTGAAAGAATGTTGATGAAGGAATGATTATTGCTTCTTCATGTTCGTACTGTTAAAATGCGTCCAAGTTGTAGAAGCAAACCGCAAACGCAAATAAGTTCGCAGTCCTATACAGCAATAACGAGTAGTTAAGCTCCCCTCCACCCGCTCCATCTGATTCAATGTGAAACTCAATTACAATAATTGCTCAGACCGTGGCTTCCTTAATTAAAAAACTGTGTAATTGCCATGACAGCATCTGGGTGAATGTAAAGCTCCGCTCCGGGAAGTAATTCGTTCTCCTCCATATTGCGACATTTCGTCTACCGCTGTTCTTATTTCAAGCGAATAATTTTACTCTCATAGAACCAAGCAACAAAATAAAACATGTACCACCTCCTACCTCAAGTGCCTTAGCTTAGGATAGCGCACTCGTGCATTTTTTGTCTTTAAGGTACGGCTCAATAATCTCGTGAGCTCCATCGAAGCCAAACCGTTCTTGGAGGTCTCACTGATGACAGATAGTTAGATAAGAACAAAAACTGAAAGGACAGGTGTCTGAGGTTATCTTTCTCTTTACCATTTCCTCGATGTACCTGTGATTTTTAAATACCGGTATATTATCAGAGATCATGCTGTCGGTATTACGCATATTATTTGGACACTCACCTTCCCTATTTCCATCTTAGATCTGCTACCAGCAAACATGTCCGAATGTTTCAGTGCAGAGAACATAAAGGTAGGAATCAGTCGCCTAATGGTATTGAAACAAATGGTAAGAAAGATAGGTAAGTCCATATGCGTAGCGCGTGAAACAAGAAACTGATCGACAGTTACCTGACCGCCCAGCAACAAACGTTCTACTTTGAGGAGGAAAATGTGGAAGACATCACTCTCTTCTGCTTTTTCTACCTCAGCAAGTGTGTACATGGGTTGGATAAGAAGCAGCGACAACACTATTACAATTCATGTAGACTTTATTTGCAGACGTTCACTTTATTACAAGCCCTCAACACAGAAGCCCAGCATCTCGATCGTCTTACTCCATACACATAGAAGGCGCAGAACACCGTCACTGTATCCGTTTCTGTCGACGTCTCACAAGGACCGTCCCATGCCACCGATGACGGGTTCTCTTGTAAAACGTACCATGACGAGGTTCTTTCATTTTGGCGAACAGGTCGTAACTGCATGGACTCACATCGGGTGAATACGGTGACGTTCCAATGTCTTCCGACCCCAGGTATTCAGGAGCTAAAAAAATGGCTCAAATGGCTCTAAGCACTATGGGACTTAACATCTGAGGTCATCAGTCCTTTAGACTTAGAACTACTTAAACCTAACTAACCTAAGGACACCACACACATCCATCCCCGAGGCAGGATTCAAACCTGCGAGCGTAGCAGCAGCGCGGTTCCGGACTGAAGCGCATAGAACAGATCGGCCACAGCCGCCGGTTGCAGGAGCTCCTGAACGGGGTCCACCGTGTGGCATCGCGTACTATCAGTAAGGACGATGTGGTGCAGTGCCAGAAGGTGCCGTCGCTTTCTTCTCAATGTGGGACGAAAGTGTTGTTACATGAACTAGCAGCAGTGGGGTGCAGTGACAGTCTGCCCCTCCGGTACGTCAGGCAAAATTAACGCAAGGATATCGTAAGTCGCAATAACCATCAATTTGAAACCAGCGGGTTCACGGCGCACATTCTGTGGGCGAGGAGAGCCAGGGCGTTTTCACTCATTTGGCAGTCCTGAATGACATCCCTGACGTCCCGAAACAGTTTCGTCTATCTTGCCAATGTACGATACGCAATGCTGCATCACCACACACCTCACGCAGTGCTTGAAAACATCGTTGTGCACTCAGACTACGTGCCACTTCAGTCTCAATCTACGCATCACGTTCTTGTTTCCGAAACATGCTATTAGGGCGACCGAACTGGCCTGCCTAACCTTCAAATACACACAGCAAGTGACTCAATCACAGCCGTCGGCGCCCAATGCACTTCTTTAACTGACCTTCTGCTATCACCTACAAACAGCTCCATGCCATTGGACGCATGGTCTTCATGTTATGGCAGTGTTGCACTCATTTTTATGCAACCATAGCACTATGTTCAAGTGTTTTCCAAACGCATTACTGTAAACGTATTTTGTAGTTACAATTTTTTTCATTTCTAAGACTTTTACTCTTCATTTACTTTATGTGTCTTTACTCCCGTCTCCAATTAAAAATACGGTTTTCTGTTGCTTCGTAAAGAAAAGAAATACGGCATTTTAATGTCTCGCCAGCGATGAGGTCATTAGGATTGGAATGCGGATTGGTCGCGGTTTGGGAATGAAATCGATCGTGTGCTTTGTAAATGTACGATCCCATCGTTCGCCGCAAGTGATTTAAGAAAACCATAGGAAACCTAAATCTGGATGTACACACGAAGATTTGAACCCCACTCCTCCCGAAAGCTCGTTCATTGCGTACACCACTGCGCCACCGTACGCAGCTGTATCAAGGCTCAGTTGTATAGAACTAGGCCTGCTTCCTGTGATAATTATTTACACCAAGGAAATACAATAGACGTAGATGATGAAAGAAGCATTCCTACATATTGTCTGAGGAAGGAAGGACTATACTCATTGGGCGACAAAGATAGGTTTCTTTAAAAGGAGGTCAGTTCATATAGGCTCTTTCTGCATTCTGAATGGTTTACGAGATAGCACATATTTCACGTGCGATAATTTGCTCACTAGATAGTAACTCTATGATCAGATCCAGATGACCGTGCGATACCGAACTGCCGCCCCGTCGTCCTCTGCCGTATGGCTTCACTTGGAAGCGGAATGAAGAGTAATATGGTCAACATTCTGCTGCCCTGGCTATTTTCACCCTTCCACACCTTGGAATCACTTCTTCTCTTTCAAGTGACTTCACAGTTGGCCTGACAAGGCTGAGTGCACCCCGTTCCAGACGTCCACCAAGGAAAATTCTTAGCAGTACCGGGAAGTGAACCCTGCTCTTCTGCATGACACTCTCCTGCTCAGCTGCTGAGATGAACAGTCTGTCGGCAGCTTATTTCAAATCCCTTTATTGACTTATCAGAGGATCTTCCATTGGCCCAAGGAATACGATGTACTTCTGGCATGATGCTGCCCTTCCACATACTACAGTACGTTTGGGACAACACCTCATCCGCACTTTAACTGATCGGTGAAATAGCACCGACAGTACCATTACATAAGATATCCGCACCTGAAAAAACAGATATTTTTTTTTATGGATGTGAACGAAGACAGAAGTGCAAAGTAGAAAGGTAGATATGCGACATAAACTGTTTTCCGACGCTATGAACACTACTGTTCTCACAAAGGAATGTAGAGATACACTACAAAATGTGACGAAACGTTTTCTCCTAACAGCAAACAAATACATTGAAACTGACAGAGAACTTTATGCACACTTCCTGCGAACAGTTTAAAATTAATGTAAAATATAATGAATCTATTATGAACTGCAGAAAATGTAAAACTCGTGAGGAACTGAACTAGAGACATTTGCCTACCAATGTTTACGAATCCCCATCACCCTGCTGACGGCGGTGATGTATCCTGCCATGGATCCTACGCGATACCAAAATTGTTGAGGATCCGTCCTGATCTATGACAGTTCAAATGCAACCCAGAACTTACTATTCGTAGATGGATCTGTACAAGGTGATGGCATCACAGATCGGGCATTAGGTTCCAATATTGTTAGACGGTTGGTGGAAGACGTATCAGGGCCCCATTTGCATCGCAGATGAAAATCTCCCTTACGCGCACCACCACAATAAGCGGTTCCTTGCTAGTAAGCGAATCATCTTCTCAGGTGGCTTTCAGTGTACTCACACCCAGCCACCTTCATGTATGTGGACGCATCCGTCCGTGCTTCGAGCCTCCAGTGGTTCAGGTCATCAATATTTGTTGTCCAACATCAAAATGCCGAGTAATTTGATGCACCGTGGCCACCTTGTCACTATTGCTGCTTTGTGATCTTCATTCCGAGGTCTGGTTTGAGACAATTATTTCGTCGTACGTTGTTGTTTTGGCTTAGAGTGTATTATTGTTATTATTATTTTAGGCAAGTCGTACCATACAGCTGTTTTCTCTCCAACGTGATTCAGTACCATTTCTTTGGTGGCTGAACTGTCGTATGTAACATTCAGAATTTCTCTGTAGCGTCACATTTAAATAGCTTCTTTAACCTTATTGTCCTCATGTACGTTTCCCTTCAATTTCATAACATAAATGAACAATAATAATCATCTCGGAAACCGTTTTTAATACACTGGCGGAAAAAAAATTAGTTCACCTGTAAAGACGACGTCGATTTTGATCCGATAACGGCATATGCCACCTTGGGGGTAGCAGCTGTACTGATTATGGTTTCAACATCGTCTGCCAACAGACAGCGTAGTGACACAGCTACCAGAGCCCTATCCGTGTCTGCCCTTTGATAGGAAATGCTCACAGCCGGAAGGCTTAATCTGGTGCAAAAAAGTACGAAGCAAGCAAGCAGCAATGACACGGAGACGTTCTCGTGCTTCCTACAGCCAACTTAGCAAACTTGCAAGGAGTCAAATTGTGCCTTCCGAGTGGCGGGTGGTCCTTTCGGAGAATTGCCACAGAAGTTGGAGATGCTGCATCAGTTGTGCAACGAAGCCGGTATCAGTGGTCGTGTGAACATTCTCACACAGGTAGATGGGGTTCTGGACGTCTACATGGCACAGACATCCGCCAGGATCGTCGTATTATAAGGGCAGCAGTGGCAGATCGTGTAGCCGCCACAGCGCAGATAAGAGGGATTGTGCGGCTATAAACGTCAACACGACCAGCAGAGAGCCGGTTATCAGCAGTGGGACTACGGGCACGCACACCTCTAGCCTGTCTTCTTCCGCGATCAAATGGTGCGCCGTGGTCTTTAGCGATGAAAGCAGATTGTCCGTGCTAGGAAGTAAATAGCCGGCCGGCCGCGGTGGCCGAGCGGTTCTAGGCGCTCAGTCGGGAACCGCGTGACTGGTACGGTCGCAAGTTCGAATCCTGCCTCGGGCATGGATGTGTGTGATGTCCTTAGGTTAGTTAGGCTTAAGTAGTTCTAAGTCTAGGGGACTGATGACCATAAAAGTTAAGTCCCATAGTGCTCAGAGCCATTCCAACCATTTTTTTTAGGAAGTAAATACCGTCTGCACGTACGACGTAGACCTGTGAGTGCTATCTCGTAGAGAGCAGTTTTCCAAGACACACTGGCTCCGTCTCAGGCCTTATGGTCGGAGATGTGATAATCTACCATTCTCGTTCGCCTCTGGTGTTTCTAGAGGAGACGCTAATAGCGCTTGTTATGTGCAGAATGTTGTTATATCCATTCTTTTCTTATTTTTGCAACAGGGAGGTGATATGTTCTTCCAACAGGATAATGTTTGACCACACATTACCCTTCATAATCGACATGCCTTGCAGGATTATTTGTCTTAATTTATGGCCAGTTTTGAGTTTGATGTCCTGCAATATATGTTAATGATATAAACTCAATACTTGAAAATGGCATAAAAGGCCGAAACCTGGGTCGTAATTAAATAAACAACAATACAGTCAAATGGCGGTGTGTTCATTTAAAACTTACTGCATGACTGCCGCTCAGCAACACCAAAAACTGCTTTTTAAGAGGTGCAGCAACTCCCATGGGCAGCACGATATCCGGACTTGTCTCTAATAGAGAACATATGCCGACCGGAGTGGCCGAGCGCTTCTAGGCGCTCCAGTCTAAACCACGCGACCGCTACGGTCACAGGTTCGAATCCTACTTCGTGCAGTGATGCGTGTGATGTCCTTAGGTTAGCTAGGTTTAAGTAGTTCTAAGTTCTAGGGGACTGATGATCTCAGATGTTAAGTCCCATAGTGCTCAGAGCCATTTTTTTAGACACATATGGATCACGATGGGACGAGAAGTGACTCATGCAACTTGTCAACCAACTACTGTTACAGAACTACATAAACAGGCCGCGCAGGCGCGGCATATCGAATCCCACGATAGTATTCGCCATCTGTATGATCGATTGGATCCCAGAGTCAGCGCCTCCATTGTCGTCTGCGGAGGCTACACCACGTACTAATATGGATGTTTCAGCGTGGATCGACACCTGGTACCGCAGAACCGCTTGTGCTATTGATCTGTAAGTGTAATCATTTCAGGTACTCTTGGAACAATAAATCTTTAGTGAACTGGAAATCTCTGAAAGAGTTTCCTATTTCTTTTCGGCAGTGTAGATAACATATCTCCCGGAATAATGAGCTTTTCTTTGGAGATGCCTTTCATAAAACAGTACATATATGGAACTGTGCATGACAAAAAAACGAATAGTGAACAATCCAAAAGACAGATAACTAAGGGAGCAATAAAACATTCGGGTCCAAGTGTTAGACCGCGGAGGTAGTTTCATTTGGTCGAGAATCCGCAGTAACAGCCAATACTAGTTAGGAGCCACGGCCCATCGCTCAGTATGCGTACCTGTCTAACGACTTGGCCCGAACACGGGGCAATCCCGCCTCTAATTAGCCGGCTGAAAGAGCGGGTGACAGAGGCCCATTGTAAACGGGCGTCGAACTGCGGCCCACATTGCGAGACAATGTGAGCAGGGCAGGGCGCCGGTGCCCCATCAGACAGGAATGCGATTCCGCTAATGCTATTCGCATTGCTTAACATCGAATTAGCGACGGTGAGAAAGTGGAGCGGCGCTCGACGCCTGGCGGACAGAGCGCGTCTCCGTGACATACGCACAGTACTTCCGCTTCGTCCAGACAGATACTGTGGATTTTGTTGCGAAACTACGGAACTGTGGGATCATGCACCCAACAGGTCACTGAGTTTGCTCATTTTTCGCGATAGTAGTAGATAGGTAGCTGCAACAAGCCGGGCTACAGTTCCGACCCCGCACCTAGCTCCTAGTGCCTCCTACCATGCTTATAACAGTGGTTTAGTAGACAACTGTTTGCAGATGACACGCTGTGCAAGATTGCCTTTATCAACAGGTTTTATTTTTTGCCCAAGGGTGGAAGAATTCATTGCAACGATACGAAAGGTGTATAGAGTGAATGGCGATTACGAGGACAAGTGAAGCAGCTTAGCCGGCCGCTGGTGGCCGAGCGGTTCTGGCGCTACAGTCTGGAACGGCGCGACCGCTACGGTCGCAGGTTCGAATCCTGCCTCGGGCATGGATGTGTGTGTTGTCCTTAAGTTAGTTAGGTTTAAGTAGTTCTAAGTTCTAGGGGACTTATGACCTCAGCAGTTGAGTCCCATAGTGCTCAGAGCCATTTGAACCATTTGAAGTGAAGCAGCTTGGCAGGAAATTAAAACCGCCAAAAAAAAAAGCTTTTTTTATGTATGGAGACTGAAACGACGAATGAAAATTTATACCAAGGCCGGGATTCGAACTCGGGTCTGCTACTCACAACGCAGATACGCTAACCACTACGACGCCCTGCCACGTAGCTTTTCCCAATTGCACGAACTACCCTAGCACACCTCCCTCCTCAATCTAAATTCCCATTCACGCCTCAGCCTACTTAGTGTTCCCCCTAAACTCGAACAGCATAGCAAAGGCTCTCCAACTGTATTGGAACAGCACTGCAACATCTAACGAAACGGGGGATCCTACCCTTAGCCTAGACATAGGAGCTTTAATCAAACGAAACTGTATGGTCCCAGGAACCTCTTCAAGTCTCAGACATCTCTAATGTATGTATGCAGACTGAAGCGACGAATGAAAATTTGCACCAAGGCTCGGATTCGAACCCGAGCCCCCTGCTCAGATTTTCAATACAGACTGAAGCGACGAATGAAACTTTGTACCAAGGCGGAGATCGAAACCCGGGTTTCCGATTCATTTTTTTCTTTTGTTCATTTGAAACAGCTTTTTGTAACGAATATATTGTTATGATATTATTTTTCGAATACACCTCGTAACATGGTTAAAGCAAACTAATTCCTGCATTTTTAAAATAATTTACAGTTTTCCCATTTTAGCCCCTGCCCATCCACCTGAGTACGAGTATAATTATTTTTTTTCTTTTACTACTGCTTGCAGCATGCATAATTAGTCGTGAAATTTGTTATAAGTTTTCTATCACAGTTGAAAACGTATAGTAACGACCTTAATTATGAGAACGGAAAACGGGGAAAAAAACCCTGAATATTTTTAATTGCGCTTTGGTTTAAAAACAGGTTAAGTATTCTGCGACAACTGCGATGACAAATGGTTCAAATGGCTCTGAGCACTATGCGACTTAACTTCTGAGGTCATCAGTCGCCTAGAACTTAGAACTAATTAAACCTAACTAACCTAAGGTCAGCACACACACCCATGCCCGAGGCAGGATTCAAACCTGCGACCGGAGCGGTCGCTCGATTCCAGACTGTAGCGCCTAGAACCGCACGGCCACTCCGTCCGGCCTACGATGACAACAAAATAAAGAAGACATAGTCGCATGTCTATGTAACTTCGTACTCGTACGCAATATCTGCAGATATGTTGATGATTAAGGTTGCATTTCTCTTTGGTAGGTAGTACGACCACAACACTACGTTAATTTTCTTGTCTAGTGTTGTTACCAGACTTGGTAGGGCACATAACGGGCGTGAACAGCATCAGATGTTGAGTGATCACTGTGCAGGACTAGGGGTGCTACAGCATTATCTGACTGACAATCTTTGAAAGGGGCATCAGTACGGGGCTCCATACGGCCACCAGCGAGGTGGCGCAGTGATTTGTTCATCCGTCCGGCCATCCAGATTTAGGTTTCCCGTGATAGCCATAAGTCGCTCAAGACAAATTCCGGGATGGTTCCTGTGAAAGGGTACGGTCTGTTTTCTTCCTCATCCTTCCTCAATTCGAGTCTGTGCTCCGTCTCTAATGACCTTGTTGTCGACGGCACGTTCAACTCTAATCTCTCTTCCTTCCTTCTTCCAGCCGGCCGCCTGGTTGAATCGTCCAGTAACAAGATTTTAGGAGCGTTCGGATGTGGCCAGTAGCACGATGTCGGAATGCAGGGAACGTGAGGGGAAGCATACTTGTCGTTAATAGTCAAGTCGACCACGTCTGGCTACCACAAGGGAGGATCATCGTATTGTGCACCAAGAACGTCGTAATCCCTTGACATCCGGGAACAAGTAGTGGATTGCCTGCCAGTTCTGTATCACCCCGTACCGTTAGTCGCAGAGTAGCACCAGCGAGACTATGGAATTATCGTCCCATGCGTAGGCTGGCGTTAACACCACAACACAAACTGATCCGTTTGCAGTGGTGCGGTTACCGGGAACCGTGAACTGCTGATGAATAGCGTCACATTGTGTTCAGTGATGAATCGTGGGCCTGCACTACCCAGACGGCAATCTTCGACGCATATGGCGACGACGTGGCGACAGGTCCCGTTCTTCCAATGTTTTGGAGAGACATAGAGGTATTATTCCTGACCTTATGGCGTGGGGAGCCATCGGATAAGACTTCTGGTCACGGGTGTTACTGCGTGAGGGCACTCAGACGGCACAAAGGTACATCCCAGTTATCCTCAGTCCTCATCTGTTACCTCTCGTCCGACAGTTTAGTGGTGCCATTTTTCAACAGCACCTTGCTCGTTCACGCATGGCATGTGTCCCTATGGACTGTCTGAGTTGCACTGGGATGGAGCTGCGATGGAGCTGATCGCACAGATGTTCTGCCGGAGGCATATCTGGTGATCTTGCTGGTCACAGGGCCAACGGACTTGCCGCAGGGTAATACTGGTTCCCTTCAGATCGCCGAAGTTAAGCGCTGTCGGCCTTGGCTAGCATTTGGATGGGTCACCGTCTGGGTCTGTCGAGTGCTGTTGACAAGTGGGGTGCACTCGGCCATTGTGAGGCTAACTGGGGAGCTACTCGATTGAGAATCAGAGCCGCTGGCCACGAAAACTCACAACGCC
Source organism: Schistocerca americana (assembly GCF_021461395.2). Classification (NCBI taxonomy): domain Eukaryota; kingdom Metazoa; phylum Arthropoda; class Insecta; order Orthoptera; family Acrididae; genus Schistocerca; species Schistocerca americana. The sequence goes on along the minus strand of NC_060119.1, from coordinate 495,954,961 downwards.
TGGGAGTGCAGTAAGCTGATCAGTGCATCCGATGACGTTTGTCCGCAGCTCGTGGTCTCGCGGTCGCGTCTCGCATCTCGAGCACTGGGTCCCGAGTTTGATTTCCGGCGGGGCCAGGGATTTTCACCTGCCTCGAGATGACAGGGTGTTTTTCCTCATCATTTTATCATCATTCATGCAAGTTGCGAGATTGGACTGATCAAAGGTTGGGAATTCGTACGGGCGCTGATAACCGCGCAGTTGAGCGCCCCACAATCCAAACATCATCATTATCATCATCATCATCACCGATGACGCTTAAGGGTTGAGGATGACACGATTGCCGGTCGGTACCGTTAGGCGTTCAAGGCCTGTTTGGAAGGTGTTTGTTTTTTGATGTTCCCAGGAGCGTCTCAACTCCGTCCCAATATCACTATCAAGAACCAGGTACATCTGCTGTGGACCATATTACCTCAGGAGAGGATACAACAGCTTTATGACACCCTTCTTAACCGAATCAGTGCACGCACCTTAGTCTGATAAGGTCTAACACTACACTGAAAAGTGGGCTCAATCTGTCAGCTTCTTTGTAAATTTCTCTCGATGTTGTAGTTACTAAAATAACTTCGTATATGCGATTGCAGTCTTTCTCGGCGTATTCCACTGATGAATTCTTCTTGAATTATCGCCAGAAGATGATGGGTACGAAACTGATTGAAACGCTGCGACAAGACGACGCAACCACTCGGCTGATAACCCGAGAAGACTTCATATTTCATTCCATTTACTCCTCCCCTTTTAGGCGTTTCTCTTTCTTTGTCAGGCATTATAGATCACTTTTCCAATGAGGGTCTGTCGATGTGAGTGAGATGTCAGTGTGTGTTATAGACCTGTGGACGATCCGATTTGTTGCCCCGTACTAATAAGATTTCCTTGCGTGAGAACTAAAACGGGACACACTCAGACTCTTGTAAAAATCTATACTTGGAAAAAGGTAGTGAACCCGCTGTGAAAAGGGCGACATTAGTTACCGGAAGTGCGGTATACCAATTACAGGTCACTTCATACTAATTTTCAATCACACATCTGAGGATGGCACAGTATGTCGTAGTGGAAAGGCCATCCCTGTGATAGCTGTTTCGAATGCAATCCTTTTACCACTTGCAGGTGCTATTAATTGTTGCTCCTCTGAGAAGACATTAATGATGCACCATTTCCTTCGCACTAAAAAATTAGCCAATTGTACTTTCACGTGTTACCTGTTTCGTCTTGTTCAGTTGTGATGATAAAAAAGTGTACCACTGCCTGTTATTCCTTTTTTGTCAGTGGCACCCTTCGTCTTCCACTGCTGTTCACCGTAGAAGGAAACATAATCTGGTGTTAGGAAGGTGTAAGATCATGTGCGCAATTGCAAAATCACCAAACAGCTGAAATGAACTTGTAGAACTAATTCTGTAACTTAACAGCCGCTTGCCCGCGCACGACAGTTAGGTAACTCATTCAAAACAGATTGTAATATAGGCACCTAGCGAAAGAACTCGACTTTACCACCCGCTGGAAAGAAATTGTTACTTTTGGACACGCACTCGACAGCTGTTGAGTGACTGTGAGCACTGCGTAAAGTTCAGTGATTGTTCCAGCTAACGGAATCAATAGACACAAACAGCGCTGACACTGATTATGCGACCGAGCGAGGTGGCGCAGTGGTTAGCCACTGGACTCGCATTCGGGAGGACGACGGTTCAACCCCGCGTCCGGCCATCCTGATTTAGGTTTTCCGTGATTTCCCTAAATCACTCCAGGCAAATGCCGAGACCGATGACCTCGCAGTCTGGTCTCCTTCCCCAAACAACCCAACTGATTAAGTGTTTAAGGAGACCAAATAGCTAAGGTCAAAAGTCTTCTGTTCACAACGTCCCGCCCCCCCCCCCCCCCCCCAATTCCCCTGTCCCAGCACAGTGGCAGTTTACCCAATCTGTATGGAGTAAATTCTGTGTGCTTGTGTGAGAAACTGTTCTAAATGTTTCTGTAGCGTGTGTCTAAGGAACAAGGTGGGAACCAACCCGGTATTCATTCAGTCGGATGTGGAAAACCGCCAAAAACCACATCCAGGTTGGCCGGCACACTGATTCCTCGTCGTTAAACTGCCAGTCGAATTCAGTCAGGGGCTGGAATACGTTCCCGTCCCGAAAGTTGACGCGTTAACACTGGCGGCTACCCGGGAGTATCGGTACACAAACACTATAAATAATTTCTGCTACGAAGGCCGAACGGCTACTGCCGTTTTGCGGCCCTCTGCGGTCGATTAATGAAAGACTTGATGCCCACTTTCGACAAGTTCACCGAACAATAACATACGTGTTATTCCGCTAAAGATCGCTGGCGGTGCTTCGCTGCTCTATCCCACCGCCTCGAGACAGCCATTCTTGTAATTGGTCAGTGCACTGTATGTGAGCGATGAAGATTTATGTAACGACAAGTGAAAAGGGCAAGAAACTGTTGATGATGACGACTATAAATTCTGATTCCATAAGTGTTTCGTCGATGGCGCTGATAGCTACAAATGTACGACGAGAAGATACAGATGTTTCGTGAAATTAAATTTTTAAATTGTATCGGCGGTTCGTAGTTAGGTGATAATCATGAAAAGGATGGCTCTGGTATACTTAACTGGCAATATTCAGTAATATTGTGAAGAGAAAGTCTGAAGAAAATCTGTGTGAGCGCTTCTCCAAGTTTATACGCCTCATGTTAGCGTTAATGGTGATAC